>NC_089492.1:15577500-16202500 GCF_036850765.1 Saccopteryx bilineata | reverse complement strand
CCTCCCTCCCCCCTCCTCTCTACTCTCCTCCCTCCCTCCCTCCTCCCCTCTGCTCTCCTCCCTCCCTCCCTCCTCCCCTCTGCTCTCCTCCCTCCCTCCCTCCTCCCCTCTGCTCTCCTCCCTTCCTCCCTCCTCCCCTCTGCTCTCCTCCCTCCCTCCTACCCTCTGCACTCCTCCTTCCCTCCTCTCCTCTGCTCTCCTCCCTCCTCCCCTCTGCTCTGCTCCCTCCTCCCCTCTGCTCTCCTCCCTCCCTCCTACCCTCTGCACTCCTCCCTCCCTCCTCCCCTCTGCTCTCCTCCCTCCTTCCCTCTGCACTCCTCCCTCCCTCCTCCCCTCTGCTCTCCTCCCTTCTCCCCTCTGCTCTCCTCCCTCCCTCCCTTCTCCCCTCTGCTCTCCTCCCTCCCTTCCTCCTCCCCTCTGCTCTCCTTCCTCCTCTCCTCTGCTCTCCTCCCTCCCTCCCTTCTCCCCTCTGCTCTCCTCTCTCCCTCCCTCCTTCCCTCTGCACTCCTCCCTCCCTCCTCCCCTCTGCTCTCCTCCCTCCTCCCCTCTGCACTCCTCCCTCCTCCCCTCTGTACTTCCTTCCTCCCCTTACTGCCCAAGCATCAGTGTGTCAATGTCACAGATGCCTGGGTCAAAAGCCAAAAGGACCCCTTTCCGACATTACTACAGTACAAAAATCGAAAGTGTAAATATTCTGCTGCCTTGATTTTGACCTGGTTAGTAGGTTCTTTGGACCCTTGGGCAGGAATGTAATCAGCACATTTCCCTCTGGCTTTTCCATAGAACTAGCACCGTGTTTACTGGTGGCATCAAGCTTCCCAGACTTCCAACCCCTGCTCAACTAACTGCACAGCAGGGTTGCTCCCGGCAGGGAGCAGATCCGGGTTTTGCGGGGCCTGAAGCTTGAAGAGATTGGAGTTCTTTGAAAAAAAAGAATGTGAAATTAGAAACAAAAAACTAGGTAGCAGGCAATGAAAGAGGGGCCTTAGTCTGATGCACAAAGTGTGTCATGAGGGGGCCAGCCTGGCCTTCCTCTAACAGTGTCCCCAACCCCCGGGCCGCGGACCGGTATCAGTCAGTGGGCCGTTTGGTACAGGTCCGCAGAGAAAGAATAAATAACTTACATTATTTCTGTTTTATTTATCTTTGTCTGAATGATATTTTATTTTTAAAAAATGACCAGATTCCTCTGTAACATCCATCTAAGACTCACTCTTGACGCTTGTCTTGTAAGTTCAAGAATTATATTTTAAAATACCACAGTTTTTATGCCGGTCACATAATTTTATTTTGTGCATTTATTCATCCCACCCTAAAGGCCGGTCCGTGAAAATATTTTCTGACATTAAACTGGTCCGTGGCCCAAAAAAAGGTTGGGGACCACTGCTCTAGCACTCCCCAACCTGCAGCAGCCAAAGCCACACCCAACTAGTCCCCCAGGTGGTGCTGTTCTCTCCCCTGCAAACCTTTGCACAGGGCGCGTCTATCTGCTCCTTCCTAACAGCTATGGCCGGCTTTTCAAGACTTCATTTCAAGGGACTGCTGTAAGAGAGCGCCTACTGGAAAGCCTTCTGCGATTCCCCGCCAATGCCGCAGTCCTGTGCTCTCATATTTGGTAGCAGCTCTCACACTGCTGTATGCCTACTTGTTTGCTTCCTCTATGACATGGTGACCTGCCCTGGGCAGGGAGGGTGCTTCAACTCTGAATTCTCAGTGCCTGATCCTGCAGCTGGGATGCAGCTCAGTGGTTTGCCCCCCTCTCTCCTTTCTCTGCGCATCTCTGTTTTCAGACTTCCCGCCTTCTGCTCCAGGACCCTCAGCCAATGGGAGTCATCGAGGGGGAAAGTCAGGGTATTTCTCCCCTCCACTGTACCCTGGCTTCCTCTGCGACTCCAGTGGTGGCCACAGCCCCTGTGTGACTCCTGCGTCTTCTGGACAGTGTCTTATTGTCATTTTAGATCAGGGGTTGGGAACCTATGGCTTGTGAGTCAGATGCGGCTCTTTTGATGGCTGCATCTGGCTCGCAGACAAATCTTTAATTAAAAAAATAACGTTAAAAATATAAAACGTTCTCATGTATTATAATCCATTCATCTCCTACCGCTCAAGTTCATAGTTGCAGGTGGCTGGAGCCAATCACAGCTGTCCTCCGGGACAACACCAAATTATTATTGGATAATGCATAACGTACACGGGTCGTTGTATGGCTCTCACGGAATTACATTTTAAAATATGTCGCGTTCATGGCTCTCTCGGTCAAAAAGTTTCCTGACCCTTGTTCTAGATCCTACCAAAAGGCCCTGGGCACTGGGCTCCAGTCACACCCTTCCTTCCCCTTGTCCTTACCCTCCTAGTGCTGATGGTGGCTTCCTGCTGTTGCTAAGTTATAGTTTGTATCATCATCTTTATTTGGTTGCTCAGTCCTTCTATCACTGAGGCAACTAAGTCCCTATATTAAATTCCTTGTGCCTCAAAGATCTAGAATGGTTTAAGTTTTCCTGGCTGACCCCTGTCCTGGAGAGGCATATTAGATAGACTGTTGTGTTATAGAAAAGACAATACGAAGAGGCAACTTAGCAACAGTTGGCAAAGTTTGTTTAGTTTTAAAGTAACCATGTATTTTCTAATCTTGGCCACCTTCGCCCCGAGCATAAAGCTACACATGCTGGCACGAATCCTCTTCCAGGCGTGTAGAAATAGCAGCGCCTGGATAAGTACAAACAACGCTTGTTGAAGTGAGTCTAATACGTCTGCCACCTTGTGGCCAGGCAGCAGGTCCCGTACCTTGCACCCAGTAGGCATGCAAACACGCTGAATGACAAGCAAACTCTACCTGCAGCCCATTGCCAGCATTTCCCCGGCAACAGACAACACAACCACAGAGCTGCAGCCTTGTCTCACAGCTTCTGTGACGTTTTGGTAGAATTACAATAAAGTGTGAACCCGGCCTTGCATATCTGTCTGCACATAAATCCTGGGCGTGGCTCGGAATGACTACTGTGTTCTATGGAGTAGCATTAGACTCCAGCCTGGAGTGCTTGGTGTGGTCAGGGGGCAAAGAAATTAGTAAAATCTTCCTGCTCCAAGGTTAAAGAAAAGTGAGAAACCAGTAAGGGTCAGACCCTGGACATATTGTCCGTATAAGCAAGATAAATTCTCTTAAAATCAAGTCCAAAGCTTGCTCAGAGCCCAGGTCAAATGTATAAACCCAGGGAAGCCAGTAAAGGAAACACGGTAACCACAGGGCTGATTTCGGGCCAGAGAAAATGTGCAGACTGTTTCGGCAGGCAGTTCAGGAAGCTCCAGCCACAGCTAACAAGACTAGAAACACAACCCGGAGAGCCAGCTTGGGGTGGAGAGAGGCAGGGACAGCGAAGGCCAGGTGCGTAAGTCCCCACACCGACATGCCTGTGTTGAAATCTTAGCTCCTTTTCTTACTAGCTGAAGACAAGTGACTCAACCTCTCTGTTATAGTCCTCTTTTCAAAAAGGGTTAATTGTAGCACCTGCCCTCTTGTTTTTGCAAAGACTAAATGATAAAGCATCCAGCATTCCAAACTTATTGAGGTCATTTAGAAGCATAGCTGATACGCAAACTAAGCATATGTTTGGTTTGTGAAGGTCCACAGTCGGATGTTGTATTCTATCCATTTGTCTGACAGATATTTCCTGAGTGCCTACTATGTGCCTTTAACTGGGAAGAAAACAAACAGGTCTCTGACTTAATAGACCAGTAAAATTAAACATTGGAGTGGCAGTGTTATGTTAGGGGTAAAGGAGACTCAGGTAGCCCTAAGTCATTTCTAATGAGACTCTTGAGGAAGAATGAAGATGTCAAAGTTAACACTCAGGGGGAGATGTCAATAATGGTGGAGGCTGTGTGAGTGTCAGGCAGGGGGTCTGTGGGAGCTCTGTACTTTCTATTTAATACTTCTGCAAACCTAAAACTATTCTAAAGGAAGATCCATTTTTAAAAGTTTCAAAAAAAGAACGTGACCAGGCAGTGGTGCAGTGAAAAGAGCATTAAAACTGGGACGCAGAGGATCCAGGTTTGGATCCCCAAGTCACCAGCTTGAGTGCGGGCTCATCCGGCTTGAGTGTGGGCTCATCCGGCTTGAGTGCGGGCTCATCCAGCTTGAGTGCAGGCTCACTAGTTTGAGCGCAGGGTCGCTGTCTTGAGCCCAAAGATTGCTAGTTTGAAGTCCAAAGTCACTGGCTTAAGTCCAAACTCACTGGCTTGAACAAGGAGTCACTGGCTCTGCTGGAGCCCCAGTCGAGGCACTTTGAGTTAGCAATCACTGAACAACTAAGGTGCCGCAACGAAAAATTGATGCTTCTCATCTCTCTCACTTCCTGCCTGTCTCTCTCTCTGTTCTTGTCTCTCTCACTTAGAAGTAAACAAATAAATAAATAATAAAGAAGTTTTAAAAAAAGAAATGAGAGTAAGATATCAAGATTTTAATAAGAGAGTAAGATATAAAAGTTCTCATTAAAAAAAGACACACAGGCCCTGGCCGGTTGGTTCAGTGGTAGAGCATCGGCCTGGCGTGCGGAAGTCCCGGGTTCGATTCCCAGCCAGGGCACACAGGAGAAGCGCACATCTGCTTCTCCACCCCTGCCCCTCTCCTTCCTCTCTGTCTCTCTCTTCCCCTCCTGCAGCCGAGGCTCCATTGGAGCAAAGATGGCCCGGGCACTGGGGATGGCTCCATGGCCTCTGCCTCAGGTGCTAGAGTGGCTCTGGTCGCAACAGAGCGATGCCCCGTAGGGGCAGAGCATTGCCCCCTGGTGGGCATGCTGGGTGGATCCCGGTCGGGCGCATGCGGGAGTCTGTCTGACTGCCTCCCCATTTCCAACTTCAGAAAAATACAAAAAAAAAAAAACAAAAAACACACACACACACAGAAAGTAATGGATGAATAATAGAAAAGACCTTTCTCTGATTATCCTAAATATTTTTGGTAACTCCACAGAAAATGAAGGCTACCAGCTAAATCATATTTTGGTAAATTAGGCCTTCATATATATCAGTTATGAGCATTTTAAAACATGGCAGAAAGGGAAACATCATTGGAGTCCAGGATGCCCACCTCTGAGAGGCACTAGAAGTTCATAATGGCACACGAGAACTTGGCAGAAAGAGCAGTGTTCACATGCGCCAGGCATTTGAAAGTAAAAGTGGAGCTCCCACCTAAGGCATTCTGTTTGTTGATCCTTCGATGTCACGCTTGCCTTGAACTGCTGGCTGCTCCTTGGTAGCAGCAGTCCGTTGTTTGATTAGTCCCCCGGTGGGTCATAGGTCACTGACTGTGTGTGAGACACTGCTTGGATCTGATATCAGAGTGATAATTATGGGTAATCACCGCAGCCAGTGTTTTTGTGAGGCTCTTCCTCTCTTGACTTATATAGTACAGATAATAACAAAGTACACTTTTTTTTTTAATCTATCCAGTGTTTTCAACCAGAAATTTCATGCCAGTCTGCCAAAAAGTTAACCACCCTAACATTGTGTGAAGACTGCAGACCCGGTGATCTTGGTTGAATTCGTTCATGCTCAGGGTGATTTCTGCCTTAGCCGTCCCCAGAATAATTCTTCTATTTTCACCGGTCCCCCAGTGTAAAAAGGTTGAAAACCACCAACTACACAAAATAGAACATCAAAACAACTAGACTTTCTACTCCCCAATCTTCCCCACCTTTTGTGTTCTTTATGAATGAGGAAAGGATAGATCAGGAAACCCTTATCAGAGGGCTATTCCTGAGAATACGCTCCTGGATGTCCCATTCAGCCTGTTCACCTGTGTCTTCTATTTGTGCAGAATCTCTGAGAAGCCACATTGTCAATGCCGATCCTTGAGAACCATGAGGTCATGGGAGGCCCTTAGTCACCCCACAGTTAATCAGGAGCAGCCTGGCATTAGTCAGTGGTGTATTTTATTGTGTTCTAAGGCTTTAAACATTAGTGGTTCCCTGTGGGGAAAGTGACTCTGATTCTAGCAGACGAGGCAGTTTCTGCTAACCCCCCCCCCCCCGATATACCTTAGGATACGCTCGTCTGCAAGCAAGCAAGTGCATACCAGCTAAAATGTACCCGCTCCAATTATTAACCAATTAGCTACTAGTTTAGTTAATTGGGTAATGCCTGGTAGATGCACTCAGGGTGGGCTTTCTGTCTGAACGGCTTGATTAGCAACTGAGCATTAAATATGACTCATTCAAGTTCAGTCATGTGCTATTTTTACTTTTAATTTCAATAAAAAAATTTAAAAAGTTGTGTGCTTTTTAAACACAGCTTTGATGCTGTTTTTCTTTTGAGAAATCACTCTCTTCCACATCCATTTGAAAGACAAGACTCAGGCCAGAAACAGGAACCCGTGTGCTCAGTGGTCAGCGCCCTGACCTCTTTCTGCGGTGCTGGTCTTTTGGGAGTCCAGAAACCGTACAAAGCTAGCGCACAATAGGCATGGATTGTTGGGAAGGCATAGCAGCGGGAGGAGTAGCTCTGACGACCAATAACAAGGAGGAAGAGCTTTTTTAAAGATGCTAACATACCTTAACCAGAGAGGTGATTACAAGGAGCACAGCAGTCACCCAAGCTTCAAATCAAGGGACAATTATATGCAGTGATTATGTTTACATATACCACATAGAAACACCAGTTAGGGGCTCATGAGTCTTTTATTTTTATTTTTATTTTTTTGATCAACTATTTCCAGAGCAAATACTACATGAACACCGTTCTTTCCGGAAGTCATAAACCGAGATGTTGAAAGTGATTCTTTTCAAAGGTTGGGGTTCCTGCTTGTTTTGTCTTCTAATTAGTCTACAGTGAATATGGGCTGCATTGAGTAAGAACAAAAACAGCAATTTGTAATCTTAAACATTTTCAATCACGTGTCCGCCTGCCACCTCTCAAGTTGGTTATGTTTTCCATTTATTTATGTTCCCCTCTAGGCTTTGCCAAATCGCACAATTTCCCTGTTAAGTGTAATTAATTACACGGAGCCAGAGTTCAGTATTTTGCTATTTCAAAGCATTGTTGCCCATGACAAACAGGCACCAGAGATCTTTTGTGATGTGAGAGTCAGGGTAATCCAGATCCCAGTCTGATGCCCCTCTCTCTCTCTCGGACTGGCCGGGCCTGAGTAGCGCGTGCTCTCACCTGTCCAGCGCTCTCGGTAGAACCCGTGGGGGCAACGAGGTGTCAGAGCATGTGCGTCTTTGTTTTCTGCCTGTGAAAACATCGAGTTTGTTAATAGCGCCATAAATTATTTGGAATCAGAAGTCTGTCCCGTGGCAAAGACACATGAATAGGTTTAGATTTTTATGGGGCTGAGTCAGCCAAATCAAACACAGGCTTTCGCTTTCCTGAGGCTTCCAAGTTTTTAATGGAAACTCACGCTCTTCGGAACTCTGCTGCCTAATTATAATTCATGCCTTTTGCAGATACATTACAGGGTGGACCAAGAGGAAAATGTTAGACACGTTTACTGGTGGCTTCTATTGTGTTATTTGTGGAGTGCCAGCTGCATACATGGAGCGGCCTGGTCGTGCAAAGGCAGAGGCTGGCTCCTGGCAGACTGAACCACTTTAGTGTGAAGGAGGAGGATGACCTCGCAGTATTGCAGATACAGACTGTGTGCTCAGACGCAGAACCAAGCTTCCCCATGTGGTTGCCCCAAAAGCCACCGGTGTCAGAATTTAATTGAAAAGGCCCAGACCAACCCACAACGTTGTCTTCATTAGAGAGGTCCTTTTGAAATCTAGAAAAATGGACTACCCAGATATCACGTTAAAGAGAACTTTTTCTTTTAAATAAACAGGTCTAACTGGTACCAAGGGTGAAAAAGGAAATCCAGGCATCGGAAGCCAAGGTCCAAGAGGACCCCCTGGGCCAGCAGGTAAATATTCTGACCTAACAGAAAATTGCATATGAAAATCCTAAATTTCTACATTCACTGGATACCACAGATGAGGAAAATGGCCGTATTACACCCGTGTGTCTGACTGGAATGACTGTATCTCTCATTTATTGTTGGCAGGAGGCCAGTTCGATAGTAACGATCCTCCTAATTCTAGCTCCCAAAGTTACAGTATGTTCTGCGATATTATTGGTTGCACGAGTTAGGCTAGGCTAGGTTATGCTGTAGTAACAGATGCTTAGTGGGTTGACACCATAAAGGCTTATATCATATGATACAAAGTTTGATGTAAGGCATCCTCCCCCCTCCCCCCCCCCCACCACCGTGTGGAGCCAAAGGCCCCCAGGAGAAAGATAAAGGAGGCATATCAGTTCTCAAATTTAATGCAGAATGATTTAAGTCACTTGTCATATTTCATTGGCTGGAACTAGTTGCAGCTCCAACTGGCCTGCAGGGGAGACTCAAAATCGAGAGGAACACACGGAGCTCTGAGAGGCACTGATAGCTTCTGCCACCACGACAGTCTCACTGAATGAGTTTTGTGTGCACTACTAGGGTCTTCGGACGATCACGCTCATTATTAGAAGTATAAGTTAGCAATTCTATCAGATATTTGCAATCCCAGTCTGCACCACATTGAATCAAATGCTTTATAGACTTTTCTTTCCACCTAATAATTACTTTGGAAAACACTTCTTCTAGTAGAGATTCCTAATGCAATAGGTTCCTTTCTGAGTGTAAACACTCCTGTTACTTGAGATTGTTGAACTGATCCAGCATCATGAGTTACATGGAACTGACGCTTGGTGAATGTTGATGAAACGGAACTGAATGCATCTGAGAGCCACAATGTTTTTCAAATATGTTCCTAATTTACATTTACATGTCGGTTCTAGTTAAAGAATTTCATTTCTAGTTGAAGAATGTCTTTTGGGATAATACTTCTGGAATCCAAGCCTAAAAACCAACAAACAAAAACAAAACAACAAACCCAGTCAAACAATCTTTTTAAATTCACAAAAATGTTAATCCCCGCGTTCACACAATCTGTGTTCTTAATTGATATAAGTTAGCCCAAGAACATTGTGGGTTAGTATATTGGGTCCAATTTTAGACTTTTTCTTTTTCCCGTATAGGATCCCTTCTTTCAGATTCAGACTAATTTATTTCAGTTCCCTGGGACCGTCAACCAGTGCTGATGATGCGGCTGAGATGTGTCCGTGTGTCTGTTAATGTGCACACGCACCCTCATACACTGGATTCATATTGGGAAACGGGTTTCATAAAGAAAACAGGGTTGAGAGTGCTGTGTTCCTTTTCCTTCAATATCCAAGAGATGATAGAAAAGAGTAGATCTGTTTTTCAGTTTTCTGAGCTGACTAAAAGCTCAGTCCTCCAGGAGAACGTGGGGTTCCAGCTCAGTCCTCTCCGTCCAGGGGCTGCGATTTAGAAATAACTCAATGGGAAGAGAGAGGCAGATCGCCCTAAGAGTTGAGATGTATAAGGCTGCTTCTGGTTAGAGTTACTTTACATCTTAGTGACTCAAAACTCACCCTGTGGTGGTAAAAGACCAACTGTGTTCATTGCGGGTGCTTTTTAGGGCCTGCAGGGGAGAGTCGGCAAGGAAGCCCAGGGCCCCCGGGCTCTCCAGGACCAAGGGGTCCACCGGGTCACCTGGGGGTGCCCGGACCACAAGGTCCTTCCGGCCAACCTGGATACTGCGACCCCTCTTCATGTTCTGCCTATGGGGTAGCAGGTAAGTGCCACCATCGTGTGGGCTTGGAGCAGTGTTTTTAGTATGATTCTTACCGTAATGGCCAAGGGATGCTATAAAAAGTAGACCAACTATGGGAGGGAAGCAGAGCTTGAATTTCTCACTACCTTAACTTATCCAGAGACATCTTCTTTAAATTGCAAAGGACTCTAGAGATTAAGTTTTTAAAAACTGGGAGAGGAAGTTTAAACATTGGCTTGGCCTCTGACCTCATGTTTGGTCATTGGGAGGCACGTTCAAACATTCTCTGGGGTCCCTCATTCTGTGTTACTACTGTGGTGTGGCCATGATGTCCTGTAACATTTCACTCTTGTTTGGGGGAATCCTCAACCTTAGAATTTGCCCGTAACTGGGATCCCCTAGATTCTCTGGGGTGTCAGCCTGCCCACCACCTGCATAGATGACCAAACAAAAAAAAGAAACAAAGGTGGCCATGCTATCCTTGGACTGAGACTTTGAAAAGATTATGCTTCCTAAAAACATCTGCAGTCTACATGCTGGCGGGTTGTGTGATGAGAAATTTTCTGACATAGTCATTCTTGGGAGCATCAAGACATAGATTCAGAGACTGCTTTGAGGCTATGAGCTTTTTAGTCGATTGATTTGTTTTCTGCTTTAGGGAAGATTTAACCTTATTTGCCAAAGGAACTGGTCGAAGTTTTGCTGATGTGTTTTTCTGTTCATCTCTTCCCTCCCTGTTCTCTCAACTCTCTCTGTCCTTTGTTAAGATCTGATCCCTTACAATGATTACCAGCACTGAAGTGGAGGTCCTCCACTCTGATGGCATTGGCCTGGGAAATTGGCTCTGGAGACAGAACTGTCCTGTTGACCGCCACCACCCAGCCCCTGCCCCTAACAATGGGCACTTTGCTTCCCTGCCTCCCCTGCTTCCCTGTCTGCCCTCTGTCACATCTCTTGCCCTCCTTGCTCCCAATACACAACACTGTCAGTACCGGAACTTAACCAAATCACGTGTCACTTGTTATGGAAATAGGAACTTAACCAAATCCCATGTGTCAATATCAGCTGGGAGAGAAGTATATGATTGTAAGCCAAGAATTTATCCCACACTCCCTTGTGTGAAGGCTCAGCAATGAAGCCACTTAGATACGCCTTCTCCTCTATCCTGTCCCCACACAAGGTGGATGGGCATCTCTCTCCCTGACCACCCTACTCTCCATTGTCCCTCTGATCACCTCCCCTCCCTTCTGCCCGCTGGTGATGGACTTCTAACATGAGATTGGTTTTTAAATTTTATTTTTCATAACTCTGCTGAATTTTCAGGGTTCCTTTTGTAAATAAAACACATACTATTTAATCAGTTGGCTGCACTCTAGTTTTCTAACCATGTCTATAATGTATCTGTCCCTCCCTTCATTTGCTAACCATCTGAAACCTCACGGGGGAGGAACAGCAGTGTGGTGGGCACCGGGAGCTCTTGCCGTTTCTGCTTCCCACCCAAGCAGGGTGCCTCTGTAGTTCAATGATCACATCTATGGCTCGGTGGGTCCATATGAGGGGAGAATATCAGTTTGTGGTTTCTGGGTCCTATCAAGTCCCCACCCCCCCTCTTCCTCTCTAGTGCCCCATCCTGATCAGCCGGAGTTCACTCCTGTCCAAGATGAGCTGGAAGCCATGGAACTCTGGGGCTCTGGGATCTGAGAGCCTCCGGAAGACCAGCTGTAAGAACGCTTAAGGGACCTTGTTCAAGACAAGTGTCATTATATGGTTTGTATACTACCGTTTAGGGGCTTGTTTCATCAGCCTAAATCTCCTCCTTGGATATTGTGACTATTGACCAAAAAAAAATTATATTAAAAAATCCACTTGATCTGTGGACATGGCAGGGTTGGTTTTTCTTTGTTGTTTTAATGATATGCCAGATTATTGGTTTTTCCAGAGAAGAGTGCTCAGAGAAAAATTGGCAAAAAAATAAAAATAAAAAAATAAATTTGAACTATGGAATCTTTTCTGTGTTAGATGATCACGAGTCCTAAAATGCTACAAGACAGATGTGATTGTATTCAAGGGAAATGGGGTCCTAGCATAAGAGGAATTTAAAGAGATTCAAAGATTATGCCATTTATTTCTATCGCCTACAGCCTTGCTGAAAGAAAAGAAAGGGATATTATTGGAGAAACTACCTCTTGCCTAATTGATGTGTCCAACTCTGAGATCACTTGGTAACTAGTTTCACTGCTATCCAAGAATATGTGTTACAGTGGAACCTTTCTGAGTTTGGTGATATTAGAAATAGATTTAGTTTTGCAGTGGCTTTTGATGTGTACAGTAATGACTGCCCACCGGCTCTGATACAAAGAGACCCAATGTTGATGAACAATTTATCCAGCCCTATTCCAAGGCTCACCCTCCTTATCTTCGTGGCTTACTTTGTACATGCAGATAAGTTTTTGCAAACCTGTTTCCATTGTCTTTTGTAAGCAAATAAAAATTTAAAACATGTGTGGACTCTTTTTCCACATTTCTAAATGTCACCTTAAACTTAGCTGAGTTTTAACTGAGTTTTTACCAGAAAAACTATTTCCTTCCTTCCTTCCTTCCTTCCTTCCTTCCTTCCTTCCTTCCTTCCTTCCTTCCTTCCTTCCTTCCTTCTGTGTGTAGTATGAAGCTTAACAGAGGAAGCAGTTGTATTGGATTTTATTATTCATTTATAACCCACTAAACAGCAACAGCAGTGAAAATGCAAGACAGATGCTAATGAAATGCTAACCAATGGTTGACTGAAGAGCCCATATATCCTTTGACGTTAAAAAGAAAAAAAACCTAAAGAACTCTAGAAGGCAGAGAAGAAATAAATGAATCTAATAAACTCTAACCCCTACACTATAACTTATCTTTTGTTCACAAAGGCTAGATATTTGAGGAAAGATTTGCATTCTGTTGTTTACTGTTGAAAATAGAAATAGTAAAGAACCATAAACTTCATGTGTGCTCTTTTCCCTGTAGCATCTTTCTAATAACAGTTCATTTTAAATAGTAGAGATGGGGTCAGTTATAACCAGAAGCTGGATTCTTCCAGGATCAAGAAGATCTGACCTTCTTTGGTTCCCCTCACCATACAGATCTGGTTTATGACCTTTCCAGCTAAAGGATTGAAGCAGAAGGGTCTTCTTGTGTGCCTGGGGGGAGTCCAGGCAAAGAGTTGTTCGGCACTTTTGCAGGAATGAGAGAAGACAGTGAGCTGATAACCCACAGTGGTTCCCTTTTAGTTAAGCAATGTGATTCCACGTGGAGGGGGCAGGAGTGGTAAAGAAGAAAGTTTGCCCAAGGTTGGTGAGGATGGTCTGACCCAGCATCACCTGAGAGAATGCCTCCTTAATGACTAGGGTATGTCCCCAGTCATCTCCTACCCTTGAATCCTAGATTTCTTAGTCTTTTAACAAGTGAGTAGAGAGAGGATACTCAGTCCAATAAGGTGTCACTCAAGACTATCGAAGTTTGTTACCAGTGATGACGTATAAACTATTAGAGGTTTTAATCCATTCCCAACATTCTTGAGTTGTGCTAATATACTTGGCTTTGGTTTTACTGGGTGATCTACATTTGTTTACTTCAACTATAGGAAAGTTTCCTTAGTTTGGAATGTGTCGCCACTTGGACCCAATATGCTGTATTTTTTATTGAGTGAAATGCTCAAAATAAAAGGTGTGACTCAGATTCAGGATTTTTGTCTTTCTAATACCTCACCTGATTTTGAACAGTATTTTTATTGACTTACCTGTTTTGGCAGGAATATATTTATACCTTAATTTATAGTTTATACTATTTCTGAAAGAAATAAAGCATCATTTCATTTTAAAAAAGACATTACTCTTCAGAACTTTCATCACTTCCATTAGAAACTCAATTTCTTTGAGGAATAATTATTTGAAGGTAGTGTTTCATATTCAGATAGGCTTCCATTTAATTCCAGGACAGCTCTCCCTTCCTCCCTCTCTCTTCTCTTCCCCCTCGGCCCCACCCCATCCTTCTATAACTAATCTCGCCGTGTACCAGGACCTGGTTCAGTCCTGAGGACCAGGCCATGAACAGGAGTGATGTGGCTTGTCCTTATGGAGCTGCCCCTCCAGAGCTGGAGAAAGGAAATGTATAAACAAATAAGCACAGTTAACTTCAAATTGTGATAAATAGTGTGAAAGACACAGGAAAATTGCTGAGATGGGGGTATGAATGGATACAAAGGAAAGTCTGCTTCCGTCACACACACTGGGAAGCCTTCTCTGATCGCCTGACATTTAAGTTGACACATGAAGACGAGAGAAGGCGGGGGAGGCAAACTGAAGCTCAGCTCTTGTCAAGCACAAAGGCCCTTTATCAGGAACATACATGTCATGTTCAAGGCACCAAAAAGGTCCGTATGGCAGGACAACGAATGGAAGTGTGAACACGATAAGGCTGGAGGTCGAAGCCAGCAGGACTGCGTGCAGTCAGGGAGTTAGATCTGTTTCCATGAGAAGCAACTGATACATTTCAGCTGAGAAGCGACATGATCTGGTTGGTGTATGTTTGAAGCTAGTGAAGGGACAGTTGCTCTTCCAATGAGCCATGCTGCTGAACATCTCTTCTGAAGAGTCAGCCAGGCGTCCTCCGAGGGCTATAAAGTTGTACCAGTTAGGTTGGGCTATGCTAGGCTGCGGTAACAACCAGCCCTAACGTCTTGAGTGCTTAGCACACTAGACCTCTGTTTCTTGCCCACACAAGAGAGCGCACCAGCTGTCCTCCATGTCTTGGCTCATTGTTCCAGACTGCTGCTGTCTTAGACACTTCCATATCAGCATGTGCTTCCATGATTGCCATGAAGGAGAGGAGAGAACATGGAGAATCATCTCCATCATTACTTCCACTCACATTTCATTATATTAAGTGAATCGCATGAGCACATTTAGCTTCAGCGGGGTGGAGAAGTTCAATCTTCCCGTGTACTGAAAAGCAGAAGAGAACTAGAAATATTAGTGATAGGCAATAAAAACTACCACTTATATTTTAACTCATTTGATTGTCACAGCAACCCAAGTGCTAGTTCACTATTGTCCCAATGAGGAGACAGAAGAAAAGTTATTTGCCAAAGAGTTCAAACTTAGGCATTTTGGCTCAAGGTATCCAATCTTCACTTCTAGGCTCCTCCGCCCCACCTGTTGGTGACTCCTAAATGTTAATGGCAATAAGGGGTGGCTTTCTAAAGCACAGACTTCTGGACTCAGAGAAATCCCCCCAAATCTGTTTCCATCATCTGGGTTGAGAACTTTATTTTAACCAAGCACCTCTGGTGACCATGGACTACTACATTTTGAGAACCACTATTCTGAGATTACTCTGGACGCACAGTGGAGAGTGGGTTGGGGGGCATCAGAGTGGGTGGGAACACATCGCCATGGTCTAATAAAAGCCGGTGCAGGACTGACCAAGCTCGTGGTATTGACAGGACTTGTCCATTAACTAGAAATGGAGACTAACAGCTAGGTGGGCGGAGCTACGTATGTTGTTCTGGAAACTGCGGATTTGGGGCAGAGAGGTTACAAAGCTCAGCTTAGGAGGTAACTGAGTGTGAGGTGTTAAGTAGGCGAGTGGGAGCTTTGGCGAGTTGCCAGGACTGGAGACAGAAGTTTAATAGTCGTGCGCATGTAGGTAGCGCTTAGGCCACAGGAATGAGTGGGACGAACTAGACAGTTTCCTGCCTCCTACTCTCCTAGTTTTGTTTCTACAAATTTCCCAACCTGGTTTTTTTTTTTTTCTATTTTATATTGAAATGTACCACTCAGCTAAATTTTCCCCAAACTACGGTCACAGTGAAGTAGTTGCACAACCTTGTTGCATGCTCTCTCTTGTTTCTCTCTTTGACAGTTTTTTTTCCTGCTTAGAAAGCCCTACTTTTCTGCCTCACCCTGGTCTAACTGACCTAGTTAGAGTCATACTCCATCTTCCAAACTCAGCGTGGCTCCTCTGCCTGTGTGAAGCCTTCCCTGCCCGAGCACATCCGCCTGGACGACCTGGATAATCATGACACCTCAGTTCCCTTTTCTAGTTAGTTCTCTAACCCCTCTGCTCCCATATTGCTGTGTGCATCCTTGAAGAAGGTTCAGACTGCATACAGTGTGCTTAGCATGTGACAGCAGCTCGATAAATGTTTCCAGAATCATTTTCACCCTACACAGATTCACTTATAATCTACATTAAATCTCACCCTCTCTCTTCAGTGGAGACATTTTCCTCTAGAATTACACCAGAGCATTTGGGAGACAGGAATAATGCCTAGAAATGAAAGATCAACTTTTCTAAAAGATTACAACTTCCCATTAATTAGGTATTTCAGACTATAAGGAAGTATTTGAATGTTGTCTTCCTATAAATTCATTCATGTGCTTGTCCATCTCTCTGTGCATGGATCCATCCATCTAGCAAGCTTCTAATTAGTATCCGCCAGGAGTTCAGCCATGTGTTGGGGTGCTGGAGAAGAAAAGATGTCTACAAGGGCATAGGAGCTTCCTAACTTCTTGCTCTAAGTTGAAGCAGGTAAGGTCATTTGGATCAGATTGTGAAAGAGCTAGCTTCTGTTAAAGTGTTCAGATTTCTGCCTGTAGGCAGTAGGAAATCAGGGGGTATCTTTCTGCAGATGAGTCACCTGATTGGGCTTATAATTTGGAGGCAGAATTGTGATAATAGTGTACATGTTAGACTAGTGAGGAGAAAGATCAGCAAAGAAAAAAGACATTTAAGACCTGCCTTGTACTACTAGCTTCTGTTCTGGAGGCTCTCTGTATTAAGTTGATTTTTACAAGTTAAGGTAAGTATTCCCTTTTTACAAATGATCACACGTGGAAGATATGCAGCATGTCCAAGGGCACACACATACACAGAAGGGGCAAAGAATGGGTTCCAGCTCTGACTAGTTTGTCCCCATTGCCCATGACCCCTCCCCCGTATATACTATGCTGCCTGGTACCGTAATTCCGGTGAGGAGGGCCTGGACCACAGCAGGCAGTGAGGACTAAGAGGAGAAGCCAGCTTCGGGCACTGATGGGGAAGTACTATGGGAAGAATTTAACCTCTGATGGGTTGAATGGGGGCGGGGAGGGTTGACAGGTGGAAGGTAAGAACGGCTTCAGGATCTCAAGTTTTGAGGATCAAGTGAATGGTCATTTCACTAAGTGAGATAGGAACTTGTGGAGGAAGAGAGAATGATTCTGGAATGGCATGCTGGTTTTGAAGTTTCTCTGCTTTTTCCAGAGTAAGTGCAATATTTCGTAGCAGATAGGGGCTTAAGAAGGATGGAACAGGGTGGAATGATTTTGGATGACTAATTTAGGCTGTAATAACTGGGCAAGACTTAATCCTTTGGGGCCTGTCTCCAGCAAAAAGGGCTGTTCAAATGAAGAATGGAGGTTGCCAAGGTATGAACCAAAATATTTGGTTTTAAAAAATCACTCATTCTGATTTGATGTGGCACTGGAAATGCTGATGAAAGGGTTCATTTGTGCTAGACAAGCTCAGAGTCAGAGAGTTCCTTTGCCAGAGTCCTGGGTTTTCTATACTTTTCAGGTTAACTCTGTCATTAACAAAAATTAACTACATGAATAGACTTACAATAGGTTGACATTATTCTCAAACCAAATAATTTGATTAAAAATTTGGCTGACACAAGATAACAAACATCTATGGTTAAATGGAAAGAGCAAGTTGGAAGAATAGTATTACAATAAGTATTTATCTATTACTCTGTTCATCTATCTGTATTGAAAAATTGGGATGAGTACTATCCAGGCACATAACCATGGTTACCTCCTGGATATGGGATTGTGGGAACTTATACTTTTTAAAGTGATAATTCCACTTAACTGTTCATCTTTAACATTTCTGTATTGTTTGAAATATATTTTGCAACAAGAATGTGCTCTCGGCGCTTAAATTTTACAGGAAAATTACAAAAGATTTTGGAGGGAATGTCTACTTTATAAAATAATCTATTACCTTTGTAATATCCTCACAATTAATGATGAGGAATAAGTGAAGAAGAATGAGTTACTGATGTCTAGAAAGACAGTAGGCATTGGTCATTTTTAAAAACAACAACGGGGCAGGTGGCTAACTGCATTACCAGGAGTGGTTGCATTAGTTACTTCTTGTGGGAACATTCATAAATGCATACATATTAGTAATCATTTATTTTTTCTCTGGATCCTGCTCAGTAATAAAGCTTATATGCTGGTACGAGTAACCACATTCGGTTGTCTGTTTCTTTGTGTTAATTGTATTTTATGTTACTGATTTTAAAATACCCATGATCAATGTTGTGAAACTCAACTTTATTAATCTAAATTTAAAAATGTTTTATTCAAAATCCAGAGAAGTAAAACTATTCTTTTTTTCCAAATCTAAAATGAGTTTTGTATGGGTAACAAAGCAAAACTGATGGAGTGAAACAGAAAAGAGACGTGTCATTACCGAAGACCTTTCTAGTTTGTCAGGGTCCTGTCCTCCAGCCCAGATTCAGTGGACCCTGAAAAACCCTCTAGCCCTGTTAGGTCCTAAAAATCACGTCCACAAGAGTGTTAACCAGCTCAACTTTCACTATGAGAAATTATTGGTATCTAAAATGTGCTCAGTTATTGAATAGATGTATTGAGGAGAACTGGGTCATTCGAAAATCCATGTGTTTTCACTTTCCTTGTCCTTTCTCATGTACGTGTCTATGTTGTGCCTATGAACAGGGACATTTGGAGGCTGAAAGGGTTGAACTTCACAAAGAGTTCTTTTTAATAAACATTCCGGTTATCAGATCTGGACACCGCAGGAAGCTGCAAACTAAATCTCTCTTGTCATTGGCCGCCTGCTCATGTTCTTGGAACATGGCCAACAGGTTCTGTATCTGATTCCACACTCAAGTGTGAGCGTGTTTTATCAAGCCAGGCTAGAGCCACTGCTCTGGCAATTATGAGCAACAGAGTTGCTAGAAGACTGGATACAATTCCAAAGCTGACTGAGCAGGAGCCATCACCGTTTATCCACAAGCTACAGCTCTGGGGAAGCTTTTCTTCTCCCGAAATATCTAGCTGCCCATATCTGGGGTGGTTTCTGAAGGAACTGGATCTATACCTGCATGGCTAAAAATAACTTTCACCAATGGGAATGCTCAAAGTGACCATTCACCCAGCAACCTGCTTACCCAGAAGTTTGCCATGTGGAAACAGGCTGATGATTTCTGCCATCATATTTCTAGACGGCTGAACAATGACATTTATGGTTATCAGCAAGATTGCGGCTTGAACTGCATTTCTTTCTTTCTTTTTTTTTAATTCAGTGAAAGGAGGGGAGTCAGAGAGACCAACTTCCACATGTGCCCCAACCAGAATCCACCCAGCAAGCCCACTAGAGGGAGATGCTCTGCCCATCTGGGGAGTTGCTCCGTTGCTCAGCAACTGAGCTCTTCTTAGCACCTGAGGTGGAGGCCATGGAGCCATCCTCATTGCCCAATGCCAACTTGCTCCAATCGAGCCATGGCTGCAATAGGGGAAGAGAGAAATAGAAAGAGAGAGAGAGAGAGAGAGAAGCAAGAGGGGGAGAAGTGGAAAAGCAGATGAGTCCTTCTCCCATGTGCCCTGACCAGAAATTGCACCTGGGACATCCACACACCAGGCTGATGCTCTACCACTGAGCCAACCAGCCAGGACCTAGACTACATTTCTATCCTTAACATTTACTCATTTTTTTTTCTTTCTTTTTTTTTTTTTTTTTTTTTTTTTATTTTTCTGAAGCTGGAAACAGGGAGAGACAGTCAGACAGACTCCCGCATGCACCCGACCGAGATCCACCCGGCACGCCCGCCAGGGGGCAACGCTCTGCCCACCAGGGGGCGATGCTCTGCCCCTCTGAGGTGTCGCTCTGCCGCGACCAGAGCCACTCTAGTGCCTGGGGCAGAGGCCAAGGAGCCATCCCCAGCGCCCGGGCCATCTTTGCTCCAATGGAGCCTCGCTGCGGGAGGGGAAGAGAGAGACAGAGAGGAAGGAGAGGGGGAGGGGTGAAGAAGCAGATGGGCGCTTCTCCTGTGTGCCCTGGCCGGGAATCGAACCTGGGACTTCTGCACGCCAGGCCGACGCTCTACCACTGAGCCAATAGGCCAGGGCCTACTCATTTTTTAAAAAATGTGTTTTTTTCATGCTTATCAAAAAAGTTGCTGGCTGCAGAAATGTCAGGTGTGTTTGGAAGCAGTCACCTACTTTGTTCCTCCTGGCGGACCTGTATTAGCTTGAAGTTGTTCATTTTTTCCTTAACTGGGGAAAGTCTGGACTTCTCATCTACTGTAAGTCTGCTGTCCCCAAAGAGACACTGCTGTCGAGGTTTCGATAATTTCATACTGGTGGCTGCTGTGTTAGAACTAGCTCCCTTCGGCCAAAACTACATTCTCCTCTTCTTGAATACAAATGAGTTGCTCACTGCCCAGATCCCCTCAGCATGGGCTTTGTGACATGTTCTCATCCAATGAAATATGTACGTGAATTTCGAGTCAAGGGAATTAGGAAGTACGCGTGGGTCCTGTCCACCTGCTTCTTCCCATTCACCAGGGTCTTACAGGAGGGTGGAGTCCTGAGATGAATGGTTGAGTACTGAAATGAGTTGATGGAAGGCTGGTGACTAATCAGGAACATTTGTTTTATATTGTTATATGAATGAGAAACAAACATGTATTGAAGGAGAGCCCAGAAATGTATGTTATATTAGCTAGTATCACATAGCATATATAGCTGCTGTCACTCAGGCAACAAACAGTTATTATAGACTACAAACCTACTATGTGTCACAGGCACTCTTTAAGGGTTTCCAAGAGCCAGACATTGTACTAGGTGCTGGGAATACACAGAAGGAACGACACATTCTTGGCCCTCAGCAAGCCCACTCCTCAAGTGAGAGCAGCAACTTTAACACCATAAGGGAGTGCTTATAGTGTATTATGTGCAGGGAACAGAGATATCAAGAGAGAAGAAATACCTAAGAATGCCTGGAAAGAACTGAGATTTCTCAGACCTGATAGAAACAGGGTCAGTGGAGGAAAACTGGGGAGTTAGTCCAAGACTTGGAGACATGAGGGCATGTTTTGTGGGCATTAGCAATGAAAGTTTAGAGATCCTGGAATGCACGGTCCAACAACAGGAGTGGATGGAGATGGGAACGGAGAGTGGGACTACAGGAATCTGAGCAGGTCTTATAGGCCTCACTAAGGTGTGTGGTGTTTAAGCCAGGTGATGGGGAAATCACAAAAATAACTACTCCTCTCCACCCTTGTCCATCATCTTGACGGTAGCCAAATATCTTCCAAACCCTTAACTTTGATTTACACTGGCCCGTGAGGTGTGAGTGCATTTAACACAAGGAGAGGTTTGAAATGTGCTTGTATGGTTGGGCTTTCTCTCTTGTTTCTGCCTTCCACCGAGAAAATGGGCCTCAGGTAGCCGCTAGCCCAAGGACAAACAGAGACATGTGGAATAGACCTGGGCCCAAGCTGTGGCTTGGAGGCAAGCCCGACTGAGCCCAGCCCAAGTCAACTGAATTGCGGCCAACTCAAAGCTCTCTGAACTCTGTCCTTCACATTTCTGTGGAGGCTTCTTTACATAGGCATGATTGATTCAATCATTGGCCATTGGCAATTGGCCCAAGGTCCAGCTCGCTCCCCTCCCCAAAGGTCTGGGGGTGTCACTGAAAGTCCCAACCCTATCTCTAATCACATGGTCGGCCGCGTGGCAACCAGCCTCCCCATCCTTCGGTGCTTTTCAAAGCTCGCTCATTAGCATAACAAAGGGTGCCTTTCTAGCTTTTCAGCATTTAGGACATTCCAAGGGTTTTAGGAGCTCTGTGTCAGTAACGGAACACAAGAAATGTATTCCGATACGTCTCTCAAGCACATAGAAGAGTTTCTGGAACATAAATATTGGTTGGCTGATTGATCCTTTGTTAATACAGACTGGAGAGTTGGCTATTAATCACCGCTTCCAAGGTTTCCACTTCCAGATCAACTTTTCTGAAGAATACACACATTCACATGTCTCCACGGTTTGCTGGCTCCGTGTATACACCGTGCCGGTAAACGGTGCATAATAATAAAAAATCACTTTTCTAAAAAGTTATAAAAATATTTTATCCGGACTTTGTGAACCTTTGCCAAAAAGTCAAAGACGGATGCTTTATACTCAGAACTTTCTC
This sequence comes from Saccopteryx bilineata, assembly GCF_036850765.1. Lineage (NCBI taxonomy): Eukaryota > Metazoa > Chordata > Mammalia > Chiroptera > Emballonuridae > Saccopteryx > Saccopteryx bilineata. The sequence continues at coordinate 16,180,598 of NC_089492.1, read as the reverse complement.
TGAATTTCTAGACCCTTTTGAGTTGTGTGATTGCCGAGGAAGATGCCAGATGGCATCATAATTTCAGGGTGGACTGTAGACGATTTAATGCAGGTTGACAAGCCGGAGCCCCAGCGCGACCCATAAAGCCCAGGTGTTCCACTAGAAGCGGCCGGCCTGCTAGCAGCCGCTGTTTGCAAGGCTTTAATGGGTATTAACTTTGGAATTAAAAAGTGAGGAGGGCCGTGAGCGCCAATTGAGGCCTTGGAAGACAGATGTGTTTGAAATCAAAGAGCTCTTCGCGGACCCAGTGGCAGCGACACACACACGTGGGTCTCCTCCAGAGGCCCTGTTTATGCTGTCTCCTTGTGGAAAATGTGTCCTAAAGCTTCCTGGCAGCTGGCCTACTCCACGCTGGCCCGCAGGTGGAGTGACCGTCTGTTTTCCCCGGTAGCCAGCCCAGCTCTGGTTTGGCTTTTAAGGTGAAGCCCCGAGCAGTAGCAGAGCTGCAAAACTACTCAGCTCTCAGTTTAACTTTTTGGGCAGAGAGAGAGAGAGAGAGAGAGAGAGCGAGCATTTCTCTGTAAGAGCCTGTGTTTAAGTTGAAATGGAACCTGAGTGTCTGTCTTGGAAGGCTCTGGCCTTCTGAAATAGGGCACTGTCCAATGCAAACTCGGCATTGTGGGGATTGGCAAGTGGAGTCTCTCCTGGGGCTCCAGGCCTTGCAGGCTCAGAACTTGCTACCTGTTCCACAGTGGGCTTTTCAGCCAGGAAAGACCTGGACATTTAATTTTGTTCTTGGCTGAGGGTGGTACGAACCTCCTCCCGCCCCCTTTCCAGGAGAAGGTAGGAAAACAAATCTGTCAACTTCAGCATAAGAAAATGGTGGGGGCACAGGCAAAGGGGACAGTGTCTGGATCTGGCTTCCAGGGACATAGGAAGAAAAGAGAAGGGACTGTGGTAAGATTCTGATAAAAATTGCAATTTACATGCTTTTATTTCCAGACCTTTTTTTTTTTTCAATTATAGTTGACATTCCGTATTATTTTGTTCCTTTCAGGTGCATAGATTAGTGCTTAGACAAGCATGTGTTTGTGTGTGTGTGTGTGTGTGTGTGTGTGTACACACATATATATACTTTACAAAGTGACCCCCTCGATATTGCCAGTCCGCACCTGTCACCAGACATAATTATCACAATATTGACTATATTCACTATGCTGTACTTTATTTACATCCCCGTGAATATCCTGTAACGACTCATTTGTACTTCTTACTCCCTTCACCTTTTCCCACACATCCCCCCATGCTCCTCCCACCTGGCAGCCATCAGTCTGATCACTGTACCCATGTCTGTTTCAGTTTTGTTTGTCCTTGCAGGCAGATTCTTACAGCCTCCTTCACGTGGGTTCAACCTTACAAGTGAAACAACATTCTGCTCTTCGGTCTTTTTAAAGATGGCAGCGTTGCTTCCTGACTCTGGGCCAGCGGATGACCCAGTCTGTCTAAACCATGAGACGTTATTGAGCAATCTCACCAACCATAGTCCTTAGAATTAATTTGGCGAATTTAGAGTAGAAATGGGAGTAAGAAAGGAAAGCATTGCATTGTGGGCAAAGGATGGCTTTTAAGGCATGCTTTAGAACTCAGATTTCCCCTGACCCACCTGCTTGTTCCTGATTGAGCCCCGGAGATAGCCCACACCTGGAGCTCAGAGTCGGCAGTGACAACGGCACCCTCTGCGCATTCAGGAGGTGCTGCAGTGAGGTGCTCCCCACTACGGACGGCAACACAGCCATGACGAGAAGATAGCACCATCCTTTGGAACAGTCTCACTCCTGTGGCCATTTCTGCTGGAGGATGTGACAAACCAGCCACCATCCTTTACCGTGAGTACATGTAAAGCTAGTAGCCGCGGCCACCATCACAGCCACCTGGCCAGTGCAGGTTCGCATTTGATTCGGACGGTAATGAAACAACGGAGCCAAGAACTGGTGGGCCATTACCTTTAATCCTAGCTTGCACACGGTGGGCAAGAAATACACACAGTGGGAAAACACTTCCCTTTCCATTCAGGGCTCCCAAAGCCACTGACTTATCTGAGTTTTCCTAGGATCAAAGGTTTGTACCTTACCACCCTTATTCACCTCTGCTCCCCTTCTCCTTCTCTCTGCACAAACTGGCTTCTCCTTCAGCACTCCACCATCTTGGCTGCTTTTCCTCTCCTCCACGTGGCCTTTCTCTGCTCTCCTCCTGCATGGGCTCCTCTGCCCCATTTTATAGTGTAGAAATCAAAACCTTTAATCCAGCATACAAACAGGGAAGTCTCTGATCCAAAGTCACTTATCTAAGGCATGATGGGATTCCTCATAAGAGTGCATTATCCCCTATCATGCAACAGTCAACGGTGTGGGGAAAAGCTTAGTCTTAAAACTAAGCCTTAGGCTATAACACCCCAGCCTGCTTACAGCCAACCTGTCTCCCACACCTAATGCAAACGATAAGTGAGCAAACATATATGTCATATTTGCAAACTTACTTGACCAACAGTACATCTGTCCTATAATATGGCATATGCATTCCTAAAAAAAGAAATCCCTGTGTGATAGAATATTGCACTCCCAAAATTACAGGGCTGATGGGAAAATGGAGTTGGGGCAGAAAACTCCAACCTGCAACCATCTTGTCAGTGATAACAAGAAAACTACCATGTTTTTATGTAAACATCCTGAGTTCCTAAGAAAAGTCACATTGTCTTAAATAGAGAATGTTTTCTTGAAAAGAGACAGAGTTTGCTTAGTAGAGATGTTTATAGTTTTTCCAAGTGAAAGGGCTGTGTTACTGTCTTGTTTTTCGTTCCTCTCAACTGGCTTTAAACAGAAATCCAACTTTCATTGTTTTGCTAATTGCCCTCTCTGGTAAAGAGCTGTTTATCTGGCCTCAAATGAGATCCGATGACAGAAAATTACTCTCCTGCTGCCTGACGTTCCTCCTCATCCTGAGCTCACTGCAAATGGGTGCCTTTCAGTTTTCCCCGGGAAGCAGGTGATTATGGGGAAGTTGAGATTACGCTGTTTCTTCTGTTTCCAGCATTGTCTATGTTCGTCACTGTGATCACTTTAGGCTGACAGACATTACACTATCCCATTTTCTTACTTTGAAACTTCACGTTCCCGGAGGCTTTTCTTTTTTCTTTGCTACTTATAATCAGGGCATTTCCTCAGGTTTTCCTGAGAGCTAGAGCAGGCAATGCACTTGGGTAAAGTGGAGCGATAAGGTGTTTCGTATCATTCTCCCACAGGTCATTTTGCTCAGCTGCCTTTCACCTTGACCTGGCGTTACCCAATAGCACGGCACCCGGGCACCTGCTGAAAAATTGCAGGTGAACAAAGCAGAGTGACTTAACTCCTTATTTATGCACACTAATTTTCACAGTATAGACATATGTAGCAAGAGCATGTATGTATATATCATCTTGCTCTTCCTTGCCACAGGATTCTTGGAATTATTAAGGTTTCTTCTTTTTTCTGCAAGACTTTTTATTTTTTAAAGTTCTCTTCTGTGTCTTCTCTTCATTTTACTTCAGTAGGAGCTGTGATCCTGTTGGTCCAGGCTGTTCCCTCAGGTTTCTGGGCCCCCTATTCCCACTTATGAATATTTTTGGCTACTTGTGGTTGTATAGGTCAGGCTGTTTTATTTAAGCAATGGCAAATAGGCCACTTATTTGGTGCAAAAGCCTCTCTGCTTTAGTTCTTTCTGCATGTAAAATGGAGTTAGCTCCTAGCAGCAAGGAGCAATTCAGACTACCAATACACAGTCCCCATTAAGGTCTGCATGGGTCTGCAGGACCAGGCTGGCCCTTCCCCACCTACGGGGCTCTCTCCCACAGCTAGTGAGGTTGATTAGTCTCAATATTCTTCATGTGTGTGTGTGACAGAGAGAGGGACAGACAGGAAGGGAGAGAGATGAGAAGTATCAATTCTTCGTTGCAGTTCCTTAGTTGTTTATTGATTGATTTCTCATATGTGCCTTGACCAGGGGGCTATAGCAGAGTAAGTGACCCCTTGTTCAAGCCAGCAACCTTAAGCTCAAGCCAGCGACCATGGGGTCATGTCTATGATCCTATGCTCAGGCCAGTGACCTCAGGGTTTCGAACCTGGGTCCTCTGCATCCCAGTCTAATGCTCTATCCACTGCCACTGCACTACCGCCTGGTCATGCGGCTCAATATTCTTAGAGCATATTGTTATAATCTCACCTTTTCAAATCCTACATTTTTGTTATAAATGAGGACTTTCTTCTGTGGCCTTTTGCAACCAAGAAATCTGTGCCAGGCATCCTTGGAGGTACTTAGGATAGAGACCAACATTCCTCCTGACACAAGCTGCTGCACCAGGAGCTGGGGGCTTATTTCCTATTGGCTGACAAGAGATGCCCGCAGCAGAAGTGAGGGCTGGCGGAGGGGGTGGAGCTGCTTTCTGATCCAACAGTTTAAACTGAACGGCCACTTCGTTGTGAGTGGCAGCCATTGAGCTGTACCAGGTGGTGCTTGCTTTATTACAGAATTTGTGATAGGTAAATAAATACACACTTTTGCTCATCTAGCAGTGGCTAAGTCCCTGGGCTTTGGAGTCATTCAGTTTGGATTCAAATCCTCAATCGACCACCCATTAGTTCTGTGTCCTTGCCTAAGTTACTTAACTTATTGCTGCCTCAGTGTGCCAGCTTTTAACAGGGGAGGATAATATTATTATATTATAGGGCTGATGTATGGAGTAAATGAATTATACACAAAGCAGTTGCGTTTGGTACATTTCCAGGTAGTTACTAGCAATACTTCATCCTGTTACTGTAACATACATCCCAGTTACTGTAACATACATTACAGGCTGCATTGTTCCACCAGCGCCTCGGACACCCAGGTGCACTTCTTTACAAGCCTGTCATCACCTCCTCCCCACTCCACAACAGCCCACGTGCCCTTCGGTGAGGCATGCGTCGGGGGACATGTATAACTGCTGCATCCCAGCCTAGCCCTGGTCTGGGCATGTAGCAGGCACTCAATACACGTTTGCAGAATGAATGGGAAAGGCGGTCTGAAATCCACCTCCCGATTGGCTAGGGCAAGAGAAGGGGAAAAAAGAAAAACTATCACAAACATGGCCAAATACAATGGCTCAGCACCTTAATTTCCAGAGAAGAGATTTTGCTCGAGGATTCCAGCAGCCCAACCTCAGACATGAACAGGGGCCTCCGGGAGATCCGGAGAGGTCTGCAGACACAGCCCGGGGCTGCGAACAGCTCCACAGGGGGGCAAGGAGATCTGTAGGGAGTCCGTGGGCATTAGCTTATCTTAGTGTCACGGAGACCGAGGGCTCCATGGAAAAAGGATAACAATTTGTGGATGCCTCGGGGCAAAGCCTCTGAACTGGACGCATGCGCCCAGATGGCTGGGAGGTTAGATGGAAGAGTCACCGGAAGAGGAAGTGGAGGCGGGCGCCTTCCCAGCAGGCAGAGCGTGACCGAACACGTGAGGAGATGCACGTGGACCGGACGTGCGGGCAGCTTTCACTGTGTGCCCGTCAGGCTTGCTTTTCCATAAATGCAAAATTGAAGTTAGCTAAGTAAGCAACTTTATTCTTCTCACCATTCATAACTTTCCAAGCCAGTGACACGATAAAGCAAGACTAAAATGTATTTTTATTGCAATTTCCTGTTGAAGGAAGAGCCCTTCCTGACCTTCCTCCCGTAGCAGAGCCCCGTCTGGCGCAGCAGTGTTTCCCTCGGCCCGCGGGTCAGAAGAAACTTATCAGGAAGTTTTAGTCACCTCATTGGGATTTTCTGCCATTATCATTCCTCTACAGCCGCAAATCTTCAGGGCTGAAAGACAAAAAGAGCAACATTTGTGTGTTCATGAACTGTATTCACTTCCACTTGCAGGAAGAAGGAAGACCATCTTTCTGATTTAACATGACAGCCACTATTCATCTATAGACACTGTATTTAAATTTTTGGTGCAAAACTTTACAGCCAAATCCTTAAAAAATAGAATGGTTAAGTGACAATTCTCAAGTTCTTCTGAGAGTATAAATACAGGCTGCTTTGTATCTATGCATGAATATATCTCATAATTTAAATTCAATTTCTGTGTTCTATTTTAGAGCAGTTTTTCAGTCTTTTTCACAGAAAGGATTATTGTGATCTTTACGATTCATATAGAGATATGGATTTACCTGATAAAGGCAAATTTTAAATGTATAAATTCCCTATTTATTATTATACACTAAGTTTAATTTCTCTTATGACCCATATACAAAATAAATATATAAACAATAACTTTTTGATATTTAATTACATACATGAAACTGGTCTTTTATCATTCATATATTTATAGGATTAATCATACCTGAAGTTGCTTCTAGTAGTAAATAACAACAAATAATATTTGCAAGGAAATGTTCAATTATAACAATGAAGAAAAGGAAATTATAAAAAAAACATAAAGTTCGCTGTTATTTTTTACACAGCATATGTGTAGGTATTGAGCTCATGGAATTTTCGGGAGGAACTTATTACTAAGTCAACTAAATAGATATTTTTGAAACAGCTGTAAAAATATTTGACAGTTTGAGTTCTGATAAAAAGTAGATGAACTCTACTTGCCCTGAAACAACTTATCTGGTCCCTTTCTACATTTACAGTGTGTTTCCTTAAACAAATGACTCACAAAATACTAGACAGCCCCACTATGAAGACCAACAGGCTAGAGGCTGAGTAAATGAACTATATTACAACTTCCAGTTACTGCTTAACTCCGAGGAACCCAGCACTGAGCTGGGAAACAAGCTAAATCTGCTCCCCCGTATCAGCCATTCCAACACATTCTAACACAGCAAACTGCAGAATCTGGTCACTGATTCTGACGGCTCTTTCCAAACATAGAAACTGCATCCAAAGCCTGGGAAGTGACCGTCTGAAAGGACGGCTGAGGGTGCTCTGAAGTGTAGCTTTCCACCTTTGGCATGTGACTCAATGCAATCAAAGCTACGGTAAGAGACACCAGTCCATTCTGAGAAACAATTGCTTCTCCCGTCCTGCTGGTTCATAGTTACAAAAGGGTGGTGGCGACGCCATTGAAAGAAATCTAACAAGAAGTCTCTGTACCTCCAACTAATAAATTAAATGTGCTTAGTCACAGTCTAGCTGTTTCCACAGCAGAGGTTAATTTACTAAGTAACAGTGAGATGACAAAAGCACCTTTGAGGGGAAGTAGAAGTGGAACTGCGAATATGGGGAAAGGGTATGATCGGTAAGGAGCGGAGACAGCAACCTGAGGGCAGCAGGGCGCGCAGGCCCAGATCTGGCTCAGGACCTTTTCGGAGAAAGAGAGGGGGATGAAGATGAGGACTCCGGTAAGGGGACAGCAGGTGATGAAGAACAGGTTCAGTAGTTGGGCAGCAGGAAAGCCGCATGTTTGGAGCGAGGGAAGCGGACAGGCGAGGGAGAGGGAGGCGAGGAGGAAGGAGCTACTGGAAGACGGCAAGGCAAGGCCGGCTGCCCACGTGCAGCCGGAGAACTCCGTGAGCAGCAGAGCTATTTACTGGTTCAGGACAGGGGATACGGCAGGAGGACGGGCTCAGAGGGCAGAATGCTGGATTTGAATTCTGATGACAGTTGGACACAGCAGGCAGCTAGCAATTAGGACTCGGAGATTAGGAGAAACGAGGCAATGGGGAGGACCTCTGAGTCTCTGAGAAGATTCCCTTTCTTCTCCCTTCACTTCCACATATCAGGTGGCCCCGATTAAAAACCTCCAAGAGCCCTTCGCTGCTTTTTCGAAGTTCAAACACCTTGGAATTCAATACAGAACGCTCTGATGACATGGTCCCAGCTAACCTTTCTGAGTCTTTTTCTTAGCGAGAAAGATAGGGACAGAGAGAAAGAGAGAAGGACAGATAGGAACAGACAGGCAGGGAGAGATAAGAAGTGTCAACTCTTTGTTGCAGCACCTTAGTTGTTCATTGATTGCTTTCTCATATGTGCCTCAACCAGGGGGCTGCAGCAGACCAAATGACCCCTTGCTCAAGCCAGCAACCTTGGGCTTCAAGCCAGCAACCTCTGGGCTCTGGCCAGCGACCATGGGGTCATGCCTACAGTCCCATGCTCAAGCCAGTGACCCCACATTCAAGCTGATGAGCCCGTACTCAAGCGGGCAAACTCGGGGTTTCAAATCTGGGTCCTCTGCATCCAAGTCCGACGCTCTCACCACTGCGTCACTGCCTGGTCAGGCCTAAGTCATATTTGATATACCTATTCCTCTACATCTGGTCCTGTTACTCTACTTGCTGTGGAATAGGTAAAATCTTTCAGAGCTCTGGATTTGGGTACTTGAAATTTCCTTTTTTGGATATCATCTTTTATCCTGCTTGAAGGGACCTGACTAATCTTTCAATATCCGCCTCAAGATTCAAGTGTGCTGGGAGGCCCTCCACACCTCTCCTTTCTAACGGTGGCAGGGCTCCTTTCTCTGAGATTGCCACTGAACTTCATGCGCGCTTCTACCTCAGTGTTTCTGGAATACTTGCCCTTCTGGAAATACATGCTGTTATTTCTGTAAATAACATGGGCTAAGTGTTTAATAGGTTCCGTGAAGTTTACTACATACACTACTGCGCGTTTATTACCTCATCCCATCCTCCTCACTGCCTTGTGACGGAGACAGTAGCATCACATCCATTTCACACCTGAGGACACACAGGATGGCAGGGCTCTCGGCAGCATGTGCAAGCACCATTCTATTCCACGTGAGTCCCGTTCGGCTGCTGGGTCCTTTGAAGGCAGGGTCCCAACATCACTCATCTTATCCGTCCAATAATTAGCAGTGCCCAACACGTAATGAATGCTTGTAAGACATTTGTCATTAGAGTATGGTGAATGCCTTGAAAATGCTACTTTGTTTACAAACTTATCTTCTTTCTACTGAGTAATCAGGGGGGTACAATCTCATGGCCAAGGACTAGATACTTCAGATGTTGGCCTGGCTAGAAATATCAGCTCACACTGGAGACAATTAAATACAATGTGTCCGTAAAGTCATGGTGCACTTTTGACTAGTCACAGGAAAGCAACAAAAGACGGTAGAAATGTGAAATCTGCACCAAATGAAAGGAAAACTCTCCCAGTTTCATACCTATTCAGTGCAGTTCGATGTGGGCTCACGCACAGATCTTTTAGGGCTCCTTAGGTAGCTATCCCCTATAGCCTCTACAGACTCGTCACTGACTGTTGGCCTACCAGAACGGGGTTTCTCCACCAAACTGCCGGTTTCCTTCAACTGCTTATCCCACTGAGTAATGTTATTCCTATGTGGTGGTGCTTTGTTATAAACGCTCCGATATTCATGTTGCACTCTGGTCACGGATTAGAATTTAGCGAGCCACAGAACACACTGAACTTTCCTCTGTACCAGGGGTCCCCAAACTTTTTACACAGGGGGCCAGTTCACTGTCCCTCAGACCGTTGGGGGGCTGCCACATATAGTGCTCCTTTCACTGACCACCAGTGAAAGAGGTGCCCCTTTCCGGAAGTGTGGCGGGAGCTGTATAAATGGTTTCAGGTGGCCACATGCGGCCCGCAGGCCGTAGTTTGGGGATGCCTGCGTACTGTCCACATCTCAACTGGCATGGCCATGGGCTGCTCCGCTGTATACAAGGTGTTACATCATCATCTGCGCATGCTGCACATGTTGTCACATCCTACAGAAACTGGGAGGGTTTTCCTTTTATTTGGTGCAGATTTCACATTTCTATCATCTTTTGTTGCTTTCCTGTGACCGGTCAAAAGTGCACCATCACTTTATGGACACATTGTAGTATGCGACATTAGGAGGTGCCCGTGGGGAGAAAGGGAAGTTTTTACACTGACTGAATATGCATCTGTTTCTCTCTCTCCACACAAAGGGAAGCAGGCGCACATACAATGTATTGGTATTGCCTCTGCCCTTGCACTAAAAGAAGAAACTCAAGATGACAGAAGAAGGGGGAGGGCAGGGCTAGCTACCTGAGTGCTTCTCAAACTTCAGTGTGCGTGCCAATCACCTACGCTCTTGCAGAACTGCAGATTCTGATCATTCGGTCTGTGGAGGGGCGCACGCCTCCGCATTTCCTCCCTGCTCTCACACAATGTACTGCGGTCCACACACCGGACTGACCAGCAAGGGTTGGCCTCAGACCCACAGAGCTAGTCATATGGCAGAGGAGATGGCCACCTGAAGATGTTCAAGAGCCCAAGAAGCACGTTCTGAAAGAAATTTCTAAACTATGCTAACAGAAGCTCACAGACTTCCTTCTTGGCCAGAGACGATTCCACGTGATATATGATCCTTCCTGGCTCTTTGCCCACCAGAGGATGTTATTAACAGGTAGTTTTATGCTGTTCTGATACAATAATAAGTAATTTTTAATTATAATAATCATGTGTACTGGGTACTGAAATTCCTTTGGTATTTATCATCAAAGAAAAATTAAGTTGTGGTCCATGTAATTTAGTAAGTGAAGAAAGGTCAGTGTATTTAGGCTCTTTAAAAGTTGTTAATTTATCAATGGCAACACTAATTAATCAGAATTGAATTCTGAGATTATGGTGCTTACATATTTATCCTATTTTATGTTTAGATCTACCTAATCTCTTTATGACAAATTTTCAAAGCAAGAAAACTGGCATCTAGTATATTGCCTTTATACTATAGTTGGTTAATTATTATTTGAAACTTTAATGAAATGGTTTAATCTTTTGTCAGAGGTCTGATGAGTGATTTATAGTCTACATATGCTTTAGTTCTTTGTCACTGTTTCATTGCCAGTAAATTATGAAGTTTAAAATAAAAGATATTATATAAGCTTAAAAAATTGTAAAGAATACTATTTTATTTATTTTATATATATTCCTAAGATTATTTTTTAGAATACAATCTTAGGAAACCTTTAAAGAGACACTTCAATGCTATTACTGATAGCTAATAATCTATTTTTAACAGAAATTTACTTTGACAGAAATATATGTTATATCTTAACATAATTAACATATTCTTTTCTTTATATCTGTAATACAAAGTACCCAAAATTGGGTATATCAGAATTGCTCTAAACCACAGATTGTTAAGAATATTTCTATTTTAGTTATAGTTATTAATCAAGGTTTAAGTACACTGCAAAGACCCACATATTGACCACACTTCATGAATTAAAAGTCAATTCCTCTTCCAGGGAAATAAGGCTCATTCATTCATTCAACAAAGATGACTGAATATCAGGTTCAACTGGGGGCACAGGCAACCCAGCAGCAAACAAGACAAAGTCCTGTCTTTTGCGAGTTCATTTTCTAACACACACACACACACACACACACACACACACACACACGCCTACAGTGAAAGCTAAAAGTTTTAAGCTTTCATATATGTGCCTAGGAATACTTGGGAGATTTAACGAATCTTCAAAGAGTTATCCAACCTAAGACTTTCTCTAATTTATCTTCTAAATTGTGCTGTCTCATAGCTATGCAATGTTCTATAGCAGTAATTCATTTTGTACTTAATACCTGCCACCAGCAGAAAACTGCCTTTAAACAATATAGCTTGACACAAATAATGTTATCACTTTTTTGAATGAGAAAACAACTTATAGAAAGATCTATCTGAGCTACAGAAAATACTCTATGGTCCTTGTGATTGCTCAAAAATGATGAAAATCACACTAAATTTCTCACAATTCTCATAGCAGTTGTTTACTGCAAATCCCAATCAAACTACGGCCTGTCATCCATGGAAAGAAACCAGCAAGGTACTGCACCTCGTTAAAATGACACAAGGGTACCTCAAAAATGCAGAGACTCCAAGTAGAACACAGATATGACAGAGGCCCACGCATTTACATTATTTTAAAACAGGGACTTCAGGAAAATCTTTTGAAAGATTTTAGTTTTCATTGTGAAATGGTGGAAAATATATTTGGCTTGTGAATAAAATGAAACATAAAGCTATAAAACACCTATGTCACAGTTTACTTAGAGACACTTATTTGCCCCATTAAAATAATTGATTTCTAAGGAAAGAAAAGCATCCAAATTTCATTTGTAAATCCATAAAATTGAGTCTAACTTAAGTGAAATAAATCTAAAAATTTTAATCTCCCTTAGATCTAATGTCTTTTCATTCCTAAATAATATTTTTGTTTATTATTTTTTTATTTAGTGAGAGGAGGGGAGGCAGAGACAGACTGCCACATGTGCCCCGACCCACCCAGCAAGCCCCCTGTCGGACAATGCTCTGCCCATCTGGGGAGTTGCTCCACTGCAGCCAGAGCCATTTTTTAGCGCCTGAGGTGGAAGCCATGGAGTCATCCTCAGTGCCTGGGGCCAACTTGCTCTAACCGAGCCATGGCTACAGGAGGGGAGGAGAAGAGAGAGAGAGCAAGAGAGGGAGGGGTGGAGAAGCAGATGGGTGCTTCTCCTGTGTGCCCTGACTGGGAATTGACCTAAATAATATTTCTTGGTATATTGCTCATTCCAACAAAATATTTAAGACAAGAATAAAATTTGGACAGTGGAGTAAACTTAAAAACAGTAAAAGGTCAGTTTGGTTGAGTTTTAAGTCATTTCCATCATATGGATGCAATTATTTAGAATCATCAATTGCAGGACATCAGGTGACATCACATATTCCTTGAACTATGGGCTGTCCAGGCAACAGCAGCAGAGAAGGGGTGCCTTTCTAGTCAGTTCCTCTGGCCCCACACCACCAGACCAGCTTGGTCAGAAAAAGTTCACCAGTGCTTTAAAAAATAAATAAATAAACTGATAAGGCTGCTAAAAAATTATTTAAATCATATTACTGTTTCTTCAACTAACAAGAATTCTTACATTCAATTATTGCATTAAACTCCTAAATTCTGTTGGTTAAGACTATATATGATTTAGTTTTGGTCATTAATATAGACATTGCTTTTTATTTTTAACAAGTAGCTCTAATCTATTCACATCTAAAAGAACAGTTTAGAATGTCTAATTTGAGCAACATTCAGCACTGGAAATACTGAGGTAGTATATGGTTGAAGCCAATGCTGAGCTGGTTAAAATGAATGGGAAAGTTGGAATGTAACCTTGCTCCCCAAGTCCAGCTAATAACTTCTGACTCTGAAAAGCAGCAAATTAAATTAAATCTTGCAGGAAAATGCCCATGACTAGAGTAGCATGGAATTATGGAAAATCTTCAAGATGTCTAGATACTAACTCCTCATGGGTTTTTGAAAAGGTACAAGTCCTTCTCCACTGTCCTTAATGAAGTCTCAGATCTGAAGCACATTTTCTAAAGGCATAGGTAAAATAGTTTTTTCTTCCCTCTGGGTATGAATTTAACTAAAACTGGACAGCTGTACACTTTTAGGATTAACAGCGTTTGCATCAGAGGGCATGTGGTAGGTTAAATCTCTGCTGTCTGCTAGAACCACAGACTGGACAGGATGCTCACCCCCTCTCCTTTCCAGTGCTCCCGTTCCAGCGGGAAGAACCCTCTTCTTTCCACAGAGCTGCCGGAAATAGCAAGTAACCCCGGGCACCTAATCGCACCACCAGGAAAGAGAATTCCAGGGCCCACTGTGGCTGTCCTCATACCCCCACCCTTCATCCTTACCACCCTCTCTCCCTTGCGGGCACATCTCTGATACCACGCTCTGTAAAGAGCATTAACCCTTTGAGTAGTGAGATTTTTCCTGCTTGCTGAGCCCTGGGAGTGAGTTCTTTTTCAAAAAATGAAATTAGTTCTAGTTACAGTTTTATTAACTTAAAATCATGTTTGTTTGATAACCAATTTATGAAAACAAGAAAGACATACATTTACCTTTTTTTAATGCTGCCTTACTTACACATTTTTATAATAAATCGATCGTACTTGGAATGGTCAGGAAGCACGAGAACATATTGTACATGAACGTTCGTGCTACTCAAAGGGCTAAGCACTAGGAACAAGGGTCTTCATTAAAGATGTCTGTTTTCAAGCATTTATTGATGCTGAAACTTTCCACACTTAGTTTCTCTACAATGCTGAGGGTTCTGCTTAAAATGAAGCATAACTGATTTAATGGGTGAGAAATAAAAACCCATTTTTTTTGGGGGGGGGGTTATCACTGTGGATAATTTGAAGCAATTCAACTTGAAAATTTCCACACACCTAGATTTTCCTAAGAAAAGCACTGCTACAGAATTTTTTAAAAATGAAAACAAAGGCTTTAAAATGTTCCAAGTTTTATTTTTAACCTACATAATGAAAAATTTCCATTGCAGTGCCAGCATTATAATTTCCATGATTATTGTGGTTTTGTAATGTTGGCAAAACTGCAATGATTATGGAAATAATTATTGACAGTAATAAAATAACCATTTGAAAGCTATAATCTCAGACAACTGAGCCGTGAAGAAAGGCCAGTGCTATTGTTTTTCCTTTGAGAAATAAGTCGTAAGTGTATACCCTACAGTCACCACTTACACATGGCACACATATCTACTCTGCACCATCCAGAGACCCAAAATATAACTTCATAACATTGATAACACAATTAATATATCCATGAGATGCAGATACTAAAATACCAAGTATATCCATTAATTTAAGAAGTGCGGGATACAGGCAATACTTCTCATATGGAAAATGGCTTTCAGTCGTAAAAAATATAGTTTTCTCATAAAAAAAAAATCAGTTCTTTCCTTCTTGTCTACCATTGCTTTGAAAATGACTAAAAAACTAGCATAAAAAAAATCTCACGTAGGCTAAAGTTAGGCCTGAGAGACTACAACTTTTGTAAGTAATTTAATTTAAATGAAATTCCAACACTGGTAGCTTTTAATTAAGATGAAAACAATTTTGTCAGTTACCAGCTGGGTTCAAAATTTAGTCTGACAATTGTTATTGTTGCTCAAAAGCTTTTATTCTCTAATAGAAAAATTAATATTTAACCAAAAGCGAATGATAGTCCCAATGACAAAATGTACATTTTAATATTATAAACATATCTCAAGTCTTATTGCTAGGGAAACAAAAACCAAAGCAAGCTATTTCTGTGTCCATTTATTTATGGAGCGATCCAGGTGCATCTGTTCAGTCAAGTCTCTGCAGATTCACCAGCGCATCTCTCCTGGAGAAGTTCCAGTTACTGCATTCGAAATAAAGATTATATTCTTGGCTTAGTGATTTTGGGTGGAACGAAATAATATTTTAAGCAAGTTCCTTCTCCAAAAGGAGAAAAAAAAAAAGTTTTTTACTCATGAAAGCAAATCTACCAGCAATCCAAAATCCCATTTTCAACGGACTGCACTGCATGGTAGCTCAAGTATTTTCATTCTAATTCTAATGTACATAACATTTAATTCTAAAACTTGATGACACTGCAAACAACTAAAATGGCACAGTCCATCAGGGCAGTCACTAGCCCCGTGAGGCTACTGAAATTTAAATTAATTAAAGTTTTTTATGAGTAAACATTCAGTTTCTCAGTTGATGTACTCAGGAGCCACATGTGGCCCAGAGGTGGTTCTACATTAGACCGCTCTGATAATCAGTGTGCAGAGTTCCATTAGGTAGTCCTGAACTAAAAGCTCAGCTGGTTCTTAGATAACAAATTGTTGGTTAATCCAAAAATGCATATTTTTCCTTATTACATGCATTCCATGGTAATAAAAATAAACAGACTTAATGTTAGCTCTAATGTGCAGAATAATAAAATGTTAAATGATTTATGTTTAATAAATAGTATACCTGTATCATGATATAGCCTCAAATTTCAATAGGTATACCTGTACCTTATTTTTGGAATACAATTTAATACACAGATGTTGTGTGGCTACTTTAAGAAAGGATCACAACTTCAATAGCACAAAAGAAAGCCTGGCATCTAACACATATTCCTGCCACGGGGCAATCCATAATGCCACGGGGCAATCTGTAATGAGAAGAAAGGGCAAGAAAAGCCATTCCTGGGGGAGTAACTAAAACACACATCAAAGGTTCTAAGTTTTTCTAAAAGTCTATTTAAAAATAAGTATAGAAGAGCCCTTTCTAATTCCATTAATATGAGAAAAGCACTCAGTCACCATTCTAATCAGTTTTAAATGAACAGGAATTGCTTAGTAAAATGAGCACTTTGAGCAGCACGCTTTGACTAAAGTAACATTATATATACTTTTCTGTGAATGGTTATAATACTATACTTCCTGGTATAACTGATTTAGAATACACATTAGAATAGTCATAATGTACCACTCTGACTGCATAATATGTGTTTTGGTCATTTATTTGATTAAATAGCACCTTTGGTATCTCTAGTTGAAGAAAGGGAAGTATCACACTCTTCTTGGTTAGGTATATAAATTAATTTACGGCGTTTCTATAAGACAATCAGGTATGACATATTTAGATTTACAGAACTCTGTACAGCAGGGGTCCCCAAACTTTTTACACAGGGGGCCAGTTCACTGTCCCTCAAACTGTTGGAGGGCTGGACTATAAAAAAAACTATGAACAAATCCCTATGCACACTGCACATATCTTATTTTAAAGTAAAAAAAAATGGAAAAAAAACAAAAACAAACAAACAAAATGGGAACAAATACAATATTTAAAATAACAAGTAAATTTAAATCAACAAACTGACCAGTATTTCAATGGGAACTATGCTCCTCTCACTGACCACCAATGAAAGAGGTGACCCTTCTGGAAGTGCGGCAGGGGCCGGATAAATGGCTTCAGGGGGCCACATGTGGCCCGTAGTTTAGGGACCCCTGCTGTACAGCATAGTAATCTACCAAAACTTCAAGGCCTAATGAAAATACACTTTTAGCATATAACTTATTAAAACAGGGTATCTGAAAATTACATATGACTTTAGTACATTTACATAAGAGACTACAAGAAGCACTCAAGTAGAGTGGTTATGACCATGCTCTAACCTAGTTAGGACCTAGAATTAAATAAATGAAAATGAAGTAAATAATTTCTTTAGGCTCTCTCCAGTAGCACAGCTGCTTAGAGCATTGTCCTGATATGTCAAGGTTGCAGGTTTGATCCCGGTCAGTGCACACACAAGAATCAGCCAATGAATGCATAAATAAGTGGCATAACCAATCTGTCTCCCTTTCTCTCAAATAAAGAAGAAATTTCTTTAATAGCAATTTCTCCAATGTGTGCTAGTGCCTATTACAGTGTTTTGCACAAAAGAGACAGCTAATATGTATTTGTTAATTAAATAAATGAATGAAGCACTTTGCTTCTATGAAAATAACACAGGTTTTGCAATGACACAGTTTGGTCCAAATCCAGGCTGTAAACCAGCTGACCCTTGGCTTTCTTTTAAAAACTAGGAATAAGCCATTCATCTTCCAGGCCTGCAGAGAGAACTAGATACAGTGCATGGGAACCACCAGCACAGCGCTGGGCAGCTGCAAAGTGCTCAGCGATCACTGATAGTATTTATTTGCTCAGCGTATGCAGATTTAATCAAGGAGTACTTCAACACACAGCAGCAAGTTAAAAAGATTTAAACAAAATACACTAAATACTTCTGTGTGGAAATCTGAAGATATATATACTGGCCATGAGTCAATGATTGGATTCCTGGGCATCAGCCAATCCTGAGAAGGCTTAGCTTTTCAGGAGGAACCTATCTGAACAAAGAGCCAATGAAGGGACAGGATTTGCAGAATACAGGGGGCAGCGTCTACTGGAAGATGAGCTGTCTGGTGTAGGTCACGCAAGGAGGAGGTGTGGCGCTCTCGAGACTGACTATAATTCTGTAAACATTTGAGGCTCTGTAACGTGAAGCACTGGTCTGTGCGCCGGGAATGCAATAATGAACAAGACGCAGACCTTAGTCGTGAAGAGCTAAATGTGGTCATGACAGTTACGCAGCAGAAGATGGCTGGGCACTGAGTCTGCCCTTGATGTTCAGGCAAGGCTTCTTACAGGAGATGACACGTAAATAAGAGTTAGCCCAGACGATCCGGTGAAGTAACAGCAGAACAAGGGCAAGGAAGAGTTAAACTGCACATAAAGACTGCCGATCTTAAACAGTCCGCTCCTGCAGGAACAGCGCATGCGCGGGGAAAGCTCACACTGGGAACCAGGTTGTGGCCAGGCAGAGCGGCATGGAAACATTAGGGGGGAGACACTTTGTCAAATCTAAGCAGCTTTCCAGGTCTTAGGTAGAGGGCACTGTACAGAGGAGAAGGAAATGTGTTTTGCTTTTCACTTTGGGTGAAGACTATCCATAAGTAGCCACAATTAATGACTTTTCAATAGATAATATTCTCCGCTTATTGAAGTAATCTGGAAAATGGAAATTGCTTTGTTTTAGGTAATGACAATTCATTTATCATTCCAAGAGAATACAATTAATCCAAGTAACGTCATCCCAAACAAAATATCTGACAGTTATAGGCACCTATGAACATCCTTGCACTTACCGAGCAAGGCCTTAACTCTCAGACACTTCGGGTTCAACGACCTGCGTCTAGACTCTCTTTGCAGGTAGGAGCTGCAGTGTCCAAGGAAGGAAACATGAGTTCACTCTCCCCACCTCTAGGGCCTTACATTCATGGAGAGAGAGGGTACGAAACTCAGCTTAGAAACAGGACAGGCAGGAGAAAGACTTACGGAGACCACACTCGTGGGAAAGCATCTCTCTCTTCTTGTGAGTACTCGTCTAGACGTTTGGGCACCTTCCGTGGTTGTGGGAGTTCTTCCACTAAATTCTTAAGAATATCTTCTGGTATATCCTGGGTTAAATAAAAATGTTAGCTTAATTTTTGTAAAATATATGCCTTAGTAATAAATTAGTAATGCTTAGTAAGTATTAGAAAATAATAAACAAAAGCAATATTTATAAAATGAGAAAAAAAACTTTGGACAATCTTGACAAACACATTTCTCACGATGTCTTCAGTTCAGACTACTAAGTCATTAAGTTTTACTTTTTTTAAATAGTTTTATTCCCCTCCTTTCAACTGCAAAGAGGCACCACCCTGGCTCGTTTTCATGCTTTTTCATCTGATGAATGTGTGTACTGGGTCTACTGCTTCTGACGCCACAGCCTTCCAATCCATACTCGAGAAAGAAAGCTGTCCGTTTGTCCCCGATGGATAGGATAGCTGACCTCTTGGGTATGGCTGGCATCTGTCTACTGGGTATCATCAATACAAAAGTATCTTTCCCATTTCAAATAGTTAAGTACTCTGTAGCATGATGTTTGAAACTGTAAATATCCTGTTCTACAATAATCTTTTATCTCTAGAGATGACTATAGGATATGCTGATAATGGTCACTTTTCTAATTCAGTATTGTTCCTACATTATTTAGATGGTATTCTTCTCTAGAAAATAGCTTTTCTTTTTCCAGAAAGGAGGAGACAAATTACAAGTTAAAGATGATTTTTAGACTATCATTGTGGGCTCACAGATTTTTGTTTCCTATTGAACATAGTCCATTACTATTACTATTCATTTTAAGGCTAACACAGTCCCACATTTGGTCAATGGGCACCAATTCACGCTGCCTCCTATGTTCTTTTGATATTTCTCTCTTGGTGTCTGAGCACTGCCTTACTATCTGTTACTTACTATTTTTTTTTATTTTTTCAGACACAGAGTGAGAGTCAGAGAGAGGGATAAATAGGGACAAACAGGAATAGAGAGAGAGGAGAAGCATCAATCATTAGTTTTTCCTTGTGACACCTTAGTTGTTCATGGCAAGGTTGCTGCTTTCTCATATGTGCCTTGACCAGGGGGCTACAGCAGACCGAGTAACCCCTTGCTGAAGCCAGCAACCTTGGGTCCAAGCTGGTGAGCTTTGCTCAAACCAGATGAGCCCATGCTCAAGCTGGTGACCTCAGGGTCTCGAACCTGGGTCCTCTGCATCCCAGTCCAATGCTCTATCCACTGTGCCACTGCCTGGTCAGGCTGTTACTATTTTACTGTCTGCACAGGTATACTCCATAGTGACTATTGTTTTTCTGTGTCAGACCCAGAGTCAACCATTTTTCTAAGGAGAACTAGGTTTCTTCTAACAAGAGACAATTAAAAAACAAGACCCGGGCACTGTTGTGTTACTGTTCATTCTGCCATTTTATATTATGAATATATAAAATCTTAAAAGTAAAAAAATAATCTAAAAGGTATCTCCAAAAAAAAAAATCTTCCTTCTCTATTCCTTCTATCTCTTTGTGCCCTTTCAGCAGTAAGTAGCCAACTTCATTTTCTCATTTATCCATCCTGTTACGTCTTTATGCAAAAAGAAGCACATATAGTATATATGGTGTAAACATAAGTATGAATATATGCACACAAAAGGTGGTATGCTATCCACATTCTTTGTCACCTTGCTTTTTTTCTTAACAATATATCCTGAAAATGTAACAACATTACTTATCAAGTCACAACAGTATTTCTCACTATTTTTACAACTGCACAGTAACTGAGTATTTCCCAATGGCCTTGGCAATAAAAAGTGTTGTCAGGCTTTTCAATATTTCACAATCCATTCTTGGGAAAATATTTATTTTATAGTCTGAAATAGTTTAGGTAATTTACTGTTCAACTAAACTATTACGAATACTTAAACATTTACACTCAAACTTGACTACCTTAAAACTGGGGTTAACGATACTATATTTGTGTCTTTTAGAAATTATGGCTTACAAAGAATGTGACAGTATAATCCAAAGGGGAGTTTTTAAATTCTTGTGATTTCATGAAGGCCATTCACACTCTACTGACGCCGCGCTCCTGTGTTTGGCACCTCCAGGTAACGTGAGTGGTGGGGAACTATTTCACTCATTCATACAAAGCACAGGTAATAAATTACTCATTTTGATAAAAGCATGAATAATTTACTCCTGTTTGTACGCTAACAGAGCACATAAGTGGCTGGATACAACTTGATCTTTTGGAAAGGATTCCTACACTATTCCTCCCGTAGGAAGTATGAGGACAATCATCATTGTCACGGTGTTGATAGCAGCTGGCACTTATTGTGTCAGGCCCTGATCTAAGTGCTCTATAAACGGCATCTCATTTAACCCTTAAACATCTTGTGAAGTAGGTACGATTACTATACCCATTTCACAGATGAGAAAACAGAGTAATAAGAAACTAGTCCATGATTGTAGTACGGCATGCACTCTAATCAGATTAGACTCTAATTCCAGAGCCTGGAATCAACTATTTTATTATAGAACCTCTAGTATTATATAAGGTCTACCGGAAAGTTCTGTCCATTTTTAGAATAAAACAAAATACAAATTTTTCTTACCATCAATAAACTTTATTAAATAATATAATTGCCATTATTAGTAATGATTTCTTGCCAGCGTGAGGGCAAATTGTATATCCCATTTTTGAAAAATGCTTTATCTTTTGATGCGAAAAACTGAACCAGTGCTTGTTTGATATCTTCTTCATTTTTGAATTTTTTGCCCTTCAAAAAATTTTGTAAGGACAAAAACAAGTGATAGTCGGAGGGTGCTAAGTCCGGGGAATATGGTGGACGCGACAGACATGCTTCTGTAGCATTTCTTCCTTGTTGAAATTCGTAAAAATTACAGTGGCGTAAATGAACTTCATCAGTAGCCATGGGTACACTATGGCTTCACACATAAGACTAACGTGAATCAACTTTGTTTTAGTTAATTTGCTACATCAGTATGTATACATTAAGTGATAAAAATAGAGAGGCACACATGCGCCAAATAAATATGTGCTTACGTGTCGAAACTTGTTGTGATAGAAATGAACAGAACTTTCCGGTAGACCTTATATTATATGGTACTAAAGAGAAAAAATAAACACTTAAAATGGTACAATAGTAATAAATAAAAAATGTTTATATTTTTTCAAGTATTTTTTGGATGTATACTTTTGAATAGAAACACACGGTAAAGTTAAATCACAGGACCTAATCAGCAACTAACCCTCAGTTATTAATCCACAAGTCATCAAATCTTTACTACTGGTCAAACCCATTGTTAACTAAATGCATGTTTTTATAGCTGATGAAATCATCAGTGAGTGCCCTCAATTTCACAGGAGCTTTGAACACAGTTCCTTCTTTAAAAAAAAAAAAAGAAGTAGCCCTGGCCGGTTGGCTCAGTGGTAGAGCGTCGGCCTGGTGTGCGGGAGTCCCGGGTTCGATTCCCGGCCAGGGCACACAGGAGAAGCACCCATCTGCCTGTCCACCCCTCCCCCTCTCCTTCCTCTCTGTCTCTCTCTTCCCCTCCCGCAACCAGGGCTCCATTGGAGCAAGGTTGCCTGGGCGCTGAGGATGGCTCCATGGCCTCTGCCTCAGGCGCTAAAATGCCTCTGGTTGCAGCAGAGCGACGCCCCAGATGGGCAAAGCGTCGCCCCCTGGTGGGTATGCCAGGTAGATCCCGGTCAGGTACATGCGGGAGTCTGTCTGACTGCCTCCCCGTTTCCAACTTCAGAAAAATACAGGAAAAAAAAAAAAAAAAGTCGGTATTAAAATGAAAAAGAAAAGAGAAAAAAATGATAGCCTTTTAATCTTAATCCAATGACAGTTCACTTTATGACTTAAAATTTAAGAACCATTGTTATTATGGTGAACTCACTAAAATATAGAAAATAGCCTGACCGGCCGTGGCGGAGTGGGTAGAGCGTCAACCTGGAATGCTGAGGCTGCCGGTTTGAAATCCCAGGCTTGCCTGGTCGGGGCACATATGGGAATTGATGCTTCCTGCTCCTGCCCCCCTTCTCTCTCACTCTCTCTCTATCCCCTCTCTCTAAAGTAAATAAATAAAATCTAAAATAAGTAAATAAATAAAATGAAATAAATAAAAATTTAAAAAATATATAGACAATACTTCAGAGGTTGACACAAAATTACTGAAAATAAATACAGCAATTTTTTTAAAAGAAGAGAAAGCATTTAATTGAAATTTCAGGAAAAGCATCACCACTGACGGGTGACTTACCTCATCTGGGAAAAGATGTAATCTCTGCATCATGGTTCTGCGGTGGAGGTTTTTTGGTAGCATGCCATAAATAGCTAGTTTTACAATCTGGAAAACATAAATGTAGGACTCAGGAAAATAACCTGACTGCTGATATAAAGATGGCAGACGCGATTGGGACTCGTGATGGGAACAGGTGGACTAGGACTCAATAGGAACGTGAAAGGGAAGAAGCTGAGACCCGAGTGGACACACGGTAGTGACAGAAAAGGACCTCCACTGCCTTGTACATTTTCTTTAGCCTATTTGTTTAATTCATTTTTATTCAGAAAAAGGATAAAAGTAAGGGATTAAAAATAACCTATGTATGTGCTGAGTTTTAGCCAGACTAAGAGGAAGTTCTCTAAGCTTTCAGATACCTGTGGCTCAAACATTCTATCAAGTAGTGAATGGACAAGGCCCAGGGAAGCTTTCATCCTGTTTCTCCCGAGTAGGGGAGATCAGGAGGTTTCCAACTCAAACACTAAGCCTGACCATCCAGGTCTGAGACCGACTCGCGAGGTCACACATCTACAACAATGGTAACGGCTAACATTCATTGAAACTTGCTATGGGTATAGTGGTCAGTGCATCCATTGCATTTGTTACAGTGATTATAACACTGAGTCTCGTTTCACAGATGAGGAAACAGATTTAGTGAGAATATAGAACTCCCCAATTTCATGTATCTAATAAGTGTTCAAGCTCGAATTCAAACCAGGCAGTCTAATCTCAGAACAGATACACAGTACACACAATCACACCTATCATGTGCTTCTCTCCATAATTTAACAAGACAAAAAGTCCCCTTTCTCTACCAAACCCATTACCAATATGGCAAACTAACGTATCCATGATTTACCTTCCCCTTCTAAGGTTATCCTCACTTTGGGTTAGAATGTGATCTCACATGTGTTGTGTCACCCTGTGCCCCATAATCTCCTGGGGGCCTCCTGGCATACAATGCATACACATATATGGTGAGCTCTTCATAAAACTACTGTATGAGACATATGGAGTGTTACACAGACTTTTATCATCTGTACTCACATTTCAAGGATATAATTTCACATGTATGAAAGCTAAATGCCAGCCCTGGCTGGTTGGCTCAGTGGCAGAGTGTCGGCCCACCGGCGTGTGGATGTCCCAGCTTTAAATCTTGGTCAGAGCACACAGAAGAACTGACCATCTGCTTCTCCATCCCTTCCCCTCCCTCAGCCATGGCTCAGTTTGAGCAAGTTGGCCCTAGGCACTGAGGATGGCTCCATGGCCTCACCTCAGGCACTAAAATAGCTCAGTTGCCAAGCAACGGAATAGCAGCCCCAGATAGGCAGAGCATCACCCTGTAAGGGGCTTACCAGATGGATCCTTGTTGGGGTGCATGCAGGAATCTGTCTCTTTGACTCCCTGCCCCCACCTCTCAGTTAATTGAGAAAAAAAAAAAAAAAAAGCTAAATGCCCTAAAACAATACATGTTAGAACCGGGTTTCACAATGAAAGTGTTTCCCATTCCTTTTATTTTCTCATCAAAATCTTTCTAAACATAAAAGCTAATGGCAGCTCATATATCTTTTGCATCTACTGTCTAGGTTGATGCTGTGAATACTTCATGTTCCTCAGCCACACAGACACTTTCCAGGTGGTCAGGTGCCGCGCGGTTAGTGGTCACTACACTTGACAGTGCAGACACAGAACACTTTCATCAAGGGGAGATTTCTACTGGACAGCACAGGTCTAGAAACTTGCCTTTAAAATTTTTAATGTTTTAGACTGACCAGACAGTGGCGCAGTGGATAGAGCATCAGCTAGGGACACCGAGGACCCAGGTTTGAAACCTTGAGGTCACCAATGCTCAAGTACTGGGTGATTTTTAGCACCTGAGACTGATGCATTCCAACCAAGTTATCTTCAGCACCTGGGGCCACAGTTGAACCAATTGAGCTACTGGCTTCAGGAGGGGAAGAGGGAGAGAAGGGGGAGAGGGAGGAGAAGCAGATGGTGGCTTCTCCTGTGTGCCCTGACTGGGGATTAAACCTGGATGTCCATAAGCCAAGCCAACACTCTATTCACTGAGCCACTGGCCAGGGCCTGAAAATATTTTGAAACATTTAATAACCTACTAATAATCAGACTGTACTAATAATCAGAAGAATGCATTATCAAACCAATTCTCTGACAAGCCACACTCCAAGTACTGATTCACAAACTGTCTGCTGCTCCAGACAGACATGCGGTGGAAGTCAAATGACCTCTTCCTTAACACGCCATTCTTTTTCAAAACACAGAGTCAAAATTAAGACTTTAAAAAAAAATTAATATCTTCTATGAGATAATTATTCAAAAAGGATTTAACTCTGAAATATTTTCCAAGCTTCCATCAAACATTCTGTAAAACATTTCAGTCTTTGTTTATATATATATATAAAAAAAGAAATTTGAAACAATTACTACATTACCCAAAGCCAAATTCTCAACATCAAAAAGTTGGACTCTACTGCCTCCTAGTGGACACTGAGCATGCCTAAATAAAATAAAATATTAGCCTAGCCTGACCTGTAGTGGCACAGTGGATAGAGAATCGACCTGTAATGCCGAGGTCTCATGTTTGAAAACCTGGGCTTCCCCAATCAAGGCACATATGAGAAGCAACTACTACAAGATGATGCTTCCCACTCCTCCCCCGCCTTTCTCTCTCTATCCTCTCTAATACTTCATAAGATGTGTGTGTGTGTGTGTGTATAGATAGATATATAAACTTTAATTTTAAAAACCTTTTAATGTTAAAACTATAATTTGTTGTAAAGATTATTGTATACATTATCAGCAGCAATTACAACTTTTTCATACCTTTAAATGCAATCCATATTATGAAAATAGAATACTTTAATTTTCTTTAATACCTGTAAGTCTAACAACACATAAGTTATGAAATAGACATAAAATAGTTAAGCAATCTGAGTATGTTTTTGTAAAACAGGTATGAATGATAAAAATTAAAAATAAATAGTAAAGCATGGAACTTCTGAATGTTATGTCAGGCCTTATTATAACAGAACATGCCCCCCCCCCCGGGAAATTTTAAGGACTACCACACCAAACAAATGGTTGCATCTTGATGTTTATTTTGTTCACCATTAAAAAAAAAGAATGTCTTCACTGTATAACTTCGCTCATTTTTAAATGCACTTAGGTAAAAAGCTAAAATAGTTGCTAGTGGGAAAATGCACCTATCCTACAAGTGGTTTCCAGACTAGGATTTTAAAGAGTTAAGGAAGGCAAAATGAAATTGGTAAGTGGCAAAGCGAGACCTTGCTTTAGCAACACTGAAGACTAATATTAAGATAAGAAACTTCTCTCAGGAAATAACTCAAATGATAAAGTAATAAACATTAGTGAAGTTAATTATGTAAAGTATGGCACCAACTGGAGGCCAGAAGTAGGAGCCAGCACTACCAGAAAGAGCGCCAGGGCCGGCGTTTGCCTGACGGCACTAGCTCAGTGCAGGGCTAGGGCTTAAAGGACTGCATTCTGGGGGCAGGTAATGGGATCAAAGACTCCCTCTGAAACCTAGACTTTCAACAGAAAGATAACACCCAGAGTGTAGGGTGAGGAAATGAAAAATAGAAGTCTTTCCTGATAGCTAATGCTAACTATGTGCCTCACCTCACAAGGCCTTGAGGTCCCCAAATCACCCTTCTAGTGAGGATCAGAATCTAAAGAATAGCTTAAAGAGGTCTGAGAAAATCCAGACGTATAAAGTATACTTCAAAGAGCCCCGTGGCCCCCGCCAGAAGCTCAGTAAACCTTTCCTGAAGAAATTCACTTAAACACACGTCTCAAAGAATTCCCAGAGATAAAGTTTCAAGTACATGAGTTTACCAAGTATCGTGAGGAGAAACAACCACAGGTTCAAAAAGACCGCAAATATTAGAATCAAATATAAATGCTAAGAATCAAGTTTAAAATGCTTAAAGGAAAATGAGAGGGAATCAAATATGATAAAAGAACAGAAAGACTATTGAAACTGCCTAGCAAATGTTATAAACAAATAATAGAACTTTAAGAAAAGAATAAAATAATTGAAACTAGGTACTCAGTAATAGGGTCAATAAAATTAGACACAGTTAAAAAGATAAGAGAAATAGGCCTGACCAGGCAGTGGTGCACTGGACAGAGTGTCGGACGGGGATGTGGAAGATTCAAAACCCCGAGGTCGTTGGCTTGAGTGCAGGGTCGCTGGCTTGAGCGTGGGATCATAGACATGACCCCATGGTCACTGGCTCAAGACTGACGGTCACTGGCTTGAAGTCCAAGGTCTCTGGTTTGATAAAGCTCATGGTTGCTGGCTTGAGCAAGGGGTGACTCACTCTGCTGTAGCCACCTGGTCAAGGCACGTATGAGAAAGCAATCAATGAATAACCAAGATGCCACAATGAAGAACTGATGCTTCTCATCTCTCTCCTTTCCTGTCTGTCTGTCCCTATCTGTCCCTCTCTTTGACTCTCTCTGTCCCTGTCCAAAAAAAAAAGAGATAAGAGAACTAGAACACAGATCTAAAGAAATTATCAACAATGCTACACAAACAGAGAGACATAAAGTACAGGAAAGTTAATGAATCCTGTACAATAAAGTGAGACACTCCACTGTACATATAAATATAATCAGCTTCCTAAAGGAAAAGAACAGAAAAGAATAAAGGGAGTCGACATTAGAAGATATAAGAACTGACAGATTTTCAGAACTGAAAACACAAATCCTTAAGCAAAATAAATAAGATCTAAAAAGAAGCATGAAAGTGAAACCCAAAGAAACAGTTAAACTGACATCTGACTTATCAGTAACAGAACAGAAACTAGAATCTGTTTAATAGCTTCAAAAAGCTGCAAGAGAAAAAATGGTTAATCTAGTACTGCGTATGTAAGCAAAACTGTATTTCAAGAATAATGGCAAGGCCCTGCCAGGTAGCTCAGCTGGTTAGAGCGGTGTCCCAATACACCAAGGTTACAGGTTCGATCCTGGGTCAGGGCACATATAAGAAGCAACCAATGAATGCATAGACATGTGGAACTACAAATTGATGTTTCTCTCTACCTCTCTCTCAAATCAATAAAAGAAAAAAGAATAACAGCAAAATTGAAGGCAGTTTCAGACAAAAAAGGAGAATTCACTATGAAGAGAATGTTATGATAGGAACATCAATAAAAAGTACTTCAAAAGAAAAATTGAACCAAGAAGAAAGGCTGAGTTTCGTGAATTGTAGGCAAAGAAAATTATTTAAAAACTAGCAATTGTATAAAATAATAATAATGTTGAATTTGAAAGGATTTGTAAAAATCTTGACTAGGAAAAGCATACTGTTTGTGAGGGAGAGTGGGTGATAAAAATCTTCTAAGGGTCTTGATTGGATTTGAAGTAAATATGTTGCTTTATCTTAGACTTCTAATAAACTCCAATCTAGAAGAAGGTAAGTAAGAGAGGGACAGAAAGGAGAAAATAAAATTTAGCCTAATAAAATCTAAAGTTAAACTGTAAAGTGTTATATTAGGCTAATACATTGCTCATAAAAATCAGAGGCTTTTTCAAAATGAATATGAAACGATAAAAAAATCCCCTTTTTTGAGCAGTATACTATCAAAAGAAGGTTAATATAGCTACATTGTGTGTGTATGTATGTATATATGTATGTATATATGTATGTGTGTATGTATATATGTATATATATATCTTTATTATATGCAGCTTAAGTGTCTGTCGCCGATAGCTTATTGGTTGCTTGCTTAACTGTATTAGCCAATGGGGTGAAGTTGCCATGGCATTCAAATAGTCCCACCTTCTGGCATTCCACCTCACAAATTGAGGTTAAAGAGTGGAGCAATTATTATGCTGTTTAACACCAGAAGAGGTCTTTGCAATGGTACAAGACTAGAGGTTCTCCAATTGAAAAATAATGTCATAATAGCTAAGTCTTTGACTGGCTCCTCTAAAGGTGAAATACATGTCATTCCAAGAACTGATTTGGCTCCATCTCAAACAGGGTTGCCGTTTCAATTGAGACGTAGACAATTTCCTGTAAAACTTGCCTTTGCTATGACCATCAATAAGTCTCAGGGCCAAACGCTTAAGTGTGTTGGCATTTTTTTTTTACCTGAGCCGGCATTTGGACACGGTCAACTTTATGTTGCCTGTTCAAGAGTTCGTGAAAGAACGGACGTAAAATTAAAAATGATTGATGGTCCTCTGCAAGGCGAGCTTAAAAATGATGGAAAGATCTACACAAGAAATGTTGTGTACAAAGAGATCTTTGACATGTGAATTAACATTTTATTATTTAAATCACCTTTATTTATTGAGCTAGCGGTGGCTCTTAAGAAATGTACCGCCAGTGGTTTCCTTCATTTCACTCTACTTTAAGCAATTAAGCAAGTAGAAGGGGGAAACCCCATGGGGCAGTAAGCAAAGGGGCATCCTCGCCGCCTGCCCTGGGTAATTCAGTTTGAATTAGCAGACACCTTTGCACAAATCATTTTAATTACAATTTATAATATCTAGAACAGCGGTCATTTCGTATGACCGCCGGGCTTTCTAGTGTGTATACACACACACACACACACACACACACAGTGTGTCTTTAAAGTCATGGTGCACTTTTGACCGGTCACAGGAAAGCAACAAAAGACGACAGAAATGTGAAATCTGCACCAAATAAAAGGAAAACTCTCCAGTTTCATATCTATTCAGTGCAGTTTGATGTGGGCTCACACACAGATTTTTTAGGGCTCCTTAGGTAGCTATCCCGTGTAGCCTCTACAGACTCGTCACTGACTGATGGCCTACCAGAACGGGTTTCTCCACCAAACTGCCGGGTTCCTTCAACTGCTCATCCCACCGAGTAATGTTATTCCTATATGGTGTCGCTTCGTTATAAACGCTCTGATATTCACGTTGCACTTTGGTCACGGATTCAAATTTAGCGAGCCACAGAACACACTGAACTTTCCTCTGTACCGTCCACATCTCGACTGGCATGGCCGTGGATGGGCTGCTCCGCTGTATACACGGTGTTACATCATCATCTGCACATGCGCACATGCTGCCACATCATCCTACAGAAACTGGGAGGGTTTTCCTTTTATTTGGTGCAGATTTCACATTTCTATCGTCTTTTGTATACACACACACACACATATAAAAGTAGACCTCACCAATAAAGAAGGTCAGTGTGTACCCTGATCAATTTAGGAAGAGTATAATTCTAAACTTAAATTTATCTAACACTAAATCTTCAAGACCTACAATGCAAAAACTGAAAGAACTGTAAGAAAAAAATCAAATCTATAACTGAAAATTTTTTTTAAATTTAAATTACTTTGCTTTATCAGAAAAACTTGTATCACAGGTAATTTCTGATGTATAATTTTATTAGAGCCAGAGATCATCATATCTTCGAGAAAAACAAACCTCTGAGATTAGAATGGAAGACAAGAAACAGATTTCATTTTATAATCTACCTTTATCAAGCCATTCAGAGCACATCAATTCCTCTATGTATTACTTTGACATTTTATAACAAGTCATTAATAGAAAACACACAAGCCAAAAACTTTATATCCTTAATCCTATAGTCAATCAACTTTTCTCAGATTTTTAAAGACATGATAATAAAACTCACTTCTTTTTTTAAATGTTTTTAGAGGAGAGAGGGGCGGGGGAGAAACAGGAAGTATCAATTCGTAGTAGTTGCTTCTCATATGTGCTTGGACAGGGCAAGCCCAGGGTTTTGAACTGGCGATCTCAGCATTCCCGGTTGACACTCTATCCACTGTACCACCACAGATTAGGATAAAACTCATTTCAAATAACAACACCTCAAATACCAAATAGGTTTGTAATGAGGTGTACCTCATTACAACTTTAAGCCTCATATTTTCTAGGCTTTAGCTGAAATACCCCTCACTCATTTCTTAGATTTTTATCAGTCCTTATATGGGGTTTATTTTGCTTTATTGAGCCTTAACTAAAATGCATTAATGATCTACACTGAGAATATGCCACAAGTGGGTCTGACCCTTCAGAGACACAAGCGGAAACATAACATCCTGTGAACCGGTGAGCCCCCCTAGTTATCCCCGCACTGGGAGTTTTCACATAATCATTTTTTCTCTGAGGCTGAAGTCTGTGGTTTGATCTTCTTAGCAGCTTCCAGAACAGAAGCTGGGTTTACTTTATCTCCAAATTCTTTCTCTCGGTGCTCGAGAAGAATGCCCTGCTCTCCTGGTCCCACCACAAAAACTCCCCCGAGGATGAAGCCTTCGCCTTCCAGGTTTCCAGAGAAGCCTCCGTTCCAGGCTCGGAGAAAGTTGTTCCAGACACCCAGCCGGACAAACCCCATGAACATCATCTTGCGCTTTTGAGGCCCATAGAACTTTTTCTTTTCATCCAGGAAGATTTCTCCTTTGAAATAAGGCTGGAAGTCCCTCACTTCAGTCCTTATCTGCTCCTTCACTACTGCATACAGAGGGACGCCCAGCTCATCCAACTGGGGCTTCAGGGAGGACAGGTCTGCGGCCTCCTCTCGACAGAGAAAACAGCCTGGCCTCCGCACAGCCATAATCACAGCTCCGTTCTTTTCCCAGAGCTCCTTTGCTTTGAAAGTCCTTGGTTCCTTCTCCAGGGTTTTCAGATCTATCTCCTCCAGGTACTGCAGGGTTGCCTGCTGCGACTTGGACAGAAACATGTCTGTGTTGGCCAGAAGCAGAGCCAGGGCAGCGGCCCCCAAGGCCCCCGCACCGATGGAGCACATTCCCATGGTGAAGAAACTTGGGTCCTGGAGGAAAGACATTTCTGCGTGGGGGCGGGGCCCATGTGCCTCGCAGAGCCCTGAGTGCAACGCGTCCCGCTCGCGCTTCCCTCCCGCCCGCCTTCTCCCGCGCCGGACGCTGGGGGCTAGACCTATAACTGAAATGTTAATCTATCTCTTTCAGGTAATCAATAAGTCAAATGAACAAAAAAAAGTCATAATATAATAATATAAAAACTGGAACATTTCAATATTATTTGCTGGAATGGATATATATATATTTATTTATATATATCTCCCCCAAGATATTTTCAGCAAACACATCATATTTTAGGTGATCATACAGGTGTCAAAATTTTTTTAAAAAGCATCAAAATTCTGTCTACGGCCATACCACCCTGAACACGCCTGATCTCGTCTAAAAAGCATCAAAATTCTTTGACTAAGTGTAAAACGTATTAAATAGTAATTTAAAAATATATACAGAATTGAATGATAGTGAAATAATACTTATCAAAGCTCGTGTGATACAGTTAAAGGGAAGAATTTACAGCCTTGAGTGGTAGCTACATTAGAAGAGGAAAAAGACTGAAAAAGCAGTGTTTGAACCAGCCTTTCCCCAGACGATAAGTAATAAAAAACACAACGGACTTACGGCCACCGGGTCCTTCTGGTGAAGCTGAGCAGCTGTCACTTGTTTAAACCCACCTGGGTAACTGTCAAAAGAACAGAGGCAGTAAAACTGGGCGTAGGCCCTGGTACAGTGCTCTTCAATATTCTCTTATAACAGAAAAACTTTTTATTATGAAGTTATATTTATTTCTGGAAACTATGCTATTCATTAGTCTTAAAAATTAAGTAGTAGCCTAAGTTATTTGAAATGCTTTTCTCTTTAAGTGGTCAATTCTCATTATTTCATAAAAAGTTCCACATCTTGGAAAATTTCTTGGCATAACTACTTATATTTCAATTGAAGTTAAAATGATCATTCATTCATTTACTCATTCATTCATTTTGTGGTAGCTCATTACTGCTTAAATAAGAAAGAAAAAGCAACGATCAAAATGTTTCATATTCCCTGCCAAATTAGACAAAATGTTTGTATAAGCTAGTGGTCCAGTTTGGAAGAAATAGTGATAGAGCATTTGGTTCTAAAGTTAAGTTCAACCTCTAAACAAGTCTTGATCCTGTTTTATTTATTAACTAACATTTATATCTTGGTCCTTAGTAATAAAATAGTTCATTGTGTTCAGATCAAAATTATATATAAAATGGGTGAACTGGATTAAAAAGTGTTCATGTGAGGTAATATTGGTGGCAGCTCAGTAACTGGGTTCTGCAGATTAATGCCTGGATCTATGAATAAATTTGCTAGTGGCTATCCGAATAGTAAGAGGCAACTTGCTTTACCAGTTTTTTTTTTTTAATTTGTTGTGTTTACATAGTTACAAGTATCCCCCGAATATATCCCCCCCCCCGTGTTCTCCTTGATACCCCCTTTGCCTCCTCCCCCTACCGCCTCCCCCCTTCCCTCCATGATTTACTCTCTTGCCCTCTATCTCTCTGTTATGTGTGTATACTTTCACTAATGTCTTTCCTTTCTTTGATCCCCTCCTTTCATCCCCTTTCTCTCTGGACTCTGACCAAGCCTTCTCTGTCTCTATTCCGCTCCTCAGTTCACATTGTTCATTGGATTCCTGATATGAGTGAGGTCATATGAGTTTTTCTTTCTCTGCCTGGCTTATTTCACTTTTGCTTTACCTCTTTATATGAGTTTACTCATATAAGAAAAATAATGTCTGCCCCATCTTCCTCTCAAGGTGTGTATGAGAGTCAACTGAGAATATGTTTGTAAAAGTGCTTAAGAAATTTAAAACAAAAACAATTCAGATATAAGGTTTTATTACACTGAATGGATGAATAAAGCCTAAATGATTTTCAAGGAAGGAAAAAAGAAAATGTAAAAATCAGTGAATTCTGCAAGAAAAGTTTAAGATTACCTAAATGTGCTTCCTTTAAGTTTCTTTTTTAACAAGACTTAAAAACATTTGAAAATGATTTAAAGAACCATCTTTTAGGAATAAAATTTAAGAAAGCATATTTAAGTTTTCTAGGAGATAATTTTCAAACTTAAATTCTTTTGTTTTATGGAATTTTGGCTTCAGAAAAAGAAATACCTGTCTAGACTTCTAGTCCTGTAGTCTTTCTCTCCACGGAAAAATACTTTACATCCTTCTATGCTAAAGATGATCTATTTTTAACACTGGGATAGCAAATTCTAAAGTATAATACCATTTACATTTTCAGAAGTCTTGATTTTACACTGAAAAATTTGGACAGTTACTGTAAAATTCTGATTAGCGGAATAACTTGAATAATGCAATACTCAGGTGACTTGTTTTCTAGCTCTTTAAAAAAGTTAAAATATTTTAAATTTTAATTTTGAAGAGAAATGTTTGAGCAGGGCACATTATATTGCGCACTGAAAATAATACTTATAAAGGGCTCTCTGAGAATCTTATATTAAATGAAAAATGATATATAAATGTATTAAAATATTGAGTCAAAGGATTATTTTTGATTCCTTCTTTAAACTTCTCTGTATATCCTAATATTAACATGCATTAAGACTTTTATAACTAGAAAGTTAGATTTTGAATACATAATTGCAGTAAAGTATTGGGAGC
Source organism: Saccopteryx bilineata (assembly GCF_036850765.1). Classification (NCBI taxonomy): domain Eukaryota; kingdom Metazoa; phylum Chordata; class Mammalia; order Chiroptera; family Emballonuridae; genus Saccopteryx; species Saccopteryx bilineata. Next base: position 16,146,093 of record NC_089492.1, on the reverse strand, counting down.
ATAATATAAGTAGAATGTACAAAGTGTAAATCAATAGAAACAGAGAAATAACAAGCAATGATTGTATCTAGAAAAGAGTGACCACTCCTGACCAGGTGGTGGCGCAGTGGATAGAGCTTTGGCTTGGGACACGGAGGACTCAGGTACGAAACCCTAAGGTCACCAGCTTGAGCGTGGGCTCATCTGGTTTGAGCAAGGTTCACCAGCTTGAGCCCAAGGACGCTGGCTTGAGCAAGGGGTCACTCACTCTGCTGTATTCCCCCAGCCCCCCCCCCACATATGAGAAAGCAATCAATGAACAACTAAGGTGCTGCAACGAAGAATTGATGCTTCTCATCTCTCTCCCTTCTTGTCTGTCTGTCCCTATCTGTACCTCTCTTTGTCTCTCTGTCTCACACACACACACACACACACACACACACACACACACACACAGAAAAAAGAACAGAGTGACCAAGATACACTGTAATGGGGATATCTGACGTACAGCCACACAAAGAACTCTGAAGGAACTACAGATGTTTAAAGCCCAAGGTAAAGACAAACCAGTGGGCACTGGCTGATCACGGTCTCAACATTATCTGAAGAACATTATGTAGCCTGACCAGGCGGTGGCGCAGTGGATGCAGTGGATAGAGCATCGGCCTGGGACGCAGAGGACCCAGGTTCAAAACCCCGAGGTCGCTGGCTTGAGCACTGGCTCACCAGCTTGAGCATGGGGTCACTGGCTTATGACCTTATGGTCACTGGCTTGACCCCAAAGGTTGCTGGCTTGAAGCCCAAGGGGGCTGGCTTGAGCCCCCGGTCAAGGCACATATAAGAAAGCAATCAATGAACAACTAAGGAGCCTCAAGGAAGAATTGATGCTTATCATCTCTCTCTCTTCCTGCCTGTCTGTCCCTCTCTGTCTCTCTTGGAAAAAAAAAAAGTTATGTCAAAGAGACATAATTATTTTACACTGTCCCAAAGAGTAAGACCCATGTGAAGCTATAATAATACATTATTACTCAATGGCATGAAGATCATAGTATAAAGCAGGCCATTTCCAAGGTGGAATGAATGGGCTGTTTTATGAGCTACGAGGTCAGTATTAGTTAAACTCAGGCAGACCTACCTACAACTTAAAAGGTATGCTGTGGAGATTTTAGATATTTTCCAAACTTGAGATTCTGCATACCACTAAGACATCTCAAGTACTTTCAGATGTTCAGGATGGTTCTCAAAATACAATAGCAGATGTATTGGAACTACAATAGCAGATGAATTATACATAACAGAAAGAAGTGAGAAGATTGACTAAAAAATAATAATTTTGACCAGAAAGGTTTATGTGAAAAGTTTCCAGAAAAAACAAATACTGTCAGATAATAACTAAGATTTGGTTCAGGTTTGTTTTGTTTTTGATTGAGTAAATTACATATATAACATGAGTAAAATTAGTATTTTCTTAAATGCCAAATTATAAAAATATATATTATTCTTTTAAATAATATCTATGGTATTTTTTTAAAATTTATTGATTTTACAGAGAGAGAAAAGGGGAGAGGGGGAGAAAAGGAGAAAGATGGTGAGAGAGAGGGTGAGAGACAGAGAGAAACATCAATCTGACCTGTATGTGCCCTGACCGGGGACTGAACCTACAACCTTTGTGTAACGAGACAATGCTCTAACCAACCAAGCTATCTGGCCAGGGCAGAGCTATGGTAGTATTAAAGTAGTATGTTTCAACCGCCTATCTTCCATGATAATGGCATCATCTTACCCAGTGTGTGAAGAATATACTTTTTGCTCCCATTTGTTTCCAGAAAATGCAATGTGCCTTGTGTTCATTATGACAACATGATCACCGCAGTCACCTAGATTTAAAAAGAAAAAAAAAAAAGATAAAAAGACTTTGCATGAAAAATCATGACTTTAAGAGAAAGTGTCCTTGATTATTTACAAAGCTTATCAAATATAAAGCAAGTCACAGTGCACCATTCAAATCCTTGAACAGTTCCTGTTACTGCTTATATAACGTCTAAGTATAGAAAGAGTTGGCTAGCCATTTGGAAAATCCCAACACTGGAAGGGAAAAGAGAATTTAATAAAGATGCCAGTGCCCACAATACATCTTTAAAGGCAGACTATTGTTATTTCTATCATATCTTCATATTAATAATTATACTTCATTAAAAATGTTTATATTAAATACTTTTAAATATCTAATATAAATTTCCTCTTAAAAACAAGAGAAAATGAAAACAATATGCATATCATTATAAAAAAGCATGTTTGCCAATAGGTAAATTGAAAACAAATGTAAAACATCACAATTTATTATTCTTCTCAAATTTAGAGAACAATAGAGTACTATGATCTTATGCTTAACTACTAACCCAAGGTTTTTTCCAACCACATTTAACAAGTCAAATTTAAACTGCCACTCTCAATGATGACTACATACATACTAGACAGGATGGGATGACCTGAAAATGAAAATATATGCACTGGAGTAATTTTCCAGTGAAAAGTACCCCTAAGTCTGGCTGTTTGTCTTACAAGAACAAACAAAAAAAAATCTCAACAGTAAACACGGACATTTTCACATGAATGTCTATATATAACAACAAAAAAAGAAATCAGACACATTTATTAAATGCCTGTTCTACTAAAAGAGAAACAACCCTCATAAGTCCATAGTCTGTGCAGGGCAAGGGGAAAGGAAAGAGGACAAAGCAGGTGGGTTTTCTCCACGAGAGCCGAAGGGAATGCAGAGGCATGAAGGAAAAACCCGGGAAGCTTGCTGTGAGTGTGTTGGAAAGGACAGTTTGACAGTATTTGGTGAATTAGGGTGACTGAAGTTCCTAAAAGTGACATCTGGTGGGCAGCTAAGGCAGATGGGGGCAAATGAGCATGCATGACAAATACGGAGGGTTACAAGATAGCTACATAAGTTTCTAAGACTGCTGAAATCCCATAGCCTCGCTCCAGGCATTTACCAGTGAAGAAGCTAAGGCCCGTTAAGATTAAGCAATTTGGCCCTGACCAGTTGGCTCAATGGTGGAGCATTGGCCCGGTACGTGGAAGTCCTGGGTTTGATTCCCCATCAGAACACACAGGAGAAAAGACAGTCTGCTTCTCCACCCCCCCCCCTCTCTTTTTTTCTCCTCCCACAGCCATGGCTTGAATGCTTTGAGTAAGTTGGCCCCAGGCACCGAGGATGACTCCATGGCTTTGCCTCAGGCACTAGAATGGCTCAGTTGCCAAGCAAGAGAGCAGCAGCCTCAGATGGGCAGAGCATGGCCCTGCAGGGGCTTGCCGGGTAGATCCCAGTCAGGGTGTGTGCAGGCGTCTGTCTCTGCCCCCCCCCCCCCCCGGCCTCTCATTTAATAAAAAAATAAAACGATTAAGCAATTTGCCAGCAGCTCACTCACCAACTTACTTATACCCTGTTCAGGCTCTTTCCACAACACCTATTTAGGGGAAACTGTCCCCATTCTACAATAATATAGCTGAGTGACAGGGAGAAAATGGAATCTTTAACTTTCCATTGAAGCTGAATTTATTTGCAAAATTAAGATTGCAAAATTAAAATAATGTTATAATTAACACTTGAAATAGACTGACACTTAACTGAACAGTAAGAGAAAAATGTGCAAACTGGGTATCTTTAAGAACATCAAACATTTTTTTCTAACAAGTCCTTAAGAGATTTAAATAAATAATACAAGGCAGAATACTAGTGATTAAATTAGATCTAACCTAATCTTTGTTGCGTTATTTAGTATACTAGTATTAATAACATTAACCTTTAACAACTGTATCCAACTTTTATTTCATTCCATGAAGAACAGACGTATTTTAAGATACTTAGTAACTTTAGGTAATGCCTAAAAAAGGTTTCCCTCTGCTTCTTTTACATGCTTATATAGTCCTCTTTAGATAATTAATTTATGGGCAGGGAAGAGTGGAGTCTTCATGAAGAATAAGTCATAATCCAAACATCACCCTTTTTTTTCATTTATCAGTGAAAAAGAACTATGTTCAGAAAGTTCCCGAGTCCCAAATTCTGGAGGAAAGCTCTAAAAGGAGGAGGAACTACTTTTCCTAGTTCCACATAATTTCAATCTTGACCCAGACCTCACTTTCTTAAAATATAATCTTATAAATGGAAAGTTGATTTTCCACAACACTCCACAAAGTTCACTGGACCAATAAAGTAGTTCAAATATCATATAAGTTATGTTCAAATACATTACTGGTTAATCTTTATAGCCATTCCAGAATATATGACCATCATTTGTAATACTGTTTTTCTGGGAAATTGAATGCCAATTTTCATATAAACATGTTTACAGTGATTATGAACAAAACAGTACATGCTTGATAAATGCTGGTAAAAAGAATGAAATAAACTAAATACGTAACATTTGTAAATTGAAAATTGCTTGCATGAGTTTTGATTTTAGTGACATCTTGTGGACAGGACAAGTTTTGCTGGTATGTTCTATATTACAGTTAGTGTGAAACAAAAAGATAATTCAGCCTTTAAAACTTTAATTTCTAATTTCGTAGAAAAGCTATTCTCTATTCTAGAAAAGGATGTCGTGACAGGCAGCCACAAAAGCACGTATGGAATACCTCTGCAACAATGCCGCTGGTAAGGAGGCAGAATTTTAATCCAGGGACAGGTAAGTGCTATCGTTTAAGAAGGAAATTGGGTGTCTACTAATTATACTTTTCCCCAAATTTTGCATCATTAGCATTTCTACAGAGACAACCTAAGAGATCTTGTTTTTCACCTTGTTGACATCTCTGCTGAGAAAGCAAATTAGCAGGAAAACAGCATGAGTACTAAGAAGCACCACAGTGGAGTGGAGTGCGTGATTTCCAGTATGAGGGAGAAAGTGCCGGGTCCTGGTCCCGGTTCTACAATAACATAGCCGAGTACAGTGAAAGGTCGCTTTATTCTTCTTGACTTTTGCATTCTCATTTATCAGTGAGGTGGTTAAACAAATAATGTAAAGGGCAAAGGAATGAAACAACCGTATGAACTGGTATTCTGTGACTATGACATTCTTCTGACCACCCCCCAAAATGATACTTTTAAAATAAGGAGACTTACTATTAGTCAAGCAGAAGTCTGCTGATCACTGTTTCACTTTGCAAGTTCAGCTGATCCGAATTAGCCTCCTCTCTGAAAGTTCTTTGCAATCCCCACATCAACACTTGCAGTGCTTTCCTGGTCATTCATGGACATGCGCAGAGTGACGGATACTCTGAGTAGCGTATTGTACACGTTTCCAGCTGAGGTCAAAGCCAGTGATGCTCTTTTTTTTTTACACCTCTTGTACTATAAACAAGTGTTGTCTTATGATCTACTTGATGCCAGGCATTTTGGCATTTTTTAATTTTAACTAGTGACTTCAGTGTTTAAAATATCCCCCAAGCCTGATGCTGAAATGCTGTCCAGTGTTCCTAAGGCTGCGATGTGCCTTACAGAGAAAATACATGTCTTAGATAAGCTTCGTTCAGGCATGAGCTATAGTGCTGTTGGCCATAAGTTCAATGTTAAAGAATCAACAACATGTCCATTAAGTAATGTGTCTTTAAATGGAAACACACACAAAACAAGGCTAAGTATGTACTGATTGGTGGATGAGAATGTTGTGACCAGAGGGTCACAGGAACTTATTTCTGTATTTCCTACCTAGACACAATGGTTCAGTGTTTATGAATTCAGTATTCATGGTGACTATAAAGAAAGTAACTGCTATGAGTAATGAGAACTGACTGCACTTTTAAAATACCTGTTTAAAAGTGTCAATTCAGAATATATTTCTGACAAGCTTCTATTATGAGCCAGACATTGTACTAAGTGTTTGAAAAACAAATATTAACATGATAAAATCCTTAAATCACATTCTCTACTTAATAAATTTTACGGCTTCCTTTGCTCCCTAACGGCAGTTTTCATTATGTAAAGGAAAAATGGTAGAGCAACAGGTATAAGAAGTTGGAGAAATCAAACATCCTTTCTCTTGCCCAAATCCAACCATGCAGAATATTCTTCCCCTCACTCCATAAACCCAAAAATCTAATTTAGCCTAAATGATGTGTCCCTGGTTAAAAGTAATGTCTTCATTTTCAAAACTGGTATTCATGAATGCATGCAGTCACTCAACAAACATGTACTGAATTTCAACCTTGTGTCAAGCACTCTTAATAGGCACAAGGGACACAGCTGTGAAAAAATCGGCCAAGTTCTTTTCCTCATGGAATTTAGTCTGAGGAAGGTAGGCAGGTGATAAATATTTCCTGTAACAAGTCAGGTGGTAAGTGAATGCTAATATTTTTTCAAAAAGGCAAGCTAAGGATTGAGAGTGGAGGGCAAGCAGATGAAGGAATCGATCGGGGAAGGCCTCTCTCTGAAAATAGACGACTGAGCAGAGATCTGACCGATGCGAAGGATTCAGCCACGGAGGTATCCGGAAAAGAGCCTCTAGCAGAGCCAGCAAAATGCAGAATGGTCCTGAGGCAAAACAGTGCCTGGCGGACAAGGTGAGGCAGAGTGGTTGGCCTGAGCAGATCACCAGAAGTACAGAGAGGTGGGAAGAAACTCACGCAGGTTAAGAGGCCACGTGATTAGGCCCTTGGAGGGCATTTGGTAGAACTTTGCCTTTTGCTCTGACTTTCATATGGAAAAAAGGTAACTGCAGCTGATTGCAGAGAAAATACCTACAAAGTAGGCAGTAGTAGAAACAGTGAGGATGCTTTTGGAATAGTCCAGGATAGAGAGTACAGTGGTTTAAAATTAGAGTAGAAGAAAGAGAAGGTAAGAGTTGGCCAGATTTCAGAAATACATATATATTGTGTATATATATTTTTTTCAGACATATTTAAATATACAACTGAACAAAGGGGAGTCACGGATGAATCAAAGACTTCTAACTTGAGCAACTATAAGGGCAGAGATGCTATTAGTTGAGATGAGAAAAACTGGATGAAATAGGCTGGTCTTGGGGGAGAAAAATCATGAAATAAAACATCTCCAAATGGACTTATTCTATTGGATATGCCAATTAGACACCCAGGATTTTTCCGAATAGAAACCTGGCTATGTGAGTCTGGAATACAGGGGGAAAAAAAATCAAAACTGGAGACATCACTTTGGGAGCCATTAGCATATAGATTATATGCATTTAGAGATATGAGGTTGGTATAAAATGGGGTTGTCCCAGGCAAACTGGTCTGTAAGGTTTTCCTATGACTAAACCATATTCATTTTAGTGTCCTAGTGGCTTTTTTTTTTTTTCCCATTTTTCTGAAGCTGGAAACAGGGAGAGACAGTCAGACAGACTCCCGCATGCGCCCGACAAGGATCCACCCGGCACGCCCACCAGGGGGCGACGCTCTGCCCATCCTGGGCGTCGCCATGTTGCGACCAGAGCCACTCTAGCGCCTGAGGCAGAGGCCACAGAGCCATCCCCAGCGCCCGGGCCATCTTTGCTCCAATGGAGCCTTGGCTGCGGGAGGGGAAGAGAGAGACAGAGAGGAAGGCGCGGCGGAGTGGTGGAGAAGCAAATGGGCGCTTCTCCTATGTGCCCTGGCCGGGAATCGAACCCGGGTCCTCTGCACGCTAGGCCAACGCTCTACCGCTGAGCCAACCGGCCAGGGCCTCCTAGTGGCTTTTTGGCAAGAAATAAAGGATCATCAGGAAAAAATGAGGTCCCTAAAAGCTGCCCAAACTACTTCAAGATTCTATTCTGCCATGTGGTTATTACTGACAGAGCTAAAATGATACTCACTTAGTTGATGATACACAGGCTTATGCAATCCTTGAAGTTTAATTGATGCCACAGCAGCAAGTTTGCCAGGGGGCTGCAGTTTCCCATCTAAGAGATACCAAACTCGAGCAAAAGTGGCCCATTGCTTGAAAATGCAGAAGAGGACACAAATAAAATTCTAATTAAAATAGAAATAATTATTATACAGCATCATATGTATTCCACAGTTAATGCCAATAACTACTTTTAAATAAAGGTCCTATCACTAAACAATTTTTAGTTTTGCTTTTATTTCTATTGCTGAAAAAGGAGGGGGGGTCTTTTCTGATTATTCTGCAAAGGTTAACACGATAATTTTTCCTGCCTGCTTTTTTACTGGTAATACACACCACTCTTTATTAAAAACATTCCAAAGATTTATTTCCCTTTACATTATTGACTCAATTTTTTTGTAACACATAGCATAGAATTGGGAAGGGCAATAAACACGTATGAAGTAGAAGTTGTTTATGGGGGCCTTCAATAAATATATATATAAATAAAATGTAGATATATAAATACAAATATACATAAATATAAACATTATATATGTATTTATATATAAAAGTATGTGTGTGTGTGTGTATATATATTGAAATATATATATTTTTTGAGAGAGAGAGTCAGGGAGCTAGAAACAGGCGCATGGAACTGCTCCTTCATGTGCCCTTTGAACTGGCAACCTCCACGCATAGGGACAATGCTCCAACCGGCTGAGCTATCCAGCCAAGGCTTAAAAATACTTTGACGTTAGTGGATATATTACATTGAAAGATGAGTGGCCAATTAGGAATTGAAGACTATTCAGGAGTTTAAATCAGAGGGAAAGTTAATCGGAGAATGTAGCTGGGAAAGTATAGATAGATGATGTTGAATAAACCTAAATTTAAAAAACTGCCTTAAACATCTTCAGGCTGGCTTAGGTATAGACCAGCAGTGCCTTCAAACTCTAAGACACTTAGAGCCCAGAAAGATCTAGACCAGATGTTTCCGTTATGCACATACACAAGCAGCTAAACCAGGGGTCCCCAAACTTTTTACACAGGGGGCCAGTTCACTGTCCCTCAGACCGTTGGAGGGCCGGATTATAAAAAAAACAAACAAACACTATGAACAAATCCCTATGCACACTGCACATATCTTATTTTAAAGTAAAAAAACAAAACGGGAACAAATACAATATTTAAAATAAAGAACAAGTAAATTTAAATCAACAAACTGACCAGTATTTCAATGGGAACTATGGGCCTGCTTTTGGCTAATGAGATGGTCAATGTCCGGTTCCATATTTGTCACTGTAGCCATAACAAGTGATATGACGCGCTTCCGGAGCTGTGACGCATGCAGCTCGCATCACAGGAAGTAGTACTGTCCGTAAGCAATGCAGCCTTTACATCCGCATCCTGTGCTCCTCTCACTGACCACCAATGAAAGAGGTGCCCCTTCCAGAAGAGCAGCGGGGGCGGATAAATGGCCTCAGGGAGCCGCATGCGGCCTGCGGGCTGTAGTTTGGGGACCCCTGACAATGCCAGAAAAAAAAATACAAGGCTAGCTAGTCTTAAACTTAATGACCACAAACTTCAAATCAGCCTGTAAAACTGCTTACCAATTCTGTTTTATTTTTCTAGTCTCTGTCTGGTTCCCCAAGCATATCTTTTGTCAGATTTACCCCTATTCTATATATTTTGATGACACTATAAATCAGGGGTCTCAAACTCAACTTAGCATGTGGGCCGCAGAGCAAGATCACAGCCGTTCGGCTGGCCGCACTAGGTCTACAAAAGGCAACTGTTACGCAACACTTTTCTCACTGCAGTTGAAAACAAAAAAAAAAATCAGTACAAAACTGTTCAGCGGGCCGCACGCGGCCCGCAGGCCGCGAGTTTGAGACCCCTGCTATAAATGGTATTTTTAATTTAAATTTCTGATTGCTTGTTACTAGTATATAGAAATAAACTTCACTTTTGTCTATTGGTCTTGTATACTGCAACCTTGCTAGAGATACTTATCAGTTCTAGTAGCTTTTCGTAGGTTCTGATTTTTTTACACAGATGATCATGCCTTTTTTTATAAATAAAGACAGCTTCTAGTTCATGCCCGTATCTTTTCCCTACCACTGCAGCATATGAACTAATGAAATGATTCAAACTGCAGGAAATCTACAGGACAACCTTCTTTCTTCAATAAATTGCAAGAAAAAAAAGATGATAATAGGAATCTGTTTATTAAAAGACAAACAATAACTTTTATTGGATTTTGGACCCTACTCCAAATAACTTTTATTGGATTTTGGACCCTACTCCAAAAAAACAAAGTATAAAAATATTATGAATTTGTATAATATGTGATGTGATAACCTTGGAAATCTGAACACATGCTGATATTTTATATTAAGGAATCAGTTAACTTTTCATTTAGTTTTGATAAATATTGTGATTTTTTAAAAATCCTTACCTTGTAAAGAATATATTGAAATATTTACTGATGAAATAATGAGTCTAAGCTTTACCTCAATTCATAAAGAAGAAAAGAAAGTGAATGGGAGTACAGATAGAATCATAGTGGCTCACTGTTTTCTGATAGTGGGTGATGTCTCCTTTTATATATGACTGAAATTCTCCATAATAAAATTTAAAAGAAAAGTAAATCCTGACTTCAGTACTCCATCAGCAACTGCCTCATTTCTTTCCTCTCCTTGATCTTTACTCCAATTCGTCTCTCCACGGTCCCTTTTTAAGATACCCCAACCTGGCTTGTGTCCTCCCACACCCATCACTATCACTCTACTGCCTGCCAAAGTTACCATAACCTTCATGCTGCTCAATCCATAGGGCAATTCCAAGTCCTCCATACAGTTGGTCATTTTTCTCCCCTGGGTATTTTTTCTTCAATTGATATCCAGGACACCACCCTGTGTTGGTTTCATTCCCCCTACTCTGCTGGCTCTCCTGTTATCTCTTGCCTCTGAAATGTTCCAAAATTCAGTTGTAGTCCCTCTGTCTTCTCTATACTCCATTTCTCAATGACTGCATCCAGACCCATACCTTTAAATGACACATGTATAGTGATGACACCCAAATTTTCACCTCTAGCCTGGGCCTCTTTCTTGAACTCTATACTTGGATCCAATTGCCCTATTAACATCTGTATTTCAGTTCTTCTTAAACCATATGTAGCAAAAGAATAGTTAATTCCCTAATCCATGGTATGGCAATACTTTAAAGGAAAAAAAAAAGCCTCGATAAAATTAAAATGCTGCCACAATGCTACAGTATTTACACAAGTATTAAAATGTTTAATTCCTGTATTTACCTAACTAGGGGCAGGTAATAAACAGTTACCTATCCCAGGAAGGAATCACACTTGGAACCGGGCTAGGCTAAGAGACATCTTAAACCGAAATACAAAACTGAACTGTTCTTCCAACTGAATCTTTCTCAGTTGATGGCACACCCTTCTGGTTGTTGAAACAAAAACCCTAGAGTAATATCCTTGTTTCTTCTTTTGCTATCCTCCCACATGCAATGCTTCAGGAAATCCCACTGGCTTCACCTTCAAATAAACCCTGACCTTTTTCAACACTACACTGTCACTACCCTGGTTTGTGCCACCGTCGTAGCAAGCCTGGATTATTTGCAATAACCTTCAAAGGGATTCTTTGCTTCTATCCTCCACCAATCCCCATCTTTATTTTAAACTCTGCAGCCAGAGCGCTCCCAACACCTGAGATGTTACTCCTTGGCTCAAAAACCTCCACTAGGTCCTCATTTTACTAAGCAAAAAATCAAATTCTTGCAATGATCTACAATGCCCTATGTGATCCATCTTATTAGCTTTCTGACCTTCTCTCCTAAAACTCTTGCTGGGAACAAAAGACATGAAAAGGGATGACTTAAAAGGAGAGAGCACGAGTACAAAGAGAACAAGAGCCAGTGCTGGCCAGGATCATGACCCTCCTGTGTGCTTCCCCGACGTACCAGCAGGCCCAAGGACTCGGCTTGCCTGCCCACTTAGCTTCATTAAGCCTGCTGAAGCCACTGACTTCCTCCTGCCAGTGTAATGCATCCCATTCAGCAAGAGAGCTCACCTGAGGCGCCTTAGAGAAACTCGACATATTTCCACACTAGCAGCACTGTCGTCCTTCCTCCAGGGGCCAAGGCCGGTTCGCAGGATCACTGGTCTGGCGGGAAACGCGCACATTCAGACGTGAAAGTTCCTAGGCCAGCCCGCGCTTGTCTGCTTCTCCGCTCTTCCTGGGTCCTCTCCAGTCCTCCCACGGCCGCCCTTTCGTCATGAAGGAGGAAATAATAATATTGTTGCGAGAATAACTCCAGAAATTGACCCTTTGCTACAAAAGCTGCGAATACCGACCGAGAGCTCACAATTTCCAGCCGGCCTAAGCAAAGGGGACCGGAAGTGCGTCACAGCGCGCGGCTGTTTTGATGTGGAATCCCAGCCCCGGACCTGGGGCTCAGCTCGGAGAGATGGATCGGTACCTGCTCCTTGTGATATGGGGGGAAGGAAAGGTCCCAGCGGCGGCGGGCGGGGAGGCGGAGCAGCGGCCAGGGTCGCCATCCGCTCAAGGTGCCGGGAAGCAGCCAGGTAGGTGCTGGGCTGAGAAAGAGCGGGAACGGCTGGCGGGCAGGAGAAGGAATTTGAATTTGTGATCTATACTTGTCAGAAAAGTTAAGGGATATTTTATCATTTCAAATTCATTTGGAAATATCCCCTAATTTTTGTGAGCAGTATCCTTCTGCTGCGGAGGTAACTATATGGAGTTGTCTCTGGAAGCTGTGACTCCGTCTGGGATCGAACTAATAAGGGCTGACATGTTTCATTATCTTTGTGGGAAAACAAGGACAAATTGGTGGATGGAAGATTTCAGCGCCGGGAAGGTCTTGGCAACAGTAGAAATGTAATTGAATAAATTTCCTGTGCCTTAGTAATGGAATTTCTGTTTCTTGGAAATATGTGCATTCCATAGGTATTTCTGCCCACTGTGTTGCAAATGCAGGTGATATAGAAAGGAACAAAATGGAAAAGGGTCATAGTTTTCTAGAGTTTACATCCTAATGGGAGGAGACACTCCATACATAAGTTTAAAAAATGATCATTTAAAACATTTCTTTTTTTTTTTTATTTTTTATTTTTCTGAAGTTGGAAACGGGGAGGCAGTCAGACAGACTCCCGCATGCGCCCGACCGGGATCCACCCGGCATGCCCACCAGGGGGCGATGCTCTGCCCACTCTGTCGTAATCAGAGCCATTCTAGAGCCCGAGGCAGGGGCCACAGAGCCGGCCACAGAGCCATCCTCAGCGCCCGGGCAAACTCTGCTCCAGTGGAGCCTTGGCTGCGGGAGGGGAAGAAAGAGACAGAGAGGAAGGAGAGGGGGAAGGGTGGAGAAGCAGATGGGTGCTTCTCCTGTGTGCCCTGGCTGGGAATCGAACCTAGGACTCCTGCATGCCAGGCTGATGCTCTACCACTGAGCCAACCGGCCAGGGCCTAACATTTCTAACCATTTGAGAGGGCACTGCCTTTTGCTGTTCCAGTCTAGACTCTTGCATTTTTTTGTTTATTTCGATATAGTAGGCATTTTGAAGAGAAAGTTATGAGGTTGTATACAGGGTTCCCTTTTTGGCATAATTATTCTTTGGGGGGAGTTTTGGTATGTGTTGCCTGGCTAGCGTGTACAGACCGGAAGCATTTTCTATTGTCTCTGCTTTAGATGTATTATAACAAAACTTGAACAGAGAGCCTAGTTCTTTTATGTTTAACATATTATTCTTGGGTGTCTCTGATGGTGAAATGAGAATAAATAGGTCTAGATTGTGTAACTCTTGAGTCCATTGAGTTAGTCTGTCGTTTCTTTTTTAGACTTAACAGCAGCAAATGTTTATCATCTTCTGAAAAGAAACATTAGTGCTTCAATTAATCCAGAAGATAGTACTTTCCCTGGTAAGTACAGCATAAGTCTCTCTTTTCTGTGGCATAACAATTTTGTACCAGAAATAATTAATTTGCTCACTGAAGTATACAACACATACTTGTTGACTGTGTAGAAGTCACTGAGATTGGAAGGTAACTAAGGAAATACAAAACCCAAAAAGATATCCCCCTCTTCCTGATGCTTGAATGTCATAAAATTGTTATGCAATTTTTTTAGGTTCTGAAGTTGAGCTTCGTTTCCTTTATGAGATTTTCTTGCCCATCTATAGCTCCATATAAAAATAGTGTGTTATTATAAGGAGGATTATTATTTTGTCTTGAGTACAAATACATTATTAATTTTCTTTCAACCATTGCCTTACCTGAGTTCCTTTAATACAGTTTTTGCCAGTGTCATTTTCTCTGTGACATCTTATGCATTTTGTCACAATGTTCTTTCTTTTCTTTTTTAAATCACAGCAGCTATTTTTGGACTGCATTTCTGTTAGATTTGAATATTACTTTCAGCATTATTACTTTTTGTTTTTTTGCTGTGCTTTTGACTTTTTTTTCCTTTGCCAATTCCCTCTATCCGTATTTGTAAGATATCACATGGATTTATCACAGGAAGACAGGAGGCAACACAATTACATTTATTGCCATTTATGTGCAAACTGAATAATGTGCAGTGACCAACTGACAACAAACTTTGAAATTAGTCACTGATCATGATACACATCTTTTATTTATGCAGTGATTTGTAATAGAAGCTAACAATCAAGTTTTACTTTATGCAATTACACTTAATTAGTAAACCATGATAACTAGAATTTGAACCCTGTGTTGAGGGAAATGGAGTTATTTTAACCATGGTAACGGAAATATGTACATATCAGAACCCTGCAAATAGAGAATTGCCTGCATTGAATTTCCTATCACACTGGGATATTGCTTTTGGTAAAATGGTAAGTCTGAGGACCTGCAAGTGCAATAGCTGTAGCTATTTAGAGGACTTTGTAAATCATGTGAGGGTGTCTGGACATTTTGCTAGTGATAATCAGTAGCCATTAAGGTTTTTTTGTCTTGTTTTGTTTTGTATTTTTCTGAAGCTGAAAACGGGGAGAGACAGTCAGACAGACTCCTGCATGCGCCTGACCGGGATCCACCCGGCACGCCTACCAAGGGCTACGCTCTGCTCACCAGGGGGCGATGCTCTGCCCCTCCGGGGCATTGCTCTGCCGTGACCAGAGCCACTCTATCGCCTGGGGCAGAGGCCAAGGAGCCATCCCCAGCGCCCGGGCCATCTTTGCTTCAATGGAGCCTTGGCTGCGGGAGAGAAAGAGACAGACAGAGAGGAAGGATGGAGGGGTGGAGAAGCAGATGGGTGCTTCTCCTGTGTGCCCTGGCCGGGAATCGAACCCGGGTCCCCCGCACGCCAGGCCGACGCTCTACCACTGAGCCAACTGGCCAGGGCCAGTAGCCATTAAGGTTTTAATGAAGAGACATGACCAAATCTGTACTGTAGATGTATTCTGATTACAGTATAGTAGACAGATTAGAGGAAAGTATAATATGAGGGGATTGCTAATTAACAAGAGGGGCAGCCAGGGTGCAGGAACATGGGTAAATCTGAAGGCAACTATGGAGGTAGAATTCACCTGACTTAGTACTGGATTGGTATGATTTAGGAGAAGAGAAGAATGAGAAAGTAATCAAGAATGATGTTAGATTTCTGGCTTGGTTAATAATAGTGTGATGATGTCAGTGAGATAAGAGAATTAGATTACATGTTCAATTTAGAACATCTGACCAGTTGACATTTTACAGATATCAAAGTGAAAATGGTTTGTAAAAGTTGGTTATGTGTATCTGGAAGTGGAAAGGCAGAGTAAGGCTTGTAGAATCATCAACATGTAAATGTCAGTTCAAGCCATGATGAAGGACAGGATTGCTTATGGGTAGTGAGAAAAGCAGAAACTCTCAAAGTGAATGCCAATGTTTAAAGGAACTGAACATCCGTTTTCAAAGGCATGAAAAGGAGTAGGTAGAAGATAGTTCCGTAGAAGCCAAAGGAGACAGTAGTCAAACGTGTTATCATTGGTTCCTTTCTTACTCTTATGTTGACAGGTCAGGTAGCAGAATGACAAAGTGTCTGCTAGATTTAGTCACATGTTAGTTATCGGTGACTATGATGAGTATAATTTCAGTAGTATGTTGGAAACCAAAAGGCAGATTGAGATGGATTTGGAGGGAGTAGGAAAGTTGATGTGTAAATTGAGACAGTTAAGATAGTGCTTTCACAAAGTTTACCCTTGAAGAAGAGTAAAGAAAGAGATACGGTAGTAACTGGGAAGAGGAGGTAATTTGAAGGAGATCGTTTAAA
Organism: Saccopteryx bilineata; assembly: GCF_036850765.1. Taxonomy (NCBI): domain Eukaryota; kingdom Metazoa; phylum Chordata; class Mammalia; order Chiroptera; family Emballonuridae; genus Saccopteryx; species Saccopteryx bilineata. Next base: position 16,129,976 of record NC_089492.1, on the reverse strand, counting down.
AAGCAATTTGAGGAACACTTATGCAAACTTAAATGCCAACAGAAAGGAACTGACAGAGGGGGAGAGATTGAAGATGCAAGAAATATAGACAGTGGCCTGGGCTTCAAGCCTAAGTTTGAAGGATAACCTTGGATTCAAAGGGCAGTGCCTCTTAGGAATGTTAACAGGACAGAAGAGGCAAGGCTTAATGGGAATGCAAGTAAGGCCGTATGTTTGTTGACAGGATTTATGGGAGTTATTATCTAATGGTTTCTGTTTTTCTAAGGAAGCACTAGGTAAAAGACTTCTGCTGAGGTTGTTGGCATGAAGCAGTAATAGACACTTAGTGTCTTTCCTAGCAGAGCTCTAGATTCATGGTTTTCTGCCACAGACCCTCGGGGGACCCTTCTTGTCATAGCCTCATGTAATTGTCCAGGCTCCGAGAGAAGTCTTTTCCTTGTCTTAAGTTCCAGTTCCTCCTTGGCGCCTCCTTTTCCTAGCCCCACCCTCATGGTCTTTGAAGAGAGAATTGTTTTCACTAGAATGACTTGCATGGTTTTGTGTCAATCTATAGACATACAGTGGGTTTTTTCCAAACTCTTTATGGTAGATTTTAATGTTTGGAATGATGATTAAAATAATAACATGGATTTTGAACTGTGATGAACTAGATCGAAGTATCCATGGCGAGTGAATAATTTTGCTCTTTAGGGAGATTGCTCTGTTTGGAATTTTAGTAGGGATTCTAAAAAGATTGTGTGTGTGTGTGTGTGTGTGTGTGTGTGTTAGTTATCCACATTATATATATATATAAAACTTAGAGAACTATATAATATATCAAAATTAATCATTCCCTAAGTATATGTGCTCTAACATCTGTGCCTTTATTCTAATAAGTGTAATTTTTTTCAAGCCTGTTCGGTGGGCGGTCTACCTGGTCCCAAAAAGTGGTTCTTTGCAGTGCAGGCCATATGTGGATTTTATCAGGTAATGTAAATTTAAAAAATACTCATTAGTGAATGTCTTTACAAATAATTTCTTGAACCCATCGTTCATGCCATCTTTTGCTATATTAGTTTTGTAGTTCTGACTGGGAAGAGATACATTTTGGTGTGGAAAAAGATGAAATTGAAGATGTTCTTCAAACAAATATTGAAGAATGTTTGAGCGCTGTCGAGTGTTATGAAGAAGAAGATAGTGACAGCAAGGAGTCATTATCCCTGGCTGAGTATGCTTCTATGCTTTTTATGATGTCTTTAAAATATGTGACATTAGATACTATTTTAGCTATAGAATGAAAAGTAGATATTTTAGCAGCTATAGTAGGGGCTTTTAGTTAACTTGAAACTTTCAATGTTTCATTTTGGAAGACAGTCAATTTGGGCCTTTTATTTGAATAAGATTCTTCAAAATGCAAAAATTGGAATCAGGTAATATTTAGCTTTAGCTTATATAATTTCAGGAATCATAAAAAGTGATATTTTGTTTAATATGTCACTTTCTTGAAAATAGATTCTGCCGGATATTGTATTTTATAATGAGTAGAAACTTTAATAACTGGCATTCAAACCAAACTATCATTTTTATTTTGTTATCTGAGGCTGAAAGAGTATTTCTTCAGTTCATGTGTATCTTCAGTATCTCAAGTACCTTTAAAAATTCATAAAGAGTTTTTCAGGATTAAATAAATAACTGAGTTCATTTTAGGCATTTTGAATTGTTGGTACAATATGTAAGTTGATTCAAATGGTGATAATATTTTTTTCATGAAATATTCCTTCAGACTCATAATGAATGCCTTTCATTTTAATCTTCTGTATTGCATTACCAAAAAGACACTTTTATTTGTTTTAGTATTTGCATATTATAATATTTCTATAAATTGTTATAGGCATTTAAAAATATTACTTTCTGCCTGACCAGGCGGTGGTGCAGTGGATAGAGCGTTGGACTGGGATGCAGAGGATCTAGATTCAAGACCCCGAGGTCACCAGCTTGAGCGTGGGCTCATCTGGTTTGAGCAAAGCTCATCAGCTTGGACCCAAGGTCACTGGCTTGAGCAAGGGGTTACTCGGTCTGCTGAAGGCTTGTAGTCAAGGCACATATGAGAAAGCAATCTATGAACAACTAAAGCGCCACAACAAAAAACTAATGATTGATGCTTCTCATCTCTCTTCGTTCCTGTCTTTCTGTCCCTATCTATCCCTCTCTCTGACTCTCTCTCTATCTGTGTAAAAAAAAAAAAAAATTACTTTTCTGATATCAATCATATTTGCATGATTAACAAAGGGAGACGTTGTAGAACCATGGACAGAGCATGTCTTGCCAGCCACTTAACTTCTGTAGTCTGCCGCTTTCTTATTTGTAAAGTGTTGAGATCCTTTCAGAGGTTATATGGTACCTCCTGGCCTTGGAGCACTTGTTATTTCTTAGGTCTCCACTGCTACTACAACATGGATGGCAAGTCTTAATATTTCTAGTAAGTGACTTAATCATTATTTCCACAAGAGGGAGCTTGAAAACTATACTTTATCATAAGGTAAGTGTTTCAGAGAGTGGTGGCATTTAAGTACGTTTATGCTTTGTTATAAACTTTTTTGGGGGGGAAATATTATATGGATAAAACGAATAGATTTTGAGAGCATTATATTTCCCAGTCAGGGCCGTTATATGCCGCTCAGAGAAAAGCAGTATCTTCGAGTAAACACTTAGTAATGCCTCACTTTGGAGATTCAGAAAAATACCTGATCTATTAGTTATGATTTATATTTAATATACAAGTATAATTTAGGGAGTTTTTTGTCTGTTGTTACTGTTTGTTTTGGGGTATAGCTGAGAAATTGAACTCAGGGATTTCTTCTTAGCTTCCACACCTACTAATTATGTAACTTTAGGAAAATTATTTAAATTGAGGACTGTAATAGTCATGGTATTGTCCTGAGGATCAAATGAGGTGGTGCATCTAATATACTTAACAGTGTCTGGTACATAGATCCATTAATATTACCTTCACAATGAGATGTAATGTGTATGTGGTTTTGTTTTTTCTAACTTACCCTTTAATTTTAGTCTCTATGAAGAATCTGCAGAAAATTTGCATCAGTTAGCAGATAGACTTCCTGCTCCTGGTAATATTTTATGACTACTTTCAATAATTTGTATCTAATCTTACACTTTCTGTGAGTGATCAATTCAGTCTTTTAACTTTGAAATTCAAAATGAAAAATAAATTCTTAGTAAAATTGATTGCTTTCAATAATTTCTATCTTATCTTACACTTTCTGTGAGTGAGTGATCAATTCAGTCTTTATCCTTGGTTGCTTTTAACTTTGAAATTCAAAATGAAAAATAAGTTCTTAGTGACATTGATAGAAAATATAGGTCAGTACATTAAAATATGTTATGGAGACATTATAGTTCTCTTTAATTGTTTTTATTTAGTGAGGCAGTAATTAGAACTTAGAAAATGAAGTACCCAATCTTTTTCTTATTTAGTTATTACTGAAGAAGAATCTTTGCATCATATGCCAGTGTTTTACAGAGTATGTTTTGTAGAACACTAGTCTCATGAACAATTCTTGGGAAAAGTTCTTTCTCCTAGATAATATGGATATCATGTTTTAATGCTGTGGAGTCACTATACACATTATCAAATATAAAGTTATGCAGTAAAAGAAGCCCCTTTCTCAACATTTTTACAGATCTTATAATGCAAAGCATATTTTATGAGTACTGCATTATACTAGTCTTATACTGTTTTATTTTTTATCTGAAATTCATTTTTCTTTAGTTAATCAAGTAGCTGGCATCTAAAATTTGGTATAATTTGCATCCACAAATACTTTCAAGTAGGTTTCTTTGAATGTTTTCATTACTGATGATCATTTTTTAAACATACTTGTTGTGTCTTTGGTTTTTTTGTTTGTTGTTTTTTTTTTTTTTTTTTGTATTTTTCTGAAGCTGGAGACGGGGAGGCAGTCAGACAGACTCCCACATGTGCCTGACTGGGATCCACCTGGCATGCCCACCAGGGGGCGACGCTCAGCCCATCTGGGGCGTCGCTCTGTCGCGACCAGAGCCACTCTAGCGCCTGGGGCAGAGGCCAAGGAGCCATCCCCAGTGCCCGGGCCATCCTTTGCTCCATTGGAGCCTCAGCTGCGGGAGAGGAAGAGAGAGACAGAGAGGAAGGAGAGGAGGAGGGGTGAAGCAGATGGGCGCCTCTCCTGTGTGCCCTGGCCGGGAATCGAACCCGGGACTTTCGCACGCCAGGCCGACGCTCTACCACTGAGCCAACTGGCCAGGGCCTGTTGTGTCTTTTGTATGTAAGGCACTGTACTAGGAACTGAGTATTCAGTGATGAGTAAAGCCTATGTGATTACCACGGATTTTATAGCTCACAGTCCAATCATTATATTCCAGATTATATTTTAGGCCCTGGCTGATTTGCTCAGTGGATAGAGCATTGGCCTGGCATATGAACATCTCATGTTTGATCCTTGGTCAGGGCACCCATGAGAAGCAACCATCTGTTTCTCTCCCCCTTCCACTCCCACTTTTCTCCCTCTTTCCCTCCCGCAGCCAGTGGCTTGATTGGTTTAAGTGTCAGCCCCAGGCACTGAGGATAGCTCTGTTGGTCCAAGCATCAGCCTTAGGCGCTGAGGATAGCTCAGTTAATTGGAGCATTGGCCCCAGATGGGGGTTTCCAGGTGGATTCTGGTCAGGGCGCTTGTGGAAGTCAGTCTCTCCATCTCCCCTCCTCTCTCCTAAAAAAAAAATCAAAAAAAAAAATCATATTTTAGTATAAAAGATCCTACATATAAATAACTGAATATATAGATTAAAATATATATCAATTTTTAAAATGAAGTTCAAAATATGTACTGAAACACACAGTTGTTGTTCTGGCAAATTATAATACTTTCATTACACTGGGGAACAAAATTTTTGTTGCATCCACAAAAACGCTTATTCTTACCTAATTCCAGTGTGCTGATCTCAAATCTGACATTAGTTTTTCTGTGTAAGCTACAGTTTTTTGCAATTCAAGATTTTAGGTTTTCATTTTATTGTAAAATTTTTAACATTTAGTTTAACGTAATGAAGTAGAATGTCTTCTTGGGCATCATCTTTGTGAAAATATAATAATTTATATAATGCAGTAAATACACTAATACACTAAAAGATATGATTGCATCAGAATTTGTCTACTATTTTGAAATAGAACATATTAAAACACTTATTTTAATCATAAAATTTGTGCAAAATTTATTTAAATTCAATTCAGGCCAAAATTTGTGTTTGTAGCTCTTGCATTTGTGTACTTGTTGAGGACAATCTCGTTTGATGCTCCAGCAGTAGTCTGCCATCACTAACAGCTCCAAGTTTTGGAAAACTTATCAAGGTGACTGTTCAGGAAGTGAATCTTAACGCTCATGTTACATCCAATGTCGTGGAAAGCCAACAGCATCTTTTGAACCATAAGTTCATAGTTTTCTGCTTTTTTGTTGCCAAGGAATTTCTTTATAACTGCCACAAAAGACTGCCAAGCTGCTTTCTCCTCCTTATTCATCTTCCTGGCAAATTCTTTGTCACGATGAGGGTTCGAATTTGAAGTCCATTGAATACACCTGCTTTTATCTTCTCAAAAGACAAGGCAAGAAAAGCAGAAATAATATGTTGAAAGTGTTCACTTTCTCTATTCAAAGCCTGAACAAACTGCTACATGAAGCCAAGTTTGATGTGAAGTGGGGGAAAAATGATCCTGTCTCAATTAACTACAGGTTCATTCACAATATTCTGCATCCCTACTTCCAGAGCTTCACGTTTTGGCCGCTCCTTCTGTGTCCAGTGTTTCTCCCGAGCTCAGCTGTCCCACAAACACAGAAAGCAAGGATATTTCGTGAAACCTCTCTGTTGTCCTAGCAGGAAATTTACCATTTTAAGATCCACGCAAATGATCCAGTTATGCTCCTCATACTTCAGAAAGTCAAGGACAATTTTCATGTCATTATAATCTTCTCATAGATGAGTTGAATAACCAATTGGAACCGCTGCATGAACATTACCGTTGTGTAGGAGAACACATTTCAGATTCCGTTTAAAACTGTCAAAAAATAGCCGCCATTCTGTTGGACTGTAAGTGGTAACACCTAGCTGGCTGAGAAGACTACTGATATCATGACAGTAAACAAAGTGTTTGTCTTTGGAAAAAAAGTCCACAAAACTTTGTTCACGCTTCCTGAAATGGGATACTTTAGCTGACCGGTGAGGTACATTCTTTTCTTGAAGCCTGGAGGCTAATAACTCAGCTGCTTTCTTTGATAGGCCCAAATCTCTTACTAAGTCATTCAATTCAGGTCGGCTAAACTGCTGAGGGGTTAATTACTGCTTGACATCAGAAGAAGACCCTCCAGATTCTACAACCATTTCCTCATGCATCTTATCAAAATACACTTGATCACCATGTTCACTTTCTTTGTCCTTAGAAGAAATAAAACCATTGAAAACTGGAACCGAGAGTGTCTCAGAGTGTGGGATAGGTCGTATTGCTGAAGGAATATTAGGATATGCGATCATATGCCGTTTTTTCTTGCTGATGCCCTTTGTATGGATCAGACACAAATAACAGTCACTGTTGTGGTCCTTAGGTTCACGCCAAACCATGGGGATACCAAAAGGCATTCCTTTACGTTTTCCTTTTGTCCAGTCACGAAGCATTTCCTCAGAGTTATGACATACAATATGAGGAGCCCAATTCTTGTTGATCACCAAGGGGAACTTAAAAATGACAATATATGCACATGTCACAAATGATGAAATATTGTGCCTTTGACGTTGAAGTCTGTAACAGCCACATGTGTAACAGAAGGCGTCAGGACTATTCTTACATTTATGCCTACTCGAAGAAGCCATGAGTCAATCTTAAAATAAGAGGGTGTTTTTATCAGATAATAATTTTTTACATTTAAAAACAACTACAATTATATAAAAGTGATGTTTGTAAAACATTAATTGCCTTGTGGTTCTGTTCAATCCAAGAGTTGTTGCCCTTTAACTCCAATTTAAAAACCAATGCATGCCATTAACTGTAACAAAAAGAAAATTGCATAAAAACTAGAGCATGCACCAAAAAATGGATTTCAGATTTGGAATCAGCGATGCAGAAATATATAGAAACCGTTCTAAAACCTCATGCAACAGAAAATGAAAAAAATTGTTCCCCAGTGAATCAAATTTTTATTTGACTTCTGTTTCATTTTGATTATTCTAGATCTTCAGTACATAATTTTATAAAACTTAAAGTTTCATGAAGTTATCCTTCTCAGTAACCAATGAAGCCCATATAATTGAGTTTCTGAATGCTTTTGCTTTTTTAAAGAAGAGAAAAGAATTTATTTGAACATTATACTCTTATACTAATTAATTCTCTTGTATAACAAAGTTAAGTATAGAAAAGTATAATGACATTGCTCAGGTTTTTTTCCCTCTGTTCAGTACAACAATAGTATTGATAATCTCAAGAGCGATATGTATAATTAACCCCTGGTGCATAATTAACAAGTAATTGTGATGTAGTTGTAGTTCATTGTTTTCTAGCATATGGTTGCTATTTCAAGATAACATGGGCTTAAATCAAATGATTGTACAATTAAATTTTTTGAGCTCCTAAAGATGTGTATTGTTTTTAAGAATTTCAAAAATTAAAGTTAAAATTATCCTTTATCTTTGAGAGGAACATAAAATTCCAGTTGTTCAGAGTACTATTTTGAGATATTTCAGATTTAGTAATTTCATGAAATTACTCAAATGCCATTTTCTCTTTCTAGGGAGAGCTATGGTAGATATAATTCTGCTGCCCTCTGACAAAGATCCTCCTAGATTAAAAGACTGTTTGCCTACTGTTGGAGCATTAAAACATTTAAAGGAATGGTATTCAGCAAAAGTTGTTATAGCAGGAAATCATTGTGAAATGTAAGTGTCTTTGTTCATTCGATTAGTATCTTTGTTGTCTTTTTACAGTTAATATGCTGTTCTTTTTAACAGACTCAGCGTTTGAGGAAATTTTCATGCGACAAGGTTTTATATCATACTGTGATTGAAGATTATTGATAAGAATCTAGACTTTTTTACTTTATACATTGTATTTCTGAGATGTTTAAGTTCTCAGTAAACATGATCGATGCATATCTTTGTATACACATGTGTATAAAACCATCACTGAGTGTTAATTCTCCAAATGCAGTACCTGTGCTGTTAAGTAGGCTTGTATTGTCCTGTGAGCATGATGCTGGATGCCATGGGTACACAGGATTTACAATGTCTATTTGTTCTTTGTTTCATGTGCCAATATAGAAAAAACATATATACTGTTGTGGAATTTATGAAATTTTAGTGATCAATTTCTGTTACAGCTTGATCCTGAAATAAAGGATTCAAACTGGATTTATTAACATAATGATTTTTTTTCACTCAACAAACTTTATGCCAACCACAGCAAGAAATGCTGGTGAGTTTAGAAAGTGATATTTGCTCTTTCTCATTAAAGTGAGGGAGAAACAGGTGTGGTAACAGTCATGCTAGTCTGTGATAAGTGCATCTGGGAATAATTTAGGAGACCAGTTCTCTTTTTTAAGAGAAGGAATCCGCATCAAGTTTGTGCACAGTGTGTGTACATCAGATACATTTAAACTAATACATATTAAGAGTAAAGTCTACTTTTTTCATCTATAGTATTAAGGTAGTAATTCAAATTATGGGGATGGTAGGATTAAATGAACATGTGATAGCCGCTCTTTTAGAGGCTGACTATATTTATTTAGGGTAGTCTATATTTTAAAAAGTAGATAAAAGCAATATGAATTTTCATTTCTGCCTGTTCAACTTGTAGTACACTATAACATTAAGTCTAAGTAAAATATAAACTCCTATATTTAATATCTTAATCTTTTATTTATAGAAATTGTCAGAAAATTGCAGAATATCTTTCTGCTAATGTTGTATCTTCAGAAGATCTCGGAAATGCTATTGACTCAAAGGAATTATGGAGGGGAAAGATTCAGATTTGGGAAAGAAAGGTAAGTTGATTTCTCAGGAAACATAGTTTGTAAAGCAGTCTTTTCAACTATTCATCAGACAGATAAAGTGAATCTTAATGAAAATGTACCTCATAAAGAACTTCCAGACTAGCATTTTCTGCAGTAACGGAAATGGTGTGTCTATGTGCAGCATAGCCTCATATTGCTACTGAGCACTTGAGATGTGACTGTTCAAGCAAAGAACTTTAATTAATTTATATGTAAATAGTCACATGATTATGTTTTGGACACTGCAGTTCTAGAATGTAATATTCTTTTAAAATAAAGAATTTGACATTAGCTGTCTTTATGTTGTTTATCCAAGCTCCTTTTTAATTTTATTGTATACATCGGAAAACTACTTAGAACATAATCTTTTACAATCGTAGCTTAGATGATCTCTGCCTATTACTAACCAGTTCTCTGATTCTGAGCAATTTTTTTTTTTTTTTTTTTTGGTATTTTTCTGAAGCTGGAAACGGGGAGAGACAGTCAGACAGACTCCCGCATGCGCCCGACCGGGATCCACCTGGCACGCCCACCAGGGGCGACGCTCTGCCCACCAGGGGGCGATGCTCTGCCCCTCCGGGGCGTCGGTCTGCCGCGGCCAGAGCCACTCTAGTGCCTGGGGCAGAGGCCAAGGAGTCATCCTCAGCGCCCAGGCCATCTTTGCTCCAATGGAGCCTTGACTGCGGGAGGGGAAGAGAGAGACAGAGAGGAAGGAGGGGGTGGGGGTGGAGAAGCAAATGGGTGCTTCTCCTATGTGCCCTGGCTGGGAATCGAACCCAGGTCCCCCGCATGCCAGGCCGACGCTCTACCGCTGAGCCAACCGGCCAGGGCCCTGAGCAATTTTTTTAAACCTTGCTAGACCCCAGATTTCTCAACCCTAAGTTGAGAATAAATATATTAGATTAGTTGGACTGCTCTAATCTTAACTTTATCTGAGGTTACAATTCTATTTGCCATCTCTTATTATGAATAAATATGTTGGTGTTTTTCTTAAGTTGTGTCCCTATTGAAGTAAGTGTTCCTATTATTTCATGGGGTTTTGTTTTGTTTTGTTTTTTAAGTGAGAGTAGGAGTGATACAGAGACAGATTCCTGCTGTTAAGGATCCACCTGGTAACCCCCATCTGGGGCCGATGCTCTGCCCATCTGGGGCTGCTGGCAATGACCTATTTTTAGCACCTGAGGTGGAGGCTCCATGGAGCCATCCTCAGTGCCTGGGGCTGATGTACTCGAATCACTCAAGCCATGGCTGCAGGGAGGAGAAGAGGGAAAGAGAGAGAGAAGGTGGAAGCAGGGGAGAGAGGAAGTAGATGGGCACCTTTCCTATGTGTCCTGACTGAGAATCGAACCCAGGACTTTCACACACCAGCTCAACACTCTACTGCTGAGCCAACTGGCCAGGCACATGTATTTTTGTATATAGGCAAAAACCAAGTTTCTTTTTCTTTTTTGATAGAGACAGAGACAGAGAGAAGGACAAATAGGGACAGATAGGAAGGGAGAGAGATGAGAAGTATCATTTCTTCATTGTGGCACCTTAGTTGTTCATTGACTACCTTCTTATATGTGCCTTGATGGGGTAGGGGAGTGGAGCAGAGCGAGTAACCCCTTGCTCAAGCCAGCCACCTTGGGCTCTAGCTGGTGAGCCTTGCTCAAACCAGATGAGCCTACACTCAAGCTGGTGACCTTGGGGTTTGAATCCTCCGCCTCCCAGTCCTATACTCTATTCACTGTGCCACCGCCTGGTCAGGCAAAACCTCCCCAAGTTTCTTAATGCTTTTTCAAAGTGGCATGGGAGCATGAGTAGGCCCTTGCATCCCTAGAATGGTTTATTATACTAGTTACTAGACTTTTTTTCCCTTTTCAATTCACCTTTAATAACGGTGATATACAGCCTTCAATAAGAAAACAGGAATGAATGTGGCTATTTCGTCTTTATCTTAGGAAGGTGAAGTCTACAGGCAAGGCTTTCTGCAGTGGTTTTAGTGTAAACAAATCATATAACCATCCGAAGAGTGCAAGATACGATTAGCTAGGAGAATTGCTTTTGTATTCATTTTCTGAAACTACATGTTTTTGTTCAGACAGATAATGGCAAGTTTTTTTTATGTGATTCTTTTATTCTTTTTTGAATAAGAAATTAAATGTCCATATTTCCACAGTATTTACTTAAAGTCTGAAATCACTTTTTGGGGGAGGTGGGGGGGAAGAGAATGGCTTACCCCTAGAGGCATTACAGTGATTTAGGACATAGAGTCTAGAGTTGGATTGCCTGCATTCAAATCCCAACTCTATTTCTTGGTAGTTTTGTGTGGTAATATTTAGCCTTTTGGTGCAACAGTTGTCTTCATTTGTAAGATAAGGATAATAAGCCTGGCCAGCCAGTGGCACAGTGGATAGAGCGTCAGACTGGGACGTGGAGGACCCAGGTTTGAAACCCCAAGGTTGCTGGCTTGAGCGTGGGCTCACCAGCTTGAGCGCGGGGTTGCTGGCTTGAGTGTGGGATCATAGCCATGACCCCATGGTTGCTGGCTTGAGCCCAAGGTCACTGAGCAAAGGGTCACTAGCTCTGCTGGAACCATCCACTGGTCAAGGCACACACATGAAAGCAATTAAAGAAGTAAGGGGTTGCAAGAAGAATTAATGCTTCTTATCTCTCTTCCGTCCTGTCTGTCTGTTTCTATCTGTCCCTCTCTCTGATTATCTGCCTCTGTCAAAAAAAAAATTAAAAAAAAAAAAAGAAAGAAGATAAGGATAATAATAGTTTCCCATAGGTTTTTATGAGGACTCAATTATTTAAAACACAAAGGATCCATTCAGGAAGTGATACTGATCATTGTTCTTTTTACCATTGCTGTTATTAGCACCCTGCTATTCCTGCATCTGCAGGAATTGATCTTTCATCAACAACTCCTGGTGTTGCATGAACACGTTCTGTTTTTGCAGAACTTCCAGACTGGTAGGAAGCCAGATATTGAACAGAATACATAAGGGAGGTTGTTTGCTTCTGTGGTTGCATAGAATGTGCTTGCTAGACTCTTGTGGGCTGGGTAAGGGCCAAGGCGAGCTTTTCATGAAAAATTCATGTGTACCTTGAAATAAGTAGGATGTGTACATAAATGGAAGAACCGCACGCTGAAAATAATCTACACAGGCTTTCCTCTCAACGTTTACATTGTAATGCGATGTATTAATCTTTGTAACTTTATTCATGATGCCTGGAACTGTGTTCTCTTGGTTTCTTTTCAGCTTGGATGTGAAATTAGTTTTCCTGACTTTTGTTTAAAGGGAATCACACCTAAGAGTTTTAGTACATCAAACTTAAATACCTGCTTTCTTGACAAAAAGATAATACCATCAAAGGATAAGACTCTTTTGCCAAAGGTAATAATTACTTTTGCAGTTTTCCATTAATATATATTTTTGTTCTTATGAGATAAGTTTGAATCATGAATTCACATTTTAATATATGTGCTTAAGTATGCTTGCTTACATGACTTTTATTATAATTATAATTAAGTGCTTATATTATACTGTTACCAACATTGAATGTTGCCAAAACAATCATAGTATTAGATTTTACATAGCTCTTGAAATGAAATGATTTTAACTTTAAATCAGAATAAACCTTTGGCATGGACTATACTATGTGACCTTTCTAAGACTCAGTTGGGAGAGAGTATGATATAGTGGAAAGAGAAGAGGCTTTGAAGTTAGTTAGACCTTGGTTTGAAGCCTAACTCTGTCACTGATAAGGTATTATAACCTTGGAAGATCGATGAACTCATTGGTGAAATGGAGCCAATAATAACACACGTACAAAGTTATCGCGACAGTTAAAGAAAGTGAGAATATAGCCCCTGACACAGTATCAGACATATGCTTTATTTACTATTTTAAAAATATTATTTCTTGTCCCATATCACCATAGATTTATTCTTAAAATGCAAGAGGTGATAAAGTATAATAATTAAAAAGAGTTTAATTGGCTTTTTGGAAATTACATTGGAAAAATAATGTAAGAGCTATTTATATAAAAGCACTTTAAACATTCATTTTAAAAGACCCAGTTCAATAATGTGCAAAATATAGCAGTCATGAAGTTATAATGATGTCAGATTGATGGATATTATTTTCTAGTCAAAGGGCAGTACAAAAAGGGCATGTTTCTGATGTAAACACGTTTCCCAGTAGTTGCGCTGAATTGATTAAGTAACTTGTCATGGCCATCATTCACAGGAATATTAAAATCTTTTCTAAACATTAGAAACATAAGATTGGCGATCTCAACTTATCTTTGGTAGTACACCATTTAAGTATGAATAGTAATTTTTACAGCTATTGAGAACCATAGGGCACAACCTCTTTAATAAATGTTAGTCTCAGTCGCTGCCCACACGTTATATATGTGTATGTATGTGTATGTATATGTATGTATGTATGTGTCTGTGGGATGAAATTACTCAGCTTGCTGCGAGTTTCAATCTGTGTAGGTTCCTCAGACACGGTCGCTTTTCTTTGCCCTTCATGGGAGGCACTCTAGCCCCATGTCCTGAAACACTCGTTCTTCTCCATTAGCTCACTCTTAATTTAGTTGTTGGCTCTACCCACTGAAATGCTGCCATTTTATTTCTTGGAGTGGAACTTCTTTGTTAATTAGCACTCTTGGCTTCAATAGTTCTCTCTAATTTTTTTCAATATTTCCTCCAAGGATTTCTTTTTTAATTAATTTATTTAGTGAGAGGAGGGGAGGCAGACACAGACTCCTGGATACATCCCAACTGGGATATACTTGGAAAGCCCGTGAGAGGGCGGTGCTCTGTCCATCTGGGGCCCTTGCTCTGTTGCAACTAGAGCCATTTTTTAGAGCCCAGGGCCAGCTCGCTGCAATCGAGCCATAGCTGCAGGAGGGGAGGAAAAGAGAGAGAGGGAAGTGAAAGGGTAGAGAAGCAGATGATCACTTCACCTGTGTGCCCTGACCAGGAATCAAACCCAGGACTTCCACACACCAGGCCAAGGCTCTACCACTTGTTTTAATCTCAGCATACTGCTCAACCGAGTTCATCCTGAGTCTCCTGCCCTTCACCTTCCCAGTCTTGCAGACTCTTAATTGTTTTGGTTTGTTTTAACATCGTAGGCTCTGGGGTTGTCTGTCTTGCTGCAGATAAACAGGAAAGGTTGGGAACTCTTACCCTTGGCTGCTTGCCTCTTTCTGTAGTACTCATTTTCTCCCTGATGAAACTCTCCCTGCTTCCTGAGAAATCTCCGTGTCTGTCTCTCTACTCGGAAATGTAGACTTGAAGTGGAAGAAGTCCTTGTCTGCTATAGAGGATTAACTGTTCGCTCAGCGTACTGTGTAAATACCTACTTTCAGATTCATTTTCAAGTTTTAAACCCAAACCACTCATTTGTTCACTTTCACTTTTATAGTACTTAAAGTGTTGTGTAATTTTAATTTCTTTCCAGGTTTTCCATTATTATGGTCCTGCTTTAGAGTTTGTGCAGATGATAAACTTAGCAGATCTACCCTCCTGCTACATGTCGGACATTGAGTTTGAGCTGTATCCTTTCATTTACGTCTTCCACCTACGTTACATTTTCTGTGTCAGGCAGAATGTTTCCGTGTACCTCTCCACATTGATGTGTAGCCATGCTGTTTTCTATAAAAATAATTTTCGGTATGCTTCTCATCGTCATTGTTTTAAGAGAAGTCCTATAACTTGCAAGAAAGTTTCTTTTTCAAGTACTGTATTTATACTTTTAGACTTGGCAGAAGACTTCCCAATTGCTGATGGGGTAGGGAGGAGGGAGAAATGTGAGGCATATGTGGAGAAAACTGTGATTTCTAGATTCTGAAGTGTCCAGATGTTTCTCTTGCCTTCAGCAGGATGGGTAAGCCCCAGTCTGTTGTAGCTTTTTATATCCTTGAGTAAATATGAATGTGACTATTGATACCTGTAAGTGTTCAACATATTTTAAATTATCTCTTTTAAAAAAGTAAGATTTTTTTTTAGAAATACACCTAAGTACATGACGCTTTGTTTAAAAAGATATAGGCTGGAAATGGAACACTAGCATAGTGTTCTTGAATTTTTGTTCCGATGCTACAGGTTCTACAAATCTCCTGCTCCTATGGTTCACAGTAATGCCATTCATACTAGCCTTGTTTCATGGCATACTTTCCTAATCTGAAAAAACCCTTAAGGAAAGGAGTAGTTGCGAATTTCTGTAGTTAAAAGTGTCAGTAAATGACTTGAAACACCTTGGGAATCGGAGAGTCAGACTTGTATTAGATAGTAGAATTGTTTCAGTTACCATTCTGTCATTTCTTTAACTCCTTTGCACAGAGGATTGACAAAAAGCAACACCAAGAAGAATTCTATGTTGCTTTGGGAGCAGCTTTCTTCTCTGTGCGGCAAGGTAGAGAAGATTATTTATTCTTTTTAACTTAATATTTAAGGAGGTGTGAGAAAAGGGACTGTAGTTTGTGAATCCATTTTTGCGTGATGGGTTTTCTTTAATAGAACATGATTTGGGTACTAATTTATATTAAGACACTTAGGACTTTTCCATTATTAACTCCAAAGCCCTCTGTAGACATGAAGTAATGTTGTGTTTTTTAGTAGAATTTCAAAAACAAACTTTATGAGGGGATTTAGAAGTGTTTTTCATATTTCTAGCAAATGTTTAATCAAAAATAGGCTGGCTCAAAAAAGTGGCTACTTCTTTGGCCAGGGGGTCAGGACAATTACATGAGACTATAAATTATGCGTTGAGCTTCCCGTTAGCATCTCTAAACTAAGTTAAGCTATAACTATAACAATTTTGTGATTGTCAAGTATAACCGGGTCTCGATCTGGCATGCTCACGTGACATACTGGTCTGCCCTTTGGATTGTAGAGTGTTGACATGCATTTTGGCCTGTGAAGTCTTATTTATCTAAGAATGAAGAACTAGGACTGAGTATTTAGAAAATTACAAATAGATCTTTTATCCTTAATGATTATTTTCCATTGCTAAACAGTTTTAATACCTAATTCTTGACTGCATAAAATACATTTGACTTTATGAATGTAATAAGAAAGAAAAGTAAGCATATTTAATTTACCTTTCTTATTTTTATAATACACTTTTCTTATGTCTGCTAATTAAGAATATATAAGTGAAATAATAAATAGCAATAAAACTAGCACTTTAATGCATTATTTGAGTACCACATATCTCGTGTAACCTGTCCATCTGCGTAGGACAATTATCTTTCTTTTTCTTCTTTTTTTTTCTTTTTTCCTTCTTTTCCAAGTGAGAAGAGAGGAGATAGACTCCTGCATGAGCCCTGACTGGGATTCACTTGGCAACCCCCATCTGGGGCCAGTGCTCTGCCTATCTGGGTCCATGCTTGCAACCAATGTATTTTTAGTGCCTGAGGCAGAGGCTCCAATGGAGCCATCCTCAGCACCCAGCCTGTGTGCTTAAACCAGTCGAGCCTTGGCTGCAGAAGGGGAAGAGAGAGAGAGAAAGAGAAGAGGAGGGGAGAAGCAGATGGTTGCTTCTCCTGTGTGCCCCAGCCTGTAATCAAATCTGGGAAATCCACACACCAGGCCGATGTTCTACCAATGAACCAACCAGCCAGGGCCAGTGTAGGACAATTAAAAGTGATTTTGCATTAGATTTGAGATCTATGGCAAATGCCCTGACTAAATTTCTGCAAAGTTTAAAACAAGATATTTATTAGGATATGCTGGCTATTACAGCTTGTGTTCTAAAGTAACTGGAGAGATACCGCTTTCAAAATTGCAATTTGTTTCATTCAGTGCTTACTCAAACTGAGAATTTACCTAAATACATTATGGTGTTTTTTGGAAGCAAGTACTTAATAAACATCTGTATATCCAGCCCTGGAAATACAAAGACGAATAAGTTGAGTCTGCTCATAAATCAGTGGGAAGCTGCTGTGTGTTTTCTGGTGTATGATTCATGCATTTTATACCTTTAGCATTAAATTGCTAATTTCTAGGAACAAAGGTTTTGAAATTGCCTTTCAAATTATTCTAATTTTTAAAGCCAGAATAGGAATACATCCTATCGAAAGGTTATAAAATTATGGCTGAGTATGACAAAATCTTTTGCTGATAGAATTCCTGGGCTCTCAATAGTTTGCAGATACATGACGAAATTACACCCATAAACTGAACTTTGAAGCAAATATGTGAATAACAGGTTTTTAGAGTTTTTGTAATCCAGTAGAGAAAGAATGGTTGTAGCTTTGAAGAATTGTCTCTATTTTTGTTGTATGGTCTTTGGCTCTTTTGGGAGGTAGGGTGGAAATGGGGCATTGTCTTTTTTAGCTTTTATGGTAGAGTTATTGGGGGAGAGCATTACTAAATACATGTTGTTTAGGTGAAACATGAGAGGAAGATTGTCATATGATACTGTTTGTGAATGAATTCTAGTGTGCAGTCACTCAAAGTATGTTCTGTTTTGAACAGGTGGGTGCACTTTTTGTATTGCCATGTACTGTCAGCAACATACTTAATCCATCTGCCAACCAGCTCAGTTCTAGAAAGTGGAAGGAATACATAGCCAAAAGGCCTAAGACTATCAGTGGTAAGTAGGAAAATTTTAAATTGTTTTAATGGTACAACATAAATACAATTTCAAATTTGAAATGGAGATAATGTTTCTTTATGAGAGAATAATGTACTGCTCACAAAAATTAGGGAATATTTCAAAATGCATATGAAGTGATAAAAAAAAAGCATTTGATTTTTTTTATTAAACAGAACATCAGAAAAGCAAATGACAAGTCAAAGAAAGTTGTTTGATTATGCAGATGAGATGCAAAACCAACTTTTATTTCATTGGTGAAAATGCACCATACAAAAGGCTGAAAGTACTAGAGTATCTGCACGTTCCCTGATCTCCTAATTTCTGAGCAGTGTATTACTACTGATTAAAAAGGACTGACATCATTTTAAGATTTTTTTTATTGTCTCTGACCTACTATAACATAAAGTATATACAAGGGGTTCTTGGGTTAAGACAGTCTTGACATATGATGTTTCGAGTTTCCGACACTCCCATAAATTTTTTTTTTTAGTTATTTTTTTTATTAAGTGAGAGATAAGGAGGCAGAGAGACAGACTGCCCACATGTGCCCCGACTGGGATCCACCCAGCAAGCCCCCTATAGGGCGATGCTCTGCCCATCTGATGCTACTGCTCCATTGCTTGGCAACCAAGCTATTTTAGTGCCTGAGGTGAAGCCATGGAGACCTCCTCAGTGCCAGGGCCAACTTGCTTGAAGCTTTGAGCTGGGGCTGCAGTAGGGGATCAGAGAGAGAGAGAAGGGGGAGGGTTGGAGAAGCAGATGGTCACTTCTGTGTGTTCTGGCCAGAAATCGAACCCGGGACTTGCACATGCTGGCTGTTGCTCTACTGGCCAGAGCTGAAACTTAATGAAATTGAGACATGAGTGTTTTGGCTTATGCTGTTATCATCATACTTACAGACTGTGTGGACAAACTAGTTTGGGTGCACACAGCAAAAGAATATGCAGTAACATGGCATATGAGTGAGGGAGTTTGCGGCCCTCAGTATGCGTACTTCCACCGTTTTGGACTATTAAAACCACAAGTGTTTGTTTGTGTTAGGCTAGGGTGTATTTTGACTTACACTAAAATTCGAGTTACATTATAGTTATAGGAAAGGACTGTCGTAATCCAAGGACCCCCCTGTACATCCTTAGGCATTCAAACAATATCAGTGATCTAAAGGTAGAATTTTAAGTTAATTACATAGCTAATTATATTGAACATGGGTTTATTGAGACATTTCAGGAATAAGATTTATAAAGATGAAGTGCTTAATTTATTATATGGTATAGTAAAAAAACAGTTGTTATAATTTTTGGAAGAAATCAGAACTTATCTAGCAGCTTCATTATATGTTATGTTGTATTATATGTACTGTAGAAATACTGATTCATTTAATTTCTATAATGGTCCTATAAACTTACTTTGTACCCATTGAACAGGGGAGGAAACTGGGGCTAGGAAATTTTACAGCTCTATTAATTGACAGAATTTTAGCTCAAATCCTTGCTCTGCCAGTTCATAGCTCTGCTGCAAGGATTTGAACCCAGACTCTGCTCTTAACTACTGCACTGTGACCCTTCTAATAATCCATGACATTCAAGATGTCATTTTACAAATGAAATCCTAACTTCTATAAAATCAGATAATTTAAATGAAAACCCTAGTACTTCATGAGGTAACTGAAGCTCAAAGTGTTAGTAACTTGCCCAAAGTAACATAGCTAAAGTGTATTCCTTTATACTTCGCTTAAATGTAAAGGGTACTTTTATTATTTGGACAATAATTTGTGTAAATTATTTTTGAGCTTACAGTTAGATATTGTGACTCCATGCTATGAGGGACTAAGAACTGAAATGGAAATATCTACCCAGATTGTTCTAGAAGAAATCTCTAGAAAAATTTCAGTCCTAGAATTCTGAAGAACACAATTTTAAAAGTCGTGGCTGATACAGCACTAGATAGGAAATAGGTGAGATACTGAAATCTACTTTGGCAGGTATTGAATTTGAAATACAGATGATAGCTACATGCAAACTGAAAGTTAGAGTTTGAATTTTAGATCTATATTTCTAGAAAATGGTAAGGGCTGGAAATTCAGATTTTGAGTTTATCAGTTGTTGCATCTGTTTTATAACAAACTACCGTAAGACTTAAGTGGCTTAAAAGAGCAGTCACTGCTCACAGTCCTGCAGTTTGAGTGAGGTTCAGCTGAGCGGGTCGTCTGCCAACCTCACCGCAGTCACTCATGTGGCTGCATTGAACTTACGGATTGTGTGGAAGTTGGGCTCCACTGGGAGGCAGGGACAGCTTCTTCCTCTCTCCATGTAGTCTCAGAGTCTTTTTCTTCCCACATGGTTTCTTCATGTGGTCTCACCGCAGCTCAGCTGGATTTTTACCTGGTGACTCAAGACTCTAAAATGTACAAAAGTCAAAGCTGCCAAGACTTTAAGGCCTAGTCCCAGAATTGACCCACTGTCACTTCTGCCATATTCTATTATGATATTTAAGGAAACTTCTCATAAGAATGCCCCAGATTCAAGGGGAGGGGGCTACACAAGGGTAGCCACCAATACTGGGAAGCCACCAATATAAAAGCCTTAGGGGTGGTTGGAAAAAACACAGACAACAAGATAGGAGAAGGGAGCCACGAATAGGATTTTGGTGAAAGTAGAGGAAAAGTTAGTGAGTGATTTAGTAAATGGTAGTTCAGAGACCCTAGCAAGTTACAATCATTAATATTGACATCAAAATACCATTTCTTGCATGATAAAGAGTATGGCACAAGGTGTGGGAAATAAAAGGGGAGTCAAACTAGGTGTTTACACTTGAGGAAGTAGACACATGGCCTGTGAAATTTAAAGGCAAGTGACGAAGGCACTTTGAAAGCTGAGTGTGAATCTGTTCAGCTGACAGTGAAGGTGAAAGGGAGGGTCCTTTTAGAGTGTGTGGCTTAAAAAAACCTTAAAGAGTACAGGAAGGCTTCCTGGAGGAAGGGGCACTTAATATTGCTTATTGCCCCAATAAATGAAGAAGTGCTGCTTTAACCCCTCTAAACTCCTCACAGGGGATAAAATGTACATCTGTGATTTTGGCAGATGCTAAAACAAAATCAAAGGGAATTTTCTGGGTGGCAATAGAGTTGATTTCATTTGTACTCCATGAAATCACGAGATAATATTCACTTCTCAACATTCCATATACTTAAGACTTATGAACTAAATATTAATGTCTTCTAACTAAACTTGGGCCTATTCTGGGAAACTTATTTTTCCTCCTGTAACTTTTTCTAAGGTAATTTATTGATTTATAATTTACTCTTAACGTGAAAGTTGTTTTTTTGGGTTTTTTCCATGATTTTCATTACAACTTTAAGAAAATACCTTATTGTATGCTTGATTGGATGTTTTTCAGTTATATCTTCTTGAA
Source organism: Saccopteryx bilineata (assembly GCF_036850765.1). Lineage (NCBI taxonomy): Eukaryota > Metazoa > Chordata > Mammalia > Chiroptera > Emballonuridae > Saccopteryx > Saccopteryx bilineata. Next base: position 16,108,897 of record NC_089492.1, on the reverse strand, counting down.
ATTTGGGGGTTAATGTTGGTAACTTCTGAGTAATAAGATACATGCCACATGATCATCTTTGATGCCCGAGTATCAATTACTGATTAGGCTGGATCATTAAGGTCTGATTTAGCTGCCACTTGACATTATTTTTTTTAAATCTTAGAGGTAGAAACACAATCACATTGGACAGTTGATTATTAAGTTCCATTCTACCCATAACCATTTCTGTAGGGAAAATTACTTATCCCATCAACAGGACTATTTTTATAAAAATAATAGTCAAGTTTTAGCTAGTATTAAAATTTTATAGCTCTTAAATAGGAAAACTTTGTATCGCATTTATAGCCACTACCAGGAACCTTTTTCACCGTGCCTATCAGATATCAGCTGTCAGATCAACCTCCTAAATCAAAACTCTTGTTTTCTTATAATCCACTGAGTTATACCCAGCTGTTCTCTGCTGTTCTCCATGTCCCGTACCTTCCAAACTAAACTTTATACTGTTCCCTAAAACCATTCGCTGGTTTTATTCCTTTGTGATTATATTATTTATTCAGTTATGCCTTTCATTCATTTTGTCAAGGACTGTTTAGATACTGGGCATGGTAGTATAATCTGGGGATTCGACCTGTGTAAGACAGACTTGGCCCCTGCTCTCCTGGAATTTATTCTGTAACATAGAAAATAATTTCAAGAGTTACTTATAATACCGTTGTATTCAGTAGCAACCAATTAGAAACAATCCCCAAGACACATTACATGAAAAAAAGCAAGGCGTGCAAAGGTAGTAAAAACAGTTCAGGGTGTGTGTGTGTGAGCATTTGTGCATATATGCATTAAATACTGGTTTTCAATAGAGATTTTTATTGAGTACCTACAATATACTAGGCAACGTTTTACACGCTGGATCAAGTGGACTGTTCTGACATTATGTCTATCTTCTCAGCTCTGTTTTTTGCCTGAGTACTTATCACAGTCTTAATATACTAAGTATGTATCTGTTTCTCTCACCAGAAGTGAGACTAAACGAGATGAAATATTTTACTCTTACTCATTGCTTTATTCTCAGTGCCTGGAACAATGCCTGACACCTAATAGGTGTTCAAAAATATGTGTTAAGTAATAAGTGAAATATCTATTTCCAGGTAGTAATAACTGCTTCCTGGAAAAGTAAAGAAAGGCTTTTAAAAATATTTTCCCAGTTATTTGAGAGAGTGAGAGAGAGAGAGAGAGAGAGAGAGAGAGAGAGAAGCATCAACTTTTTTGTGTAGTTGTCCCATTTAGTTGTGTACTCATTGGTTGCTTCTCATATGCACCCTGACTGGGGGAGGAACCCGCGACCTTTGCGCACCTGGATGACGCTCTATCCATTGAGCCACCCACTCAGAAAAACTTGTAATGAAATTTGTCTATGCAGTTTAAACCAAAAATTATGCCCAGCTTTTATCAGTTCCTTAGGTTTAACATATTATCCATTGATGAAATGAACAATATACATACATATGTATTAGTTTGAATCATAGTATTGCTATATTGGTATATCAAAAACTGTTAGATATGAGCAATTTCGTATGGTTAGACTTAAAATAGAAAAACAATGCCCCATTGAAGTATGCTTAAATTAAGAATAACAGAATAATGGTTTTTAAAAGTGATTTTCACTCAGAAGCTATTATGATACTGGCAAAATGCAAAAGAACTATATGAGTAAATGCAATTAACCAAACACTATTAATTTCTTAAGAAAGACGTCTATATTTAAAACTTGTACTATTGCAAAGCCAGTTGTATAATAAAAAAATGCCTGGCTCACCATATATTCACAGAGTTTTATGAAATTGTTAAGAACTGGATGTTCATCATTGCCTGCCTTTATATTTCAAATGAAAAATCTAAGCTGCAGAGAAATCAGGAAACTTTAATGTCCCCAGGTGAAATCAGAATTTTCACCCAAATCTCAATGTATCCATAGGCCATCCACAATAACTTTTCATTTCTGAGTTTATTGTTGCCTCATTTTGTTTTCAATTAGAATTCTTTTGAAAGGAAAAACCATATAAAGGTATTCTTGGGGAAAGAAAGTTTTTTTTATTTTGCTGGCAGACAAGTCTTCTAATAAAAATATTTTTAAAGGGACCAGACTAATAAGAACTGATAAAATGTTTGGTATTGATGAAGTATATACCTTCTTCACACTTAAATCAATGTTTCAAAGGAGTGAGCTGAAACTAATCAGGTTAAAAATGACACAGCGTAACTGATCTATAAATAATTTCCATATTGAGAAAAGTAAAGGACTCTGATAAAGACTTTGAAAGAGATTTTAGTGGCAAGACAAAGTATTTTCTCAGTCATCAAATATTTATTGTGTGCCTCCTGTATTCAGGGCATTATTCTTGGTGCTAGGAATTCAGTAGTGCACAATTATCAACCAGCTTCCCTGTGCTTTCTTGGAACACACCACTCAGCAACATCATCCTTCCCTTCAAGGGTACAGGGAATATTCTTCAGGAGAGATCATGTGTATGTTAGGCCACTCAATGAGGCTCAGTAAAATGAAAAGGGTAGAAATAATACACAGGACATTCTGTAATTATAGCGGAATTAAATTAGAACCAAACAATAGGGATCTGAGATATACTTTGACTATTTGGAAATTAAATGGCACATTTCTAAAGAGCCCATAGGTCAAAGAAATCAAAGGGGAAATTAGAAAATAGGTTTAACTGGATGGGAATAAAAACAAAACATAAGTCTATGGGAAGCAGTTTAAGCAGTGCTTAGAGGATCTTAAATGCTTATCTTAGAATGCAGGAAAGACCTGAAATCAATAATCTGAGCATCAGCCTCAAGAAGCTAGAAGACTAAATGTGAGTAAATAAGAGGAAGGAAATTAGACCAGAAATCAGTGGATAAAATACTGAGGACCATTGCTACCAACAGAAGAGCAAGACCTCTGTACTGAAAATAACAAAATATGATGGAATAATTAAAGATGTAAGAAAATGGGAAGAGACACCATGTTCATAAATCGGGAAACCTAGGTTTATTTCAATGGCACTTGACTTGTAGATTCAATTCAGTCTCCCAACAAAATTCCAAAACTTTTCATAGAAATTGATTACACTAAATTTATATGGAATTGTAAAGGACCTAGAATGGCCAAGTCAATTTTGAAAGGGAAGGACAACATTTGCAAACTTACACTCCCTGATTTACAACTTACTATAAAGCCACAGTCATCAAGACAGAGGTTTTGGACTAAGAACTCACAGATAGCAGTGGACCAGAATGGACAAAGATGCCAATGGGAGAAGGGCAGACTCTTTAGCATAGTGCTGGAAGATAAGATAGCTATACATAAAAAATTATATATAGAACTTTTACACAGAATTAAGTCAAAATGGATCATTTACCTAAATGTAAACACTAAAGCTACAAAGCTCTGTAAGAAAAAATACACCAAAAGCATGATCTGTAAAAAGAAAAAAGATCTAGAATTCACTCAATTAAAAATGAGCACTTTGAAAATTTTGAAAAGCTACTAAGGAAAAATACTTTCAATCACATATCTGAAAAGACATCTATCTATATGTGTATATAAAATTCTTACAACTCAGTAAGTAATTTGATTAATAAGTGGGTAAGAACTTGAATAGACATTTCACTAAAGACACATGAATAGCTAATAAAGCACATGAAAGATGCTCAACAGTATTAGTCTTTAGGGAAATGCCAGTTAAAACCCCAGTGCAATTCTGTAATGCTCACTAGAATGGCTGTTATTGAAAACAGTGCCTATCAGACGTTGCTGAGGATGTGGAGAAACTGCAAACCTCACACAATGTTGGTGGGGAGGTACAATAATGCAGCTTCTATGGGAAACAGTTTGGCAGTTAAACTTAAACTTAACTACACAGCCCCATACTTCCATTCCTAGGTATTTATTCAGGAGAAATGAGAACATATGTTTATGCAAAGCTTGCAAGCAGTTGTTTATAAAAGCAATATTCATTATGGCTAAGAATGGGAAACTGCAAATATCCATCAACTGGTAAATTGTTTTGTACATAAAAATGGAATACTCTCAGCAGTGAAAAGGCATGAAAAGTTTTGGGTAACCTTAGTTACCTTAGTTACCTAGGTATGCTAAGTTTATAAAGTCTGGCTTAAAAGACTATTATGTGATTTTATTTATGAGAAATGTCTGTGAAAGGCAAAAGAAGTAAAGCAGGTCAGTGGAGGCCATGAGTAGGAGAGACTCCAAAGTTGGGTTATAGAGACGGGTTCCCAAGTGTAAATTCTCTTAAATAATCAAACTTAGTGTTTGACATATGTGAAAACATGTATATGTAAATTGTACCTCATTAAAACTTTTGGTAAGAATCACCTTAGACCTAAATGGAAACTTTTGTTCAGTGTTTTGTTTGTTTTTTTCTTTTAGCAAGAGAGAGTGAGAGAGACAGGCAAGAAGGGAGAGAGATGAGAAGCTTCAATTCTTTGTTGTGGCACCTTAGTTCATTGATTGCTTTCTCATACGTGCCTTGACTGGGGAGCTACAGCTGAGCCAGTGACCCCTTGCTCAAACCAGCAACCTTGGGCTTCAAGCCAGTGACCTTTGCGCTCAAGCCAGAGACCACGGGAAATCAGACATGAGTCTATGATCCCACCCACGCTCAAGCCTGCAACCCCATGCTCAAGCTGGTGAGCCCATGCTCAAGCCAGCGGCCTCGGGGTCTTGAGTCTGTGTCCTCTGTCCCATGCCAACACTCATCTGCGGCGCCACTGCCTAGTCAAGCTGGTCAGTGATTCTCAACACTAGATTACATTAGAATCACCCTGATGTTTTTTTAAAAAAAGGAAAGAAAGTCAGTCTGGGCCCTACCTGAGAACAACTGCCTCTGAGAAAACCAGAGCATCAACAGTGTGTAATAGCACCCAAAGCACCCAAGTATTTAATTTATTACATTTTTTGAAAGAGAGAGAGAAGGAAGGGAGAGAGATGAGAAGCATCAACTTGTAATTGCTACACCTTAGTTGTTCATTGATTGCGTCTCATATGTACCTTGAAGGGGGTTGGGGGGTAGAGGGGAGCTCCAGCCGAGGCAATGACAATGACCCATTGCTCAAGCCTGCGACCTTGTTCTAAAGCCAGTGACCTTAGGCTTCAAGCCAGTGACCATGGGCTCATATCTATGATCCCATGCTCAAGCCAGTAACCCACACTCAAGCTGCTGAGCCTGTGCTCAAGCCAGATGAGCCCACGTTCAAGCTGGTAACCTTAGGGTTTCAAACCTGGGACCTCGGTGTTCCAGATCAATGCTTTATTCACTGAGTCACCACCGGTCAGATGTCAAGTATTTCAAATGTGCATCCAGGATTTGAGAACCTGTGTCCTAGGTATGTTCTCTTGAACCATAAGCTGGAGCTATTACTGAAGAGTCTTTCAGATGTTCTGAGACAGATAAAGGATTAAGCAACACTATGTTAGGCCTTCAATTCCTTGGCTGGAAAATGAGCATAATACTTGCTTAATGTCTCTCACAAACTTGTTTGAATTATGACTGGTAATGAAGGTAAACGCTTTGTAAAGTCTGCAGTCGCTTTTTGTTATTCTGTCTAATCTTAAACGCCGTCTGTGTCTGGAACAATAACAAGACCATTGTTGTTTATGATAATGAGTAGGGTGTTGAAGTAACATTCTGAATAGCTTCTCTATTCACGATAGCTTTCAAATTGCATATTTTACTATGTTGTAACTAAGAGGAAATGAATACAGTCTAGGATCCTAACGTTATTTAATTGCTTTAAATAGTCATAGTGGAGTTTTTAAATCCTGCATTTCTGTAATTGTCACAGTGAGAGGCTTCATACATCTATTGAACAATACTACTGTTTGCTTCCTGAACCATTTTCTCTTTCTAGAATTGAGGCAGGGAATTTTCTTGGACAGTGTCTGTGGCAGCTAAGTTTTGCACTAAATCATTCAAAGCTTAGTCTGACAAATAAGGTGGGAGATGGAGGTGGAGTAGGCAATACATTTTTTGGAAATGCTTTATATGAATATAAAATAAGTAAATTGATTTTTTTTTATCTTGTGCCTCTTGAGCTGACCCTAAGGGCCGTTTCAAAAGTTGGGTTTAGAATTGGTTAAACAATGATATCATTGGAAAATGTGTAGCCCCCTAAAATGCCTATTGTGAGGATATTTTATTTTACTGTTTAATATTTATCACGATTATCAAACTAATTGGGTATATTATTTTATTTTTTTAAGGAATACACACACACACACACACACACACACACACACACACACACTACTTTTAAGTAAATCAGAATAATCATTTAACCAGGATATTCTGTTTCCTGAATTATCCTGGGATATTTTTCATTATATCATTTGAAATATATTTTCCCTTTACATTAATATAATGCTGTTTTTATATTATTGAACTGTTACAAAAAGGGGAGGGTGCGTTGCTCCAGGGTGTTAAAAGCTGCTGAGAAACTTACTGATATAAAATATAGCTCGGTTTTTATTATACTAGAATATTCTTTTTAAATGAAACTAATAATGATACGATCTTTCATTATCGTTTATATATTACTTATAAATTTTGATACAACGGAAGGAAACATTATTTCTGCTTCTCCTATTTGATCTATATACAGTACATCCAAAATGGATATTTGTTTTTGGTGGAGATGGGCCATGCAAGCCAGTCACTCTTATAAGCTGATGGTGTAAAAATAACAGATGAAAATAGGAATTTTCTGTTGTAATCATTTCTCCTGCTTCCTTAGGCACAGCTATGAGAATTGAATAACTATGTTAATTATAAATCTGTTACTCTCTGTATTTACATAAAAATTATTTAATAAGTCTTCAATTAACACCTGCCAAATCTGGAACAACATTTGTTAAATGGCTGCATAGTCATTATGGTCAGGGTAGTTCTGTAACAGAAATATTTTTCTTTTAAGGAAAATAAGATTGTTGTGGTTACAGGCTTCAGTGACTAAAGTTCTGATGAAGGTTATGGGGTGGAAATAAATGTTAAAAGGATGTCATAGATTGAAGGAGATACATAAGGAATTGGCAAAGCGCTAAACTGATAGATGAATTAAGATCACCGTAACTGTTGGCAAACCTTAGTTTCAAATACAACTGGTAAACGAGTGTTTTCCCATTATAATAACTTTATCTAAATTCCTTTTCTAAGATTGATGTTTATGAATAGGATTAATATCTCTGTTGCAACCTAATTGCAAAAAAATATTTTTTTGTACTGCATAATTGTTTAGATGGCTAGGCTTTAACCCACAGTATGCTCTTACTTATCTGTGAAATAATCTATTGTAATCAGCTTTCAGTAGATTTTTTTCTTAGTGTGTATGACAATTTCGAAGGCATTGCTCCATTGTCTTCCAGTTTTGGTGTTGTTTAGAATTCTAGTGGCATCCTCACTATTTTTTTTAATAAGAAACATGAATTTTCTCTGGTGTTTTGTAGAAGCTACTCGTCACTCCTGGGCTTCTGACTTTTCACGGTGATCACCTTGGTGGGTCTGCTTTGACTCTTGCGTTGGGCACTCAGTGTGCCTGGATGTTTGTCTTTTTATTGGGACCATGTTGTTACAGTTATTTCATTGATCATTTCCTTTCCTCATGTTTTAATGATCTCTCTTTTGTTAATCCTGTTTGGGGTTTCTCTCATTGCTTCTCTTCCTCTCCTATTTTCCATTTCTTTTTCTTTTTACTCTACTTTCTGATAGAGTCACTGAAGTTTATCTTCTGACCAATGAGTTGAAGATTTCTAATTTCTTAATTTTAATTTCCACAAACTCTTTCTTAGCTAATGTTCCTTCCTTGTAATTTTCTGTTCTTATTTAGGAGATGCAGTACCATCTCTGAGGACTTTAGTGATCTGATTTGTTTGTTTTCGTCTTTGTGATTTTTTGTTACTGCAGAGTCTTTGTTTCTCTTCTCTACAAGTCACGTTTTCCTGTTTATTGTGGTGTCTGGCTTTCATAGTAGATACGGTCCTTAAGATCTCATATTGTAGCCCTGGCCGGTTGGCTCAGCGGTAGAGCGTCGGCCTAGCGTGCGGAGGACCCGGGTTCGATTCCCGGCCAGGGCCCATGGGAGAAGCGCCCATTTGCTTCTCCACCCCTCCGCCGCGCCTTCCTCTCTGTCTCTCTCTTCCCCTCCCGCAGCCAAGGCTCCATTGGAGCAAAGATGGCCCGGGCGCTGGGGATGGCTCTGTGGCCTCTGCCCCAGGCGCTAGAGTGGCTCTGGTCGCAACATGGCGACGCCCAGGATGGGCAGAGCATCGCCCCCTGGTGGGCAGAGCGTCGCCCCTGGTGGGCGTGCCGGGTGGATCCTGGTCGGGCGCATGCGGGAGTCTGTCTGACTGTCTCTCCGTGTTTCCAGCTTCAGAAAAATGCAAAAAAAAAAAAAAAAAAGATCTCATATTGTTTGGTGTCTGCTTTTATTTAAGAGAGAATATCAGAGAGCTGATTGGAAAATTTGGGTGCATGAGTGGAGCTTGTTGACTGGGATCTTCCATGTTAGGGTGATCTCATTATGACATTGTATTAGGTGACCCCCAATATTGAGACTCTTTAGTCTATCTTCTAGAACTGACCACAATTCCAAAAGAAGACTTGATTCTGTTAGCTGCTTCAAAAATTTTGAAAGTTATGTAGATGAAGAAGGGAAAAAGGCTTCAGTGTTCTGTATGGAGGCATTCACTTAATCCACTGATAAGCAGTTCTACCCTAAGCTCTGTTTATATCTTTCGTGCTAGAGACACCTTGTTGACTTTCTCCAGAGAATAAACCACTAGTCATCTTGGCTGGGGAAAGGACAGTCATTTACCTAAACAGAATAAGGAGGAATCAGGAAGCCACACTGCTTCCCAAACAGACTTTCAAATGGCTATTTATTTCACCTTTATTTTGCTTCCAGCGCCGTCTGGGGCCACCATTCCCTAGTCTTTTGTCAAGGGCTGTAGTAGAAATTGTTTTGCTTCTAAGCTTTCTCCTATTTTTCTCAGCTTCCTTAGCAATTGAGAGGCTGTGGACTGTTACCAATTGTTCATCTGCTTTCCTGTTTTCAAAGTGTAGTTGCTGTTCTCTTCTCTCTGATATTAGTCCTTGTAGATTTATGCTGTTTTAAAATTCTCTTTATTCTCATTTCATGGAATTTCAGAAGATAGAGAAAATAAATGCTTATGCCCAATTCACCATCTTCAACAAAAAAAAGACTGTTTCTATTTTTACTTTCAAAGGCTTCACAGTTTTTCTTCGACCTTCACTATAACCCTCATTTGATTTGTTTTTAAAATATACTGGAAGCTGTCTTAACCGACCTTCATGTAACTGGCATGGCAGATTAATGAATGCTCCCCATTCCCTCTCTGAAAATGCATTATGGGTGCCCACTGCAAGGAGGAAAAGCTGCTCTTACCTACACCTGTACTCTTCAACTACCACTGGCTGAGTTGTGCATACTGGCAGGGGACACTTTATTCCCCTTTAAGGAAGTGGAATTTGGAACAGTAGGTGACCGATTATGAGTGTAGGTATATAAGGAAAATATGGTACTCCAGTGAGCTACATCAGAAGTTAATAAATGAGTACACATAGTTTTAATTTAAATTAAAATGTTTATGCTTTGCACCTTTTTGTTATGATTCTCTGATTTGATTTGATTTGATTACTTTGATTCTCTGATTTTAATAGCTTTCTCATTTAAATGAACAGCTGCTAGCCCCATATTGTTAGGTACAGGTTGTTTTCAAGTGCAGTGGTACCTTGAGATACGAGTTTAATTTGTTCTGTAATCAAGCTCGTAAGTCAGTCAACTCATATATCAAACAAATTTCTCCCATTTAAAATAACTGAAATAGATTTAATCCGTTCCAGCCCTGTGAAATATCCCCAAACCATCCTAAATTATGAAAAAAAGACATGTTTTTAATTAAGAGACACACATGTATACTTTACCAATGCATAACAAAATATATGAAATAAAAGAAAAAAGTGTTATTTAGTACTGTATTCTTACCTTGGAGACAGACGAGTGCGGCTAACGGAGGTGAATGGCGGAGGAGGAGGGAGGGAGGAAGGGATGCGGGCACTGTAGACACATAAACTAAAACTGTACTTTCTTAACACTAAATGTAAGCTAAAACTACATTTTCTCTTCTTTAAACAAAACTAAAACTGCACTTTCTTTACTTAAAGTGAAACCACAAAAACAATTGTAAAAAAATGCACTTTCTTAAATTTAAACTTAACCTAAGCTTAACATTACGTATTTTTCATTTAATCATCACCTGTTTTTACCTTTTTGGCTGCACTTTCAGCACTTTCACTTGCAGAACTTTTGAATAAAAATCTATCCAAAGAGGTTTCCTTTTGCCTGCCTTTTAAAATGTTATGGAGATGTGACAAACAAGTGTCATTAAAAAGTGCTGAAGCATGACCAGTTGAAACTTTTGCTGGGTGTTTCTTTTCAGTGAAACTTGAAAGCTTCTCCCACATTGCCAGTATGTCTTTAATTTCACTTGTAGAAATCACTTCCTCCAACTCTACCTCCTCCTCACTACTAATCTCTTGCAGAAGCTCCGTATGTTGCATCATCTGTAGTTCCTTCAACTCCTCAGTTGAGAGTTCCTCCTCACGTTCCTCGACAAGCTCGTTTACGGCACCCTCATCTACCTCCAGACCCATCAACTTTCCGAGGGACACAATCTCCTCCAACGCTTCTACCTCTGTCTCGGTCTCTGGTTCGAATCCTTCCAAGTCCCTGTCTGCAACAACATTAGGCCATAACTTTTTCCATGCCAAGTTCAAGGTTCTTCTTGTAACCTCTTGCCATGCCAAGTCAATAATGCGTAAATATATCACGATGTTTTTGTGATCTTTCCAAAACTCTCGAAGGGTTAGAACTGTATTCTCAGTCACCTCAAAGCAACAGCAGAACAAGTACTTTGTGTAAAGCTTCTTAAAGTTGGAAATGACCTGCTGATCCATAGGTTGCAAGATTGAAGTTGTGTTGGGTGGGAGGTAGAAGACATTCACGAATTTGAACTCATCACGAACATCATCTTCCAGACCAGGTGGGTGGGCTGGAGTATTTTCAAGGATTAGTAATGCTTTCATCGGGAGTTTATTTTCTTGAAGATATTTCTTCACTGCAGGACCAAAGACGAGATTTACCCATTCAATAAAAAACTGCCGCATAACCCATGCCGTAGCATTGGCGCGTCACATAACCTGCAGTTTTTCTCTAAGAATCTTGTGAGTCTTAAAGGATCAAGGATTTTCAGAATGATACACTAGCAGTGGCTTTACTTTACAGTCACCGCTAGCATTTGCACACAATGCAAGGGTCAGATGGTCCTTCATGGGTTTATGACAGGGTTCGGGAAACTTTTTGGCTGAGAGAGCCACGAACGCCACATATTTTAAAATGTAATTCCATGAGAGCCATACAACGACCCGTGTATGTTATGCATTATCCAATAAAAATTTGGTGTCCCAGAGAACAGCTGTGATTGGCTCCAGCTACCCGCAACCATGAACATGCGCGGTAGGAAATGGATTGTAATACATGAGAATGTTTTATATTTTTAACATTATTATTTTTTTATAAAGATTTGTCTGCGAGCCAGATGCAGCCATCAAAAGAGCCACATCTGGCTTGCGAGCCATAGGTTCCCGACCCCTGGTTTATGACCTGGCAGCTTCTTTTCCCGTGCGGTGATGAAAGTTCTCCAGGGCATTTTTTTCCAAAACAATCCTGTTTCGTCACAGTTGAACACTTGTTGGGGGATGTAGCCTTCCTTTGCGATAAGCGCAGCAACACGTGCGATGTACTCCTCAGCTGCCTTAACGTCAGCACTCGCAGCTTCACCATGCCTCACCACCGAGTGGATGCCAGATCTCTTCTTGAAATTTTCCAACCAGCCTTGACTTGCCTTAAATATATCTTCTGCTGCCTCTTTTGAGGTTGATGGTTCTTTCTTCTTCAAGTCGCTGTAAATAATACGTGCCTTTTCGCATATTACAGTCTCCATCACTGTATCTCCTGCCAGCTCTTTCTCTTTCACCCACACCAGCAGAAGCTTCTCCATTTCTTCATGGATATTTGTCCTTAATTGGGACAGAGTTGTAGTTCCTTTCACTGGATTTGCGCTTTTGATGGTATCCTTTTGTTTAAGGATGGTACAAATCGTAGATGTACTGCGGTCATACAGCCTTGCCAGTTCAGTTACTTGTACACCACACTCATGTTTTTCTATTATTTCTCGCTTTACTTCTATCAACATCATTCTCTTTTTCTTCTCACTACTGTCCTTTGCACTCACTTTCTTTGGCTCCATGATAGCACACAAAAAAAGTTAGTAAAAAATGCAAAAATGATACAAGAACCAGTACAGCGCACGAGATTTGACTTGATTCTGCGGGTAACACATGAGAAAGAACGAGATGCTGGTGTTGTGCTGCCGATACTGGACCCATGTGCCAACGTGCCAACTAGCGGCAGCTTCTGAATCACGACTCATATCTCTGAATTTCGCTCGGATCTCGAACAAAAATACGGACCGAGTCGCAGCTCGTATCTTAAAAATTCGTATGTTGGTCTGCTCGTATCTCAAGGTACCACTGTAACAGAGATGTTATTACATCTTATGGGTCAGGTGTGTGATTCTGCCACGAAGCATGCTGAATTCCCATGTACTACTTAACAAGATAATTGTCTTTGTTTAGTTCCAGATGTTGAAGTGAAAGGAGAGTGTTCTAGCTATTACCTGTTGTTACAAGGTAATGCCAGTAGACAGTGTAAAGCCACACTGATTCACTCAGCCAACCAGATCAACGGCTCATTTGCACTCAGTTTAATTCACGGAAAGATGAAGGCAAAGGTAGAAGAAACTAAATTGAGTAAGTGTTAACTATAGTGGAATACTTTTTTACATGTGTTTGTATATGTAATTAAGTTACTTGGTTTTCAATAAACTTTGTTTTCCCCCAACTCCATTTCACTTTCAGCAAATTTATCTTTTATTTTAAATGCATTATAATGTATTTGGACAATTTAGAGTATAGAGAATCAATCCCTTTTACATTATACGCCAGTAAGATTTACTAGTTCAGCCCTCGATTCCAAATAGTAAAGTTTTAGTATATTCCACTTTAAACACAGATTGTCTTTCTATAATCCTCATTTTCATTTACTTTCCCAGAAGTGTCTTGTTCTGTTTCATTTCTCATCTTTTCTTTTCTCTTAAAGCTATATGTTTTGGTTATCTATTACTATGTGATAAACCATCCCATATTTAGCTTAAAAATGACTCCTTGTTTTTATGTCTCGGTCCTGGTGACTGGGCTCAGCTGGATGTTTCTGTTTTGAAGTCTTACATACAATTGCCGTCATACAGCGGGAGCTGCAGTCACCGGAAGACTTAGCAGGGCTGGGTGTAGAATATGGCTTCTTTGCCCACATGTTTGGCACCCGGGTTAGGATGGCTGGGACAGATGAGAGTTGACTTTTCCTTCCTGTGTCCTTTCCTCATGGCCAACTTTGGCTATCTTACAACATCATAGTTGCAGATAGTCCAATTCCTTAGATGGTTCCTAACTTTTCTCAGAGCAAGTGTTCTGAGAAGCCTCAAGGCTCTCTATCACCTAGCTTAGAGGTCATTCATGGTCACTTTTACCATTCTATACTGGTTTTAGCCTGGATTGTGGAAGGACTACACAGTGGGTGAATAGCAGGACATTGGGGGGCCATCTTCAGAAACTAGCTGCCCTACTCCGTTTGTGTTTTGTGTAGGAGTTTAGCTTTTTAATTATCATTTTTTAAATTTTAATTAAATGTATCGGGTAGCACTGGTTAATAACATTATGTAAGTTTCAGGTATAGAACTTTATCATACAATATCTGTATACTCCATTGTGTGCTCAACTACCCAAAGTCTAGTCCTCTTCCATCACCGTACATTTGACCCGTTTTCCTCTTTTTGTCCCTCCCCCACCCTTTCTGTGTAGGAGTTTTAGTAACTGAGCCCTTAGAAGAACATGTAGTGGAGGGAATTCTACTCTGCTTCTAAATTCCCTCAGTTTAAGAAGCAGGTCAGAATTTAAAATGTACAATAATGTTTATTTTTGCAGCTTAAGTATTACTTATTTTGAAATATGCAAGGTCAGGAGAGATGAGTAATTGAATTTTACTTTTTAAATTATAAAGTAGCACATTAGCTGGGAACTGAGTATTGTTGTCATGGAACATCTTTAATACCGAATCTTTTGTCTGTGTCTCAGGCTTTCCTTTTGACTTCAAGTCACTTCCACGTTTTTCTGGGGAGCAGCTTATACAGAGAGAGAAGCAGTTAGCTAATGTTCAAGCTTTGGCTTTGAAAGAATGTCTGAGTAAGTAACAATTTGTACATTTTATTCTCTAAGAATGTTGACTTGTTCAGACATAATGCACTGTTATTTCCACACTTTTTATGTTCTTTGTCTTTTAGGTATGACACCCATTTGTAGAACAGGTTTTTTTCTTGTAGACTGATGTAGAGTCGAAAAAATCTGCAACTTTGTTTCCACCAGGTTCAAAATATTCCTGCTGATTTGTACATCACTGTTAACATTTATAGAAATACTTCTCCAGGAAAGTTTTGTATTTCATTATTTTAAAATTTAGGTATGATAAGAAACATACCTAAATTTTATTCTGGTTAATATAGATCTCTTTGTCAAATGTCTCTATATATTTTTAGCTGCCATAGGAGGTTAGAGACTACGAATAGAAGAAAATGCAAGTTCAGAGAAATTAATACGTTAACTTGAGCACTGATTCTGAGACTTTAGTCATGATTGCCAATAATAATTAAGCACATATCGTATACTGGGTGAAGATGGCATTATGGATTTTTCCTTATTCAAGAAATTAACATGGGTCATAGTTTAAGATTTGTTTCTCTATTACAAATGTTTTGTTGGTTATCAGTCTTAACATTTTTTTATAAATAATTATTCATTAGTACCTAATATGATTGTAAGCTAATTAATTGACAGAATTTCTAAGAAATTAAATTGTGAGGCCTTATTACGTTCATATAGAAAAAATTTTAGAATTAAGTAGATACATTATAAAATAAAAACTGTCATTCTTTAACAATATTTTAAAAATATCTTGAATTAAGTAGCCTGTTTTATTCCATGGAAAATAATTTTAGAATATTGGTCTCGGTGATTCATGTAAGAATTACCTTCTTTTTCAATTACAAAGCCAGGATAATTGTGTAGTTTTGAATACCTCTAGCCATTGATTTTTTTTTAACTATAAAAATGATATTAGCTCAAGGAAAATATAATTTAAAAGGCAAATCAGTTTTAATACAAAGTAGTACCTGTTAAATCCAAGGGGGGGGAATTGAATACCAATATTTTTGTGGATGGAAACCCTTTATTGTGGACATCAGCTGTCAGTATTGCTTTTCTTGACTTTGTTCTATCTCTTTTGAACCCTCTGCAGGCCCTGATTCCTTGCCATGAGCCTCCTGCAGCTTTTTATTTTTATTTTTTAAGACTTTATTCATTAGAGGGGGAGAGAGAGAGAGAAGGGGGAGGAGCAAGAAGCATCAGTTCCCATATGTGCCTTGACCAGGCAAGCCTGGGGTTTTGAACCAGCGAACTCAGTGTTCCAGGTCATTGCTTTATCCTCTGTGTGTCACCACAGGTCAGGCTTCCTGCAGCTTTTTAAATCAGTTCCTTTAACATCTCCCCTCACTCTCATCTTCACCTGTCTTCCTTACCCTTTCAACCAGGAAAACTGTCAGAATGGAAGAACAGCACCTCTTTGAAGCTGGTGCATCTCATCGTTGAGTAAGAAGAGTTATCCCCAATAGGGCTGTCCCTCCTACATGGTTGGGAAGGGAAATGCTAACTGCTGAAACTGCGTAGCTGCCTGTAGGGGAGACAGAACGCTCCGCTGGGACAGGGCGAGGCAGAAGTGATGAATGCTGGAACTGTAGGAGCACCAGCCCTGAGCTCTCACCTGGGCAGAGCTGTAAGGATGCTCCACTCCAGGCAAAGGGCAGAGGCAGCAAGGGGGCCCGAAGGTGAAGGAAGTCTTAGAGCTAGTAGCTGCGGGAGACACTGCTCTGGGCAGATCCATGAAATGGCCAGTTTGCAATCTGAAGCACTAAATCTGAGTAGGATTAATGACACAGTTAGTCCATTTACGATAGAAGTGCTCTTCTCTGCCAAGAGAGTTCATACTGGGTTTAAAACCATGCCTCTGGTTGGAATTCCTGTGTCAGAAGAAAATGAGTACAAAACACAGTTTCCCATGTAAGAATGTCTCAGTGTCTATTTCAGCAACTCTCAAAGAAGTGAAGTATGAATATCAAAGTACTTAAATTGATATTGTTAATTAATTTACACATGATAAAAACTCTGTAATGTAATGGCTGCAGCTTTCTTTGGGGAAAAAAATCAATGATTCAGAAGCAATACAAAGATTGCTAGCCTTTGCTCAAAAACAAAAGGTTGTTCCAAAAGGTTTTTCAGAATTGTTAAGATGACGTAAACTTCTTCTTACCTCCACCTGCTCTTTCCCCTAACTAGTTCCGAACCAAAAAGAGCAACCGAAAATGTTTGCATTGAAAATGTACTCACCTAATTGAGGCATGTTGTTTTTTAAGATCAAAAATCAAAATTCTTGTTAGGGTTTACTTTTTAGAACAATTTCTTTTTGTTCCTCTTAATTACCTTTAAAAATTGTATCTAATTCTTTTTTTTTTTTTTGTATTTTTCTGAAGAAGCAGGGAGGCAGACAGACTCCTACATGCTCCCGACTGGGATCCTCCCAGCATGCCCACCAGGGGGCGATGCTCTGCCCATCTGGATCATTGCTCCACTGCAATAGGAGCCATTCTAGTGCCTGAGGTGGAGGCCATGGAGCCATCCTCAGCACCCCGGCCAACTTTGCTCCAATGGAGCCTTGGCTGCAGGAGGGGAAGAGAGAGATAGAGAGGAAGGTGAGGGGGAGGAGTGGAGAAGCAGATGGGCACTTCTCCTGTATGCCCTGTCTGGGAATTGAACCCAGGACATCCACACGCTGGGCTGATGCTCTACCACTGAGCCGACCAGCCAGGGCCTAATCCTATTTTTTGAATGATGTTTAACATTTGTAATTTTATAAATTTTTACCTATTTTTACTGTGAGGCAGAAAACAGCAGGCTGTCACCTTGTCCCAGTACTACGCCGCTGCTCGGAGCTCTCTGCATCTTTGTAATGTTTCCAGAGCCCCGTGCAAAGCCGATGGACGTTCAGTCTGCCGACCCTTCAGATAGTCTACTCTGTCTTTTCCTTTAAGAAATTCTTAGTCATTACCAGTTGTTTTAGGAATAGCATTCTTGTTCTAATTTATTCTTCGACTTGAATCCAGCATGTCTCCCAAGTCTTATTCTATCAGTTGTGTGCAAACTTGTTTATTTGTGCAGAGATTATGTTTCCCCCACGTAAGTTATCCGGCTCATAGCCCTGTTACACTTCATCTGCTTTCTCTCTCGTTGTGAAGTCTTCAGGATCATCAGTAAGAGGTCTCACCCTGCTTTCCAGATTGCCTGATACTGTTATATAACTGGCAGTTTTGAACAGCATAGGTCAGGCTCGTTATTTAAGTATGTTTTTAGACTTACTATAAATATAGGACTGACTTCCAAAGTGTATTACTTATTGAACATCTTTCAGAAGAAAGGAAATCATTGATAACTTTAGCTTTAGACTGGCTCCCAGCAGCTTTGTACTTTCTCAGGCGGAAGATGTGGTAGAAGCAGCATGTGTCACTGCTCTTGCTTTACGGTCACTAGTGTTCTTGGCTGCAGACACCGTGTGTTACTTCTCTTGGATCAGAACAGGAAGGATCCTCCCAAGATCCACACTGGTGAGCTGGGGTTGCCCAGAGGCCTCTCACAAAGCCGATCGCCTAAAGTAGAAGCACGAGTCTGGCCACTGCCTTTTCAGCCGTTCCCTTGTGTCATCTACTCCCAGCCTCACCTCGTGTGACGTCAGGCACTCCAGTCCTCTGTCCCCGAGGGCGCAGTGCAGTGCTTTGCAGGCGGTACATAAGCAATGTTCCTTGAATTGAATTCTCTCTGAATTTCTACTTCACTACTTATTATAGAATATGTTATTAGTCCAGATGTGTTTTAAAAATGAAATCTTTTTGTTAAACTAATACATGGGTATAGTTTAAAAATGGAAATAGCTGGAAAACTTATCCGGGAAACAGCAGTGCCCTCCCCCCCCCCCCCCCATCCTTCCGTCTCCGTCCCGGGCCTCTGCCCTCTGCTCTTCCAGCTGGTTTTTCTGACATTTCCTCCAGTTTTCTAAACAGTATGTGCAGGCTGCTATCTTGATTTACCAATTTCAGGCATTGTCTTAATGTCTAAGATGGAGACAGCGTTTCTACACCAGCTTCACTTTCTCCCCCAACCCTTTCCAATGAAGTCGTGAAGTCACCTGGTTAATTTTGTCATTACTATGACTATGTACAGAAGTTCACAGCTGGGTCATGTTATGTATGATGATGATCAGAGTTTCTTTCTTGCAGAGGCTTTGTTTTGCTTGTGGTTTATTTTTAATTTGCCTCTTCTTCCATGCAGTCAAAATATTGTTGTTTTCCGGCACTCCAGTATCTCTGCCACACACCCATCGTTAAATTCATCCTGTGTCCAACCCTGCAGTTCCATTATTTCTCTTAATTTGATTCATATTTGCTCCATTGTAGACAAATTGTTTCTTAGCCCTCTTGGCATCTTCAGCTTCTTTTTTTTTGTTTCCTTTCAGAATCTCCTTTTCTCCAAACCTGTCAGCCTCCTTGTCCCTGGGATTACTCACCGGTTTGGTTGGAGCATATCTTTCCGTAATTTCTGGAATAAAGTTTAACGGGGTTTAAATTTTCAAGCTCTTGCGTGTCTGAAAATATCTGTACTTGATTGATAATTCATACGGAATCCCAGGTTGAAATCATTTACCCTCAGAACTTTGACGACATTGCTCCCTGGTCTGTGTTGCTATGTTGAGAAATCTAACGCGGTTCTTATCCTTTGCAGGATCTGTTTTGGTTTGTTACTACCCTCTCTGGAGCCTCTGTCTCCAGAAGCTTTGTCTCTAAAAGTTGTCCTCTTAATCGTGGTGTGTGTGTCCCCTCCCTCTCCAATTTATTGAGTGTACTTGGTGAGCCATTTTAATAGGACATTCATATTCTTAAGTCTGGAAAAGTTTCTTAACTCTTTAATAATTTCCTTCCTCTCATTTCCTCTTTTCTTTCTTTCTAGAACTCTTATTAGTTATATATCAGCCTTCCTGGACAGAACGCTTGCTTTTCCTTTCCATTTACATATAATCTTTTTGTTCTCGTTTCTGGGGGTATCTTGCATTTTATTTTAAGCACTTTCATGGAATTTTAAAAATCTGAGCCCTCATGTGTTTAATTTAGAAAAGTCTCTTCTTGTTCATTGACTGTTCCTTTGTCAGAGCATCCTGTACTTGTTTCATGGGTATAGTATTTTCTTTTATTTCTATGAGACTATTAGTTACAGCAGACTTTTTCCTACAGTGTTTTTATTTCTGCTGGGCTCTTTTTTCTTTTTTTTTTGCTTTAGTCTCTCTTCTTCAACCCTGGACTTTTTTAAATTGAGGGTGAGTTGGGAGATAGTAAATAATACCCTGTTAGTCTCCCAAAGTTGGAACTAATTAAGAAATAAACTTAAGACACACGCAGATGGTGATAAATTGCAGATAAAGCTGGACTGAAGGGAATGGCCTGTTAGGTGTATGGCCGAGTAGGTTTTCTGATGCGTACACCAAGAATTGAATTTCTCCCCTGAAGGGGTGCCCAAGCTAAGCAACTGCAGATCAACCCAGGGGGGCAGGGCCGTGGCCACCTTGCAGAGAGCATGCGCTCTTTGGACTTGCTAGCTTAGAGGAAAGTTAGGGAGGAAGTGGCTGATCAGATCATGTTAGTTTCTTCTCCAGACTAGCTCTGTTAGCAATGGGAGGGAGACGGGAGTGGGGAGTGTCCCTCAGTTCCTACACGTGTAATAGGGTCATGGAAATGCAGAGTCCCCCTCCCTTCAACGTCTTTCTTTACATGTCTGCTGATTTTTTTTTCTGACTGTCCTGTTTCAAATGCGAAGTGCTGTATGCCGCATTCTAGTATAGTATCCGGCAAGCTTTGTTGCAGAGTGGTGGAGTAACAATTCAATGGTTCTGAGTTTCTGTCCCTTCCTTCACTTCAATATCAAAATGAGTCTCTTCTCTGGGAGCATCCAGTGCCTCAGCCTTTGCGGGCATTTGTAGCTGCTAGCTTTCTGACCACAGGGCTAGGAGTCCAGCCATTTCGTATGAGACTCTTACCCCCTGTTAGCCCCGGCAACAGTACCGCCTGTTAATGGAGACCCCTTCTTTTCAGTTTCTGCCCTAAAAAATGAGGTCAGACTCATCTGGCTATGGGGTTTGGAGGGTGGAGGGGAGGGGACATTTGGTTCTCACTGCTCCCTCCGTAAACATCCATGCATCCAGTCCTGTCTTAGCCTAGGCGGGACCTCGCCAGCATCTTCCTAACACCTCCCTGGTGGGGCCACTGCAGGTGCCAAGCCGACCCTTCCTCCGCCTTGCCCACCCTGCCATCCTGTCTCCCAAGAAAACTCATTCCTGTCGTTGCTGCTTTCGCTGTCTTTTCTCCTCCTGTACTCTGATTTAGGTTTGGGGACAGAGGAGAAATAAGTGGCAGTGGCCATGATATCACATTTCACTTGTTTCAATAAAGTCTTCCAGGTTTTATTTCTACACAGACATCAGCATCAGGCTCTGCAAGGTATCTTTGAAAACTTCTGTAAACTTGCTTCAGCATTTATCATGGTGTGCAGTGTGAACAAATCACTCTTTTTCTGATTCTGTCACGTAACTCCAAATTCTGCCGTTATCTACAGGTGGGATTAAAGTGAAAGCAGGCCTGCACAGGAATGTTGCTTTGCTGGACAAATTCACTTGTTTTAGTTGGGAAATATTTCTCATAAAATGAGTAGTAGGTATGTTTTCGAGAGGATTAAAGTAATAGTGATATAGTTAATCCTATTGATCTGTTGTTGTCTTGCAGAAAGGAGGAAGTTGGCAGAGCAACCTGCAGTAATTTCTGTTGAGGAACTCAAAAGTCTGTTAGCATTCACAAGGGAACACTTCTTAGATCATTTTGATGCTATTATTCCTAAAACAATTCTCAGAAAAACAGACAAAATTAATACCTCCAATCTGTTAAATGGTAAGTTTTTTTGTCACTTTAAATATTAGTTCTCTTTTGTGTGTGGCATTTATGAGAGTCACTATTTATTATTAAAACGAATAAAATATATTGGTCAAATTAAAATATGTCTTATAAGTTTAAATAATAACACAGATTTGTGTCTACATGTGTACATTTTTACTATATGTAGCAAAATTCAGTATGTGAGTCCTTTTCAGCGCTCCGTGTATTTCTCTCTTTAGACACCAGTCCTGTGGAACCCGTTTCTGCAAGTGAAACGGAGCCCAGTCCTCTAGACTGGCCAGAAAGGCATGCTCTTCGAAATCTGGAAACATTTGAAAAAGCTAAACAAAAAATGAGGTAATACTTAAACAGTGCAGTATTTTAAGTGAACTTTCTTCTTACATTGTGTTCACGAAATAATAGTTTTGTATAGTTTTATTATAAAAGAAATACATACTTAACTACTGTAAGCAGGTAGGTAGATGAGATGAGATGAGATGAGATGAGATGAGATGAGATGAGATGGATAGATAAATAGGGTATTAGCCATACATCAAGAAAATCATCTTCTTCCCCTGGCTTCTACTTGTACTTTCTGGTGTACATAACCACAGTGAACATTTTAGTGAATGGCTTTTCAGACCAACTTGCATCGGGTTTACATTAGTCTGTGAATATGTAAGAACAGCTTAAGCATACAGGAGCATATAAAATGAAGTAAGAGTTTTCTTCTTTTTTGAGCCACATTAAACTACTTCTACTTACTTCTATTTACATTCTTTAATGTTTATATTTATGTATTTAATGTAGAGGTAGAATTTATTTTTGTTTTTTTGGTTTTGGTTTTATTTTTAGTACATTGTAGGCACTCAGTACATAATTGTTGAGTGATGGAATAATGAATAAGAGAGAAAGGATTTAACTCTTACATTGCCTTCTTCCAAAGTATTGCAAATCACATTTTTAGTTTTAGCACTTTTGTTGATAGCATTTCTGACTGGCTATAACATTTGTTCATATATGTCAACAGCTACTTATTGAATACTGACTTAATTAGTTCCCCAACTCATTAAGGAAACAAAGGGACTAGGGGAGACTAATCTGATTTGTTGAGGGGAGAGAAGTAATGTTAATTTAGATGAGGTTGGATGAGCAGGGGCAGCTCTCCATGGAGGTTTTGTTTGAGCTGAGACCTCATGGATAAAAATAAGTGAAGTACATTATAGGTCAGATGGCTGTTGGGTTTTATTGTCAGTGCATTGGTAAGCTTTTGAAGGATTTTATACCAAAAACTGATGCAATCTGATTTTGCAAAATTACTTTTGCTCTTTTGTGGAAAATAGATTGCAGGAGGCACATATTAGGAGTAGAGAGATCAGTTAAGTGGCATTTCTGTAGGGTAAGTGAGAGATGACTTTGGTTTCTCGCTAGAGTAGTTGTGGAGAAGAAATTTGGGGTATATTATGGTAGTAAGCCAGAAGGAAACTTTTCTTTGATGGAATGGATGTGGAGGATAGACAAAGAGAAGTGTCCAAGGTGATTTCTATTTCTGGCTTATGGGATTGGAAAGATGGTGAAAAGCTGGGCTAAGGACAGCGTTGGGCAGTAAAATCAAGGATTCTTCTGCTGGTGTGCTAAGTCTGACCTATGCATTGTGCCAGTGGGCATATCAAGTGGACTGGAGAAGGAATATGGAAGTCAATTTGGAGTTGTCACAAAGAGGGATTTTTAAATACAGCTAATGGATGAAATCAGTTGATGAGACCACAGAGAGAAAAGAAAAAGGTATAAGACCATTCCCTGAGAGTCTCTCATGTTTATAGATCAGGAGGAAGGATTCAGTCTAGAAAGAAGATTGGGGAAAAGGACAGGTTACTCACAAAAGAACTTCTTTTTCTTGTACATCCATTTTAGATAGTGTGTCCTTACTTCCTGTTGGGCAGATAAAATGTATTATGCTCACTTTGCTAAAGATGGCGCTGCCCATGTGGAGGCCATCACCCAGATGATATAAATGTGTGTTGGGGGCAGGCTGTGGGCAGGCAGAATCCTTGAGCCTGGGGCTTGGTTTTGGGATTTAGCTTTTCCCACCCTTTTTGATGTGGGGTGGTGCAATCCCATCATGTCTCTGATAAGTGACTTTGTATTAGAGACTTCCCTATTTTGTATATTGGATTAAAGGTTTTGATTTCTACACTATAAAATGGGGACAGAACAGGAGCTTGAGCTCTTAGTTCCTGAGATTAGCATTAGAAAGGAGAGCAGAGAGCAGAGAAAGGCCATGTGGAGGAGGCCAGGAGAAGCAGCCAAGATGGTGGAGTGTTGAGTGAGAAGCCAGTTTGTGTAGAGTTTGTGCAGGGAGAAGGAAGGAGATGGGGAACAGAGGTGAATAAGTCTGGTGAGCTAGAAACCTTTGATTCTAGGAAACTCGGATAAGTCAGTAGCTTTGTGAGCACTGAATGTGACTGGGTTTTGGAGCCCAGTGTGTGTTTTTACTTGCCCGCCGGGTGCAAGCTAGGATTAAAGATGATGGCTCATCAGTTCTTGGCTCTGTTGTTTCATTACCGAATGTCCGAATCCAATGCGAACCTGCATGTGAATGGCCACAATGTTGGCTACTGGCTTTACACTTCCCATCGTGAAAGATGAGGAAATTAATGCCCTTACTTCTCTTCCCTTTTAATCTTCCTTCTACCTCTGCACCGTATGTTATTTGCAATAGACAATTGTTATGTTTCTGAAACCATTTTCTCACACCTACTCTATTTGCACTCATCCTTTCTGCCTGGACAACTATTATCCTGGTATTTCCTTTGACCGTATTTCTAAATTAAACCTGTACTTTCTTGCATCTCATATCTTAATAAGTCTGATGCCAGTTCAATTTTTGTTTCTTAACAGGTGTGTAGTTTTATTTTCTGTTTCTGGAACATTTAAAATTTGAATGTTCTGAAAGTACATGATGCCATCATGGTGTGACGTATTTTGGTCTTAAAACTTTTGTCTTTTTTTCAACTCTGGGAAATATTATTTTGTTATTTTTTAGAGAATATTCTCCCATTTTTTCCCCTTGTTTCTGAAATACCTTTTTAAACTAATGTTAGGTACTCTGGATTAATTTTTCATTCTAATTTGATTTTCTCTCAATAATCAATATCTTCATCTTTTTTCTGCACTATGTTCTAGGGATAATTCCTTGATTTTTTCTTTTATTCTGTTAAATGTTTTTGTACTCATATTTTAAATTTCTAATAATTCTTATCTGTTCCCTGCCCTGTCTTTTCATTAACAACCTGTTCTTTTATTGGTAATGAGAACTGAGAAAATACTACAGCAATATTAGAGTCTTTTAACTTGTTTTCTGTTGGTTGAATGATCTCATTACTCCTTGGGTCTGATTTTGTTTTGTTTTGTTCCTTTGGTGTTTTTCTGGCATGTGTATTTTTTCTCCAGTGTCTGGGGGTTTGTATTTGTTCACAGCTAAGAATTTAGTGCGAGGCTGCTCTTCATAGGTAGTTGGCATATACTTTGCTCTATAGTCATGTAGTCCAGTTCCCAACTTGTGTCACCTGTTTATGTATTTGGGTGGGGAAAATGCAGGGTAGAGCATGCCTGGCAAGCTTCACTTTGGGACACCTGGCTATGCAGCCTTGGTCTTCACCCAGCAGCACTAAGGGGATGTACTCTGGGGACATCCCCACTGACACTGGGGTGGACACCTTTTCTAGGTCTTCAGAGAACAGTTTCTCTGTCTTTAATTTGGAGGTAAAAGAGCACAGGGGTAAGGTATAGTGTGGGAGGGTGGTACTTCAATAACCGTTCTAGTGAGATTCTTAAAATAATGTCGTTTGATTTCTACCCAGTGCCACTCTGTGAATCCAGGTTTAGAGTCACTGTGGCTTTGTGGGAGGGGATGAAGAAGACACATTCTACCTGTTTTGTAGATTTCTCTCTAGTTCTCTTTGAGGCTCTTGCTCTAGTTTATAGATTTTTGAAATTCATTGAACTCTGGTCCACCATTTTTTACATCTTCCTTTTCTTATACCTATTAGGAATTTAGTGTCTAGTATTTCAACACTGTAATTTCAGTTAGTTTAGTGGGAGATTAAAGTATTTATTTAATCATCTTGAACTAGAAGCTTATTTGTCATTCAAGATCTAGATCAGGCATCCCCAAACTACGCCCATGGGCCGCATGCAGCCCCCTAAGGCCATTTATCCGGCCCCCTGCCGCACTTTCAGAAGGGGCACCTCTTTCATTGGTGGTCAGTGAGAGGAGCACCGTATGTGGCGGCCCTCCAACGGTCTGAGGGACAGTGAACTGGCCCCTGTGTAAAAAGTTTGGGGACCCCTGATTCTAGATCAAGTATCACCTTTCTCGTAAGCCATTTTAAATGCTGTAACTCATTGTTATCTTCCTTCTTTAAACACTTGAGGACTCTGTTATTTTTTCATGAAACTTATTTTACTGTACTTTTTCAGCCTCATTCTACACTGGCATGTTTATTATTTCAAGTCAGTCTATACACTAAATCACGAGCAGTGATTCTGAGTGTATAAATTATCATTGAACTCTTTTTAGTACCTCACAATGAGATTTACAAAGTAAATGCTCTAAATACTTATGGACACTTCAAAATATGGGAGATACCATTGAATTCTTGGTTGTGGACAAGAGTTATGTTGAACATTTTCAGAATTTGTTTTGTGGTAAAAAGGGCTTAACTGGAGAACAAAGGACCAATCCCTGGTGAAACTCAGAAGTCATACGAGTTTATTTTCAGACAAACTCAGTCACTTGTCTGTGACTTTGTGGTCTCGTTCTTAAAATGAGGATGACAATACCAGTTCTACTTCAAAGTTGTGAAATTTAAATAATGTATGAACAAATACTTTGTAAGCTTGAGACACTGAACAAAATAAAGTGTTGTCAGTGTTTTGGTGTTTGTTTCTTTTTTTTTTAACCCAAGATGTATTTGGTAGTATAACTTATCACTAACAATCTTTTAAATTGCTTTGATATCCTTGTGTCCAGGATTCTATATAAATGCAAATTATTCTTTTCTCTATTACATCCAGCCTGTAAAACAAATGAAAGTAATTCTCATTAAGAAACCTTTGTGAGTTACTATTAGAGAATAGCTATATAAAAATTAAATTAAATTCATAATGTGGTTCTTGTCCTCCTGGACTATAAAGTTCATAGGACATATTTTAATATTTTCTTGTTCGATTGTTTTAATTAGGTTTATATTTTCAATTTAAAAAATAAAGAGAATGGGAAAGGGGCACCATCAATATATTATTGATCTTTAATAATAGAAATGTAAGTCCTAACCCATAATGTCAACATTTTAATCACATAATTATCAGTAAATGCTTGATTTGAGTAGTAAGATAATCAAGAAATAGTTGAATTGATAGGAAGTCAGGGAATTAATTTTATGTGCCAGTATTAGAGTGTTTTATTTATGCTTTGGTGACAGAGCTATAGCCCAGTCTGTGACTCAGTACTTGATAAAGCCTTTAAATTCTCTGAAACGGAAATGATTTTCTCCTCCCAGTTTTTAAAACTTTCTGAGAGCTTTTTGGTTTTATATAGAGGGTGATAGAGTAGAAATAGTACCTAATTCACAGTCAGTCTACTTCTGAGTGTCGTTTCAAATAGCTATGTTTCCCTAGGTCTGTAATACAAACTATTATGTGTTAGTATCTTTATCTGAAAAATAGGAATGAGTTGTGGTTTTTTTTTTTCTTTTTTGGCTTAGAACAGTGATTTTCACTTTACAAAGTACTTATCAGGCATTAACTTGATTTTGAATTAAGAACTATTCTGTCATTTTCAAGGAAAGTTGTGGAGGATTAAGAATAGATTGTATGTAACCTAGTGAAAAGTATACAGTCCTGCATATATTTCAAGTATCATAATGATGCAGTACTTACCCACATGCTGTACTCGTGGTGAGAAGAGGTCTGGGAGAGATGTCTGATTGCTGCCTCATTTCATGGTTGTGCTTCGAGTAATCTCTCCAGCTCATAGGAAACGGGACAGCCAGACTCTCCCCTTCAATTTTACGATATTGTGAGGTTTCAGAACATACAAGAGAGTTTTGATTAAAATTTTATGGATTTGATAACTTCACATTAAATAGTTAATCATGCCATCATTTATAAAGGATGTAATTATTTCAGTTAAGTATCATTGTTAATATGATAACTGCGGGTTTCACTGTGATCCACAGGTTTTTTAAAGGAACTTTAATTCTAAATGATTTGCAAAGATTTTGCTTAATCTTTTTTTCTAAATGTGTAGTTCTCCAGTTTTCTTTGTGTATTTTTCCGGTTTCTGCTCATGTTCTCTTCTCCTGACTATGGCGGATTCTAATCTACTTTTAATACATCTATATAACATTATTTTCTCAGAGCTGGTTCATTGCCTTGTTCATCTGACCAGTTGCTGGGTCATAAAGAGAGTGCACGGGATTCGATCACGTTGTTGGATGCTAAAGAATTACTGAAATTCTTTAACTCAGATGGATTACCAGTTGGCGATCTTCAACCTTTACAAGTTCGAAAGGGGTAAGTTATAAACTTATAATTTCCAACTAATTTTTAAAAACCATTTAAAAAAGTGTGTGGTATCTCATTTCCCCAGTTCACTGATGCCCTATACCACTTAGGCACAATTCACAAGGTGATCCCAAAGTTTATAAGTTGGCCATAATCACATTTGACTATGGCCAAATGTCCTTGTGTTCAGTGGTATTGAATGTAGGGGAAACAGAAATAATAAAACTAACCCCAGCGTGTTCCTTATAAAATTCAGTAGCTGCTACTTTGTATACCAAGGATGGTACTTTTTAGGAGACAATGATCATCTGAATTGCAAATATATATTTGTAATTCTCTTTTCTGTGTTACTTTCTAGTTTTGATTTTGCTGCTGTGTACTTGCATGACATTGTCAGTCATGCCTAATAGTAGCAAAAAGCACAGTCTTTCAACTGGAGAAAATAGGAAAATGTAATCAAAATTCTTTTGAAACTATAACATTACCAAGTAAGAATTCAGTGTCTACATGAATAATTTATAACTAATTTGACTTCCAAGACAACTTCTGCTAACTTACTTGTTAATAAAAACGGGATGTTGCTGCAGTTGACTTAATTACAGGTAAAATCATGACATCAAGTACCTGGGAGATTTGAATCATTTGTTCATGACCCCAATTTTTTTTTAATTGTTAATCCATTATTTTGAAAACTCTTTCAAATGACCTTTAAAGTTATAAATCATTTCACTCACTTTTACAAAGGTTGTTTTGTCAAATATTGGTTTTAAATTAACTTTTGGAAAGCATCTATTTGAAGGTAGTTATATCTCAAAAATGATAATACAGCTTATTGCCTTCATGTGCACATTTGCTAGCGAGAGAGGAGGGAATGACTTTGAAAACCGGAGGATCTTTACTCTGGGTCTTAATGACTTCATCTTCTTAATGACATAAAAATTGTGTGATTTTAGAGTAATTTTCCTTTTCTCGTAGCTTTAAGAGGTTGGTATCCTTTTCTGTGGGAATCAAGAAAGTGAAGGAGTATGAACACATTTTCACCTCTTTAGTTTTGGATTATTATCCTTATGAATCAATAAGCTTGAACTGGCAGTGTCAGAGGGGTCTGCCCAAACTGATTTATGTAGATCATTACTCTTTGTGGCCAGATGGCTTTCTGGATGCAGTGTTGTAGGGGAGGTATATTTAATTCTTCCTGTAGTTACAAGTAATTTATGTAGGGGAGTTTTATTTAGTCCTTGATGTTGGTAAAGAATTGCATCGTTATCAAATATATTTTCCGTTAAGCTTTAGGTTGAGGGATGTGTTTCCATGGCAATGAACGAAAACCCTGTGGACTCTTATTAAATGCTCCTGGTGAGGAGCCACTCTAAATGCTCCATTCCAGTAGACGAAGTTCAGGCGCGGCTCCTGTGTGATAGACTAAGGACACATTACACATTTGACAAAGCCCATGGTTATTAAAATGTTTCTTTTAGAAAGAACAAGGAGTTAGGAAAATTGAGCAAAAATAGTTAAAGTTACTAAGAAGTCTTGAAGTAAGAAATGGAATACAGTGTGATAAAGGAAAGAAGTAAAAT
Organism: Saccopteryx bilineata; assembly: GCF_036850765.1. NCBI lineage: Eukaryota > Metazoa > Chordata > Mammalia > Chiroptera > Emballonuridae > Saccopteryx > Saccopteryx bilineata. The sequence continues at coordinate 16,079,428 of NC_089492.1, read as the reverse complement.
GCTAGATACCTAAACAGTTCTCTTACAAAATTATTCATTTTTTTTTTTTTTTTGTATTTTTCTGAAGCTGGAAACGGGGAGAGACGGTCAGACAGACTCCCGCATGCACCCGACCGGGATCCACCCGGCACGCCCACCAGGGGCTACGCTCTGCCCACCAGGGGGCGATGCTCTGCCCCTCCAGGGCGTTGCTCCGCCGCGACCAGAGCCACTCCAGAGCCTGGGGCAGAGGCCAAGGAGCCATCCCCAGCACCCAGGCCATCTCTGCTCCAATGGAGCCTCGCCTGCGGGAGGGGAACAGAGAGACAGAGAGGAAGGAGGGGGGGTGGAGAAGCAAATGGGTGCTTCTCCTATGTGCCCTGGCTGGGAATTGAACCCCAGTCCCCCGCACGCCAGGCCGACGCTCTACCGCTGAGCCAACCGGCCAAGGCCCAAAATTATTCACTTTTATAGTCATCAAAATACTGGGGTCATTGCAATTTGTCAGTGTTACTATTTGTGGAATGCTTAAGTGGATGCATTAGAATGTAAAATCTGGTCTTTAGAATTGATTAAAGACAGTGGTGGGATTCAGCTGGTTAGCACCGGTTTGGCAGCATCGATACCTAATTTTTGTTGAGTTCAGCGAACCGGTTGTTAAAATGGCACCTGTCATCAGGGTTGTCTAAGGTGGGCGGCTGTGGAAATCACACATTTACATTCCTTACTCTTTTTGAACATTCATCTGCACAACCGCGTATTCTAAGCGCCCGTAGAAATGTTTATTTCGTCCATAGGTGAAAAATATTGTGAGGACGCCAGTCAAGAAGCGATATGGAAATATCTTAAATAACAGTATTGTTTTTTTGTCAGGTATTATTCAATATTTTTTCATTAATATTTTAAAATTTGTTCTTATAATCTAGTTTTGTGTACCTCTTTTATTGTTTTTACTTAAGTATTAAATACGTGAAATAATAAACTACTTTTTGGTATATCATTTTTCTTATACTTAAAACAGTCATTAGGGCAGAGAACCGTTTGTTAAATTATTTGAATCCCACCACTGATTAAAGAGCGTATGTCTTACATTTTAACATAATAATTTCAAATGCTTATCACAGCACCCTAGATAAATTTCAGTGGCAGATGCGCAGTTTCATCTCTAATGCTGCAGGGGGGAAATGTGTTAGAAAATGTATTCTTTGTATTCTACTATCTACTTGCCTTTTGTAAGGCCAGTGGGTGCCGCCATGGCCACGCAGGTTCCCAGTGGATTCGGGCAGATGTAAAGGAACTGTGGAGCAGGAGAACGGTGGGCCATTCCTTTATTAAAGTTTTTTGACGGAGGAGCAAACAGGCAGGGAAGATCACTTCCTCCTCTCACAGAGCTCCAAGGCCCCTCAGCACTCCTGACTCTCAGGACTCACTTTCTCCCACAAGCAAAACAGCCAGGAGGAAAATACCCCTTCTCAGGCAAACAGTAGCAAACAGTGGCGCCGCCCCATGGAGGCAGGCAATCCCAAGCACCTGCAGCCTTCCAGAGACTACACACACGGTACTGCCCCAATACAAGTGAGCAAAACTAAAAACACTTGTTACAAACTTGTTTGCCCAACACCTTGCTATATACCATTTCCAAATCTTCTGATTTCAAGCCCCTGGTCTTTCATTCTTAGTACTGCAAAGACCACTGATGCCTAATCCTCCTGTTCCCATACAGCCTGTGTGTGCCTCAGGAACACGATCTGTACATTAGAACACGCCTCCGGACTCAGGCAGAGAAAGGGGCTACCTGTTAGAGTAACCAGGAGAGCTCAGCCTGAGTGCAGTGGCCTTCTTCTGAGACTTTGATGTCCCCTGCTAGGTGTAGTTATGAAAAGAACTTTACATAAGCTCACCGTATGATTAATTTTAACCCTGCCTCGGAAGAGTTGAGTCAGCCATTAGTCTCTAGTGCCCCCTAATATTTAAAAGGTTGCTGACTCTTAAAAATAAGTGTCAAGACACCTACATTCCCAGGTAAAGAAAGACCTGGGTCGCCTGACCAGGCAGTGGTGCAATGGATAGAGCGTCGGGTTGGGATGTGGAGGACCCAGGTTCAAGACCCCAAGGTCGCCAGCTTGAGCAGGGGCTCAATGGTTTGAGCAAGGCTCACCAGCTTGAGCACAAGGTCACTGGCTCGAGCAAGGGATTACTCCATCTGCTGTAGGCCCACAGTCAAGGAACATATGAGAAAGCAATCAATGAACAACTAAGGAGCCACAACAAAGAGTTGATGTTTCTCATCTCTCTCCCTTTCTGTCTGTCTGTCCCTATCTGTCCCTCTCTTTGACTCTCTCTGTCTCTGCCACAAAAAAAAAAAAAAAAAAAAAAGAAAGAAAAAGAAAGACTTCGGTCCTCCATGTGTTATGGTAGGAAGTGAATACATCCTTTGTTACCAGAGATTCAAATTGACTTTAATTATTTCTCTGCAGAAAAGAGTAAAGGCATACACATTTATTCACTACATCAAGGAAAAAAAACCCTTCCAGAATAATGCTGCTTTTTGAATTTCCGTTACAAGTCATTTTCCGTTCTTGATTAATCCATGTCTCAGAATAGTTTTGTAACATAACTGACATTACAATTTCAGAAACGTGAGGCACAGAAAACGGAACGGAAAATCCCCAAGCCAGTGCCTGCTTCATTTTCTTATTACCTTGGCTGATGCAACTTAACTTTTATTTCATGTAAGATTCAGTTGTACTGAAGGAAGTCAGACTTCTTTATTCAGACACTTTCTGGAATTTTCTCTCCGTCATTAAATAAACTTTAAATACCAATGAAACACTTTTTGTTTCAGGGAAAAAACTTTTGTTCTGACTCCGGAACTTAGTCCTCGGAAACTGCGAGGTTTGCCTTTTGAGACAGCCTCGGTGTGCCATTACCATGGAATTGAGTAAGTGTTTCATTTGCAGTGGACTCTTCTGGGTGTTGCTGATGTAGCGTATCTTGTGTCGGTTTTAAGAGTGAGCGTAATAAAGTGATATGATTTGAGATACAGAGCCAAAGAGAAAGTATGTCAAAAAACAAAGTGGTATGTACGCACAGTTGGCCTTCCATTGTAGGAAAAAGTTCTTTGATGACTAAACATTCTATAATTAATTGCTAGATATTACTGTTTTAATGAAAATTGTTTTGGTTCCTGCGTTACTACAGATCACATTAGTGTTCCCTGGTTACTTCTTTCACTGTCATTGTTCAAACTGTATTATATGAAATGTGTTCCATTTATAACATGTTCATTATGTGTGCATTAGCGTAGAATTTTAAATGACCAGTTTGAATACAGTTTCAAAGGCTTCTCTTGCTTAAAGGTGTTAGCAGTTTTCTGAGGGCATGTGCACACCTACCGTTTTCAGGAGGAACCGGATAATAAATAATATATTTTATGTTAAATTTTCAAGACCTTAAAGATTTATTTTGTAAAATACTTGACATTCTTAAGGCAAGACATTATATTTTTATAAATTAAAATAGAAAAGGACTTGATTTTACCTTAATCTTTAAGAAGCAACTTTTTAAGTTTATCACTGAAAAACAGAAACATTCTTTTTTTTTCTTAGTGAGAGAGAAAGAGAGAGAGATAGATTGACAGATGGGAAGAAATAGATATGAGAAGCATTGGTTCATAATTGCAGCACCTTAGTTGTTCATTGATTGCTTCTCATATGTGCCTTGACCAGCCAAGCCAGTGACCTCTTGCTCAAGCTAGTGACCTTGGGCCCAAGCCAGCAACCTTTGGGCTCAAGCCAGCCCAAAGACATGCAGTCATGTCTTTGAGTCCACACTCAGTCCATTGACCCTATGCCCAAGCTGGTGAGCCTGTGCTCTAGTCGGGTGAGCCCACACTCATGCCAACGACCTCGGGCCCTGAACCCGGATCCTTAGGGTCCCAGGTCAACTCTCTGTCCATGGTACCAGGGGCTAATCAGGCCAGAAACATATTCTTTTATTTATTTATTTTTTTTCCTGAAGTTAGAAGTGGGGAGGCAGTCAGACAGACTCCTGCATGCGCCCGGCCAGGATCCACCTGACATGCTCTCCAGGGGGTGATGCTCTGCCTATCTGGGGTGTTTCTCCTTTGCAGCTGGAGCCATTCTGGTGCCTGAGGTGGAGGCCATGGAGCCATCCTCAGCGCCCGGGCCAACTTTCTTCCAATGGAGCCTTGGCTGTGGGAGTGGAAGAGATAGATAGAGAGAAAGGAGAGAGGGGAGGATGGAGAGGCAAATAGGTGCTTCTCCTTTGTGCCCTTGATGGGGAATAGAACCGAGGACTTCCACATGCCGTGCCAATGCTCCACTCCTGAGCCAACCGGCAGGGGCCCCCAGAAACATATTCTTTTTATTGGCTTGTATACTTGAAACACAAAATTTTAGTATAAAGTTACAGTATTGATAGTTAATGCCCAGTAGATAGAACAGATTAATGACAGGAGCGATTGGAGAGAATTTCAAAGAGGATGTCTGGACTAAGTTTGAAAGAGTGATTAGGTGTTAACCTGACAGAAAAGGAGTATCTTGGGGGGATGAATGCATGCAGAGGTGCAGATTCTAGAGGAAGTAGTATTTTCATTTTTTAATACGTTTATTGTATTACAATGAGACCATGTCATAATGAAGTCGTGAAGGTCATTGTTGACCTGGCAGGGAAAGTGATATTGACTTTTAGGGGGCAGTAGAAAACCATTATTTTTAAAGCATGAAATTAGATGCGTGGGCTTATTTCATTGAAAGACATCTCATTGTCTTTTGGTAAACTGAAGTATTTTAAGCAACAGATGTTGAAAGACTGAGCTATTATCAATATGGGAAAAACAGGAAGGAAAATACAAACTAAGAGCCATGTGAAGGACCTGAGAAACCAGTTAGCTGTTGGGGCTGAGAAAGAAGAAGATGAGAATTTCTTTAGTGTTTCCAGTTTAAGAACGTTGGCTGGCTAGTAGTGTGGTCAGAGAAAATACACCATCACCACCTAACACGTCATTCTAGGAATGTGCAGGCTCCTTGCTGTATTTAAGTAAGACTTATTTTATTTAAAAAATATTCATGCTTGCCACTCGGGGCAAAATCCTTAGTTACTTTATTTTCGGACGTCAAAATGAAACTCCTATTAAAGTCAGGTGCAAGAAAAAATACCTAGTATCACCACTTTTTAAAAATCGTTCTGCATGTCCTAGCCAATGAATTAAAGTAAGGGAAATGAAATAGTTTTAAAGAGTTATATGTATTGAAAAGGAGACCAAATGTATTTTTGTTTGTTTTTTGTTTTGCGGAAAAGAGACCTGAAAGACTGTTAGAAGTAGTGGAAGAATTTGCAAAACATATAAAAAGCATAGTTTTTCTCTACCCAGCTATTTCCAATTTTACGCACAATAAAAAAGAACCCCTTCAAAATAGCAATAAAAACCATAACTATCAGAAGTGATCTTAGCAAGAAATATAAAATAGAAAAATTAGCAAATGCTAATAACAGCTGATTGATTAATTTAGCGTAATGAAAAAATCAGTGATGTACACTGAGAGTTATTATGCATTAATGCAAGGATAGTGAGTGTTTTTAAAAATAAATACTAGAAATAATGTTTTAACATTAACGGTCTGGTTAAATAAAACGTAGAACATCCATAAAAATAAAATTCTCAGTCAGCTCCAGAATGGCTGAAATGGAAAAGACTGATGCCCATTGGCGAGTCTGTGGCACAGTGGGAACGGCCCTGCCCTGATGGTGGGAGCCTAAGGTGATAACTCTACTTCAAAAGAGGATCTGGCAGGTTCGGAGGAAACTGAGCAAACTCAGACCTGAGTCTCAGAAATTCCATTACTAGGTATTTGCCTAAGAGAAATGAAGATACAACTTTGCAAAAAGACTCCTACGAGAACATACAGTGTTATTCATAATAGCCCCATCTGGAAACAGCCTAGGTATATAACAGAAGAGATTGATAACTTATATTTAATCAGAGCCATACCAGTAAACCATAACAAGGAACACCATAATTGAACATGCAACCTTAAACTAAGACATTAAACTTCTCTGTTTCTGAGTGTGAAAAAGACAGTTGGATTTGAGGATTTTAAAATGAGCAGTAGGAACTCTGACATCTAGTAATGAATCATTACTAAAGGAAGTCCCCTATGAAGTGCTAATTTAAATATAAATCATAAATTGTTCAGAATTTCAATTGTTAACAGGCAACTCAGAGATAACTACTGAATCATAAAAAGATAAGAGATGCCATTAGTTTAAGCTTTTTATTTCTGGTATTCAAGGAACTGAATTTCTTTTTTGAGAGGATTAGGGTTGTCCATCTCACATCAAAAAGGTATGTTTCCTGAGTAAACTTGAATTTACCTAAACTTTTTGTTTAGACTGTTTGTATTTTTAGCTGTGTATTCTTTATTATATATTGTACAAAGATTACAGGTTGAACTTTTTATTTATACTAAGTTTACCTTAGTCAGATTGAAGTGGAAGCCTCTTTTGTTCTAGTATATAAAAACTTGGTTCATAGGATAGTTTGTTTTCTCCCTTCTTTTTCATTTTATTAAAGACCTAGGAATTAAGCATTATAGAAAAGTTGATAATAAAAATGAGTGATTTCTGGTCCCCATTTTCAGAAACAAGTGTTTTATTTGTTTGAAGATTTTAATATCTTCATATAACATATTACTGACTCCCTACTATGAAATTTAAGGATTTGGTTTTTGTTTTCTTTTTTTCAAGTGAGAGGTGGGGAGGCAGAGAGACAGAGAGACAGACTCCTGCATGTACCCCAACCAGGACCCACTCAGAAAGTCCCCTAATGGGAGGAGGGGGGATACCCTGCCCTTCTGGATCTGCTGCTCTATTACTCGGCAACCAAGCAATTTTAGCACCTAAGGTGAGGCCATGGTGCCATTCTCAGTGCCCAGGGCCAACTTGCTCGAATATTTGAGCCATGACTGCGGGAGACAAAGAGAGAAAGAGAGGAGATGGGGAGGGGTGGAGAAGCATGTGGTCATTTCTCCTGTGTGCCCTGGCTGGGAACTGAACCCGAGACATCCACACAGGCCGACGCTCTACCACTGAGCCAGCCGGCCAGGGCCTTGGCTTCCCTTTTCAGTCTGAGTTTTCTATTTATTTTCACATCTTCAAATGATATATCTAAACTTCTATTTCTTATTTCATCAGCTGTAAAGCATTTTTTCCATTTTGTTTGATAATTTTTTTGTGAAACCTAGTAAGAATTTAAGATATTTTTAGTGTAATTTGAGTTTGAAAGTTGAAACAGTAAACAGTGCCACAATAATGATCAACTCTACTAACAGATTTACTAATATTAACATTGTTTTTACTACATGGTCAAAATATTGACCCCATGAAACTGGTTTTCTCCTCTCCAGCCCTAAAAGCTCACTAAAGCACTCATTTGGATGGAATAAGTTATATAATTCCACTTTAACAGATGACTGAAGTATCTAACATAACCGTATTTTTAAATATTTTCCCCCAAAATGCTGTAATTTCTCTTGGTTATTCTGAATCTCATCTCTATACTTTTTTCATCTGTTTAGTGTGCTATAAAAAAATTGAATGGTACATATAAATTATAGAATTTGGATATATTCTTCACAAAATTTTGAGCACTGTTTCCCAATTGGCCTAGAGGGACATCCAGTCTTACTAATTTATACGCATATATTGTTATGAGGTTCTGATTCATTATAAAAGAAGTTTTCTTGTCTACTAGCTATCCACCCCTAGAAGCAAATAAATCTAGCTGTGACTCAAGTTTCCTTTATAAGTTTAATCTTGTTAAACTTGGGGCATTGAGCTTGAACTAAGGAAGTGGCAGGAGGTGAGCAGAGTGAATCCAGAAGTGCTTTTATTCTCAAGAAGATCAAGGTGTATTGAGTGGGGGCCTATTTATGTTAAACATAGACTGGACCGTAGGCACAAAATTCAAGGGGCACTTTAAAGTAAATATCAGACTGCAACGGAACGTTTCTCTTCCTGTGTTGCTGTAAGCCGTCAGAGCCCTTGAGCTCTCCCCTGATCTGACACACGGACTCTGTGGAAAAGGATAAATATACACTGCGCAAGCGCAACTCACTGTTTCTTGAGGCAATGTGAGATGACCCACTGATGGCTTGTTTGTTTCCTACCTTATCTAGTCTATCTTTGAGTGTAAGATACTGATGATCTGATGCTCTGTTATCTTTAACAACAAATTAAACTCCACTGTCAAACTGTGACAATCAGTTGGTAACACCAGCCTCTTGCTGCTTTGAATTTTCTTTCATCTATTTCAAGAGATTTGGCAGCTTCTCATGTTTTCTTTGGCACTGGCGTAGCGTATGGTAGGAAGTATCTTGCCTCATTCGTATTTTACAAGACAAAAATAGCTTCATTTTATACTTTTTTTTTTTCCTTTGGATGCAAAAAACATTTAGTTGTTTTGCAAGAAAATATGGAACTGTAGTCATTCACCTGAGCATGCATGTTTCACTTCACTAATGTCAGGTACACACTTTGTTACTCTGGTTTTGTTTATTATTTATTAAGTAACGTACCAATGACATAATAATTTTGAACACATTTTAAATGGCAATTAAAATTCAGTCAAAGGGATGACATGAACAGCTGTGACAAGAGATGTTAAAGCTGGAAGAAAAAATTCTACATCTTTGTATCAAACTCTTAGAATAGAAAAAAATATTCTGTTAGGGTCAAAATATGCATTCTTTCTCTAAAATTTTGCATAGGCTGATTAGGTATTATTACATTGCTTATTACCTAGAACCTCTTTACACATTTATCGTTCTTGATTTTACTCTATAGATTCTATTAGTTGCCTATCATTAAAGTTGGACTTACCAGTAAATCTTCGGCTTGCTGCTGCTTTTTAGTGAAATCTGTTTTATTAAACAACAAACTGGAGAAAGGATGTTAGGGAACTGAGAGCCTGGTTCTAGTCACTACTCTGCCACCAGTTAACATTCCGACTTAGAGGCTTCGTATTCTCCTGTTAAATTAAACTGCTGGGTTAGATCAGAGATTTGTCTGTCAATCCCTGCTACAACATTAGAATCACCCACACAGCTTTTAATAAAATGCCTGTGGCTGGGTGTCACCTCCGAGCGATTGAATCAGAAACTCTGAATATGTAGACCAGGTGTCAGGATTTCTTAAAATTCTTCAGATGATTCTAAGGTTCAGACAAGTGTGACCTCTGAGGAAGATGATCCGTATACCTTACACAAGGGATAGTACCCTACACTGTTCAAGTCACGCTCTGACGTCATCAGCCTGGGTTTCAATTCTGACTCTTCCGTGTATTATCCGCATGCTCTAAGATACACTGTGATAGAAAATAGCCTAATGTTAATGATTATATAATAATAACCGTGATGACCGGCAGCAGCATACATTTATTGACTGCTTTGCTTCAGGTTCTGGGCACTGATTCGAAGTGCTTACTTATACCCCTTCAAAGAATCCTCACACTAGCCCTCTGAGATAACTGCTGTAAGTCTCACTTTGTAGACAAGGCAACAAAAAGCCAAGATAAAGTTAAGTAATTTGGTCAAGTTCACCCAGCTCTCAGTGGTAGAGCCAGATCTAAGTCCAGTGAGTGTGGCTCCCTAGTCTGTCCTCGTTGAGATCAAATATGTAAGTGAAGGGAAGAGAAGACTCTCATAACCCCATCCGTTGTTAAGGTAACAGTACACTCCCTGGGCACTGAACGCAAAGCTTAGGGAGCATCTTGGAATTTTACCGGGAAGAAGACCGATAACCAAGAAAGGTTTTAATTTTTCTTATCCGTGATCAGTGTGTGAAATGAAGTGTTTCCTCGAGTCACTGCAGCTCGGGAGACGGAGAGCTCTGCAAGGTCACCTGTCCCGTAGGGCTTGTCCCGACGTGCTTATTTGTTGTACTCACCAACGTGGGGTTTCTTCAGATCCCAAAGCATTCATGGGGCTAACACCTCACTGATCTCCTTAGTCAGGTTTAGCTAGAAGCCAGATGCAGAGACAGCCGCAGGGTTTAAAGGAAAACCTGTCAGTCACTCAGTAAGGTGGAAAGTCGCTTTCAAAGGAAGAATTCAAGATGTTCTGAGCTGTGTTTGGTGAGCCAGTTTAAAATGCTTTTATATGCTGTTAATCTTTGTGTTGAAAATAAACTTGCCTTTTCTAACAGAAGTCAGCATTTCATGTTGCTGCATCTCAGCCATGCTGAGAAATCAGAGGTGGGTAGAGATTTAAAAGGTATTAAAACAGCAACTGTGTTATTTTGAAAATAAGCCAGAGGATTAACTTAATTTATTGCCCAGAAACAGTCAAAGAGGAATCAGGTGGTACTTGAGATTTTTAAATCTTCTGCCGTGTCATCTAGCAGGCTAGAAAAAACTTGTGTGGGAAGGGATCATTCACTCAGCCTTCCAACAATTATTAGAAAGTGAGCTAAGAACTTTTTAAAGTAAGTGTTCTATTGTTTTTCAAATTGGCAGGGAAAAAGCTCCATTGCTGTGGTGAGGGCTTTGATTGTAATGATCTTTCTCGCCTTTAGATACTGCTTGGATGACCGAAAATCTTTAGAAAGAGATGGAGGATTTTCTGAACTTCAGTCTCGTCTTATTCGTTTTGAAACTCAAACTACCTGCACCAGAGAGAGTTTTCCAGTACCTACTGTACTGAGTCCTCTTCCATCTCCTGCAGTCCTGTCGGAGCCTGGAAGTGTCCCCAACGGCGAAGCTCTACAGGGTGAACTCCGGACCGAAGCACCCCGATCGAAAAGGAAATCAAAAGATCTGAGTTGCCTTTATCCCCCGAAAAGGTGCTATGTTAAGTCCATACAGTTAGCATCTCGACAGAAAGTAGTTCTTCCCCCGCCCCCATGGGAGCCTTTCATATATTTAAATTGTTTTCTGCATAGATTTTAGATTAATTCCTTCATACCAGGAGTTCTGTTTTTATTGTGAGCATTTGATGATTTGCTTATAAGTTATGAAAAGAAATGACTTGGAAAAAACACACTTTCTTGCTTTATTTGCTACTATACAGTTCATTAGCACAATGGCTTGTAAAGTTTCTAAGCCATGGAATACGGGAGCTCTTGTGTGCTAGATTAAGCCGCTGAGCTGCTCTGTGGAAGAGGGTGTTTTCCTTGCTCCCTCTCTCCCTGCTTCCTGCTGTATTAGCCCCTTCCAAAGGCATTCCATGAGGCACACCATTTTAAAACTGCTTGTTTCATATAAATAAAGCTTTAAAGTCTGCATAATATAATAATGTATTATGTGAAACTTTTCTAGATACATTTTTTTTACTAGCTAAATGAAATCTCCAAATCACATAAACTTGTAATTTCTGTCCAATTCATATATTTTTAGAATCTTTGAACTTTATGTCTTTGGCATCTAAAGCAAGCCTTAAATTCTTACTGTGTTTAAACCTTTCAAAAACGTATAAAATATGTTAAAGTGAAACCTTTCAAATCTATTTTTGAACAATTAAAAATGTTAGAATACTATTTCTCTGATATTGAATAACTAACTTATTTTCATGAGGCCTTTATAAATTCATTGTCCCTTTTACACATAATAAAGCTAAAATGCAAATCAATTAACATTTAGCATACTGTGTTATGTGATACTATTTCTTATTTCTGGCATGTATTCTAGAAAAGAAAGTATACTGTGGCCCATTGGTTAGCAGAATTGAAGAATATGAGACCCTGTCTTATAATTAGAAAGAATAAAGCAAGAGTCTGTTTTATATACTCACAAAAATTAGGGGATATTTTAAAATAAATATGTGCAATAAAATATCCCCTAATTTTTGTGAGCAGTATCGTTTTATTTGTATTTAACACATTTTATTTTGCATAGGTAGTTGCATAGGTACAATAAGTATAAGTTACCGTTTCTTCAGCAAAATCATCTTAATGAAAAAGTATAAGTACTTAACATGCGTATTGAGTTTGTAAATAGCACCACCAGGCATTCCTTAGCTTATTTACCGGTATGTGAGAAATTGTGAATTGTTGGGGAGTAAGTAGTATTGCTTGTTGCTTTTCCTATTAGCTGAAATTCTAGTTTGTCATTCATTGCCTTCTTCGTTTTAATCATTCATTTGAACTAAAGGAACAGCTGTATATGATATTGATTGCAATAGTAGCAAGAAATTTTGTCTGTGTTACTTGGGTTTATGTGTCAGTGGATATGGTTTTAACATATAGGATTGGAAATGGACCTCATCTTAATCTAGGTTTTTGATATTTTCCCCCACAATAGGCTTGTGAAATCTGAAAGTTCAGATTCTCTTCTTTCTCAGACAAGTAGCAGTACCCACCATCACCACTGTGCAGTGACATCCCGAAAGCCACGGTCAGAGAGAGCTGTGCCTTGTCCGTCTGTTCCAGTGATTAGCCGTAAAACTTCCAAAGTCACGACAAAGGCCAGTTCAGGTCCAAAAAGTGGGCATGCAACAAAAGCACCAAGGCCAATTAAGGAATCAAGATCACAGAAGCATACACGGGTAAAGGTTTATTTTCTGTCTCAGTTCTATATGGCGAGAAATTCCTTTCTTTGATTCATTGAAAATGTGTATCTAAAAATGTTACAAATGAAATGGTATCTATAATTTACTTTTAAATAATCCAGTTTAAGAAGGATAGTGGGAAAGTGGATGGCCAGTATGTAAATGAAACAAAATTAGCCACCAATTAATCTTCCCTGATGGTGTTTGATACATTAAGACAGATTTATCATAAATCCCTACTTTTCAATGTTTGAAATTTTTTTGTAATAAAAAATAAAAACACTGCTATGTATAATTTTTACACTCGGATTTTGATTCAGAACTCACGATCTGAATTCCTCTCTTCACATACTCCTGTCATCTCTTGCTAACAGATACTATCCTGTGACATGTGTATGGACATAGAAATGTTTCACATCGCTTTTCTTCCTGATTGTTTTGTCTTTGTGTGCTTATTTCTGTGGCATAACCACAGGATTGTGGAATTTATAGAACTGAACTGTAAAGCTGAAATGATATTTGTACATTTTCCAAGAGTTATTAGTCATACCTTCTGTTCTGTTCAAGATGTTGAAAGAAGTGGTTACTGACACCCTGAGGAAACACAGCATCACTGAGACACATGAGTGCTTCACTGCCTGCAGCCAGCGTCTCTTTGAGATCTCCAAGTTCTACCTGAAGGTACGGTGTCTTCCCTTCCAACGGCAGAACTGCGGCCATGTGCTTACACGCCTATGGAAATAGCGTTTATCGAGGATTTTTTACACTGATTGCTATAACACGGTGCCAGATTCTTTTAAAAATGGAGCTAGAAAAATTGAAGCTAAAATATTTAGATTTATTTGATTTTAGTCCTCATATATAGAAAACTACATTTTAATTTGTGTCCTCAGTATTTCCCTTACGAGTCTTTGAAGTTGATAATAAGCTTCCAGAAATATTTAATGAATATTAATTTGAGTATATATTGAAAAGGCTAATTTTGGGTCCAGTATCAGCTAATTAGTTGTAAGACATGGGACAGATCAGCCATTCAGGGGACAGTTTTCTAAAACTTAGATGGTGTTAGATTAGCTCCAGTGTGAAGAGTTTCAGACCCGAAACAGTTTTATGTGAGTTTCTAGTTAAAATGCATACTGATGACATGTATTCAATGCCCCTCCTTTCCAAAGTCTCAAGAAAGACAATATTAAAATACAAAAACCAAGGCAAGAAGAAAGGAGAAAAGGTAGACACATTTTTCAGTAGGTTTGTGAATAAGGAAAAGCTCACCGAAGTGTGGTCTAGCCGAGTAAGAGGGGTTACAACCTGAGTGCCCGCCTGGGGCAGTACCAGTGAGAAGCAGCGAGGTCGGCCGACGGCGTCTCTGAGATGCCCAGGACTCGGCGCCAGGCATCGTGGAGAGCAGGGGCGAGGTGCCAGGATGAAAATGGAAATTAGATCAAGTTCTCCGAAGGAACCGGGGAGCCTTCGCCCTTCGCCTCGCTCCTCACGTCCTTACCCCACAATGCGAACTACACAGAGCTCTCCTCCCCATCGCTGTGATAGGGCAGGAAGTGGTCTCTGGAGAAAAATCAGAGACAGCATTGAAAAACCAGCCCTGACCGCCCTGGAGAGCAACCCGTGAATAAGCTCTGCACAAGGCAGAGCTTCCAGTAACGTGCTCAGTATCTTTTTAAACATGACTGGATACCCAAGGACTAACAGAGTTTTCAGGAGTGCTTCTCACACAGGAGATGACAAAACATAAAGGAAAATTTCTAGTTTATTGAATAATGACTGTTCTCTGCAGTCTAATGTACAAGTTGTAAAGCACTCTATTTTATTATGTTTAGGATCTTAAAACTTCCAGGGGTCTAACTGAAGAAATGAAGAAGACCGCAAACAACAATGCTGTCCAGGTAAATCAGTTATTCCCAGGAACTGCGTTCAGTTACACTTCTGTTTTAGGTGAGGGCAGCTATGATGCTGTGGTCTGTGCGTCTGTACAGTACTCAGTAATAGACGTAAGCAAGCAGAGTATTTACTGGGATTTAACAGGTTGCTCTGTGAACAAGAGTTTCTAACATGATGCTAGGCAAGAAAAATTCAGAAAATAAATCATCCGAAGAGCTGGAAAAATTAATCCATTTTAATTAGTTCTTTTGAAAGGCTTGATTTCTTCCTAGTGACCCTTTGCAAACATTTTTAAATAAAGGTGAGAAAATAGAGCAGAATTGTCTTTTTGTCCAGTGAGAGAAGTCATACTCTGCCAGGGAACTCAAGCAAAAAGTGCTCTCCAGTTATAACAAAAATAAAACGCATTCTTAAGATAAAACCTTTTAAGATTTTGACATGTGACTTTTTATTTTAAAATGTCTATCATACTCTTTTGAAGTTCTAACAGTATCTTTTTCTAGCACTTATATTTTCAGTACAAATGAACCATAACCATATTTTTTCTCCCTCCAGGTGATTGAATGGGTATTAGAAAAGATGAGCAAGAAATAGCGCAGAATCCCTCTTTGGACAGTGTTCACTGGGCAGAGCTGTCACTGCGACTCCTTCCTTAGTTTGAACATTATGAACAAATCTCAAATTGTATTCAAAGAACGGATATTACCTCTCCAAAGGATTTCACAAATGATTGATGTAGTTTAGAGGATACTTAATGTATTTTGAATTATATCCATATTTTATAGTTTCATTATATTTTAATTTTTAAAGTTAATATTTTTATATACGTTTTCAAAATTTTACTCTTGGTTACTTAATTATTCCAATAAATAGAAAAAAATATTTCTTTACTTCTTGGTAAATGTCTTTGTCATCAGCTCTGTTTAAATGATTGAGCCTCAAATAAGAGAGTACCAATGACTTTCCTCTTGTGTTTCAACAGCCAAACTTGTTGGACTGCTCTGATGTAGAAAATATTGGCAAAAAATTTCAAACAGAAATTTCAAATTTCTTGCCTTACTCCTGCTCTGGAGGCACCACTGGGCACTAGTTTGTTTGAGATCAAAAATGAAGATGGAGCAGAAATTATGAAAATATGAAATAGCAGAAATGACTAAGTACAGATTCCCGGAGAAACAGTGGCTTTCCCCATTATAGAAATCTGGGAAAATGAGGAAAATACAAAGAAGAGTGAATCAAATTCCAGCATTGCCCCCATTTTGTATAGGTAACCTCTGTTAATATACTGCTCACAAAAATTAGGGGATATTTCAAAATGAATATGAAACGATAAAATATCCCCTAATTTTTATGAGCAGTATATTTAAACTATATATGTAATTATTTTAAAAATCTTTTCAAACTTGGGTCATACGTGTGTGTTTGAATGTATATGTGCATTGGTGCTTATGTATCTGTTCATTTATAGTCTGCTTTTCACTTACAAAGTTTCATGACTTTTATATTATTATTTTTTAAACTGAATAATACAAATGAACCAAAATTTGTTTACTCAATCTCTTGTTGAACTTACAGGATCAATTTTTTCCTATTATAAATAAAACTTTAATGAGTCTTTCTACTATATTACTGATACTTCCTTAGTATAACATTTTTAGTAGGAGTGGATTTTGTGGGTCTTAGGATGTTTGGTAACTATTTCCAAATTGCATTTCTAAGAGCTCGGTTTGCACACCACAGCAGAGCCCGTTTCCTTTCTGATGACTGAACATAGTAAAGGAGAGCACGTTTTTAATATATTGACCATCCTTTAATTGCCCTTTTTTATTGTGACTTTTTTCACTGGTTTGTAAGGGTCCTTTTATATTAAGGGTATGAGCCCATTAGCATTTTCTTGATGGTGTTTTTTCTGAGCCCGAGAGGGCGCTGAGCAGAACGTGAGGTACAGGCCACGTGGTGCAGGCCGAGCCTTGTGGGCGAAGAGGCAGGCCAAGCACACGGACAGCAGCACACACTCGGAGCTGGCTGCAGGAGAGGAGCCTGTCTGACCTCCACGGAAGGTAAGCAGGAAGGGGCCCTGAGAGGTACATGGCAGGAGAGAGCACAGGCTGAGCTGAGACGCCAGCTACTCTGCGGCCTTATTTACTGCTGCTCGGAGTAATGTTGAAAGCTCATACTCTTTAAAATGAGAAGAAAGCAGTGAGACCCCTTTTTTCTTTTATCATGTTATTTAGAAAATTAAATTTAATGTGGTGATGTTTATCAATAAGAGTACATAGGTTTCGCCTGACCAGGCAGTGGCACAGTTGTTAGAGCATCAACCTGGGATTCTGAAGACCCAGGTTCGAAACACCGAGGTTGCTGACATGAGCCCAAGGTCGCTGGCTTGAGCAAGGGGTCACTGGCTCAGCTGGTGCCCCAGGGCAAGGCACACATGCGAAAGCAATAAATGAACAACTAAGGTGCCGCAACTATGAGTTGATGCTTCTCATCTCTTTCTCTTCCTGTCTGTCTGTTCCTGTCTATCCCTCTCCCTTACACTTAAAAAATAAAAGAGTACACAGGTTCCAGGTAAACATCTCTATAGCATTTGAACTGCTG
The DNA here is from genome assembly GCF_036850765.1 of Saccopteryx bilineata. NCBI lineage: Eukaryota > Metazoa > Chordata > Mammalia > Chiroptera > Emballonuridae > Saccopteryx > Saccopteryx bilineata. The sequence continues at coordinate 16,062,389 of NC_089492.1, read as the reverse complement.
ATTATGTTACGTACCCATCACCCAAAGTCAAGTCATTTTTTGTCAACATATTTTGTCTCTCTTTACTTCCCATCCCCTAACTCCCCTCCCCCCAACAAGACCCTTTTTCTTGGGGGAGAGAGCGCCAAGGGCACACCTACATCAGCTGTGGCATGTAGCAGTGATACATTTGGGAAAACTATTGCTGGTGTAACCTAGGAAAAAGAGGTTGTAGTTAATGGACGTATGAGTCCAGTTAAGGTTATCCCCGGGCAGAATGTTAAAAGTGTCAGGGGCCATTTGTTGACTTAGATGAATACGGAAAGATATAGAAAAGATAGATGAGCTAAAGAAGGCACTATTGTTTTCCAGAAGAATTTAAGTGATACTAAGGGCTTAGGACATTCTGGATTGGGAAATAAAATGGTACCCATTTCAAGTATCTCCAATGGCAAAAGATTCTCAAAGTACGAAGTAGCCTTAGGAAAATGATCATACCAAAGGTGTGGTTATGTAATCCTTTTTTTAAGATCTTAGAAATATTTACTGATTTAAACGATATGATAAATGATATGAAGTGTGAAGTTGTCGCTCCTGGTTTAGATTTGCATTTACTTGGTAACTGATGAGGCTGAGCATATTTTCATGTGCTTGTTGACCATTTAGAGAAATGTCAACTTTTACTGTTTTTTGAATTGGATTTTTTGTATTTGTATTATTGAATTGTAGGAATTCTTTATCAATTCTAGATTCTAGTTCCATTCTATGGGTTGTTTTTACACTTGAGAGTTTTCTTATATTTAGGTTTATGATCCATTTCTATATATGGTGTGAAGGAGAGATCCACCTTCATTCTTTTGTATGTAGAGATACAGTTTCTAGCAGTATTCATTGAAAAGACTGCACTTCATTGAAGTTTCATCACAACAAAAGTACATCAAGTTTTAAGGAATTTATATCACAAAGAGAAGAAGCCCCCAGGCCACCAAGTTTCAACAGGAAGGAAGCAGGATGAGAAAACTATTTAGTTGTAAACAGGGACTATTTCTTATAGAAAAGAGATTTCCTAGAAAGTCATAGCCAAGAGCCCAGAGGGCAGAGCCAGGAATAATGAGCTAGCACCATGCCCAGGTAGTAGAAATGAAGTCTGATTCATACTCACTGCCCGACAGTGAACTGGTCACATATGCCCAGCTGGATTGCAGAATTGCTATGGACTGACTGGTCACTAGTCCTTAACGAAGTATCTGCGACAGTTTTCCTATCCCTCCTCACCAGCCTGTGCTGGATATATAATTGAGTGTCAACTAGTTTAATTAGTTAATCAGGTCACCCAATATTCTGGATTTTAAAAAGCCACACCCTAGGCAGTCTCATCGCTCTCTGGACCACAATCCAAAGATGAAGATCACGAAATACTGGACTTGATCCGTATTGGGAGGAAATGAGCATATTTGGCATATGGGAATGAAAAGAATTGTGGCAGAGTGAAATGTGGTAGGTTAAACAGGACCACAAAGCCTTGAGCTCCTCCCTTGAGGAAGTGAAGTCTGTTTTCCTAGTCCTGGCATCTGGGTGGCGATGTGACTTGCTTTTACCATCTATGATGGCACAAATGACATGGTGTGAGCTGAACCTAGTCCTCACAGACCTGGCAGCTTCTGGCCTGCTCTCTCCGAATCTGGCCCTGACTGGAGGGAGCCTCACAGGGAACTGGTTCAGCCTACTGGACAACTGAGGTGCCCCACGGGACAGCCAGCACCGCAGGGACCTGCCCGGCCAACCCGCAGAATGGTGACAAATAACAGGCCGCGAGGTGCTTTGAGGGAACATTAAGTTTTCACATTGAAGAATTCACAGAGAGGCCAAGTGCAGTCAGGAAAGTTGCAGAAACTTCATTTATTAAGGCCTTAGTTTGGATACCCTCCTTGCAGGGAAAACTGCTTTTTGGTCTGGATTTGCCGTTCTCATGAGCCTCAGGAAACTTGCCCAGGAGCCAGTCACTCCACCCCTCGTGCAGGTGAGACTTGCGAAGCAGGGACACTGCAGTTAATGAGGCATCAAATGAGGGGCCTTCTTGGATGTTGCGTTTGAGTTCTTAGGAGGAAATGAGCTTTATTCATGCAAAGAATTATAGTTGAAATTTGCTAAAAATATAACTGACTTTGTTTCTTGGGAAGAACAGAGGTTTTGGGTTTTTTGTTCCAACATTCCCAAGCCCCAGTCCACACCAAGGCGGGATTGCAGCCATGGGGCCAGTGGGCTCCGCCGTGGCCTCAGTGGACGGGCTGATGGTGCGCCAGCTCCGCCTCCTGTCTCTTGTCCCCACAGGGTGTCCCTTCTCGCCATCCTCCACCTCTGCTCGATGCCTCCTTCCCTGACAGTCTGAGTGGTGTTCTCTGTACTGAGTCTCACCCTTCCAAGAAAAGACCTCATTTGTGTCCAAGAAAAAAATGACTGGAGGATAAAAGGCAAACACAGAGGTTCCTACCACTTTTCTGTGACCGTACAAATGTGGTTCCATACCCTACTTGGACATGGTTCAGTCATGTTAATGAGGTTTTAGACATGCTTCCTCTAGTGAAATCAGATTTACTGTCATTTAGAAGACCACTGGTGACATGGTAATTAATTTCTGGCCATATGTACAAGTAGTTCTATGATTCAAGATTTTATAAACAACTTACCAACATTATTCACCATTATCAGAACATTGTGTACCCATAAGAAAAACCTTTTTCTTTTTTTTTCTTTATTTTTTTGTGTGTGTATTTTTCTGAAGTTGGAAACGAAGAGGCAGTCAGACAGACTCCCGCATGCGCCCAACCGGGATCCACCCGGCACGCCCACCAGGGGACGATGCTCTGCCCATCTAGGGCGTTGCTCTGTTGCAACCAGAGCCATTCTAGTGCCTGAGGCAGAGGCCATGGAGCCATCCTCAGCGCCCAGGCCAACTTTGCTCCAATGGAGCCTTGGCTGCAGGAGGGGAAGAGAGAAACAGAGAGGAAGGAGAGGGGGAGGGGTGGAGAAGCAGATGGGCGCTTCTTCTGTGTGCTCTGGCCGGGAATCGAACCCAGAACTCCTGTACGCCAGGCCGATGCTCTACCACTGAGCCAACCGGCCAGAGCTAAGAAAAACCTTTTTCAAAAGAAAATTTTAAATGCACATTTAAGGAGTTTATGTACTACTCAAGGGAATTAAGGTCATACTCATGTTCCTGGACCCATTACCTAGTAATAACTGATAACAGGGTTGTTGTTTTTTTTAATTAAAAAAGTATCTTTTCAGGCATTTTATACAAGTACCAGCATATTGTTATGTGTCCATTTTTTCTCCACTGAGCAAAGCCAACACCCCTTTTATAAAAAGGATTTTTAATGTACCCTTTGTGGTTGAGGTAAAGTTAATAAAATAAAGGTCTTTGGCCAAGCTCCCCAGAACACAGAAGCTGAGAGCAGGGTGAAGGACTGGCACTTTGTGTAGGAGCTCCGCCCCCGGCCCCACCCCTGGCCCGGCTCCGCCCCCAGCCCCTGAGAGCCAGGACAGGAAAGGCAGGATGGCAGGAGAGCCAGGCTGGTGGCTCCTGATCTCAGTCTCTGCTGCTGCAGGTGGCCCAAGACAGCCGTCACCCAGCAGGTGTCTTCTCAGTCCCAGGGCTCTCTCAGGCTACCCGATGCATGGAGAAGCCACGTCTCAGAGTCCACAGGAGGGAGAAGGAAAGGGTTATTGATCTGCCCAGTTCCTTCCTATTATTCTCTTGTTTGGCCCACAAGTATTTCAGTCCACTACAGTTCTGTGTTGCTCAGGTCCTGTCCTTTAGCAGCTGCTCAGTTTATTGGTTCTTAGGCCCTACAGTGTGGCCTGCCATCCCAGTGTGGAATTGATGACAGAACCCAGAAGTTCAAGTATGTATCTCCTTAGCCTGGACCCTGGCGGCAGCCATGGGGAGTAGTGGGGGAGGCGCATTTCCGGGCAAGCAGGTGATTCTGGGCGGCAGAAGTACTTAGTTCCAGCAGAGCTGGTAGTGCCTAGCATTGAGCAAGCGCAGAGTCGGGCGGCCAGGTGATGGCATCGAAGGCATCTGAGGAGGTAAGAGGGTGTACCCAATAGTCTAACCTACATGCACTCGGGGTGTTTTTGATTGATATCCCCTATGAGGTAAAGGCCTTTTAGAAAAGGGAAGTAATGATAATAAAATAATATGCATTTCCACGTGGAGGGGCTGGAATATAAACAACTACAGTAAAAGACAAAATTAAGTCATCGAATATTTGGCTTGAATGAGGCACAGAGAAAAGTAGTCAGGTGTCTTGCATTGATGACTCAAGAACCATGCTTACACTTATTACTTGTAACTTGTTTCTATAAAATGATTTACCAAATACCTTCAGCAAAACAAAAACAAAATCTTCCATATAATGGTAGTAGCATATTTAGAAAATTCAGAATGAATTTAGTCAGATGGAAAATGTTTTCATATGTAAAATGTAGTCAGAATCCGGGCTCGGATAATTATGAACATATTTTTCACCTCTGTGAATAACACAGAGGACACACCACTTGTGTGGGAAACAGTTCCATTGGATGCAGGGCCTGTCATCACGATGCAGGAAGTCTGCCAACTCGGGCTTTTGTTCAGTAAACACTGATGGGATCCCCCACCACCCTAATCATTGTGACAACCAAACACCAGCACAAATTTCCAAGCCCCAGCAGTGCCACTCTCCTGAGAACCACTTTTTTTTTTTTTTTTAATTTTTTTTTTTTTTTTTTTTTTTTTTTTTATAATTTTATTTTTTTAATGGGGTGACATCAATAAATCAGGATACATATATTCAAAGATAACAAGTCCAGGTTATCTTGTCGTTCAATTATGTTGCATACCCACCACCCAAAGTCAGATTGTCCTCTGTCACCTTCTATCTTGTTTTCTTTGTGCCCCTCCCACCCCCTATCCCTCTCCCATTCCCCCCTCCCCCCCGTAACCACCACACTCTTATCAATGTCTCTTAGTTTCACTATTATGTCCCACCTACGTATGGAATAATACAGTTCCTGTTTTTTTCTGATTTACTTATTTCACTTCGTATCATGTTATCAAGATCCCACCATTTTGCTGTAAATGTTCCGATGTCATCATTTCTTATGGCTGAGTAGTATTCCATAGTGTATATGTGCCACATCTTCTTTATCCAGTCATCTATTGATGGGCTTTTTGGTTGTTTCCATGTCCTGGCCACTGTGAACAAAGCTGCAATAAACATGGGGCTGCATGTGTCTTTACGTATCAATGTTTCTGAGTTTTGGGGGTATATACCCAGTAGAGGGATTGCTGGGTCATAAGGTAGTTCTATTTTCAGTTTTTTGAGGAACCACCATACTTTCTTCCATAATGGTTGTACTACTTTACATTCCCACCAACAGTGTATGAGGGTTCCTTTTTCTCCACAGCCTCTCCAACATTTGCTATTACCTGACTTGCTAATAACAGCTAATCGAACAGGTGTGAGGTGGTATCTCATTGCCGTTTTGATTTGCATTTCTCTAATAGCTAAAGAAGATGAGCATCTTTTCATATATCTGTTGGCCATTTGTATTTCTTCCTGAGAGAAGTGTCTATTCATATCCTCTTCCCATTTTTTTATTGGATTGTTTGTTTGTTTGTTGTTGAGTTTTATGAGTTCTTTGTATATTTTGGATATTAGGCCCTTATCTGAGCTGTTGTTTGAAAATATCATTTCCCATTTGGTTGGCTTTCTGTTTATTTTGTTATCAGTTTCCCTTGCTGAGCAAAAACTTCTTAGTCTGATGTAGTCCCATTCATTAATTTTTGCCTTCACTTCTCTTGCCATTGGAGTCAAATTCATAAAATGCTCTTTAAAACCCAGGTCCATGAGTTGAGTACCTATGTCTTCTTCTATGTACTTAATTGTTTCAGGTCTTATGTTTAGATCTTTGATCCATTTTGAGTTAATTTTTGTACAGGGGGAGAGACTGTAGTCCAGTTTCATTCTTTTGCATGTGGCTTTCCAGTTTTCCCAGCACCATTTATTGAAGAGGCTTTCTTTTCTCCATTGTGTGTTGTTGGCCCCTTTATCAAAAATTATTTGACTATATATATGTGGTTTTATTTCTGGACTTTCTATTCTGTTCCATTGGTCTGAGTGTCTATTTTTCTGCCAATACCATGCTGTTTTGATTGTCGTGGCCCTATAATAGAGTTTGAAGTCAGGTATTGTTATGCCCCCAGCTTCATTCTTTTTCTTTAGGATTGCTTTGGCTATTCGGGGTTTTTTATAGTTCCATATAAATCTGATGATTTTTTGCTCTATTTCTTTAAAAAATGTCATTGGAATTTTGATGGGAATTGCATTAAATTTGTATATTGCTTTGGGTAATATAGCCATCTTGATTATATTTATTCTTCCTAGCCAAGAACAAGGTATATTCTTCCATCTCATTATATCTTTTTCGATTTCCCTTAACAATGGTTTATAGTTTTCATTATATAAGTCCTTTACATTCTTTGTTATGTTTATTCCTAAGTATTTTATTTTTTTTGTTGCAATCGTGAAGGGGATTATTCTTTTGAGTTCCTTCTCAGTTGTTTCATTGTTGGCATATAGAAAGGCTATTGACTTCTGTATGTTAATTTTGTATCCTGCGACCTTACTGTATTGGCTTATTGTTTCTAGTAGTCTTTTTGTGGATTCTTTGGGGTTTTCGATGTATAGGATCATATCATCTGCAAAAAGTGATACCTTTACTTCTTCTTTTCCGATATGGATGCCTTTTATTTCTTTGTCTTGTCTGATTGCTCTGGCTAGAACCTCTAGTACCACATTAAATAAGAGTGGAGAGAGTGGACAACCCTGTCTTGTTCCTGATTTAAGGGGGAAAGCCTTCAGTTTAGTGCCATTTAATATGATGTTAGCTGATGGTTTATCATATATGGCCTTTATCATGTTGAGATATTTTCCTTCTATACCCATTTTGTTGAGAGTCTTAAACATAAAATTGTGTTGTATTTTATCGAAAGCCTTTTCTGCGTCAATTGATAAGATCATGTGGTTTTTGTTCTTTGTTTTGTTGATATGGTGTATTACATTAACCGTTTTACGTATGTTGAACCATCCTTGAGATTCTGGGATGAATCCCACTTGATCATGATGTATTATTTTTTTAATATGTTGTTGTATTCGATTTGCTAGTATTTTGTTTAGTATTTTAGCATCTGTATTCATTAGAGATATTGGTCTGTAGTTTTCTTTTTTTGTGCCATCCTTGCCTGGTTTTGGTATGAGGGTTATGTTGGCCTCATAAAATGTGTTTGGAAGTATTGCTTCTTCTTCAATTTTTTGGAAGACTTTGAGTAGAATAGGAACCAAGTCTTCTTTGAATGTTTGATAAAATTCGCTGGTATAGCCGTCAGGGCCTGGACTTTTATTTTTGGGGAGGTTTTTAATGTTTTTTTCTATTTCTTCTCTACTGATAGGTCTGTTTAGGCTTTCTGCTTCTTCTTGACTCAGTCTAGGAAGGTTGTATTGTTCTAGGAATTTATCCATTTCTTCTAGGTTGTTGAATTTAGTGGCATAAAGTTTTTCATAGTATTCTACAATAATTCTTTGTATATCTACGGTGTCCGTGGTGATTTCTCCTCTTTCATTTTGGATTTTGTTTATATGAGTTCTTTCTCTTTTTTCCTTGGTAAGTCTTGCCAAGGGTTTGTCAATTTTGTTGATCTTTTCAAAGAACCAGCTCCTTGTTCTATTAATTTTTTCTATAGTTTTTCTGTTCTCTAATTCATTTATTTCTGCTCTGATTTTTATTATCTCCTTTCTTCGGCTGGTTTTGGGTTGTCTTTGTTCTTCTTTTTCTAGTTCCTTAAGGTGGGAAGTTAAGTGGTTCACTTGGGCTCTCTCTTGTTTGTTCATATATGCCTGAAGCGATATGAACTTCCCTCTTATCACTGCTTTTGCTGCATCCCATAGATTCTGATATGTCGTATTGTCATTTTCATTAGTCTGTATATATCTTTTGATCTCTGCACTTATTTCTTCTTTGACCCATTCATTTTTTAGAAGTATGTTGTTTAGTTTCCACATTTTTGTGGGATTTTTTTCCTCTTTTTTACAGTTGAATTCTAGTTTCAAGGCTTTATGATCAGAAAATATGCTTGGTACAACTTCAATTTTTCTGAATTTGCTGATGTTGTTTTTGTGGCCCAACATATGGTCAATTCTTGAGAATGATCCATGTACACTAGAGAAAAATGTATACTCAGTCACTTTGGGATGAAATGTCCTGTAGATGTCTATCATATCCTGTGCTCTAGTGTTTTGTTTAAGGCCACTATGTCTTTGTTGATTCTCTGTTTGGATGACCGATCTAGAGCCGTCAGCGGTGTATTGAGGTCTCCAAGTATGATTGTATTTTTGTCAGTTTTTGTTTTAAGATCAATAAGTAGCTGTCTTATATATTTTGGTGCTCCTTGGTTTGGTGCATATATATTAAGAATTGTTATGTCTTCTTGATTCAGTGTCCCCTTAGCCATTATGAAATGGCCATTTTTGTCTCTAAGTACTTTTCCTGTCTTGTAGTCAGCATTATCCGATATGAGTATTGCTACACCTGCTTTTTTTTGGATGTTATTTGCTTGGAGTATTGTTTTCCAGCCTTTCACTTTGAATTTGTTTTTATCCTTGTTACTTAGATGAGTTTCCTGTAGGCAGCATACAGTTGGATTTTCTTTTTTAATCCATTCTGCTACTCTGTGCCTTTTTATTGGTGAGTTTAATCCATTTACATTTAGTGTAATTATTGATACTTGTGAGTTCCCTATTGCCATTTTATATCTTGCTTTCTGTTAGTTTTGTGTCTTGTTTGATCCTTCTCTTTTGTTTTTCTATCTTTTGTTTTTATTTGGTTGTATTCCATACATCTTTCCTCTGTTGCTATCTTTTTTATCTCATGTGCTTCTGTGGTGGTTTTTTCAATGGTGGTTACCTTTGAGTAATGAAAAGGGTCCCTACCCTGTTCATTGTAGCGAACTATTTTGTGAGTACTTTTGCACTCCATCGTCCTTTGCTACTGTTAATCTCCGTCTTCTCCCCCTCTTTCTTTTTGTTGTTGTCACAGTTTAAATTTGGTTTTATTGTGTTCTTCTTGGAGCTTTTACTTGTGGCTCTGTTTTTTTTTGTTCTTTGTATCTGATTGGAGAACCCCCTTTAGTAATTCCTGGAGTGGGGGTTTTCTGATGATAAATTCCCTCATCTTTTCTGTATCTGTGAATGTTTTTATTTCTCCTTCGTATTTGAAGGATAGCTTTGATGGGTATAGTATTCGTGGCTGAAAGTTCCTCTCTTTCAGGACTTTAAATATTGGGGTCCACTCTCTTCTAGCTTGTAGAGTTTCTGCTGAGAAATCTGATGATAATCTAATGGGCCTTCCTTTATATGTTGTATTCTTCTTTTCCCTGGCTGCCTTGAGAATTTTTTCTTTGCTGTTGGTTTGTGTCAATTTCATTATGATATGCCTTGGAGTAGGTTTGTTGGGGTTAAGAAAACTTGGAGTTCTGTTTGCTTCTTGAACTTGAGGCTTTAGTTCTTTCCACAGGCTTGGGAAGTTCTCATCAATTATTTGTTTAAGTATGTTCTCCATTCCATTTTCTCTCTCTTCTCCCTCTGATATCCCTATTATTCTTATGTTATTCTTTTTGATGGAGTCAGATAATTCTTGTAGGGCTATCTCATGTTTTTTAATTTTTGAGTCTCTTTCTTCTTCTCTCTGTTGTGCCTCAAGTTGCTTGTCTTCTATTTCACTAATCCTCTCTTCTATCTGACCTGTTCTATTAGCTAAGCTTGTTACTTCGTTTTTCAGCTCGTGAATTGAGTTTTTCATCTCTGTTTGATTTGTTTTTATAGTTTCAATTTCCTTGGACATATATTCTTTGTGTTCATTGAGTTGTTTTCTGATTTCCCTATATTGCCTTTCTGTGTTTTCTTGTATATCTCGGAGGATTTTTAGGATTTCTATCTTGAATTCTCTGTCATTTAGCTCCAAGGTTTCCAATATATTAAATTTTTTCTCCATAGATTTTTCCTCATCTAGCTGTGTTACCTCTCTTTCTTTTGTATCCATGATATTAGATTTTCTCTTCCTTAATGGCATCTGAGGGTGGTTTTGTTGATAGTATTAATGAGATTTAATAAAGAATAAAAAGTTAAAAAAAATAAAAAAATAACAAATCGAAAAGAGTTGTTTTTTTAAAAAAAAATTAATAATGAAATAAAGAAAAATAAAATAAAATAAAAATTTTTAAAAAAGGAAATTATTCCCCCCCTCTTTTTTTCCTCTCCTCTCCTCTCCCCTCTTTCTTGAGAAAATCTTGTGGTGGACTGTGAGTTATAACAAACAATGCCTGTGATGGAGGGCCTGAATTGGGGAAAAGTAATAAAGGGGCAAAAAAGAGAGAAAGAAAAAAAAAAAAAAAAAAAAAAAAGGAAAAAAAATAAAAGAAAAAAGAAAAAAAAAGAGCGTATGGACCCACAAAAAGCAAATAAGGAAAAAATTTGGGTCAAGAATAAAATGATGTGCTTTTAGGTGTTGGTTTTCTAAGAGTTATGATGAGAGGAATAAGAGGAAAATGGAAAAATGGGGGGACAAATTAAAAACTTACTATTGTATTTAGTGGAACAAGAACTAGATAATATGGAGAGCCAGGGATGGGAGCACTGCTAGTGAGTTAAAAAGGTGAAGTAAAAACCCCCCAAAATGCCACAAACATAGGTTTGAGTCCCAGATAAGATAATTTGTTTGTTATTGAGGTTTGAATGAGAGGAGATGTAAAGGAGAAAGGAAGAAACTAATATAGAGGGAGAAAAGAAAGAGAGAGAGAGAAAAAAAGAGGCAACCACTAAAAGAAGAAAAAAGAAAGGAGAGAGAGAGAGAGAGTTAAGGGTTTTGGAGTGCAACCCTCATAGAGAGAAAGGAAGAGAAGAGAAATGATAATGGGAGATGTAACACTTATGGGTAGTGTAGTTCAAGGAGAGGAGAGAGTAAGACCGGTAGAGAGTTAATCGGTTAAATTGGAGGAGGAAAAAAAAGTCTCAAGAATGAAGATTAGAGAAACAAACGAACAAATATAATAAAATGGGATAGGTTATAAAGTCTGCCGATTATTCTTGATTTTGAGAGGTTATCTTCTTGCTTTTTCTTTTCTCTCCCTCTTCCTGGTCGGTGACTCTGTACCCCGGGTTCTGCCCCTTTGGCACGCTCAGGTAGAGGTTTGCAGTTGATAAGTCTCTATGGCAATGTCATGTATTGTGCTTTATTCTCGTTGGGAGTCGAGGCTCATTAGCATTTATAGGCTCCGACAGTGAGAGAGTCCGTGTTCCTGGAGCCTTTCTCCTAGTCTTTCCTTCCTCAATTAGTAGCCTGATAGTCCAGGTATGGGGTTGCTGCTGCCTCTGCCTGGATAGTAAGAGGCTCAAATTGCTGGCAACTCCCCACTCTATTTCCACTCAGCACAGGGCTCTGGGTAAGGCTCAGTCAGTCAGAGCTGCTAGCATAATCAGGCGGGCTTTCCGCCCACTCGAAGACCTCTGGCTCTGCCACTCTATCCGGTAACACAAGCGGGCGCCCACTTCCGGGGCGCTTGGAGGAAACTCTCACTCACTGTCTGCAACCAGGATATCTGGCCAGCAGTCTCACGCTCTGAGTGAAACCCCCAACCGCAGGGAAAAGTTGCAGCGTTGGAATTGAGTCTCGCTCCGTCCCCGTGTGCGGCTTTTGCAAGGCGCTGGGGCGGCCCGAGATTCCGCTTTGGCCCACACAAAGGCCCCTGACTCTGCCCCTCTCTGCGATAACACGAGCGCGCACTGCCGAGGCACTCGGAGGAATCGCTCACTCCTTATCTGCGCGCGCAAACCAGGATATGAGGCCGGCCGTGGGAGAACCACTTTTTTAAAAAACAAATGCAATACAGGGGGTCCTTGGGTTACGACACAGTTCCGTTCCTGCGACAGTGACATAACCCGAATTTTGGTGTAGTAAGTCAAAGCACCCTAGCCAAGCAGAAACAGAACACTTGCGCTTTTAACCGTCCAAAATGGCGTAGGTAAGTAAGCATAGGGGGCTGCAAACTCCCTCACTCATGCCACGTTACTGCGTGTTCTTCTGCCGCACAACCAAACTACTTCACCCACGTATGATGCTAAAGGCGTAAGCCGAAACACATCTCAATATTTAAAAGTTTTTATGGGAGTGAGCATGATAAATGATACTGTTGTAACCTGAGGACCCTCTGTATATATCTATAGTATATTTATATCTGCATTTTGCAGAATTTGCATTTAGAAATTCCTTCCACATTAGCACTTATAGATGGACCATCCTTTGTAACAGTTGCACAATATTCTAATGTACTGATGGGCCAAGATTTATTTAGTTCTCGATGGTCATATTGACCTTTTCAGCTTATTACAAACAATGCTGCAAAAATGATCCTTACACTTTAGTCTTTCTGCACTTGTACCAATGTATCTCTAGGATAAATCCCCATAAGTCAAAAGATATAATGTATTTAAAATTTTTTAAATATACTGCCAAATTACCCTCCAAATTATTGCTAAATATATACCTCCTAACAGGCAGATATGATTGCTTGTTTTCCCATGACTTCCTACCACTAGGTATTGTAGATGGTTTTAATCTTTGCCAATTGGTATTTTACAGATGAAAATGAGGGATTATAAATGTCTATATGAAGCCATTTTCAGATCATTTTATATTACCTAGTAGTCCCCAGCCTTGAATTGTCTTTTTATATAAGACACTCATGTGGGAAAGATTGGACTTTCATTGTTTTCTAGGGGAGTGCAGGATAACTAATGAAAGTTAGGCAGATGTAAATTTTGGCTTTAAGAATGCACAAACTTGCCTGACCTGTGGTGGCACAGTGGATCAAGCATCGACCTGGAACACTGAGGTTGCTGGTTCAAAACCCTGGGCTTGCCTGGTCAAGGCACATATGGGAGTTGATGCTTCCTTCTCCTCCCCCTCTTCTCTCTCTCTCTCTCTCTCTCTCTCATCTCTAAAATGAATAAATAAATTAAAAAAAAAAAAAAGAATGCACAAACTTTCTAACAACTGTAGCCATCTGGCAAGTCAATGGCTGGCCTTGGAGATAAAGAGCCCCCCACTGCTGGAAATTTTTATTTCCTATGGAATGCTACACAAGGTCACCATTTCTGAAAACGTAGTTTGTGGACCAAATGTATGTGGGATGACTCATAGGTGATACAACTTTTTAAAAATTTTTCATTGGCATATATTCATTTTTATATGTCCATCCTGTGTTGTTACTATTGCTACCAAATCATATACTCTTAAGATACTAAGGCAGTAGTGCTCAAATTATCAATAAACTTTGGTCAGTAATGTGCTTGATGGCCTCTAAGGTCTCCTCAAAACAGATTCCACAGTTCTAAATATAATTTCAATATTACTAAATTTTCAAATAGTAAAGTGACTTCTCAACCCCAGCCTGTTATATTTATTACAAGCAATTTTTTTTTTTTGTATTTTTCTGAAGCTGGAAATGGGGAGGCAATCAAACAGACTCCCACATGCCACCTGACCAGGATCCACCTGGCATGTCCACCAGGGGGCGATGCTCTGCCCATCTGGGGCATTGCTCTGTTGCATCCAGAGCCATTCTAGTGCCTGAGGCAGAGGCCATAGAGCCATCCTCAGTGCCCAGGCCAACTTTGCTCCAATGGAGCCTTGGCTGCAGGAGGGGAAGAGAGAGACAGAGAAGAAGGAGAGGGGGAGGGATGGAGAAGCAGATGGGTGCTTCTCTTGTGTGCCCTGGCCGGGAATCGAACCGGGGACTCCTGCATGCCAGGCCGATGCTCTACCACTGAGCCAACCAGCCAGGTATTACAAGCAATTTAAACACAAAGTTCTAGTATTACAGAATTTGAGTTTGGGGGTCCTCAGGTTACGAAAGTCTGGACATACAACGTTTTGAGTTTTGAGTTTACAACACTCTCTCCCATATAAACTTTAAAAAATTGAAATGTGTTTCAGCTTACGCTGTTAGCATCATACTTACAGACCACGTGGGTGAGCTGGTTTGGTTGTGCCTGGCAGTAGAATATGCAGTACAGTATATTTATGTCCTTTTCCCTTTTCTTTCGCTTAGTTCTGTAACAACAGTATTAGGATAGGGAAGTGACTTAGGTTACGGTGTGTTTCAGCTTACACCAAAATTCGGGTTACGTCACTGTTGTAGGAATGGAACTGTGTTGTAACCTGAGAACCCTCTATATTAGGAGTTTGGTGGAATCTCGTGAAAACTTAGTTAAAAATGAGATCCCTATGCTGCAAGTGCATGCTCATCGTGAAACTATACACAAATGGGGAAAAAAATGCTACTAGCATCCCCTTGACCCGTTAGGATATTCTAAAGACTATCTTTAGGAAGGGAGTAGCAGGCTGTTTCACACGTCCATAACCCTCTGTGGCTGTCACAAAACCACCAGCCAGTCCACCGTGTTCAGAGGTGAATATTTATTTAACTCATATATAAATTTTACATGGTATCCATGATGCTATAAGCATAGGCACATTTTCTTTTTAACTCAAGGTACATTCAGAAATTACTCTCACTCCATCCCACTCCAATTTCCTCAAGATAGAACATCTAATATTTGTAAAGCAAGGGCCAGAGAGGCCCTGCACATTAATTTTAGGAGAGTGCTTCTGACCATTATAACCATTCCTTCTGACTTAAACCAAGAAGGGTCAACAAGCTTTTAAATCAATAGAATTAATTAAATACCTCTGCCTGGATTTTTTTTTAATACGTGTGGTTTTGTTTCTCTTACTTAGTTCAAGTCAGAAAAATAATTGGTACCTTTATTCCTATCGGCCTTTAAATCCCTGGGGGATGGTTTACAGATGTCACCATAGCAAAGAGCTCACCTCAGCTCATCTCTGACAAATGGGCAGCTTCCCACTCAGGACAGTTAAACATCACTCTTTCCTGCTGATTTGCCCTTAAAGGGACTAACGCTGGGAATTTAATAATTAATGGATTCACAGAAGAGACTGAGCACAGAGCAAACTGGGCTGAAACAGATTCCCCAAAACGACTCAGTTGGTTCGTTGATTATACCAGGCATGATCCAGACATAGAGGTTCTTGTCATTCACAACATTCATAACATCACGACAAGATCTACACTGTAAAGTCGCTGTACCTGGCTGAATTCAGAGAAAACACCGAGTGTTTGAAAAGGATTCATCATAGCCACTCTGATACGATGCACTAACTTGGAAGAAAATGAAATGATTCATAGGTACAATTCTCTCTCTCTCTCTTTTTTTTTTTTTTTTTTTTTGTATTTTTCTGAAGCTGGAAATGGGGAGAGACAGACAGACTCCCGCATGCGCCCGACCGGGATCCACCCGGCACACCCACCAGGGGCGATGCTCTGCCCCTCCGGGGCGTCGCTCTGCCGCGACCAGAGCCACTCTAGCGCCTGGGGCAGAGGCCAAGGAGCCATCCCCAGCGCCCGGGCCATCTTTGCTCCAATGGAGCCTCGGCTGCGAGAGGGGAAGAGAGAGACAGAGAGGAAGGAGAAGGGGAGGGTGGAGAAGCAAATGGGCGCTTCTCCTATGTGCCCTGGCCGGGAATCGAACCCGGGTCCCCGCACGCCAGGCCGACGCTCTACCGCTGAGCCAACCGGCCAGGGCCGGTACAATTCTCTTAGTAAAATTTTCTGTTTCTTGCTAATAACACATTTTAGTTCAGAAAATGCATTCATTTTATTCAAATAGGTTTTTTCTAAAACATAAATATTTAAATTAAGTTTTTATAAATGCAGAGAATGTTCTGTTGATCCTCACCCGGATATTAATCAGCCCAAAACTTAAGTGATGAAGAAATAATATTTGTAATTATAATCATTTTAATTTGTCTATAAATATATAATAGGATCTTTGCAACTTAATTATGAGTAATTAACTCATACTTCATGTACTACTGAGCACCTTAGATTACATATTGTTGAATTAAACTATTGGCATTAATATATGTTTTTTAATATGTTATTTACAATCACAAGTATAATTCTCTTGTATAACAACATTCCAGTGATTTTGAAAATATATAATGAAAGAGTGCAGTACAATTTACAAATGCATCAAAGCTTTCCTCACAATAGTCAACCTGGGACTTCCCTCTTTAGCATTTTAAAATAGGAAACCAAAGGGGGGAAAAATCAATGTCCTAAAACTGTGTTTTCCAAAGTTTGTTTTGTTCTGTGTTTTAATTCTAGCTTCACAAGGTGCTCTGTTAGAAAGCAGTGGTGTGGGGAATGGGAGGCACGGGGCACCCCAACCCCGCCCGCCCCCAGGAATCACACCTATAAGCAAGTCTCCCGGGAGACCTGCAATCCTGAAGTCTGTTAACTTCTCTTAACTCCGTGTTTTAACAAACATCTCTGATTTCCAATCTTTTACTTCCACCGCCCACACAACACCGCTCAGTGCTCCCCCCCCCCCCGAGTTAGTGTTACCCGATAACATACTTTGGGGAAATGCTGATGGAGAATAAAACTTCCCAACTCAATTCACACTTATGTCTGAGAGAGCAGGATCACATGCCTTTAACACAGTTTCCACTTTTTAAAGCTCTTTGCATAAGAATTTGCCAAAATATGATTCTGAAAAATAAACAGAAAACCCCCCACAAATCTAACCCTGAATATTTATTTACCTCTGTAAATTGTCCGGGAAAGGAGGGCTACAAATGCTTATAGAAATTCTAGAGCTCATTTTCAAGGGTTAAGGGAAGTGATTCCTAACTCAAATATTAGGTGTATTTTTTAATGAATCTGTTTTGAAAGATAAAAGCTTTAAATCAGTAATATGTGATGTGGTGTCTGAAAATATTCTTATAGAAAAATAGCAGGTCATTATATATATTATTTCCCTGGAATTCCGAAAGAGCTGCGGGTGCTATTAATAGATCTGATTGTAGTGCTGGGTCTATATTCAAAAGCCAGCATCATCCAGAATTATATGAGGCTGCTCGATTACTGGTTCAAAAATGCATGCATACAAGCCCAGGCAGAAACAAGGGTCAATAAATTGCTCGGTGCTTCCACCGAAAACCACAAAAGGGATAATTAGTCAACCCGACATGAGTTGTGTGTGTGTGTATATATATATATATATTTATATATATCAAGTGACGATCTTTTTAAAAAATATCCATCATTTGCTCTCTATAAATAAAGCTATCAGTCTTGGCTCTGCGACAGCAGACCTGAGCGTGAGCGCAGCCCAGGAGCCAGCATCTTGCATGCACACTACTCTTAAGAAAAGTTTTGCAATTGAAGCCGTCTGCTTTGGCTCAGATTCCACCAACTTAACAGCTCAGATCAGCCTCTGAGGCTTTAATGCCTGCTCTGCATAGGCTAATGAGAACACTTTAGAATCTTTCTGTACCCCCGAAAGATAATGCAGTAAGAAAAAAGTAACAGCTGCTTCATACTTAAAAGGTGGGTTGTTTCCATTTAAAGTTCTTTTCTCTCCTTGCCAGGGAAAGTCAACTCAGAAGTAGGAGATAAATCACAATAAACAAGAGGAACTTACTGGGGAGGAGAGAGATGAAAATGTCTATTTCCCATCTTGCTATTCAGCCCTTGCTTACCCGGGTGAACCAGTTGCCTGGAAACTGGCGATGATTAGCATCTGCACATGCTGTCCTACTGTTCGCGTCCTTGATTGTCAAAAGCTATTCTGGGTATTTCCAATCGCCCTCCCCTCTTTACCCGTTGACTGCTCTAAAGAGACAGTTTTATTCTGGTGTTCCCAAGGGGTGTTTTCTTGGGATGCCCCCTTGTAGCTGGTGAAGTTGACAAGAGGAGTCTAGGACAGTTACGCAGAACTCTTGGGATTTAAAGCCAACTGTGGTGTGCGACGTCGGATGGCACACTTGGGTGGCATCGCAGCCCTCCTTCGCCCAAAGGAAGGTTGCCCTCCGTTCAGGCCACCAAGCCCAGTCTTGTTATTTTAGCTGACAGGAAGGAATGAATGATGAACACAATTGGCTTGGGGCAGGAATGAAGGTCCAGTTGCTGAAATTTGAAAAGAAGAGAGCATGAGAGATTGTCAAATTAGCGCTTGGTGCAGAAGAGTGATTTACACATCAGACGGGTTGGGGCACTTTCTGCTTTTGAGAGTTAACTGGGGCAATTAATGTTTTTAAATCCTTGCCCCTCAGTGAGATTAAAAAAGAACTCTTTGAACTTATTTTGTACATCTCGTATATCTTTTTTTTCTCTGAAATTGGTTCTGTGAAATTTATACATACCAATAGAATAAATATTGATGTTGCCCTTTTTGACTATTTTTGGTATCACAATCATGATATTATTTATGTTGGATTGGGTACAGCATGAAGCAGCACTAAATTTCACATCTGAAGATTTGGTCTGAGTCCTGGCTCTAACTCTCTTAAACGTAGAATCTTAGACAAGTCACTTATAATTTTTCTTGGTCCTACCTAACTCACAGGGTAATTCGTTGTATTCAGTGAGATCCTCTGTGTGAAAAGTCTTTGTTCCTCCCAACACAAAACCCATGCTGCTTGACAACCGTGTGTGACTGTCCTCTGTGCTATGGTAGGCAAGCACATCACAGGTCTGTTAGGGTCCCTTCCAGAGACTCAGCCTCCTCCGTGTGTTCCTACAGAGCCCAATACATGGTCAGAGCATAAGAGTCAGGTTGCATTTTTATCACCTGACGCAATGCGGGGGAACTGGGGCAGTTGTCCCCAGTTCTCTTCTAATGATGGCACTTCTGGAAATATAATATGTCATTATTTTATATTAAGTTTTTATTACTCATTATGAACCAGTCACTGTGCGCAATATTTTCTATATGCTATTGTATTGAATTTTCACAAAGTCCCTAGGAGTAGCTGTTACTATCTCTATGACATCAATGGGAAACTAAGATTGGGCAAAGTTCTAAACCTTTCTGAGATCAGAGATCTTACAGGACAGAGAAAGCATGGACTCAAACACAAGTCTATCTGATGCCAGAGTCAGGGCTTAACCACAATGTCCTATTTCACTAATACAGAATGCAACTTTTGGAAGTCACCTTAAAGACAGTCTACTTCAGTCACCATATTTTATGCTTGGGGAGACTCAGATCCAAAGAAATAAAAGGTCTTGTCTAAGACAGTTGGGGATTTGTTCCAGTCTTAGCAAACACTCGGGGCTCTCGACCTTCAATTTATAGCATTTTCCACAACTCTTTTCTGCTCCCTTCCCCCACACTGGAAAGGCCTGCTGCTTATTTCTTGGGGTTGCTTAACCAGACACTTTGAGGGAAGCTATCAGTGAACTTGAGCTTATCAACCTCATGACTGGCAGCGAAAAATCAGTCCTTCCAAAGTCTTCCAAGTCAGGTCATAATTACAAGCAAAAAAGGCTGACATTTAGACGTAAGTGATTTTCCCAACAGGCAAAAATAGCCTTGAATTTTCAAGTCAAGGATAAAGCAGGAGGCTGGTTCTTGTTCTTTTTTTTGACTTTTCTCAGAAAAAGTACACACTTGGGGACTTGGCAGAACAACAATGGAACTAGAAGCATTCTTAGTAAAATGAACTTTCAGATCACTTGTTTATTAACAAAATGGTGCTTCAGGCTGAATCTATTGTTTGAAACATACCAATAAATGACAACAACAAAAATCCTATAAAATGTTGATCCATTTTAAAAGTTAGAAAAATGACCGGCTAGAAAATGGTCTCAGAAAGTGAGTTCAGATCAGCTGTCAGCCCCAGGGCAGCGACTCCACTATGACTGCCTGTGGCTCTCCTAGAAAGAAGTCTGGAATTGCATCAGGGCCAGTAGTATCGTGTATTTGAGAACAGTAGAGCTGAAACTTCGGAATTAAAGGTCCTTACTCTCTTCTAAGTGTGGTCCTGGCTCCTTTCTTCAGTCAGTCCCTATTAGGTATCCCTGAATGGTTTTCAGAGAGTTTCCAATGAAGTAACTGTAGAGGGATGGGGGTGGGGAAGGATGGATTGAGGAAAGGCCAGTAGCTGAATTGAAGTTACTGGCTCTTTAAAGTTGAGATTTACCTCTGCTTTGTATATATTCCCTGTGCCTGTTATCAAGTGGAAGTCAATCAGCATTTGTTGACTAACCCCGCAATGAGGAGGACCTAAACAGAGACTAGTTATTACAAAGTCAAGGTCTTCTTTGATGGTCTACGTCCTACGGCTTCAAGGAGATGCTGTGTCTTCCCGAGCAATGGCAAGAACTACAGTCCCTGGAAAATAGGAGCGCAATTCTCACCCTTCAGTGGAACGGAGCTAATTTACTTTTTCATTTCATTTCAGCAATGATCACAGGAAATCATGAATTTTAAACACAGGGGCTATCTGCATTGGTATGAAAAGGATGTTACCTTCGCTGGCAAATTTGCTCATTTTGTTGGACATTTGACATTCTCCCCAAACTTCTGGGCCTTTGTCTGGCCCTCTCTTCGCTGCCACTTTGACTCTGACCGTCGTTTGGCACCTCCCCCCTCTGTGCTCTCTGTGCCCTCTGCTCCCAGATGGCCAGGACTGCATATTTCACATCCCCGTGTCCCTGACACCTAGCGCAATGCCAAGGTTAGATCGGATGCTTGATAGTGTTTAAAAATGAATGTGCGTTTTGAAGCTGGTGGCATCCTCCTTGAGAAGGATTTAATGCTGACCTTGTAAAGGGTTCTTTACTTGGATTCAAATACTCATGGAGCATTCCAGTGGAAAACAACACCAGCATAAAGCACTGTGCAAAATACGGATTCTATTACTGTTTCGCAAGGATCGAGTAAGACAGGAACCTGCAAGTACTTTGTTAATAGTCAAATGGGAGCCATTACAGGGCGTGTGGCGTAATGAAATAGAGGAAGTCCCACTGTCTAATGGAAAGGGGCACTTACAATCTCTCCATCCTTGCCTCCAAAATCTAGATACAGCATCCGGATTCCATCATCTGAAGACATTTTCAACTTTTCATATGGAGCCTGTACGATTGTCTTGGGAAAGGCACCCTCCTGTGGTTCAGTGGTGACGGAGAACCCATTGTCATAGTGGATGGTCAGGCGACACTCCTGGTTTTTGTAGGTGCAAGCTGAGAGAGACAGAGAGAGATGCGGATGAACAAGGGAAGCCAATCCATTTCCCAAGCACTTAAATTTCAAGTCTCCTCAGTCCTGGGGACCAGCCACAGATGGCATTCTAAAGTTAAAAATTAGCAACTGTTCATGCAAATAGTCTCCTTGGATGGATTTTTGTCTTGTCATTTAACTTGCTCCGTGAAACTAAAGGAAGGAAAGCAACTGAAAGACAGTCGGCTTGCTGGGATTGACTGCATTTCCTCCGGCCTCCAGCCCTGACTGCTCTGTCAGACAGCACACAGGGAGAGAGGTGTGCTTGTCTCAAGCTGGGGAGAACAGACAGCTGATTTAGAGTGAGCTGTCTCAATCATCACACCACACACACACACACACACACACAGTCCCTGACTGCTCTGTCAGACAGCACACAGGGAGAGAGGTGTGCTTGTCTCAAGCTGGGGAGAACAGACAGCTGATGTAGAGTGAGCTGTCTCAATTATCACACCACACACACACACACACACACACACACACACACACACACACACACAGTCTATGCTGTGCCTACCCCCCTGGTGAGAAAGGAAGCATTCCCCCTATTAAGTCACCAAAGCTAACACCTGTGACAAACCTAAGAAGTCGGGAGTGAGTCGTTCAAAAATAATTTTATTTTTAGTTTTAAGGAAGTTGAACAAAGTTCGTTTTATAAATAGAAAGGAGTGCTTTTTAAATTTCCCCGATGACCTGACTAGGCCCTTGAAGAGGGGCGTGTCTTCCCTCTGTCCGGGGGTGCCCAGGAACCTCGGGGTCCATCCGCCCGGTGCCCTCTGACCCAAAGGAACAAAACTGAAACCTCGTCAACTCGGGTTCCTGCTCTTACCTGGGTGCTGTGCTCACTGCGTTCAGAAAAAGACACTAGTGACTTAAGCTTATGAGCTCTATGAAGAAACACTACCGGAATCCGGGGTCCCTTTTAGGAAGACTGACCAAACTGTTCTGAAAAGGGTTGACAAGTACTGATTGGATTTTTTTTGTTTTATAAAACACCACATTTAACAGACTCGGGCAAGCAAATCAGCTCAGGCCCTCAGAAACATGTGCAAGCCTTTTAAGGATACCACGACGTTTTATTTGCTGGAGATGGGATTCAAGAAGAGTCTAGAAAGGATGTTATTGACCACTTGATACCACCATGAACTTAGCATTATACCCCAAATGGAACTTCACTTTACCACACCCTTCCTACCGTAGCAGGACCTTAGCTGAATGTTCCAGGTGAAAGATGCGACGATTAGAGAGGTAAAGCTGTCACCACCTGGGTGGGTTAGACTTCGGAATTCAAGTTCTTTCCACACGGTGCCACGAATCTTCTCACACCCCAGTACTCGGGATATGGGGGGACGTCGGCGTCTCGGAGTGCTAACTGGGGTGGCAGAGGCCTTCAGGGTGGGGCATAGGAACGGGTCTGTATGTCCCCACAGAATGAGGTGACTTCTAACTGAAGCTCTAATTGAACATATACTCCTTCCTTTCTCCAATTTACTGCAGGCAACTTTCAATCCATAACTCAGGGCTGATATTTCCCAGAGGTTCACTCTCTACTAGGTCTTTGAGTCCTTCTGGGCAGAGCCCCTCAATAAGTCTTGTTTTCCCTTTGGAGGGCCCTAGACCCTGCCACCCCTTCTGTCCAAGGATGACCAGGGACTAGCACATATGTAGTTATGGCTTCTCATCTTGCATCTTCATCTTTGACAATTTTCACTTGAACCACCTGCAGAATATGTGGCCGAATGGGCTTAAGTTTGGGTTTCTTTTTTTTTCCCCCCT
Organism: Saccopteryx bilineata; assembly: GCF_036850765.1. Lineage (NCBI taxonomy): Eukaryota > Metazoa > Chordata > Mammalia > Chiroptera > Emballonuridae > Saccopteryx > Saccopteryx bilineata. The sequence continues at coordinate 16,039,386 of NC_089492.1, read as the reverse complement.
TCTATGTTGAACTTGCAAGCTATGGCATCATTCAGATAGTGTGAATTAACTGCTTGTGATGCTTTTTAACTCTAGTTGACGTCAAATGGTACTTATGGCCTTGATATAATGGAGTTGGTTATCTGAGGGTGTTCTCAGCCTACCCAGGATATAAACGGAACACATGATCAAGTTAACTGAAGCTCTGAGGAGAACCTAACTAAGTCCCTTTCCCTGAATCTGCAGGCAGCTTTGAGTTTGTAACCGCCTTGGACCTTGGGCCATTGCCATCATTCCTTTTCTCCCAGGATCCAGCGAGCTCAGACCGCACAATTGTTTGTTATTCTCCTTTGGCTGGTCTGTCAACAGCCTCATTGTTTTCCTGTTGAAGTGGAGTTCAGTTTATTGAGAGAGAAGGATTTTACAGAATTTGTGGAATGTAAGCTACACCGAGTCCCTTTGGCCATCTTTATCCTTTCGTGGAACACTCCTGAAGTTGTTGCAAGGAGTCTGAGCTTCTCGGGTGCTGCACATAAAACTTCATTCTATTTAGTTTTCAGGTGGCTTGGGCCTTGTCCAACTCTCAGGGTGAAACGCCCCGGTTCCTCTTGCCATACAGAACAGGCGTATAAAATTAAACATTCAGTGACACTCCGGAGAGGTTTTCAACCATGTTGGAGAATATTTGGAGGTCCTACCTTGTTTCAAGATAATTTCAAAAGGATTGATTACCTTGGAGAATTTTCTATGATCAACCCTAAGGCACTCCAACTTAGGTTTGCTGGAAGACTGCAGAAGGTATGTGTCACCACATATGATGTCACATACTGCCTTCTGTAGGAGGGACCACGGAAGACCTGGGAGAAGTTGGCCTTAGATCTCAGAACCAGAAACAATTTGTCTTAGAGCTCAGAATCAGGACCAATAGAATTCTAGAGACTGGTACCTGTATTTGTGCCAGCTGATAAAAAAAACAACAAACCAACAACACTGGGTCAAATGTGGAGCCCACCTTAGCAAATGGACAAGATTTTACAGCATGTATTTTATGTCTATCTGTCTATATATCTACCTATCCATCCATCCATCATCTCTCTGTATCAATTAGATATCATCTACTTACCTACCTACCCATATGATTTGGACAATGTCCTGAAAATTATTTATCAAGCCACCTGAACAGAACAGTTGGTTTAGAACACTGACATAACTAAGAAGTTCCATGTCTCTGCAGACAATGTAGTGAATAAAGAATGGATTTCAGGGAGACACAGCACATTTAATCAGTGCTGTTATTAGTTATGTGATCTTGGGCAAGTTACTTAGAAATTTGCTTCCCAATTTGTAAAGTTACATTGACAAGGGAATTGTAAGGATTATTAGATGAAATGAGGCAATGTATTATGACCTAGGACATATAGCAAGTACTTAATAGTACAGTATAGATGGGTTCTTCCTTCTACACACATAGCCCATTTCTAACCCATCCTTTCTTAGACTACAAGATGCGGATTGCACTCAACTGCGTGCTGCATCCTAGCTGCCTCTCTGTCCCTACCAGGGGCAGGGGTGGCTGTGACTCTTCCCAAGTTGGTAACCCTCTGCTCCGCTTACCCCCTCCCCCAAAGATGCCTTTGCTTCCGGCTCTGTTTCTGAGCCTGCTTGTCCAGGTTTCTTATCAGTTCTGTGAACTTCCTAATAGATTTTCGGTAGTTTGATTCTGTAAAAAAGTGCTCAGAACCAATTGCTTTTGTTTACAACGAGAACCCTTATTAGTTTATGCCTCCAAATGCAATGCCTCCAATAAGCCAGCTGGGACTCCAGGCAGGAAAACCACATCTGACTTGCCAAATCGCTCATTTTTTTCTTGAATAAAGTTTGGATTAGGCTTTTTATAGTCAAACCCTTAGACTCCATTGTATTGATAGTATAGGGCATAGAGTGTGCCTTAATTTAGAAAGATTTAAATTTCCCTCTGAAATTCTAAGTGCCCCAAGGAGACCAGTAATGGAAAGGTCTTTGAGGCCAGAGTGAGGCAGAGTGGGACAGACAGAGTGGGACATCGGGCCCGTCGCCAGCAGCGCTCACCTGTGGTGACTTCAGGAATGAGTTCGGCCGAGTTGTGACAACCCTGCACTATGCTCCTTGTCCAGTGGGAGAGGTCCCTGCTGACTTCGGCCCTGAAGAGGTGCGTTTCAATCCCCTGCCTGGTGCCTGTTCGTGTGGCAAAGGACAGGTCTGCACCAGCCTGGGGTGATCCTTTCCCTGGACCTGAATGGACGAGTCTGTTGAGGGAGGGAGAGAGAGAGAGAGAGAGAGAGAGAGAGAGAGAGAGAGAATTAATCAAAGTGGAAACTGCTTTGATCGCCTGACATGTCACCTGGTAAAAGTCCCGAAGTTGGTGAGTTGCTCTCATTCTTCTGATCGGAAATGAAAGGACCCATTATACCCCGTGGTCACCAGGGCTTTCTGCCACCCCCTCACCAGCTCCCTCCAGTGGTCCAGCGAGGTTAAGAAGATGCCCAACAGCTATGCATCCAGTTGAATATGCAGTGGAGTTGATTAATATGACTTTAACTGTCGTTAGACAAATTCAACTATGCTCACTAATCCAAAAAGAAAGAATGAAGTAAACAAGAAGAACAATTTAAATAGTGTGTAAAATCCTCCCCACCATTCCATTCCTGGGCATATATAGGCCCCGGCGTGAGCATGAGAAGGGAAGGGGAACCCACTGTTTCTTCGGTTGAACTCAGTTCCCCAGTTTCCTGTAGTCTGGAGCATCTGGCTGCACTGAGTGCACGTCTGGCTGCACTGAGTGCACGTCTGGCTGCACTGAGTGCACGTCTGGCTGCACTGAGTGCACGTCTGGCTGCACTGAGTGCACGTCTGGCTGCACTGAGTGTACGTCTGGCTGCACTGAGTGCACGTCTGGCTGTACTGAGTGTACGTCTGGGCGTGCAGTTCTCATGCACGTGTCTCCAAACGCAAGTGAACAGCCCGTGTCAAAACTTGAGAAGGAACTGGCGATGCTGGACTTCTTGAGAAAAGGAAGAGAATTGTACTTGATGGGAGATGTGAGGGGTTTTAAAGGCTGAGTTTTGCTGTACGTGTTGTTCATACTGCTATTAGAACGCAAAAAATGTTCTCTGAAAAGCCGGACTTAAAGGGCTCAGAGCACTCCCTTCTGAGCAGGGACCAGAGTACTCTAACCCTTCTGAGCAGGGGCCGGCTGGTAATCGTTTGGAATTCTCAAACCCTCATCCACTTCTTGATATTTCAGCCTCCTTTTGGGAGAGACTATCGCAGGGGTCCCCAAACTTTTTACACAGGGGGCCAGTTCACTGTCCCTCAGACCGTTGGAGGGCTGGACTATAAAAAAAACTATGAACAAATCCCTATGCACACTACACATATCTTAAAGTAAAAAAACAAAATGGGAACAAATACAATATTTAAAATAAAGAACAAGTAAATTTAAATCAACACACTGACCAGTATTTCAATGAGAACTATGCTCCTCTCACTGACCACCAATGAAAGAGGTGCCCCTTCCGGAAGTGCGGCGGGAGCTGGATAAATGGCCTCAGGGGGCCGCAGTTTAGGGACCCCTGATTTACAGGATAGCATAAGTATCATTGAGTAAATGTTACTTCTGTCCAGGGCTTGTGCATTTTGCATTTTCAGCCTTATCTTGTAACACAGAAACAAACACTACACCAGTTTCTACAGAAATCCTGGTCAGTCTGTTAGCTGGGTGGGTGGGAAGGTTATTTTCTTAGGCAAAGCACTTGTTACCTCCAGGTTAAAACTTGCACAAAGGAAATGCAAAAGTTTATTTTCTCTTGTGAGCTTCAATATTGTAGACCAGGATTATCAGTGTAATAAAACGTATGGTGGCCTACTGAATTTCTAGTAGTAAGCTTGCTATATAACTTAAAGGAGGTTTTCTTTACTTACAAAGTTAGTTGGTGTGTGCCAACTTGAAGAAAAAGGTTCATTGAATAACCTTTTAGCTGTAAAATACTTTGAAGTTAGAGATGTTCTCAAGAGAGAACAAATATTGGCAAGAATGAGGAGACAAGGGAACCCTGGTACATGGTTGGTGGGACTGTAAATTGGTACTGCCACTATGGATGACAGTATATGCAGGTTCCTCAAAAAATTCAAATTAGAACTACCATGTGACCCAGCAGTGCCACTTCTGGGTACACACCCAAAGGGAGTAAAACCAGGACCACCTCAAAGACATCTGTGCCCCCATGTTCATTGCAGCATGACTCACAATAGCCACGCTATGGAAACAACCTAAGTGTCTTTCGAGGGATAAGTGGATTTAAAAAATTGTGATATATATATGTGTATGTGTGTGTGTGTGTGTGTGTGTGTGTGTTAAAAGCTTACAAACTTTTAGTTATAAAATGAGTAAGAATCTAATGTATAGCCTGGTGGCTGCACATTAAGAGATTGTGTTGTACACTTTAAGAGAGTAGCTCTTAAATGTTCAGACACACACACACACAGTCATGGTAATCACGTGAGGCGATATGTTCATTAACTTGATTATATACTGCTCGCAAAAATTAGGGGATATTTCCAAATGAATATGAAGTGATAAGAAAAAGAAGCATTTGATTTTTTTTTTATTAAACAAGAACATCAGAAAAGCAAACGACAAGTCAACGAAAGTTATTCGATTATGCAAGTGAGATGCAAAACCAACTTTCATTTCATTTGTGAAAATGCACTGTACAAAAGGCTGAAAGCACTGGAGCATCTGCACGTTCCCTGATCCCCTAATTTTTGTGAGCAGTAGTAATCTTTCCACATGTATAACTAATTGCCAAGTCACTGCACACGTCTAATATAGATAATGTGATGTGTTCATTGGAGAGTTCCATGCATCTCACTTAGAACAGCATCTAGGACAGTGGGAGGGGCCGTCTGCCTCTGTGGGTGCCACCCACAGGAATGCCCATGCAGAGGCTGAGGGCTGTTGATCTGGAGGAAGAAGGGCATGTTGTCCTGCGTGAACAGGCGTGATGAGAGCTGCAGGAGGTCTCACCAGGTGAGGGTGAAGGAAACAGAGGCCTTCTCAGAAACCTGGTGTGGGTTTTACAGGGGCCGAGTGGGGGTCAGGGGAAAAGTCATCAGAAAGGTATACATAAAAACCACATACTTTGTTTCTGCTCAAAAGTGTTTTGATACTCCAAGGTGTTTTAGTTTTCTTTTTTTAATGTATATTTTAAATGTTTATTTTATTGATTTTTAGAGAGAATGGAAGGGAGAGAAAGAGAGGGGAAGAGAGGAACATAGGGCTGTTCCTGTGTGTGCCCTGACAGGGAATCAAACCAGCAACCTCTGTGCTTTGAGACGACACCCCAACCAACGGGGCTATCTGGCCAGGACATGTGTTTTAGTTTTAGTTGCTTTAAGAAATCTATCTAGTTCCTCCTTTTCAGCATGTTAAAATCTGTGTTCCTTTGACATCTCTGGCCGACTTCATGATAAACGGGACAGGGACGTAGGTTTGGGAAGCACAAAACCCTGCAGGAGAACCCCACTCTGCCACGTGCTAACTGGCCCAAGAGTCGCTAACTCCTGCAGGCCTGTGGGGAGAACAAGGAATCATCTGTGTACCACACGAAGCCCAGAACCATAGCAATACTCCGTAAGGGTTACTCCCATCCCTTGCCCCCTCTCTTGGTTTTCTTATTTTAAAAGCATAATTCCTATCTCATCTGATTAGGATTAAATAATAAAAAATATAAGCACTTAACCCAGTATTTAGTGCATCCTAGTAAGCATTTAGTAACAATGAGCTCCCATATGCCTTCCCAGTCTACCTACCGTTCTCACTTGCTGGCCCCTAAATTTCCACCCAGGGGACATGGATTCTGTCACCATCGAAGGTCAGCATCAAAGTGACAGAGAAGCACAAGTGAAGCGAGAAAAAGATGTACCACCCTCATGGAGAATGTCACATTTTTCTTTTTATGAATGTCCTACTGATACTTATTTTTCTCCAGAGAGACTATAAAAATTGAAGCCAATAATCGCTGGAAAATGCGAGTTGTTAGAAACCTGGCATTTGGTAGGTATAAGGGATGAAGTTGCTGACGGAGTGTAACAAGGTGCGAGAGCCCCGTACCTCGCCAGGCCACCCACGCACAGGGCGCCCTGGATGGGACCACAGCGAGTAGAGGAAGTCCCGATGAGAAAAGAGCCTTTGGGGGGAGGACTACTGGATGACTTCGTTATTTGTCTCATCCCCAAATTCTCATTGATTGAAAGGAAGAAGGAAAAGGAAAGAATTGATCTTTCAACTATCCAAGTGTGAGTTACCTAATATTTATATTAAAGGATAAGTCGATTTACTCTCTGAAGAGCAGCAGACATACTGAATTGTGTGTCCTTTTGAACATGCCAATCCTAGCTAATGAAACGTACCGTACTGTATGTAAACTGTGAGATGAAGCAAATTATCTCTCCTGCCACCTCACGTGCATACTGGTAGCAAAAGGGTGCTTTTCCCAGAGTAAAATCAAGTGAACTACATCAGACAGCCCAGGATGCCTTTGAGTACACATCCTCTGGATGGACTATTTATTATACAGACTTTGGAAATTATTTTATAAACACATATGCAAATACAGGAAACTGCACGGGTGTCTATTGAAAAGCTCTAGATACACAATTCAAGTATGTAAAGGAAAATCTTGGAAACAATGCTATTAAGATGTGGAGAAATTTTATGGATGATTTCATTTCTTCTGATGGTTTTGTTATTCTTAATTTTTTCTCTAAACAACATATAGTACACAATGCAAAGATCAGCTTTAACGGGCTTCAAGACTGAAATGAAACCCGTATCTTCCACTTTGATTTTTAAAATGAAGACTTCCATTGCGTAGAGAAATATCGGCAGTCTGACTCAGGGTGGCATCCGTGGGTTGTTTGCTGTCTGTTTGGTAGTGGCCAATTCAGTGCTGGAATCCTAGAGCTCATCTGTGTCCTTTTTGGCAATTGTTTGTGTCTGGGTTATTCTGAAGTGTCCACGTCTAGCTCCGAAGACCAAACTCCTACTGGCTGTGGCTACGGGGTAACCTTTCTCAGGATGACTCAGTTAACTGGTCCACGTGGAATGAAGCCTGTATCAGTAGCCTCATTAATTAATCCCTTACACGAACCTACTGGCCTCCAGCTAACAAGTCAGGGGAGAGGCTGAGACCTGCCGGGTAGTTGCAGGATCCCCTTGGACTCGGGACTGCTCTGAGGGGCCTCGGAGGAGCTTCCTGCTCTGTTCAAGTCCCTTCTCTCCTCCTTCCAACAGACCTCCCCAAATCAGTCACTAAGTCATTCATTCATTCAGTCCATCAAAGATGTACTAGTCAGCAAGTGATATGTCCCACAAATGTGTGTGATGCGCTGTTAGGGACTGAATTATGTTCCCCTAAAGTTGGTATGTGGGAGCCCCAACGCCCACTGTGACGGTATTTGGAGACAGGGCCCATACAGAGGTAATAAAGGTTAAGTGTGGTGATAAGGGTGCAGCCTTAACCGATAGACTAGTGTCCTCAAATATAAAAAAAAAAAAAAGAGACGCCGGAGAGCTCTCTCCCTCTCAACGCACACAGAGGCAGGACCACGTGAGGACAGATTTCTATAAGCCAAGAAGGAAACCCTCACCAGGAACCAACCCTGATACACCTTGATCTTGGACTTCGACCCTCCAGACCTGCGAGAAAATTCATTTCTGTTGTTCAAGCCACCCAGTTTGTGGCATTTTGTTCTAGCAGCCTGAACAGACTAATAAGAGCACCTACCTACTCTCTGCAGACTCAAGCCTAGGGACAGCGTGAGGAACAGACATGAGCCGGGCCTCGCGGGGATAGAGTTCAAGACCAGAAATACTCCCTCCTAGTCTCCACAGCCTCTTCATTCCAGGTCCAGCCCCAGAGTCAGAACCAGCCTCTGGCGATGACGAACCATATGAGCCAGGGTTGGGTAAAGTGTGGAAAGTCATTCCTCCTTATTGGGACAACCTGGTTATTGTGAAGATCTTCCTCCAGAGGGTGAGCCCGAACCACCAGGAAAAGCAATTGCATCACAAGAATAGAGAGCATTGTATTCTGGGACAAGGACAAAGACAGACCCCACAGCCATCAATCTATTTGTTATTTCATTCCAATCAAAGCCGTCCCTAAACCTTGGCCCATCCGGGAAGCGCCACACCTGGAGCATGTGCTTTGCTACATGAGACCTCAGGTGAGCTCTCAGGTGAGACTGCCCAAGCCAGCAGCTGGCAGGTGTCCTTGGGCACCCACACTGGGACATTTGTGGCTCATGTGTCATGATGGTTCCTGCGTAAGGAGGTGTTGGGGGTAACAAACTTGCTGGTGACAGCACAGCCCTTGTCTGGAGATCAAGACCAAGCATAGCATGGTCTGAAGGTAGGGGCCCTCCTCTGGATTTTCACATCCGTTTACCCCCCTCTTTTAAGATGACCACCTCATCTCCCTCACTAGACTTCAATGTTTTGAGGGGCAAGAACCTTGTCGCATCTCTCATCGATTCCAAGGTGTCTAGTATCCTACCTAACACAAGTTAGGTGTTCAATTCATGCAATTCATATTGGTGTCTAACTATGCGAAGGCAAGTTTTTCAAAACATATCTAAAATGTGAATTCAAGTTTGCAAAAGAATGAACACCCCCCCCCCACACACACACACGTACATACAAGTGACCAATTTTGAAATGCTTTGAAATGCGGGGTCAGTTGAAAGGCCTCCTAATGGACTCTTCACTAGCAGACCACATTTGGAAACACATTACTGTAGCCAGATTCCGGACACTATGTCCCAAGTAAACGTCAGCAGGATATTAAGAGGTTAAAAGCCATCATTTGGACATTTGGAAAGGTAGGGCTCGGGACAGACTCTGTTAGCCTGAGGTCTTCCATTTTTATTTTCCTCCCAAGATTCTTCCCAAAGATCTTTCCTGATCTGCAGTCTCGAGAGGGGGTCTGAAATAGCTATTATTTATCTTCAATTATTTAACATTTAAAGCTATTTGTGTATCCTTAAAAATATGACCATCTGTCTTGTTAATCTGTGGCAGGAACTAAACTATAGCAACTACGAAAATGCTGTCTCCCAAGAGAAGGTAACTTTCCTACCCAGTCAGAAAAAACAACACTGGAAACGACCTGTACCCTGGGACAGGCTTTCAAGCTACAATTCACACCTAGTTTCTAACTTTGATCTGAAACTGCTCGAGAAGCCTCAAGGACATGCTTCGTTCCCTGGATACAAAATTCAGATCCACAGCCCTATAGTTAGAGCCACAGATCTGAAGAAAAGCCACAAACTCCAGCAAGATTTTTACATTTCCTCTTAGCTAGGAGTGGGCATCAGGGAACAAATGAACAGGACCGCACAATGTTAGAAAGTGGAGCCCGATACAGAATAGACTGTCATAGCTGTTATTATCAGTAGTTCAACCGGGCCATGACTTTTTATTTGAGTATTGGCTCCTGTGTGCTGACCACCAAGAACAATTCCAGGCACATGGGAGGCACTCAGTAAATATTTCTTAAATGAATGACTAAAGGAATAGCTAGACTACAAAAGGGGCTTTTTTTTTTTTGATTGATGACTACTATGAGACATTATGACCTTTCTTCGACCCTCAGTCCTTCAACCACAGGAAATAGTAGCTAACACTAAATCCAGAGCAGTTGGGTTTATATCCACTACTAAAGGCTAATTTCCAAATTAATTCAGTTCTGAAAAAAAAAATGATTTTGATTTTGAAAGGTAATTGGGATGACATGTTCTAGCAGATGAGCCTCACATCCATTTTTCTGTTTCTTCTTTCCAGCTTTTACAACTGATTTTATTATTTAGGGAGTCAGAGTTAGCTTTTCTGGTCTGAGAGTGGAGGGTGACCATTTTTATCAAAGAAGTGAAAGCCATTAAGAATTCACATTCTTGGCCAGTGTGGATTCAGTAGACATTTAAAGAATTGTATATAAATAAAATGGATCTTTAACCCAAACAAAATACAAAGAAAGTGTGAACTGTCTTAACACCACTTCAAATGCCCAAAGTGGTAGATTCCATGAGGCTGAGCACAGCTGTGTGATAAGCACACTTTTGGGTCAAATTCTTTGTCCAAGGCTTGGGGGAACTTGGCAGTGGACATGCTCAAGCCAGGCCAAATGTTCCTCTACCAATAACTGTGGTACCAGGCCACATGTTGTTTGTGGATCTTCAGACAAGCCCCTGTGTCTGGCTAGTTTTGATAAAAACAAAAAATTAAAAACCTGTCTCACCAGGTACGCCGATGCGCTAACTTAATTCTGGGTAGGTGTTAGAGAATGTTGCCTAAAATGTTCCACATGAAAACATCACCATTAATATCCTTAATTAAAACAAAAACAATTGCAGCATACAGACTCAGCCAAATTAAGAAAATTACATATTAGGTAACTGGGTTGCTAGGCAATATTACATCCTCATTTTACCTAATTGCTGTAATTTGCATCTCCCAGCAGATGCCACAGTGCAAGCCACAGAAAAGGAAAGGAAAAGCAACTGGTCTGGTGCTCTCTAATACATCAGTGCCCACCCCTAACGGAGCCCAGTCAGTAGTCAGCAGCCTCCAGGCCAGAGTGATGGGGCAGTGATCACTAACACAGACCCAACTGTCAGGTAGGAAGGAGGTTGCTGCTCAAGTACCAACCCCCTCAGCGAAGAACAGTTGAACAGTTGCCTCATTCCTATCATCTAAATGTCTTTCATTTGCAGATGGGGATGAAAGAGTTAGGCAAGGTTTCATCACTGGGAAAGTATTTTTCATTGAGGGATATTGACTATAAGTGAAGCCCATGAATAGTCCAGCTTGTCAGCTACAGGGAAGAAGGAGAGGGGAGTGAGACAGTGTAATGAAGACGTCACGTCATCCCTGGGTCTAAATCATCCCTGCACTTCCCTTCTCCAAGGAAACCAAGGCTCAGAATCTGACAGTTATCCTCACATCATAAGTACAATATCTTGGGGAATTTATGTTAATAGCCTTTTTATTATTTAGCAGTCTTAGAACTGGAGCTTAGTGCCAGAGCTTTTAAATATCGTCTTTGAATTTTCTAGTTATCTTTTACATATTCGTTTATCCCATCTTTGCTTTAATTAGTTCAACATAGGTCACAATGTGTATTACATTCAGATTATAAAAAAGATCTTTAAGATCTTCTCCTTGTAAGATTAAAATTAGTCCTATTTTACTGGGAAAAATAAAGCATGAGTGAATAACCTGAGCAATTAGCTCTTATAGCACTTGGCTTTTATCTCTTACTTTTCTTTTTTTCAATTACCCTACCATCAGCCCCTAGCAAAAATGTCAGCCCTTAACAAGAGCCTTTTAAAAGTTTCTTAAACAGAACGTTCTCGCCCCAGGGAGGAAGCTGTCATTAGGCTGCCTGACTGCAGTGTTGTTACAGTAGCATTCAGAACTAGCTTTGTGGTATGATCGAGGGCTCCCAGTCTCCCCATTTCCATCTTACCCTTTTCACCCACAACAAACAAACCCACAACTCTTCCATCAGTCCAGGCCTTGTGCCTCAATGTCTTTAAGACGCTGTGTCAGTCCCTGAGAAATGCATTATCACATGTGGGATCAAATATGCCCAATTATTGATACTATCATCAGTCATTCATACACTAATTTCTTTTCCCCAGTCTTAACAGTTGCTATTTATCAATCATTTATGATGTCTCAGTCATATACTAAACCAGGGGTCAGGAACCTTTTTGGCTGAGAGAGCCATGAACGCCACATATTTTAAAATGTAATTCCATGAGAGCCATACAACGACCCGTGTATGTTACGCATTATCCAATAAAAATTTGGTGTTGTCCCGGAGGACAGCTGTGATTGGCTCCAGCCACCTGCAACCATAAACATGAGCGGTAGGAAATGAATGGATTATAATACATGAGAGTGTTTTATATTTTTAACGTTATTATTTTTTTATTAAAGATTTGTCTTCAAGCCAGATGCAGCCATCAAAAGAGCCACATCTGGCTCGCGAGTCATAGGTTTCCGACCCCTGATCTAAACCCTTACACCAGGGGTCTCAAACTCGCCGCCGTTTCTAAGTGCTAAAAGTAGCTGCTGCCTCAGGCTAGCCACAGAAATGGTTTTTGTGCGGCCTGCAGACTAATCCACAAAGTTCAAAATATTTTGGATAAAATTAAGTAAGCCCGTGGATTAGTCTGCGGGCTGCACAAAATTGTTCGGCGGGCCGCAAGTCTGAGACCCCTGCCTTACACGTACTGTCTCACGTACTGTCTCAATTTGTCCTATTGATAACTGTATGAAGTGGAAGATACTGTTGCCTCCTTTATGAGGAGGTTTGAAGTCTGAGAAATTGATATTTTGTCCAACATTACACACTACAAGTCTCAGAATTCAACCCCTGATTTGTCGGATGCCAAAGTCCATGGATCTCCCCACTCTACTAATTTCCACCAACTCTGAGGAGCTCCCAAATTGGTAAGGGGGAGCACCGAGCATATGGGGCCACAGGTGTGTAGGCAAACCCCACCCTTCTCAGTTTGACAGAGTATAGATCCTTGAGCGTGTAGAAGTAGATCGTTTTGTGCTACCCTAGGGAGCGCCCATGGAAAATGCCCACATTCCCTAAAAGTGAGGAGGCCTCCCACGCTTAGTGTGAAAACCACAGGCAGATGGTACTATAAATGTTTGACAAATGCAGTTGGCCAAACTTCCCCTGTGGCAAGCATTCCTAACATTTCTGCGGCTGGCCTGAGGCAGCAGCTACTTTTAGCACTTAGAAACAGGTTAGTTCCTTAGGCACCAGTGATTCCATTGCAACAGTGATTTCTAACCTTTTTCATCTCCTGGCACATAGAAGCTAATTACTAAATGCTACAGCACACCAGAAAATATGTTTTTTGCTGATCTGACAAAATAAAATAGGTATAATTTTGATTCATTCACATTGGACAGCTATAGTCATTTTGGCTGTTTTCATTTTTATTTTATTTTTTTTTATTAAGTGAGAAGTGGGGAGGCAGAAAGACAGACTCTCACATGCGTCCCGACCAGGATCCACCCAGCAAGCCCCCTACCCTCTGCTGCTCTGCCTGTCTAGGCCTCTGCTCTGCAACTGAGTTATTTTAGCACCTGAGGTGAGGCCATGGAGCAGTTCTCGGTTCCCAGAGCCAACTTCCTCCAATCAGTTGAGCCATGGCTGCTGGAGAGAAAGAGAGAGATTGAGAGAAGAGAGAGAGGGACGGATGGAGAAGCAGATGGTTGCTTCTCCTGTGTGCCCTGCCCAGGAATTGAATCCAAGATGTCCATATGCTGGACTGATGCACTACCACTGAGCCAACCAGCCAGGACCTGTTTTCACCTTTTTAATTGATGATCTAAATAAGTGTTGTATGTTTTAAAAATTCTTGCAGCACACTGGTTGAAACTTGTTGTGCTACAAGTTTAGTAGAAATGCACAGTGTGTTTGGGTCCCAAGTAATATCAAAGGAGAGATGAGAACACTCATCAGGTCCTCTTTCTCAGCTGTTCCAATTCCTTTCAGTGACATGTCTCTGACCAATGTCGCTCTTCCTACAAGCTCTGTATGTATTCTTGAACCTTTCGCCAGCAAACCAGGTATGCAGAATTTCTGGGATGACCGCCTCTAGAATTCCAAAAATATTGTGACCTGAATCCTTATTCTCTGTAGGTCTATCTCACTTGCCAATTATGATGACAGTGACCAACACACTTACTCCAGATGGGCAAGAGTTTTCTCTGTTTTTTTTTATTTGTTTTTAATGTTCAGCAACATCAAATAAGCTTTGGCTAAGCAAAAAAAATGTTTTCCCAAGGCCTCATAAAAAGCTGAGGGATAAGAATAGCTAAAATTACAACATGTTTGCAAACTTCCTGAGTGCACTGCTATAAACTGCACTGTCGATATAGAGAGGAACCATCAAAGTTTCCCGCTGGGAGAGGTGACAGCCTGTCAATGTCCACGCATGCTGGCCAACACCAAGGTCATGAGAGAACCTCTGGGGTCACTGCTATGGAACACAATGAAATGTCCATCTTCCAGAAAGATATAAATTAGATGTGTCTGGGCCTGAAAAAAATATAATATTCAAATCAACTATGAAGTGTCTGAGGGAGTAACTCTATTTTGGAAGAAACCTGTTTCTTTTTGGCTGGAATCCCAACTCACTCTTCTGTGCAAAGAAAAAGACTGACTCTGACATCTGAACAATGCTTCACATTGAGGTGAAGGCAAGGGGACTGACAGTTGCTCAGTCTAGCTGTGTGCCAGGCATGATGCTACGTAAGGCTGCACTTGCATCATTGCTAGGGATTGAATTCTACCCACCACCACCCTGTCAACTCTATGCTGAAGCCTTAACCCTCAGTGAGATAGAACCAATAACGAGGTCATTATGGTGAAATGAGGTCATAAAGGAGGGATTCTACTCTGATGGAATTAGTATCATATGTAAGAGACGCCAGAGAGATTTCTTTCTCGCCAGATGGGCACAGGGAAGTCATGTGACCTCACACAATGGCCACCATCTTTATAAGGTCAGGTGATAGCTCTCACCAGAAACCCACCTTACCAGCACCAGGTCGTGGGTTTCCAGCCTCCAGAATTGTGAGAAAATCTTATCTGTTGCTTAAACCACCCAATCTATGGCATTTTGTTGTGGCAGCCTGAGCTGACAATGCAGTCACCATATTTTACTTTTCATAATCACTCTGCAGTAGAAGCGAAGATTGAGTTATCACGAGAGCGAAGGAAATATTTTTATATGAGAAATTAAGGCTACTCAAAGAGCCACTAACACTTGAGGGAACAAGGTCATGCTCTTGGGAGGCTGCAGAGTACAGTGGTGGACAGAGAATTAAGAAGCAGACAGAGAATTAGGACCTCGGGTCCTTCATCCTGGCTGCATGACTGCGGGTAAGTCACGTCACCAATTACTTAGTCCCGCGCTGTGTTTGTGAAATGAGAATAAAACCTAAGCCTCATAGAGTTGTGAAGGTTAAATGCGGAAACCCTGAGGACTACATTTCCCAATGCTTGTTAAAAACGTGAGTTCCTGACTCCCCACCCAGCCTGCTGAGCCAGAATCTTCAGGGAAGGGTCCTCAGGATAGGAATCTTTAATCAACAGCCAGATAATTTTCTTAAATTGGACAACTTTTGCAGACTCCAATGGAATCCATGTAAAGTACTTGACGTTGACCTAGTTTCCCCTTACAAAGGTCAGCCACTGGTCTACTACCTCCTGGTCTGTAGTAAGCCCTCATTTCCCATTGTCAGTAGGTTCTAGGAAACTACCTCTAAGTGAAACAATGCACTTCTGAAAACCAATTTTATCATAGACTAATTGACATACAGAAATATGCTGTAAGAACTTAACTCTTATTTAAATCAATTAGCCTTTGGGAAAATTGGTTTAAGTCACAGTTTCTAAGACCCTATCTATCAACTATGTTGAGTGAGGACTTCACTATGTTTGGAAATGGTCCTACCATTTCCAATGTCACGCAGGATGAGTAATTAGTAGACAACATATAATACAATTTTAGAAGACGTGGCTCTCTATCCGTAAGTAAAAATTAAGCTGTACTTTTAAGATGTGTGTACCTGTTTATAAATTATACATCAATAAAAGATTTTAAAAAGAAATTTTAAGAAGACAGAACTCCTCTTCTTTAGAAAAATGCACTCAAAGACAAATAATGTTACTAGGTAGGCCAGGAGTTGGGAATCTTTTTGGCTGAGAGAGCCATGAACGCCACATATTTTAAAATGTAATTCTGTGAGAGCCATACAACAACCCGTGTATGTTACGCATTATCCAATAAAAATTTGATGTTGTCCCAGAGGACAGCTGTGATTGGCTCCAGCCACCCGCAACCATGAACATGAGCGGTAGGAAATGAATGGATTGTAATACAGGAGAATGTTTTATATTTTTAACATTATTATTATTTTTTTATTAAAGATTTGTCTGCAAGCCAGATGTAGCCATCAAAAGAGCCACATCTGGCCCTGGCCGGTTGGCTTAGTGGTAGAGTGTCGGCCTGGCGTGCAGGAGTCCTGGGTTCAATTCCCGGCCAGGGCACACAGGAGAAGCGCCCATCTGCTTCTCCACCCCTCCCCCTCTTCTTCCTCTCTGGCTCTCTCTTCCCCTCCCGCAGCCAAGGCTCCATTGGAGCAAAGTTGGCCCAGGCACTGAGGATGGCTCTGTGGCCTCTGCCTCAGGCACTAGAATGGCTCTGGTCACAACAGAGCAACGCCCCAGATGGGCAGAGCATCACCCCCTGGTGGGCGTGCCGGGTGGACCCCGGTTGTGTGCATGCGAGAGTCTGTCTGATTGCCTCCCTGTTTCTGGCTTGGGGGGGGAGAGCCACATCTGACTCGCGAGCCATAGGTTCCCGACCCTGGAGCTAGGCTATGTGCCCAAACGCTCAAACATAAAGGACAGAGTTTCACATGTGCATAGGGCACAAGGGCAGTAACGGAAGGAGTCCCCTGATGAACTTAAACATGTGGCTAGAGAAGCCGCCAATAGACGTGTTGCGGTAACTTCTATGATGGAAGGATCTAGAGTTTTCCTTTGATTTCTACCACTTCCGGCGGAAATGAGCAGCTTCCTCCCCACCTGCCACCTTAGAGAGCTAGCCTCACCTGTGAGGATAGAATGGCTTCAGTCTTCAGCTGGGGTGAACCCTGCTCCAGGGGTCTCACTCACAAGCCCCGCCTAAAGCTACAAAAGGGTACCTCTCCCCAGCTTGATGACTTGGGAACGGGAAAGTGCCTTTCCTTGTGGTTTGTTTGCTTTCCACGGGTCTTTCTGTAGGCTCATCCTCGGAGTCATGGAAGGAAGCGGACCAGGACCAATGTGTGTGCAAACCGGGGCGGCTGATGCGTAAGTACAGCCAAATTTCTACTATGTCCATTTCCCCAGCTAGCGCCCCCCCCCCCCCCGCCCTGGCTTCTGGAGACAAGGGCATTCACCGAACACATCTGGCAGAGGCGCGCTCGGAAGGAGGGAGGTGGCGGATCCGCCTGGGGCCGAGCATCACCCTGGTGGGAAAAAAACTGAGCTGGAAACTCCAGCTCCTTCTTTTCCAGGCTGCTGCTCGAAAGCAGGCAGAAACTCACCCATTGGCTTGAGGGCATGAGGCAGGAAAGAAGAGCCCGTGAAGTCCTGGCATCCTAGCAGCTCGGACAGACTGCCTCACAGGCTGCCGCTGGAGGTCAGGGTCACGGTGATGGGCCTGATTGTATCATCGCTCCTCAGGCTGATAGGCGCATCTAATAGCACATTTTTCTTTTGCAGTTCAGGGGTCAGGCTGGGTCATCTGGGTCAGGGCAGTAAGTTGGGAGGTGCAGTGTCACCGTTGTATCTGCTTTATGTTTAGATGGTGACACCGACATTTTATGTTGCACATTTTTTTTCTAAATGAGCACAGTTTGCACTGATGGGGTTTCTAATCTTCTATTTCCTTATTTGATACAGGTTTATGGTTCTAGGCTATTCACGTGCCTTGTCCTCAGTCCAGACCTGGCATCCCCGTGACATGTTAGCCTGGAACACATACCTTTGGCGCTCCTGACCCAAACCTCCTCTGTGGCATTTCCTGTGTTTGTGCTCCCAGGCCCCTTTCTGGATACTTTGGTTTCAGAGGTTCTCCTCCACGACTTCCTCCAGGCTTCCCTGAGCTGCTGGAGCCCTGTTCATGCAGACAGCCCGGAGAGCGTCCGAGATGACATCCCGCCAGGCCATCTGAGCTTCGGACCGGCAGCTGGGGGGGCACCCTAGTCCAGTCTCGTCACTTGCCTGAATCATCACAATTTCTCAGGTAATCATTTATGTATGCTCTAAGGCAGTGCTGTCCCATAGAACTTTCTGCGATGGGGATGTTCCTATCTGTGCTGTCCAAAATGGTAGGCACCAGCCACAACTGCTGAGTACTTGAAATGTGGCTGCTGTGATGGACGAACTGAAGTTTTTACATCCTGAGTGAGTGAGCACATGCGTGCATGAGTAAAAAAGTGGCCTCCATTAGAACACCCAGAAACTGTAATATCCCAGGGTGAGTTTTACCTTCAAGCTGCCTGACACCTAGAAACTCTACCTTGTTCAAACTTCGGTTCCTAAAAAATCATTCCAAAAGGCATGAGTCCAACTTCTCTCCTTAGTAACTGGACCACAGTGACTTCAGTCTGATCTTTCTTTGGTGTTAGTTGTGAGAAAGTTTCTCTCTTTTTTTTTTAAGTGAAAAGAGTGGGGATAGTGAGACCAACTCCCTCATGCGCCCTGACCAGGATCCACCCAGCAAGACCGTCTGGGACTGATGGTCAAATCAACTGACTATTTTTAGCACCTGAGGCCAATGTGCGGACTGATTAAGCCATTGGTTTTGGGAGACAAAGAGGGAGAGAAGGGGGAGAGAGAGGGAGAGAGAAGCAGATGGTCACTTCTCCTATGTGCCCTGACCGGGAATCAAACCTGGGACATTTGCACACTAGGCTGACACTCTATCCACTGAGCAACTGGCTGGGGCCCTGAGAAAATCTCAGAATCTGAACGTTAGATGGGGACTGTGAATGTGAACCACAGGCAATGATGGAGACAGGGCTGCATTTGAAAGAACCCCAAGATAGAGCCTGAATCTTCATATGGGCATGGTAGGGTGTTTGGGTTCTGATGTCTGAGGGTTTGTTGTAAATATTTTATAGCTATCCTTCCAAAGATTCTGAGGCTTAGGAAACTCAAAAATTAAATTACTATTTTATGTTATTTTATTAATTTCTAAGTAATCTAGGCCTGGTTCCTAGCCCTGAAGGCTTCCTTTGTTCACCTCTGGGGCCAGTCCTGGCTACCTTCAGGTCACCTGTGCTGGTCTCCATAATCAATCATGATTGAAAGTGAGAGGAATTCTAAGGCATTTCAGCTCAATTTTACCTCTCTCTCTGCTGCTGGGCCTCATTCTCTTCCCTGCATCTGAACGTCAACTCTCACCTATTTGGTACCTCCGTCCCTCCAAAACAGAAACCCATCTTGTTTCTGTCTTTTGCCCCAAAACCTCAGTCCACCTCTACTCTGTCGGTAGGACCAAATTCCTTCCAGAGTTTGTCCACCTTGTTCAATAATTCATTCAACAGACATTGAAGGGTTCAACGTTGCCAGGCACTGTGCAGGGAGGCCATAGAGACAGTGTTAGCATCTAGCTTCTAGGTAAAGAGACGGGTGTTGGAGGAGTGCCCACTCTGCCCGTTGTCATAGAGCACACACAGAAACAGCCGGCAGCAGAAGCCAGGTCTGGGAATTGTCGGCTACTTGCAGGCAGGACTCGGGTTTAATCACTTTGTGCCCAGGATACAGGCCTTCAAAGAAGGGGGTGAGCATACGGTGCATTAAGATAATATGTCACAGAAGTAATCGATGTGCATTGATGGTCCTGAGGGACAGACACACCCTGGCAGCCCCACCTCCCTAGCAAGCATCACACACCCGAGGAAGAACTTGTTATGGGGTCTTATGCTAAGCAAGCTTTAAAAAAACACAGTGGGACGTTTACACGTGACATCCTCTGTGCGACCAGGTGAAGACACCTGCTTGACAAGTCTTTCTGCGTGAGCTTCAAGATCGTGAATACATGCGCACAGTTCATCTCAAAGGGGGTGGGATGGAGAGCCGGGACGGTGACCAGGCAGGGACCATCTCACAGATGTCACTGTTCCTTCACGATGGGTGAGCAGTTTGTCCCTTGTCTCTGTTGCCCCATGTTGGGCCACTGCCAATCATTCATCTTCAGGCTTCCCCAAACTACGGCCCGCGGGCCACATGCGGCCCCCTGAGGCCATTTATCCGACCCCCCACCACACTTCCAGAAGGGGCACTTTTTTCATTGGTGGTCAGTGAGAGGAGCACTGTATGTGGCGGCCCTCCAATGGTCTGAGGGACAGTGAACTGGTCCCCTGTGTAAAAAGTTTGGGGACCCCTAAATGGGTGGCTCTACTCTGGGGTAGCCCCCAGCTCCTGCTGCAACAGTAAGCCGTAATATAAGGTACTGAAATGATTGCAACTGATTCAAACCATTCCGAACTGCAAATGCGTCACCCCCAACCACAGACCCGTGGCTACCTGGTGGCGAGAAGAGGGTACACGTGTGCTGGGCTGAGCCAGGCTTCCTTCCGCCGAGGCACGCTGTCGTAGATCAGAAGGTCCTTCTCGGTCAGTACCACCAGGGCTGGCCTCCACTGCTTCTCGCTCTCCCCGGGCACCTGGAACAGAAAGCACAGGACTGGCAAACGACAGCCTGAGAACACACTGACCAGAGAGGAGAAGCTGGCGTCCCCTCGTCAGAACGCCCAGCAACAGGAGCAGCTTTGGTTCAGGTGGTGAAATGAACAACGAGAAGAAATTATTCACGGTCTCGTGATTCAAGGCCCTGGGATGTGGTGTTGGTGCGGAGAAGGGGCAGCCCAGCGGCCAGACAGCTGTCGCTGCTGCCCGTCTGCCAGTCGGCACTGGAAACTGTATTTCATTGCGGGACGCAGGTGTTTGGGACCCGACGCACTCCCAGCTGGTTCTCTGGCAGAGTGCACTGTTCTTCTTAGGCAACGGTAAGCCTTGAGAGCTTGGGAATAAATATCCAAAGGCTCTGAAATGTATCACGGAGGTGAAGGTCTGTCTGGATGAGTAGGAGATATCACAGAGTTCCCCCCTCCCCCGCCTTTCACTCTTAATTTTTGTGATTCAGGCACTGGCTTGAAATTCTCTTGTTCTAGAATGCTTAGTTCTATTCATCACAGATAATTCTGTAACTCGAGGGCTGACCAGGCAGGGAGGGATATGAGAGGACTCAGACATCAGTGGGATGACTGAACCAGATGACCCTTAAAGTGCCTTCCAATCTTGGGTGTCTGTGCACCTCAGCGCTTCTCTCTGCTCAGTGTCAATCCTGCAAACTCCTTAAATGTTCTTCTTCCTGTGAAAATGCCGTGCTTCCAATTTGAACTCTGGGATAAATTCTGACACTTAGTCTGGGAAAACGCAATGCTCGAGCCTTACCACTCAAAGCATGGAGCACATTTTAGGAGTATCAGCATGACCTGGGGGGCTGGGGAGAAATGCAGAATCCCAGGCCCCGCCCAGACCCATTGACGCAGAATTTGCATTTTGACAAGATCTTCAGCCGATTTGTAAACTAAAAGAGTAAGAAGCACTGCTCTTCATCTGAGGTTAAGATCATCTTTAACTCTGGCAACTGATTCAGTGAAAATTCAGACCTCTCATACAGAAACCATTCTCCAAAATCTTTTCAGAATTAAACTAGACAGTAAGCTAAACAAACAACGAAGCTAACTCCTTTCCCTTATTATTGTTACGTTTTCTTAAGTGCTACAGTGAAATCAGTACTGAGGGGGAAGCACGTGCGTGTGGCTTTAGGAATGGGTCATCCAAGTAGAAACGTGCAGGATGGCAGAAGGGCTGAGCTTTGTAGGTTACGCAGTTTTATAGCTGCCCAGGTCTCCGTCCCTGCTCCATTATTACTGCCTGGGTGACTCTGGGCACCCTGCTCCATTATTACTGCCTGGGTGACTCTGGGCACGCTGTTATCCTCTCTGTTTCTGTCTCCTCACTGATAAGGATAACATCACAAACAACAGTGGTTAAGAGTGCTGACTCCGGAGCTAGAATACCTGGACATAAATCATAGCTCCATAACCTACCAGCTGTAGGATCTGGGGCAAGTCAGCAAATCTCGGTCTCTCAGTTTCTGGGTCTATGAAATGGGGAAATAATAGCACTTATACCAGAGAGTTATTGTGAGGATTGAGTTAAAATGTCTAAAATGCTTAGCACAGTGCAGAACAAGCACCATTTGCAGCCAGTGAAGTAGCACGTGACCTTATAATGCTACACTGGAGATGAAATGAGACCGTGTGTTTAATGGGCTTAACATGGTCCCTGGCAGCTGGTAAGGTCCTCAGTGACACTTAGGGTGGGAAAACTGGCAGACTCACCAATTTCTGCACTTGTCAAAAAGTTATTCTTCAGAAATGGCAACAATATGACAGAGTAACAATTTCTCTTGGGAAAAGTTATAAGGCAAGACCAGAATATCTTTGTTGCTGAAAATCCTCAAGTCATCGTCCTTAGATTCTTTCCAAAGTTCTCCCCAAAAGAATTTAACGTACAGTGATCACCTTTATTATTTAATTCCCCTCCTTCAATAATTCCAAATTCAATCTCCCTTTTAAAAGAAAGAAATCCCCTGTGAGGCTATTTATACTAGAGTGTGAATGGCTGCCTGGTTTCTTTTTCCCTTGATGCATTGTATGAATATTTTAGCCTATTTTGTATCCCAACAAAACAACTTCAAGATCAATATGACTTGTTTGAGGAGGCAATGTACCAGACTCTGCAAGGTGAATAAGTTATGGTCTCAAGGCACGAAGTGTTCGGGGGCTTTGGAGTAAATTATTTTCCAGCCTCTCCATTAAACCTAGTAAATTACTTTTTCCAGCTCATTAAATAAGACTGAGGAAGCTACAAATGATCTTCCCAAAGTACCTATCTTACATACCTAGTCAGATCTGATCCATTAACTTTGACCGGAACCAGTCATTTCCATGTGAACACAACCAAGCATCATTCTTCAAAAACAATTTTGTTTGCAAAAAAACCCCTCAACAGTAAACACTAATAGTACCATGCAGACCTGTGTGCTCCCCTTCTGCAAACTCACGCTTCCCAACATACTTATTTTCTGCCTTCTACTTGAGCACAGCGGAGCAGGAAGAGCTCAGAGTTTTTGAAGCCAAACAGCAATGTCTTCAAAAGAAGTGTCTTTGCCATTTCTCTGCGGAGGGACCTGAATAGAGTACGGTTTTGTGTACCACGTAACGACGTTTTGGTCAACAATGGACCACATATACAGTGGTGGTCCCATGAGATTATATTGGAACTTAAAATTTCCTGTTGCCTAGTGACATCATAGCCATTGAGACATCTTAGCTCAACAAATTACAAATGCATACAGTATTCAGTACAGTAGCATGTGTCTTGATTTGTGTCCTGGAGTAACAGGCTATCCTATCCAACGTAGGTGTGTAGTAGGCTATACCATCTAGGTTTGTGTGCACGCACTCTGTGATGTTCCGCAATGATGATATTGCCAAATGAGTCCTTTTCCAGAATGTATCCTCACCAAGTGATGCATGACTACTCAACTGCTATGAGCACTTGTTCACTGATGTGTTGTGAACAAGTGTTGTATGCCAGTAATGACCTCCCATGCATATTTTTGGAGTATTAAATAAGACAGTGTGTATAAAACACTTCTATGGCAGACACTGGAAAAGTTCCACTACTCCCATCACACACCTGATGAATTCTCTTCCTTACAGCTCCCCTGCTCAGAAAGCAAGGTCTAGATGTAAGAGAAGCAGAGCGAAAAATGTTCCCCAAGGAAGAAGGTCAATCACATCTTTTGTGCTGGAGATGATGGTTATCTGGACAACCTTTTTTTTTTAAATTTCTTAAAAAAATGTTTTTAAATTGAGAGGTGAGAAGGCAGAGACAGACTCCTGCATGCACCCCAACTGGGATCTACCTGGCAAACCCCCTACCAGGCGATACTTTGCTCGTCTGGGACCATTGCTCTGTAGCTCAGCAACTGAGCTATTTTAGCACCTGAGACGAGGCCATGGTGCCATCCTCAGTGCCCAGGGCCAACTTGCTTGAAAGAGCCATGGCTGTGGAAGGGGGAGAAGTGGATTGTTGCTTCTCCTGTGTGTGCCCAATGGAATCTGGGACATCCACACACCAGGCTGATGCTCTACCTCTGAGTCAATTGGCCGGCACCTGGACAACTTTTTATTTGACATCTTTTCACCTCAGGTTTCTCGGTCTTTAGAACAAAGGACAAGATACTAGAGTAATAAAAATGAGCACTTACAAACTTCCAAAAAATGCTTTATAAACATTAGATCATTAATCCCTCCACCGACTCTCAGAAAGGAAGAAAAAGATGACCTTCACTTTGTCAAAAGAAGAGGAGGCACACAAGCCATGTACATATAATAAACCCCCAGATTCCAGGATCATAATTGGAATGCTCATCAGTGTTGCCCTGCAAGTTTGTGCGGTGAGACTTCAGGTTATAGAACAATTGTCCCAGATGTTGGCAGGGCCTGCTCCCTCTGAAGGCTCTAGGGAAGAATCCTTTCCTGCCTGTTCCTCACTTCCAGTAGCTACCAGGGTTCCTTGGTGCTTTGTGGCTTGAAGCTGCATCCCTCCAACTCTGCCTCCATTGTCTCATGGACTTCTTTCTGTGTGTCTTCATCTAGCTTATATGGACAGACAGCTGTCATTGGTTTTAGAGCCCACTTTATTCCAATATGAAATCAATTCATTATATCTACAAAGACCCCACTTTCACATCAAAATGCAATTTTTTTTTTTTTTTACTGAGACAGTGCGAGAGTCAGAGAGAGGAATAGGTAGGGACAGACAGACAGGAACGCAGAGAAATGAGAAGCATCAATCATCAGTTTTTCATGACTTAGTTGTTCATTGACTGCTTTCTCATATGTGCCTTGACCATGGGCCTTCAGCAGACCAAGTAACCCTTTGCTCAAGCCAGCGACCTTAGGTCCAAGCTGGTGAGCTTTGCTCAAACCAGATGAGCCTGTGCTCAAACTGGTGACCTTGGGGATTTGAACCTGGGTCCTCCGCGTCCCAGTCCAATGCTCTATCCACTACGCCACTGCATGGTCAGGCCACATCAAGACACATTCTGAGATCCTGAGTGGACATGAATTTTGGGTGAGCATGGGTGTGTGTGTGTGGGGGGGGGTAAAGACAAGAAATCAATCTTAAGAAAACAAAACCCATGACATTTTTAGTCTTCTTTTTCCCTTTGAACACTTGCAGACACGGAGTAGATCTTTGGCAGTTATTTACTAAGCATACAGAAGGTCACATGCTAATGTACTCTAATGGAGGCCTTTGATGGCTCTATTAAAAGTGATACCTTGGTCCCTGGGACTTCATAATAAACTCACCTTAGGGCAGATCACACATATCCAAGGATCTAAGGGTACAGCCAGGGCTTTAAATCTCTCCCCATACAGCCTCATGGAGAAAGGAGGCAGGAAGCACATGAAGGTGGGTCCCTGTCACTCACAGAGACTTTCAACCACACGAGCCCAGCCTTTCAACTGTGTTTGCCTCATTTGCTTACTTCTAATGAGACAGCTCTTTGAAATGACAGTATTTTAAGATACTCATTCCAAAGCCTTTTCTTCCTTTAAAAATATTGCTAGATTCAACTTGGATTGCTCTGTTTTACTGCTAGTTCAATCCAAACACAGTCAACTAATCAGCTGGAAGGAGCAGACCCATTGACCCAAGCCTGTGCCTTGTTGAGTTGGGGATGATTTTCCAGATAACACTCTTCTTTGCCTTTGGAGAGGCAGAGTGGCAGCCATGCTGGGGAAGCCCACTCCCTATCGTGGGGGAGAGGAGCACCACCCCACGCCCCTCTTTCGGCCTTTCTGTCCATGTCAATCTATGAACTTCTCCATCACAGAAAGATGTGCATTACTGTAATTGTTCAGATCTAGGAACTGCCACCGGACCTCTTAATAGAAACCACTGTCATGTCTGTCAAAGGTGGGTGTCTGTGGTCACTACCCAAATCCTTGTATCTGCATGGTGAATAATCGTGCCTACTTCTTGCCCTTCCTACATTAGTTTTGAAACCTTATTGTCTCCTTTCCTACAGAGATGCCCTGACTTTCCCGTGACCACTAAACTATTTCCACCTCCTTCATCCAACTTCCTGAATGTATATGCCTATACAGGCAGAATGGTCACTTCGGTTCACACGGCTGACTCATTTCTATACCCAAGCATCTTAGCTGCAAGGGAGGCCAGAGCAGGCAAGACACATCACGTCAGTCATGTTCTATAGAATCTGCCATTGACTTGAATTTGGCATCAGGGCTTAGGTGTTTTTTCTTGTTTCCCATTAGTACATCATTCCCTCTCGCTCTGGGTTGGAGACCCCGGAATGGGTAAGAGGTGAGTAGTAACATTATCCCAACCATCCCAGCACTCAGCATTCTGGGAGAAATCTTAGCCATGAACTTGGGACCCAAACTGGATTCTCCTGTATGACCCCTCTCCCCATTGAAATGCCCATTTTGAATAATCGTGCCTACTTCTTGCCCTTCCTACATTAGTTTTGAAACCTTATTGTCTCCTTTCCTACAGAGAAGCCCTGACTTTCCCATGACCACTAAACTATTTCCACCTCCTTCATCCAACCTCCTGAACCTTGACCATCCCACCCTTTCTCATCCGTGAGCCTTGACTCCTAAAAGGCTCTCTCACCCACCCTTCCAGAGGCAACAATTTACTCATCACCCCTTCAATGCCTTGGCTCAACTGGGAACATCCTGGCTTAACGTGACCACTTCCTCTGGATCACTTCATAACACCAGCTGTTTGAAATGGAGAACTGCCGTTTGTATGAAAATGAATTCAGTGCTTTGTAGGGGTTTATTCTTGTAAACATTTCCCTTTCATCTTGTTTACTTGTTCGCTCAGCTCCACCTTTTCTGACCAAAGTCCAAAAGTAAATTTCAATGCTGTGCCCTGCCTGAATTATATAATACCATAGCCGAGTAAGGTCAGAGTAGTGTGGGGTTTGCTCTATCTTTGGGTTTCTTAAAAATAGTAGTAAGTTAAGAGGAGCAGTTAAGAGAGGAAGGTTTAGAGAGAATGTGACATGTTAGATTTCGAGACATTTAAATCTGATGGATTAAATATCTACATGACAGGAAAATAATTCTCTTGATCAAGGGAGGGCAAGGCTGGGGAAGTACACGTGGTTTGAACACCTACTCGTGGCGAGCACTGTGGGTATACCGTGGCCCTCGAAACCCCTAAATGAATATATTGTAGTCCTCATTCCCAATATCACAGACTG
The DNA here is from genome assembly GCF_036850765.1 of Saccopteryx bilineata. Classification (NCBI taxonomy): domain Eukaryota; kingdom Metazoa; phylum Chordata; class Mammalia; order Chiroptera; family Emballonuridae; genus Saccopteryx; species Saccopteryx bilineata. Next base: position 16,012,326 of record NC_089492.1, on the reverse strand, counting down.
TGACCATTTCTGGAAATAAGGTCATGCAGATATAATAAAGAACTTTGATTACTACGAAGGGAATTGAGTTAAGAGGAGGTCATACTGAAATGCAGTGGATCCTAATGCAGTTTGGCTGGTGTGCTTAGAAAGGGGTGATTTGGACACAGACACACACACACAAGGCACACACACAAGGAGAATACTGTATGGACAATGAAGGCAGACATCAGGACGATGCACCTACAAGACCTGGGATGCCTAAGTTTTCCAACGAACCACCAGACCAAGGAGAGAAGTGTAGGACAGATTCCTGCACACAGAGCTCAGAGCTCCTAACCCTACTGACACCCGAATCTTGGGTCCCTAGCATCCCAAACTGCGAGTCATCTGTAGAAGTTTGTTCCGGCAGCCCTAAGAAACAACACAAGCATGTGCTATGTTTCATCTCCCTTCGTCCTTCCCACACAAGGTGTTCATTATCTCCCCCCCCCCCTATTTTACAGAAGAGGAAACTGTGCTTCAGCGAGGTCATGCACCAGCCATGGTTGCATAACTAGAGTTATAAAGACACTCATGGGCCATCTAGACTTCCAAACTGGTCTATTTCCAGATCACAGAACTTCCTCCATCAGGAAGGCGTAGGGAGATAGTGTGGGAGAGGGGAGAGAGAGGTATGTCTCCTGCTGGCCGGAGAGCACGGGTCCAGCTCTGTGCAGCCGGGCCACAGGCTCCAGTTCCCCCGGAGAGCCTTCATTCTGGACCGGATTTCCCACCTCCCGGCACGCAAGGCTCCACTCAGGCCAGACATCTGTTTAATCCAAGTTCCTAAACTCCCCTTCGAATAACCAAAGATTTTTATTCCCCAAGTCTCACATGTGATTAAAGTAATTCAAGATTAAGGTATCAATGAGTCATGGCCCTTAGTGTGTTGTTCACCAAAGGATATTTCTATTTATAATGAGTAGCTGGGGCAAAATCAGTTGAAGGTTAGTAAATGAACCAGAGAGTCTCTGCTAAAGGCATTCCATTCTACGAGACACTCAACTGGCATGCTCTTTTCTTCTTCTTTTTTTTTTTATAGCAAACCTTATTCTTCACTGGTGGTGATCACCCCTATACAAATGTTTGTGAATCCTAAGGCAATGAAGTCCACCTTCACGAGCCATGCAGTTTGAAGTCAACCATATCGCACATGTTTGGCAACATGTAACAGGTAAGTGCTGTAGGTTATGCAAGTGTGTTTGGATATTTGCAATCACCAAACTTTTCTAGATATTTGCGTTACTAGGAAGTGAAGTGGCTGAGAAACGAGTAGATTCAAAATAAATGCTACGAGCAATGTTATTATGGCTATATTAACCATAGAATCTTCTAGACAAGGAGCCACAAATTCAGAAGACCAGGTATAAGAAGGAAATTCCCCATTTGAGGTTGCTTCTTTTCAGCATTAGCTGATCGTTACCCTACCATTGCCAGGAAAGACTGTGGGCGCCGCATTGCAAATCTCCAAGTCTTCAAAGGAAGCCATGCATCTATATTTGTAAATGTCAATTATCCCTATTTTTAAAAGTTCATATACGTTTCCTATTGCTCCTCTAAGAAATCACCGCAAACATAGTGGTGTTTAGTGCCTTAGAGTTCTGGAGGCCAGAGGTCCTGAAATCGGGGTGTTGGAAGGCTTGCCTCCTTCTGGAGGCTGCAGGGGAATCTCAATCGCCTTGACATTCCTGCTTCTAGAGGCGGCCTCCGTTCACTCCTTAGCTCAGGGCCACACCACACTGCCTTTGCTCCCTGTTTCTGTCACTGCATCACTTCTTGACTCTGACCCTCCTACCACCCTATTATTAGGACCCATGGGATTCAACTGGGCCCACCCAGATAATCCCAGATAGTCTCACCATCCTCAAATCCTTAACGTTATCACAACGGCCAACTTCTTTTTTATCTTGTAAGGTGACATATCTACAGGTTCCGAGCACTGGGGCTCAGACATCTTTGTGGGCACCAGTCCTCTGCCTACCTCAGTTAGCAACGGACTTGGGTTGGAAAAGTAATGTAGAGAGTGAAGGGACGTGAGATTGGGCGTTTGTTTTAAAATCTCCAGTGTGTTCTCTCCCACGCCTTCTTCTGAAAACGACAGACGGAGAAAACGGGATGGGCAACATATCAACAGTTATTCAAACTGGATTATAGGCACCTGGAGGTTCATTATCGTTTTTTTCTTTTTTTATATATAAATGTTTCTGCAATGAAAAATAAAAGTAAACAATACGGAAATCCCCCTGCCAGGCAGACATGGCCCACCAACTGCCCGATTGCTGTTAAGTAATGAGCACCTGATTGTTAAGAAACACACACAAACACAACTGCGGCAGAGGCACCCGCAGGTGTAGCACAAGGGTGTTGATGAGTCCCTCGATCCTCAAAGGTCCCGATATTCCGCTGAAGTGCAAGTGTGACATCAATTAACAGAAGGCGAAGGCGTGAGAAAGGGTATTAGCTATTGAGACTATAAAAGCAGCCCCCATGCTCAAAACTCACGTGTGTGCATGCGTGTGTGCATGTTTCGCTCATGCCCGCCAAGCCAGTGGCTCTCTCGAAGGAATACTATCTTTGTGTCTACATGAAAAATGGATACCCCCAAAAATTAGATCTCTGGTGTAGGTGACACAAATGACAGGACAGAGAAAGATGTAGGTTAGTGATCCTTCTTGGAAAACTGAAGTTTGCTGGGGAGAATGTATTCGCAGTGGCATTACAATATAGCGAATCTCAATTTTCTTGAAACAGCTCTCATAAATGACCAAAGTCTCCATGATAATCCTCTGCCCCTAGCTTGTTACCCATGCCCAGCCCTGTACTTATTCGTTCTGTTGACCTTAAACAAACAGCCAGGTGTTTCTCCAGAAAAATGGGTTTATTTGGGAAAAACAAAACGTTGCGGTTCAGGACATGTGGTCAAAAGGCAAACAGTGCACGTGGTCATGGTCCCCTGAGCTCATGGTCCCACACGTTAGGTAGGTGTGCAGAGCACCTACCTAACGCCGGGGACATGGCGTGTTCGGTAGATTCTGACAAACCTGGAAAGCTCTAAGCCACACCTAGGTGTCAAGTCTTCCATAAACACTGGGAATGGTGTCTATCCAGTGTCACTTAAAGGGCCCAGAGGCCTGTAATCTGTGAGTTCTCCTGTGGACAACCTTCACCCACCCACGGCTCCAAGTCCCTGGCCCCTTCACGAGGTGTGAGTTGTCCATGCTCAGCTTCTAGAAATAGATGAAAGGCTGCTTCTAATATGGGAATTCACAAATAATTAAATCAGAGTCCTCTCAGTAGTCTGGTGGAGAAAGCTAGTTTATACTTTCATTAACTCCAGCGGGCCATTTCAATTACCGTCCCCGTTTGGTAAACAAGTTATCTTGGACTTCCAGGCTTTGCTTCTCTAATGCCCGGGAAATATTTAAAGGGGTACTGATATGTGGCAGAATTTTATAATTTTGAAAACAGTTATCTTTTAAAAGATGGACACGATCACTAAATCCAAACGAAACAATTTCTTTGTAAAAAAAAAAATCTCAGCTTCAGTGTCCTCTGTTTTTGTTTTCATTGGGTGTGTCTACAGTTTCCTTGATCATTTCCTCATTTTATTTATTTTCCAAAAGAGAAAGCCAAGAGTTCTTTGAAGGAAAAAGCTGTTGGAGTGTCCCGCCTCAACACTACATCAGCATTAAAGTCAGGCCTAACAGTTATTCAGTTATGTCAGACATCATAGCACTATCTCCTAAGTGAAAGAGATACCAGAATGTTTGCTTTCAGTTGTAGCTACTAAAGTTTATCATTTTTTTTTCTTTTTAGATTTTATTTATTGATATTTAGAGAGAGAAGAGAGAGAGAGAAAGAGAGGGAAGGAGCAGGAAGCATCAACTCCCATATGTGCCTGGACTGGGCAAGCCCAGGGTTTCGAACCAGTGACCTCAGCATTCCAGGTCGACGAAAGTTTTACAACTAAACAAACAAAAGCAAAAAAAAAAAAAAGAATTATTTTTAGAGAAATGGCAACATTTGTATGTCTAAGAACCAAGTGAAAAATTCCAAAGTCCACTTATCTTACTTTAGTTTAAATGCTTTCATTTTAAAAAGCTGCCCCAACTTGGAAGATTCATCTTTTCTTTTTTTTCCCTCTGACCTCCAGGAAGCAAGGAGACAATCTGGTATTAAGAACATAAATCTTGCTGTCAGACAGCTGGAGTCTGCAAGTCAGCTCAGCTCTGGGCAGTGGGATCTTAAACGAGTTCCTTATCTTCCCTGAGCGTCGCTTTCCTCTCTGTTAAATGGGGGTGATACAAGTTCCTCTCCCCTGTGACTGTCAGGAGGATGGAATCCAACAATGTGCAGAAATGGAGTCTAGCACGGTGCCCGGCAAAGAGGAGGTTCTCAAAAAACAGTGTTTCTCCGACTTTGATCCACAGATCACAAATGTCTACAGTTTGGTCTGCTTCAGAACCAGCGGGGCTGCGACTCACAAATTCAGATGCCTTTCTCTCCTGGAATCCACGTATTCAAAAGTGCTAGAGGCGGCACCAGGAAACTGCATTTATAGCAAGTTCCCCGGAGGAGTTTCGTGCGTTCTCTCGGAGAATATCTGCAATAATGGCCATCACCGTTGCCACAATCATAGCAGACATATATCACAGCAGACATAGCGCTCGTGTTCTCCCAGTGCTTCCAAAGACGAGCCCCTTTGGGTTCCCTGCCTTTCTTAGGATCACCGGGGCACTAATCAAACATACAGATTCTGGAATCCCAAACCTGCTGAATGCTGGCATCTAGGAATTGAGGCTACACATCTCAAATTTTGTAGTGTGTGGAGATGGTGATGGTCAGCCCGATTTGGGACCCCCCTGGCCCACATAACTCATTCTGACCTTGGATCATAGCCCTTTGCTTCTTAACCATTTCGTCAGTGTCTACAATACCATGATGATAAATAAATGTTGGTTATTGAAATGCACTGCGATGAATAAAGATGTATCTGTCCAAGTAAACGTGGAAGCTAAGACAGGTTCTGCTCAGGGATCCCCCTCCTCATTCCTTCCTAATGTCATATCCATAGACATCTGAGTCACGCATAGCAGTTTTTCCAAACTCTAGCTATTAAGGCACCATTTTCATAATTGCTGCTGTATCTATCCACTTGTCCTAGTATGAGAATAACTGCTGGTGGCCCACTCGTTATCTATTCTCTCCTGGTTACGAAAAGATTTCCAAATTTACGAGTGACAGTATGTCCAGTTAAAAACTGGATTTCTTAGCTCCTGCTGATCTCTCATATTCACCCTCCTCCAACAGTTCTAACCAGACGTGCCTTCCCCCGCCACCCCATTAGGCTTATTTAAACATCCAAGTTCATCCTCAGTGGGTTGGATCGGATGTACAGCACGTCCGCCTCTGAAGAGAGGTCTCTTTCATGTCTGCCGGTGGAGTCTTTCTAGCTGTCACACAGGAAACACTGTAGGTGTTACTACTAAACAGAAAAGGGTCTGTGAAAACACAGGCTGACACGTGGTTTTTCTCCCGCCCCTCACCTTATGTTTTCTCCCTCACATTTTTCTTACGCAGTGAACACATTTGCAGCCAACGTGCTCTTTTTGAGACCCTTAAAGGACCCCTGAGGAAGATTCCAAGGACGTCCGAACATTCTCTGAGAGCTCAGCAGGATGAAATGAGACTCAGGGAGGCACTGTTTCAAACAAAGTTCCAGGCCAGATTTGGAATCTTTCCAAATATAAGTGTTTGCTGGCGGATCTTGGACCGAGGCAACGGCTTTTTAGTGACAGGTTTCATACGAAATGACCCTCATTCCAAATCAGTACGAGATCTTACTTCAGATGTAGGCAACTGGTAATGTTGCACACAAGTGGTGAAGGATCTCACTGCAGAGAGGTGGAGAAGTACAGTGTGTCCGTCAAGTCATGGTGCACTTTTGACCGGTCACAGGAAAGCAACAAAAGACGATAGAAATGTGAAATCTGCACCAAATAAAAGGAAAACTCTCCCAGTTATATATATATTCAGTACAGTTTCGATGTGGGCTCACACACAGATTTTTAAGGGCTTCTTAGGTAGCTATCCCATATAGCCTCTGCAGACTCGTCACTGACTGATGGCCTACCAGAACAGGGTTTCTCCACCAAACTGCCGGTTTCCTTCAACTGCTTATCCCACCGAGTAATGTGATTCCTATGTGGTGGCGCTTCGTTATAAATGCGCCGATATTCATGTTGCACTTTGGTCATGGATTCTAATTTAGCAAGCCACAGAACACACTGAACTTTCCTCTGTACCATCCACATTTCGACTGGCATGGCTGTGGGCTGCTCAGCTGTATACACGGTGTTACATCATCATCTGCACATGCGCACATGCTGCCACAGCATCCTACAGAAACTGGGAGGGTTTTCCTTTTATTTGGTGCAGATTTCACATTTCTATCGTCTTTTGTTGCTTTCCTGTGACCTGTCCAAAGTGCACCATGACTTTACGGACTCACTGCACTTTGGCTTCCACCCTGCTTCAGCCTTCCCTTTTCTACCAGTGCCTCGCACTGGCCTCATTTAAGTAGATGATGGCACCTAATTCACCAGATAGCTGAGAATCAAATGAGGGAACATAAGAAAAATGAGGAAGTACAGGAAGCATTACCCAGAGTGTCCATAGGAGTGCATGTTGTAAAAGGATGTACTTCATTAGTAATGGTTCCGGGATCCCCCACACTCCTTCTGGCCTTGCAGAGCTCATCAGATATGAAATGACATCCACTGTCCTTTCAGCACATCCTTAACCACGTCTGACCCCTGATACCCCTGTGCTATTCATAGGTGTCAACTAAGCACATTGACAGCACCTATGATTCTACGGAATGGGTGGCCTGCAAGGCCCTCTACTTCCCCTTGAGGGGAAGCAACTGCAGAAGTGGGTCACTCACAAAACACACAGTATAACCTGCCCAACACCGAGCACCATGGACCCTCAGACACTGCTCTCCCTCAGGATTCTGCTTGCTCCTTGGATCATCAGTGAGTTCTGAACATCAGCTGTTCCCAACTCCTCAAGAACACGCTTCTCGTCTTTTCGCCTTCTGCTTCCCTTCTTCCCGCAGCATCTTATCTGCTTTTCATTTGCTAAACTCTGTTAGATTTAGCTGACTTCATTGCCACCGCTTGACTCTTAGAGAATTGGTGACCTTTCTTGCGATCATCTCTTTCTTCCCTCTATCCATCTTAAGGCCTGGGGATCAAAGGTGCACATGCTCTTCTTGATGGATTTGCCTGAAATGCATAGCAACTCCAGGATGCCCTCGTTCTCCGTCGGGAAGGAACGTGTAAGAATAACTCTGGCTTTAGGCTCACAATGTAGGGAGTGTAAGGTTCTGGATAGAAAACACATTAATCAGGATAACACAGTGGGTTGTAGGTGTGCTACAGCTGGTACAAATGCCTGGCTTTATGAGTCTATAAAGGTATTCCTGTTGACCTCTTTTGCTTTAGACTAAACTTACCTCTCAAGAAATTTGGGGATCTTTTCCAGTCTTATTCCCCCTGAATGTCCTACACAGTCCTATCTGCACCTTTTTCTCTCCCACCCCCACAAAAACTCAATTCTTCTTTCATCCTCATTGGGTGCAAGGAGGTGGGACTTAGGTTCAAGGAAATGACTTCCTTCAGATGCAAGCATGTTGGTCTCAATGGCTGCAAAGATCCACTCATGACATTAAATTAAAAAAGGGATTGTTTAGTTGAAGAAGAAGAAGAAGAAGAAGAAGAAGAAGAAGAAGAAGAAGAACTAAAAAAAAAGTATACCACTTGAGTTTAATTTTACTACTTTCTCATAAAGAGAAGGTTTGGAAACAATCTCTTCCTACTGCTTTTATTAATAGTCACTAATTAACTAAGTTGACCTCTTTCATGAGAAAAGCTAAGTCATCTATGAACATAGATTTTTTTTAAGGCTAAAAGCATTGCTAGAAAGCTACTCAGACCTATGTCAAAATAAGAAGTTGAGCAAATTTTAAAAATCCAGTCACACCACTAGACTGGGCCAGCCCAACTAAATGAGGTACTATGTATTCATTTCTGTGACAAACATGTTCTGAGCATGTGTTCTGAGCATGTGCTATAAGCCAAGCACTGTGCTAGGAGCTGGCATGTTGTGAGAAGCAGAATGAGACAGCACTCCCAGATGGAGCTTATAGCGGAAAGAGGGGACAGGTGTTACATGAGTCATCAGACACAATGAACATTAACTGTGGTAACCGCTGCCACTCATCCTGAGACTTGTACAGGAATCTGCTGAGTCAGGTTTACTTTCTCCTCCTCTGGAGGCTTTGCAAGTCTTAAGTCTGAAGTTCCCTCTGCACGGAACACTACCATCACAGCTGGGTGTTCGCTGGTCGGCGGATTTGATGCACACACCTGGAATAACAGGTGCATGAATATTGCTGTCCTCTAAATATCTCTGCAAACAGCAGATTCCTTTGCACGTGATCCTTCATCCACACCCGTTCCCATGACTTTTTTGGGGGGGTCAATGTTTATACAGCTGTTCAAACACAAAAAAAGGAGAGAAAAAAACAACAACTTTTGGGACTCGAGAAAAAAAAAAAAGTGTCCAAAACAGGTCCTTTCCTTTTGCTTTGACTTTCCATCTTCTCCGACTTTAAAATATCAGATCTAGAGAGAACTAATTTGCAGGGAGGATAATTAGGAGAACTGAACTATGAGGTCAATAAAGCTTCACTGTGGCCCCAGGAACAATCATGAAAATATCTAACAACCAGCGCAGCTACCAATTGGAAGCAAGCCCCGGATCGCAAGCTCTGTGCACCAGCTGAAGAGCCAGGGAGGCGGCCTCAGCCTTGCACACCACATTTCTTCTGCCTTCCACTATATTCCAGTCCCTTAGGTCTCACGTCTGATACCAGCTCTTTCAAAATCTCCTATCCAATCACATATTTACTGGGCGCATCCTGTGTCATTGCACCCCAGGAACTAAATAGTGAAAAAGATGCAGGTAGTCCTCCCTGTCCTCACAAAATGTGTCACCTCTGTGATGGTGACAGATCAAAAAAGCAAGGAAACAAACAAATGATTGCAGAAACGGTGATGATAAACAAAGCGGGCGATGTGATAAGGGAGCACAGGACGGAATAACAACTGACATACACTCATTCTTATAGGAATTGTTAGGGCTTAAAAGGGTATCTTGTAGGAGGTATTTGGATCCTGAGACAGGACAAACCATTAAGCCAACGTGCATTGTTAATGATGACATTTCAGCCGTGGCATAATGAGAGAATTATTTGGGAGATGGCACATCCTAGACGGGGGTTCTTCCTAATCCCATAAATCACCTTATCTAGGAAGCCATCTGGAGAGTCTATTTTTAAAGCTGGCCCAAATTCACAAATATAAAAACGTGCTGGTCTAGAAGGGTGGAAATACCTAGCTGCTCAAGGGGTTCCTTCTTAGGATGGGACCAGGCAGGACTTTCATTGTGTATTTTACTCAGTTCTCTGTTGTTTGGGTCTTTAATGAGCCCTTATCGCTGAGCCACTTACAAAGTGGGGGCAGGTCTCTTCTGCAGAGCTCCCATCTTGATGATTTTGATATTTCTGAATTATTTCAAACTTTGTAGTTTGCGGTGATTTGTTATAGCAGCTGTGGGAAGGTGGTACACCTTGGAGGCACACTGATCTGCCCCCCTCCCCAGTAGGGTGATGGATGGATTTCCAGGGATGATGTGCACCTGCCTGTCTGTAGCCAGGGTTCCTGCCAAATGGACCTTTTACTGGATGGCAGTTTTCAGGCATACCAGTGAAAACAATGAGTATCCTTCCAAACAGAACCACAAAGAAGGATCCTAATTAATGAGTTGTCTGATTGATCCCGATTTTGACTGGTAAGCTCTCTTAATGAGGACATAATTTATCATCTAATTACACAAACCAGAGTTTGGGAGCACTCCCACCAGAGGGGGAGAGCCTGCTCACCTGCTGATGGCTGCAGAATGGAAAAGGCCTGCTTCCAGCTGAGACCCAGCAGCAGGGCCCAGCCCCCACCCGAATGAACCCCTGTGCCAATCAGGTAGGACCCCAGAGGCGTCAGAGCCGCAGAACCCTAAAGTCCTGAAAAGGTTGTGGTTCACTTATTGGCACATAATCCAAACTAAAATCAAAGCTTTGAAACAGAAAACGCATTGTATGCTGAAATTAAAAGAGTTTCCAACTGCAAAATACTTCATGAGTTTCTCAAAGCCAAACCTTTCTGTTTTGGGGGTTGTTTTGTTTTGTTTTGTTTTGTTTTTTTGGAAAGAGAATTACTTTTCTTGCTGGTGGCTATAACTACCCCCCAGGTGACCCATCTTCATAGCAGTCTAAATCCATCCAATCTTCACTATACCCTTCTCTGTTTTTATCAGCTTCTGCTTGTGGGTTTTTTTGTTTGTTTGTTTGTTTTATTTTTCCGAAGTTAGAAATGGGGAGACAGTCAGACAGGCTTCTGCATGTGCCTGACTGGGATCCACCCGGCATGCCCACCAGGGGGCAATGCTTGGCCCATCTGGGGCATTGCTCCACTGAGGTTGGAGCCATTCTAGTGCCTGAAGTGGAGGCCATGGAGCCGTCCTTAGCGCCCAGGACAATTTTGCTCCAATGGAGCCTTGGCTGCAGTAGAAGAAGAGAGAGACAGAGAGGAAGGAGAGGGGGAAGGGTGGAGAAGCAGATGGGCGCTTCTCCTGTGTGCCCTGGCCGGGGATTGAACCCGACACTTCCACACACCAGGCCGACACTCCACCACTGAGCCAACCTACCAGGGCCTCGGCTTGTGGTTTTCAAAGTCCCTCCCAATTTGGCTCTGTGTCATCCCGCCAGGAGAGAGTCCCCCTGATTCTCAGTGGGAACTCAGGGCTTTTCTGGCCATTTTTTTTTCATTTGAGATCTCCAAGCCTCATGTTAACCCTTCATTCTCACCTGAGCATGTTTGCTCATAACAGTTGCCCCTTCTCTGAAGGCGTCTACCCTACGCTATGCCAAACAAGCTTGACCCATTCCGTCTCATCCATGAAACTTCTCCCCCTTAGCATTAGCTGCAGAATCACTCAGTGTGCATGAACTCCATGCCAGCATCCAACTGGGTACAGTGGATCCTGCCATGAAGACAAACAAGGTCCCGCCCCCAGGAGCTTAGTGTCCAGTGAGGAACATAAAAATAAAAAAAGGTAAGCCAACAATCCAAATCGTGATAGATACTGCATTAGCCTCCTGTAGCTACTGTAACAAGTGACCACAAATGTGGTAGCTTAGAACAATAGAAATTCATTCTTTTATGGTCTGGAGGCTAGACATCCAAAATTAGGGACCCTAGGCTAAAGTCAAGATGTGCACAAATCCACAATCCCTCTAGGGGCTCTGGGAAAAATCTTTTGCTTTGCCTTTCTAGCATCGAGAGCTGCATTCTTTGCATTTCTTGGTCAAGGGCCCCTTCCTCCATCTTCAAAACTGTCTTCTCTGTCTGACGGCTCCCCTCTGCTGCCGCTGCCCAGCTTTTACTCTTCCGGGTGGAGTCTCCCTCAGACTGCCTCTTGTAAAGAAACTCATGATTACATGAAGGGCCCACCAAGGTCATCCAGGATTATCTCCGTATCACATGATCTTTACCTTAATCACACATTTGAAGACCCTTCCTCCATATAACATTCACGGGTCCCAGGGAGTAATACCTACAGATCTTTGGAGGCTGCTATTGAGTCTCTCACAAGGGCTATATAGGGAGCTGACAGGTGGGAGGAAGGGGGCAGCTTCTGAATAAGGCAGCCAGGGAAGGTGCCATGTCCTGAGGCAGGGGTCGGGAACCTATGGCTCGCGAGCCAGGCGTGGCTCTTTTGATGGCTGCATCTGGCTCACAGACAAATCTTTAATAAAAAGAATAACAACCCGGGTTCGATTCCCGGCCAGGGCACACAGGAGAAGCGCCCATTTGCTTCTCCACCCCTCCGCTGCGCTTTCCTCTCTGTCTCTCTCTTCCCCTCCCGCAGCCAAGGCTCCATTGGAGCAAAGATGGCCCGGAGCTGGGGATGGCTCTGTGGCCTCTGCCTCAGGCGCTAGAGTGGCTCTGGTCACAACATGGCGACGCCCCAGAGGGGGCAGAACATCGCCCCCTGGTGGGCAGAGCTTCGCCCCTGGTGGGCGTGCTGGGTGGATCCCGGTTGGGCGCATGCGGGAGTCTGTCTGACTGTCTCTCCCCGTTTCCAGCTTCAGAAAAATGAAAAAAAAAAAAAAAAAAAAAAAAAAAAAAAGAATAACAATGTTAAAAATATAAAACATTCTCATGTATTACAATCTGTTCATTTCCTACCGCTCATGTTCATGGTTGCGGGTGGCTGGAGCCAATCACAGCTGTCCTCCGGGACAACACCAAATTTTTATTGGATAATGCATAATGTACATGGGTCATTGTATGGCTGTCACGGAATTACATTTTAAAACATGTGGTGTTCATGGCTTTCTCGGCCAAAAAGGTTCCCGACCCCTGTCCTGAGGGAATTTAACTTAAAGAATGAGAATGAGTCTTGATGCTTCATTGTTTTTGCCTATTTTGAAATATGAAGTGCACATTAAAAGTTAACCAAAATTCTATGCAAATAATTTGTAATAAGTGTGAGCTATATAATTGTGCAACATCTCGTGAGAACCCAGCTATTACCTCTTGAAATAGTAAGATAGAAAATGACACTGTGAGCATGTGCAGAATTTTTTTTTTTAGTTTTTTTTTAGTTTCCAAAGCTAACTGCTGGTTGATGCTTTTGTTAGAAACTCAGATTTTATATTTATTTATGCCTCATTGCAAAACAGGCTTGAAGAAATTAATTCAGTTAGACAGTGATAAAAAAACTTTGGTAAGGATACAGGTTATCAGTCAATTTGCTAAATGTTCAGACTGGTGGCTATTCAACTGTTAGGAAAACCCACATTCATTCATTTGTTGCAAATTGTTGGATAAATTAGCCAGTTGAGCCCTCACCTCTATAATGGTAAGAAGAGTTAAGAGTTCATGCTTATTTTCCAAATATTAAAGAAGTGTTTCACTTATAAAGGATAAAAGATTGGTAAGAATTGTTGTTTTTTATAATAGATACTTCTCTTTAAGTATTAAATTCATTTCATCTTAGGAAGACAAAATCTCTAGAGTGCTGATATATTCTCTTTCTTGATCTGGATTCAAGTTATATGATGTGTTCAGTTTGTTAAAATACATCAAGCTGTACTAATGAAATATGCACATTTATGCATGTATTATGCTTGTTAAAATTCAAAAATACCAATTTACTTATTGCTGTAAACATCAGAAAATTCAAGAAAGCAACAGACAGTATGTAAACACCACCATTGTCTCTCTCCTCAAAATTTTAGTTAGATTATTTAAATCCACCTATTCTTTGATCCACCTGTTTATCTGTCTTGATGTGGTCAAGATGAACACCAATCCATCAAGAGGTGGTCCATCTCCCTCTTTTGGGCTAGCCCTCTGGCTGGTTCTGACTAGTAGTATACACAGCAGGAATGCCACGTAACTTCTGAGATTGGGTTTTAAGGGATCTGCAATTTCTGCTTCTGTACCTCAACCTGCCTCCTGGGATCCAGCCCCTATGCTATCCAGCCCACAGAGAAAACCAAGGTGCCCTGGCGGCCAATCCCAGCTGAGCTCCCAGCTGACAAGCAGACCAATCTCCAGCCATAGGTGTGTGCCATCTTGGATGGGGGGCTCAGTCAACCCCCTAGTGACTGCAGCCCCAACTGATAACATGAGGAGCAGAAGTACTTTCCAGCTAAAATCCAGTCAATCCACAAACTTGGGAGAGATAATGAAATGGTTATTTTAAAGCTACTACCCCAATTAAAAAAGAAAATTTAATTGGGGGAGATATTCCTGAGCAACAGATAGCTGGAATCCTCTACTTGTCTTTAGTCTAGCTACCAATTTATCATTTAATTTACCCACAAACTGCCTTGGCCAGCGTGGTCTAGTGTCTCTACAGCCAGACCACATTGTTTTCTATTCCAGTTCCAGGCTGGCCACGCGATGGGGGAAATCTGGGCGTGGTCATCAGGAAGTGGGAAGGGCCACAGCTCTAGTCTGCCATGTGAGGAAGGCGGAAGTACAAGTCCTAGAGCGCGGCTGTCTGTCTTGGGCTATCTGACTGCAGAGAAGACACACCTGAGAAAAAGGGGTTGGTTAGAATGAAGCCGGAAGGAAAAGCAAATAGTGAAGACAGATGGCAAAACATGACCCACAAGACCCAGGAGACCCAGACGCAGGGGGAGGAGCGCAGCAGTTAGGCGGGCCTCCCCATGGATAAAAGGGTGCTGTCTCCCACTACATCTGGGGGGACAGCTGAATCAAACACGCTGGGCACTCTAACCCTGGGGCCAGCTCCTGCTGTCACCGTCAGACTGGTCTCAAGGGGAGAGGGGGTGACCAGTATGGGGTGGGGGACTCAATACCTACTCGAGGACAGTGAATTTAGACATTAGACTTTAGATTTCACTAGTCTCGTGAGGATGAAATTATCTGATATTCTGAGACAGTTTACTTGGATGAAACAATTGGAAATTACCTTAAAACCTTTTTCTCGGTTGATCACTATTTGATTTTGAAAATTCTCACTTTGTTGTTTCCTTCATGAGTCAGCTTACAACCTACCTGAAAGTAGGGTCTGTGTTTTGCATTTTGTAGCCCACTAACGCCCCTGAACAAGGCTGACCCTACCAGGCAATTAACCTAAATTTGCTGAATTTTCTTGATCATGCTAAACACAGCATTTATGAAATTAATGGTGGTTTTTAAAAATTATTTATTTATTTATTCATTTTAGAGAGGAGAGGGAGAGAAAGAGAGGAGAGACAGAGAGAGAGAAGGGGGGAGGAGCTGGAAGCATCAACTACCATATGTGCCTTGACCAGGCAAGCCCAGGGTTTTGAACCAGCGACCTCAGCATCTCCAGGTCAACGCTTTATCCGCTGCGCCACCACAAGTCAGGCTAATGGTGTTTTTTTTTGTATTTTTCTTAAGCTGGAAACGGGGAGAGACAGTCAGACAGACTCCCGCATGCGCCCAACCGGGATCCACCCGGCACGCCCACCAGGGGGCGACGCTCTGCCCACCAAGGGGCGATGCTCTGCCCCTCCAGAGCATTGCTCTGCTGCGACCAGAGCCACTCTAGCACCTGGGGCAGAGGCCAAGGAGCCATCCCCAGCACCTGGGCCATCCTTGCTCCAATGGAGCCTCGCTGTGGGAGGGGAAGAGAGAGACTGAGAGGAAGGAGAGGGGGAGGGGTGAAGAAGCAGATGGGTGCTTCTCCTGTGTGCCCCAGCCGGGAATCGAACCCGGGACCCCTGCACGCCAGGCCGACGCTCTACCACTGAGCCAACCTGCCAGGGCCTAATGGTGGTTTTTATTCATCTTCTTCACTGCTAAGCTTGGGATGAACTGGACCATTGTTCGGGGTCACTGTTAGCCACCTACTGACCAAGTTACCATAGAGTGGGGAAAAGAGAAAAGTAGCAAAAGTTGTCAAACAGCAATGAGAAGCCCTGGAGGAACAAAGCAATCAATAAAGAAATAGGAACTGTTATTTTAAATTATTGTTTACTATTGTGGAATGTTTTTCATGTTCCTGAGGCATGAGATGATAGAAGCCAGTAACATAGAAACTAGAAGGTGGTCTCAGGTGTGTTACACACTTCATTTGGGTTTGCTGAAAGTATTCTTGGGTCCCCCCTCCCCCCGTTTATTAGTAGGGTTTGCTCTTACCTAGAAGACATCGGCTTTAGGTTAATGCAAACATCTTCTTTATAGAGCCTTCCATGCGTCTCTCCAAACAAAGTGAAACACTTGAGTTTCCACTTGATTTCACTCTGTCGTCCATCCCCTTAGCACATATCGTAGCGCCTGCAGTTAGCTGCTCAGATGTAACTCCGGCCCTGGCCAGTGAGCGCTCGAGAAAAGTGGCCAATGTTTATTTTGTTTCCACCTTATGCAGTGGTCCAAACAATAGCAATAATAATAGCAGCAATTATTACTGGTATAATGAGATCTCATTATACCAGATGTTGCCATGGTCAGAATGTCCATGTCCCCCTGCACTGCTCCCCTAGTTTGTATGTTGAAATCCTAATCGCCAAGGTAATGGTATTGGCAAGTGGGGCCTTTGGAAGGTGATTATGTCATGAGGACAGAGCCCTCATCAATGCGATTAATGCCTTTTATAGAAGAGACTCCGCAAAGATTCTTTGCTCCTTCTCCCGTGTGAGAATACAAGAAGCGTGCACCCGGAAGAGGGCCCTCACGTGACCTCGCTGCCACCCTAACCTTGGACCTCCAGCCTCCGGAACTGTGAGCAAGACGTTTCTGCTGTTTATCAGCCACCCACGTGTGTGGGGTTCTGTTGTGGCAGTCCAAATGGCCTAGGGCAGGTGTTGTGATAAGCACTCTGCATACATTGTATCAGTTCATCTTTATGAAACCTTTGCAAAGGAGTCATCATACCCCTTTCACAGTTAAGAAAATGAGCTTAGAAATTAAATGGAAGTAGCTTGCTCAGGTCACATAGCTAGTAACTCAAAATACCAGGCTAATTCCCTAGTTTGTGCTCATCTCTAACATGGTGCACAGGGGTGGTTATAAGACTTCTGAGTGTGTCAGACTCTCCTGGGAGCTTGCTGAATATGCAGCTTTATGGGCCCCACTACCTGGGGCAATTCTGAATCGAGAGGTTTGGGGTAAGGCCCCCAAATATGCATTTTTAACTAGTACCACCCACCTCGAGGCAATTCTGATGGAGGTGCCTAAAACGCTCCTGTGAAACCATACAAAGTGGCTGCTTGCTGACCAGATGCCCCCCAAGCACTGATGGTGAATGAATAAATATAATGTTTATTAATGCTTATACAAAATGAGTAGTCCATGACATTGTGTCTGTCTCTTCAAGGGTGAAGATGGAAAGTCACAGGGTGAGATTGATTTAGAAACAGCTATGTTAAATTCATATGGACTTCTTCTTTTTTTTTTTCTGAAGTGAGAAGCAGGGAGGCAGAGAGACAGACTCCTGCATGTGCCCAGCCGGGATCCACCTGGCATGCCCACCATGGGGTGATGCTCTGCCCATCTGAGGTGTTGCTTGGTTGCAACTGTAGCCATTCTAGTGCCTGAGGCAGAGGCCTTGGAGCCATCCTCAGCGCCTGGGCCAACTTTGCTCCAATGAAGTCTTGGCTGCGGGAGGGGAAGAGAGAGATAGAGAGAAAGGAGAGGGGAGGGGTGGAGAAGCAGATGGGTGCTTCTGCTGTGTGTCCGGGCTGGGAATCGAACCCAGGACATCCACACACCAGGCCGACGCTCTACCACTGAGCCAAGTGGCCAGGGCTCATATGGACTTCTTTATGTGAGGATATCTGAGAATCTTTAACATCAACAAAATATAGCTCTTCTTTTTTTCAAAGTCATTTGATCACTGATATTCCTTTTCTTCTTTTTCTCTTACATAGCTCCTCTTAATCTGTAGTAACAGACTCTGGCAAGCAGCGTCTAGAGGCAGATAAACTAATAATAATAGCTTCCACTTATATGGGGCACTACAGTTTACAGAGCACTTTCACATGAGTCCTTATTACAGTTTCCAGGGGTGCATTCAGAGGCTCGGGGACTCTCGGTAGGTTACCCTAGAAGAAAGAATGCCTAAGAGGAGGAGAACAGTCTTGGGCTCGGTGTCTGCTGTTTACTTGTGGCATCATGCATGCACTCTCGTTTCCCAGGTCACCTCAGTGCCCAGGGAAAGCAGTGCAACACAGCGCAAAGCCACGTGTCCTTTCTCTGCCTCAGTTTCCTCATCTCTAAAATTAAGAGAGGTTGTTTGTTTGGTGTCAAGTAGCTATCTTTGGTAGCACGGCTGAGTCTACAGTTAGTTTTCTTAACTCCTTAACCAGTTCAAGCAGTCTGCCTGCAGCAGGAGCCGGTAGCAGTGCTAGGTGCTCCGGGATGCAGGAAAATCTTCGGTCTAATTCTCTCTCTGGCGCCGTAAGTCTCCCGGAATGTGCTGATAGAACGTTTATGCGCAACTATCTTTTTAAAAATTGCTTCCAAGGCTAGAGCAGCACACTCTTTGCACCCTGGTTCTGGGTGCCATCTCCTGAAACAAACAAACAAACAAACAAACAAAACAACCCAAACAGACAATATAGCACCGCCTGGAAATGTCACCAGTGTCACTGTGGTCGGTGTCACATGGCCACAGCTGGAGGTCTTACATCTACAGCTACTCAACAGCAGAGTTGGAACGCAACTTCTCTTGGGTAAAAGCTATCACCTGACTTTCTGTACATTTCAACTTGCTTCCCTATTTCAGTTTGTAAAGCACCTCTCTAACGTGGAGGGATTGTTTTATTTAAGACGAGATATCAGACAGCATGTTTTCTCCACCTCTCGATTGCTTCTGGGTTCCCCTGAGCTACGTACGACACAGTAATTGTGCAAGACCGCTTTTCTAATTGCTCACGTCTGTTAAGATGCCAGTGCGTGGGCGTCTTACTGCCCCGCTCCCAACTCCATCTCATTGTGTGTCTGGCAGGGACGCTGCCAGAGCCCGGGTTAATATGTATACCATGCAGCTCATTAGCTGCACATTAGTATGAAAGCCGAGTCGACAGGATGGATCCAACAATATGCTGGAGCTCGGGTCAGAGTCTCGGCTGAGCCTCATCAGATGCAGAGGTCAGCAGCCTGGCATCGGCTCCACAGCATATGCGGACCACGTTGCGCTCCAAGTGGCCACCGGGGAAGGTGACACAAAGATGGGGCCTCATTAAAAACTGAGGAGAGGAAAGATCCCTCGGCAGGATCCCCAGGGCTTCATGGTTATCAATTTGCTTTTCCACTCATGTGAAGAATTTATTGCATTTATCACCAAAATAAGAGAAAGCTGAACATTCAAGTGGCATTATCATATTTCCAGGAATCAAAGAGTAACATGCATCGGGAGCCAGCAAAAGTTTAAGGGTGTCTTGGTAAATTCAAATGTTATTTTTATCCTCTAAGCAAAATAAGCTGGCTTAAATCTAATGAAGGTAAAATGATTACAGTATGTATTTTCTCTCCCTCCGTCCCTTCTTCCTTCCCTCCCTCCCTCCCTTCCTCCCTTCCTTCCTCCTTGTTTTCTTCTTTCCTTCCTACCAATTTCTTCCTTAACTGGATGTGCTAATAAATAGTCCTTTAAAAATGGACTGTTCATCATCCCAGAGGGTGCTCTCAAACCCTCCCCTGCAAAGCATTACTTGGCACGCAAATGCTGCTCACATACCTCCTATCACCTTTTCTTGGAGGACAACAAACCCCGGTGGGAGTGGGACCCGTGTCTTAAGAAAGAAAGGCTTCCTCAGGTCTCCAGGTCTGTCATGTCTCAACGTAATCATTTACTCGGACATTTTGGGTAGGACTGTCTTGCGATTGCAAACAGTTGCTTTTTTATTGATGAGTGAAACAATGAGGTAAGAGGCAACCGCAGCTGGGGGTTTTAGAGATGATTACCTGGCCCGTCATGGATGCTTAAAATTTGCTTGATTTTTGGAGGCCTGGTTTGAAAAAGAAAGAAAAGAAAGAAAGAAAGAAAGAAAGAAAGAAAGAAAGAAAGAAAGAAAGAAAGAGCCCTTCACGCTTAAAATTACACACCGTGCAGCATTCACATTTTCATAAAACCACTTAAAAATGAGAGGTCAAACTAATCATTTTAACACAGAATCAGCTTTCTTGTCAGCATGATTCAAAGAGTAGCTTTTATTCTCAATGATGGCACCTTTTTGGCAGAATCCCACTGAGCATTCTGCACCATGACAACCATGAGGCGTGTGTGTGTGTGGCACCTCTGATGGTGCCTGTGTTCTTCCTGAAGGAGAACGTGGCTCTTGCGGAACAGGTGGCCCACGTCTCTAAATTGGGCACACAACCTTGTGCTCAGGCACCTGCTCACCCATCAAGAGAACAGAAGTCAGCTGCGCTCTGGTAGTTAAATGGTGGAGAATCAGTGCGCTCTCAGGAGTGTTAAAGGAAATCATGAATATGAAATCGCTCTGGGAAGCACTCAGCAAATATTTCAATGTAGTCACACTATGGTCTGAGTGTTTGTCCCCACTGCTCCAAATTCGTATGTTGAAAACCTAATGCCCAAAGTGATGGTGTTAGGAGGTGGGGGTCTCTGGGAGGTGATTAGAACATGAGAGCTGACCCATGTGAATGTGATCAGTGACCTTATAAAGGAGATCCCATCGAGGTCCCTCCCTGCTTCCCCCGTGTGAGGACACAACGAGAACTCAGCAGGCCGGAAGAGGGTCCTCAGCTGATCGTGCCGGCACCCTGATGGTGGACTTCCAGCCTCCAGAACTGTGAGAAATCCATTTCTGTTGTTAATAAGCCACCTAATCCATGCTATTTTGTTCTAGCAGCCCAGACTGATCAAGACCATTATTTGTTATAACTTGTGTAGTTCTTAGAGTTGGGATATCAAGGAAGAGATAGTAATGTCTTCATTCTGATTCTCCTTTGGTACAATACATAAAATCCTAGACCATGTGCTATGATTCTCTCCCTTTTTAAAAGAAAGACAGTCCTAAGCACATAGATGGATATATACTGGGTGAAGATAGAATTAATATGTAAAAATCACTAGAACTCATAGTATAGTAGAACAGAGCACCTGGCCCAATGGTAAATACTCAAAAATGTTGGTGAATTACTTTCCATTAAGAACTAACGGCATTAAAAACAAAAAGTTTGATATTAAGCTTCCTTATGCAGTTTTGACATGGTACCCTAGTGGTCAGCCTTAGTTGGCACAACAGTATACCCAAACACTCCAAGGCTCAAAACTCACCTCCAGGTACTATTGTCTACAGGGGTTCAGGTTGCTGAGCTGAGCCAGTCAGGGTGAAAAGGAAAAATAGAAGACATTTGAACCAAGGGTATGTCCTTGAGACTGTAAAGTGAATTTTCAGACGTTGCTAAGAAATTGTCTTTGAAGGCAATTCTGAAAAATTCTAAAAATGCAACACAGCAGCATCTGGATGAATGAATATATATATATTCTGTGTGCTCCAGCTACCCAAGATGAATGGCTGTTCTTAAATGAGGTCATGTCTTTGGCACCATTTGACTTTTGCACGTGGTATTCTTGGTACCAGGAAAGTTTCTTTACACGATCTTTGAGATTCAGCTCAATATCTTTCTTCAACCAAGTTAGCTGATTCTTTCCTATGAGTCTTTATAGGATTTAATACAGAAATTATAGCATGGGTGGATCTATATTTGAAAGTCTCAGTTTCCATGGCTATCTTCCCCATTTGTTAGTGAGTTCCTTGGGAACATCTTGGGATTTCCAGCCCACTGATTTCCCATTATAAATAATTATCTGAAATCACTTCCCTAGTCCGTTGCATTTCACATCGCTCGTTCCCTTTCTAGCATGTATCGCTCTCTGTATTTTCGTTTCTGTATTATCTATCTCCCCTGCTGAAATGTAAGCTCTAATGCAGCAAGGACCTTGTCTGACTTGTTCACTGTCATATTCCCAGTACTTAAACCTGTACGTGCTCAATAG
Source organism: Saccopteryx bilineata (assembly GCF_036850765.1). NCBI lineage: Eukaryota > Metazoa > Chordata > Mammalia > Chiroptera > Emballonuridae > Saccopteryx > Saccopteryx bilineata. Next base: position 15,990,651 of record NC_089492.1, on the reverse strand, counting down.
CCACTCACTGAGTGAATGAATTATAGGTGCTCAATAATGTTTATCAAATGAACGAGCAGATAATTAATTATAAATTTTTTGGTTTTTAAATCACTTGATTATTTATAATCAAAAAGACATTCAACCCCTAAAAGATGATGGAGAAGTAAAAACACAGATATCCCGGGACAGTTCCATTCTGAGCTTACGGCTGTTGACTTCTAGACAAAAATACCTTTCAATTCAGTTGTTATTCAAGCTACAACCTTGAATCTTGAAATGGAGGAAAAACAATGTGGGAAAGGGTCAAATGATGACACTTTAAGTGCCAGGTGAAGTTTCCCTACAATTTGAAGGTCCACATTCTCAGGATAATATCGGGGTCCAGGGTGAAGCTTCCAGAAACCTGAATGCCTACCAGTTGTTTCTAAGGTCCTTGTCTGTTACAAGAAACCTTTAAATATAAAATGGAGAAAACAACAAAATACGAATCTATGGTTTGGTTTCTACCAAATTCCTCAGGAACCCTGATTCTTACTGGTTCTTTTAACTTCTGATTCTTTTCAGTGAAAAGAAAAACGAATCATGAATATATTATTCTATGCCTTTGCTTGAATTCATTTTTATACATTTAGTTACAATTGCTTTACTTAATCCAGTTTATATACACTTTATACAGATGTTTTTATAATGTATAGTTGATTAAATATGGAATTACTTCTACAAGCTTAATCATAAGGTTATAGTTTAAATTACACATATATAGAAAATTCACATTCTGTTTATAATGAGATTGGCTTACATAGCTTTGACTTAAAACATCTTTCCCAGGCATCACGTACTATGCTGCTTTATTTAAGGAGTGTTGTTGTGAACTTAAACAATAGATTACATATAATCCATTAAAATCTTTCAAATCTTTCCCCTTTTTAAAAAATTTGCAGCATAGTTGGCATACAATATTAGTTTCAGGCATAAAACAGCAGTTCAACATTTATATATCTTAGGAAATGGTTGTCATGGTAAGTCTGGTTGCCATACAAAGTTATTAAAATATTACTGACTACTTCCCTATGCTGTACTTGACATCCCGTGACTAGTTTTAGAAGTGGCAGTGTGTAGTTTTTAATCCCCTTCACCTATTTTTCCCACCCCCTCTAGCAATCATCATTTTATTCTCTGTGTGTATGAGTCAGTTTCTGTTTTGTTAGTTTGTTTATTTTGTTTTTTAGATTACACATGTAAATGAAATACACAGAGTATTTGTCTTTCTCTGTCTTATTTCACTTAGTATAATACCCTCTAGGTCCATCCATGTTATTACAAATGGCAAGATTTCATTATTTATAGCTTAATAATATTCCATTGTATATATGTACCACTTCTTTATCCATTCATCTATCTATGAACATTTCAGTTGCTTCCATATTTTGGCTATTGTAAATAATGCTGCAATAAATATAGGGTAGGGGTATATATCTTTTTAAATTAGTGTTTTAGATTTCTTAAGATATGTACTGAGAAATGGAATTCCTGAATTGTACGGTAGTTCCAGGTTTAATTTTTGGAGGATCCTCCATACTATTTTCTATAGTGGTTGTACCAACTTACAACCCCACCAACAGTGCATGAAGGTTCCTTTGCTCCATAACCTTGCCAATACTTAGTTATTGATTTTTTGATAATAATCTTTCTTGCAGGTATGAGGAGATACTGCATTGTGGTTTTGATTTGCGTTACTCTGATTAGCTCAATGTTGAGTGTCTTTTTATATGTTTGTTGACCATTTGTATATCTTTTTTTGGAAACATGTCTACTCAGGTACTCTGCTCATTTTTTTTATCATTATTCATTTTTTATACTGAGTTGTATTCTTTATATAATTTGAATATTAACTTTTATACCAGCAATTTTCAACTTTTTTCATTTCATGGCACATATAAACTAGTTACTAAACTTCTGTGGGACATCAAAAAAAAATTTTTTTTTTTACCAAACTGACAAAAAAAACCCAGGTATAATTTTGACTGATTTACAAAAAATAATAATAATAGTAATTACCTACTTTTTTTTGTTCCAAAGAGACTTTTTTTTTTTTTTTTCACTTTTCTGAAGCTGGAAACGGGGAGAGACAGTCAGACAGACTCCCGCACGCGCCAGACCGGGATCCACCCGGCACGCCCACCAGGGGCGACGCTCTGCCCACCAGGGGGTGATGCTCTGCCGCGACCAGAGCCACTCTAGCGCCTGGGGCAGAGGCCAAGGAGCCATCCCCAGCGCCCGGGCCATCTTTGCTTCAATGGAGCCTTGGCTGCGGGAGGGGAAGAGAGAGACAGAGAGGAAGGAGGGGGGCGTGGGGGGGTGGAGAAGCAAATGGGCGCTTCTCCCATGTGCCCTGGCCGAGAATGGAACCCGGGTCCCCCGCACGCCAGGCCGACGCTCTACCGCTGAGCCAACCGGCCAGGGCCCAAAGAGACTTTTTTAAAAATCAGGTGCCTCTACTTGTATATATGGACTTCTGGTATTAAGAATTAACCAATCAGATACAACAATATTATAAAAAAATGCAACTCTATTGTATGACCTATATACTGATAGTTCAAGTGAGGATACTCACACTGAAATGAAAGAAAAGTTATATCCAATGCTACAGAAATACAAAGGATCATAATAGAGTACTACAGTAATATGCCAACAAAATAGATATCCAAAAATGGGTAATATAGAAGAAATGAATAAATTCCTAGGAAAATGTAAACTTCCAAGAATGAATTAGGAAGAAATACAACATCTGAACAGAATTGGTACTTTAAAAAAATTCCCAACAAATAAAAGTCCAGGACTAGACAGATTCCCAGTGAATTCTATTTGACTCCAAGCTTATTTCTAGGTTTCCCAAATTCACCTTAGTCAAAATGCTGGTGCTCGAATTCAACAGCTAAACTCTATGCAGCTAAACTGTGCACTGGGTACATACAGGGAACATTTTTGTGTTTTCAGCGCTGACACCAGAAATTTTTCAACTTTTTTCATCTCAGGGCACACATAAACTAATTACTAAAATCCTGCAGCACGCCCCAAAATACTTTTTGCTGATCTGAAAAAAAAATAGGTGTAATTTTGATTCATTCTCACTGGACAGCTATTGTTGTGTTGGCTGTTGTCATTTTTTTTTCTTGAGAATTTAGGAGAAAAGAGGTCAGTGCCCTGACTAAGTAGTCAGGTATTGCATGTTTTAAAAATTCTTGTGGCACACTGCTTGAAAATCACTGGCTGGCACTATTGACTTCAGGTTGTGTCAGTGTGTCTGTGTTGGAGATCTGGGCATACAAAAGTAAATGGTCATCTGAGGTGCTTGTGAAACACAAATATGCCTACATGCTCCGTCTTCACTATGGAGCCCTCTGAAACTTTTCTCTCAATGCCTCTGACAAGAATCCCATTTGCCTGATCTCCTTGTCCCCGTTTATGGAGGTGCAACTGAGCAGAAAGCAGCCCTCCAGGTAGACAACTAACTAGGGAAAAGGAGTCTAGGAATCCCAACTAAGAAGACTCAGACACACCATAGTTTATGTAAGATTTAGTCCATCTGTATGCCGAGCAGAGCATGAGAGAGCAGAGTGAGGAGTAGGGAGGGACAGAGGTAGGTGAACTATATGGCCACATGGTTTGGAGCCACAATTAAGTTGTTTGACAAATAAGTGCAATGATTAGTAGTGCCAGTATTATTTTAAAAGTCTTTCAGGACAAGAAGAAAATGTCAATGCTACTTAGGGCAACAGGGCCACAGCCAATGGATCATTATGACCAGAAACCAACTCTAATCCCAACTAATCCTCCTCCTGATATCTCCCAAGGTTTTACTCTTTCATTCCATTCACTCTTCTCATTTTCCTAGAGACCTCTTCTACTCTTGGACTTGCTCCACAAGGTGCTCCCAGTCTCTGTCCCTACCTTTGATCTTCCCAAAGTTCTATACCAGTAGTCTGCTGCATTTCCCATTGGTGAAACAGCAATGAAAGAATCACAGTTGCATAATTCTGAGTAGTTCTTACATTGCTTTGCATGGATAACAGGTGCGCCCAGGTATAGAAAATTCTTCCCTGAACTGAAAATCACAGAGTTTTAGTCCCATCCCTAATGTAAACTAGCTGCATGATTATGGTTGAGTAACATAAAATTGCCAATTCATACTGTATTATTCTTTCTGTGCCTTCTTAAGCTCTAAAGGTTTTGTAAGAATCTGTGGTTCTTAAAAGCTCAGGGCCCATGAAAGGCATGCATCTGAGTTGTGTTACTGGGGCAACAGAGAACTTGAGCTTAGAGGCCATATTTTCTGACTTCTAATCTATCGTTCTTTTCATTAAGAAGAATGACAAGTTTATAGAAAATGAAGAACAGCCACTCAAACACCATCACCCCTCAAAATTGTGACACCTGACATTTTCAAATAAGAAAACCTCAAAGTTATACCAAGTTCATGGTCTGAGAGTTCTTATAAGAAAGGATGATTGTTTACAACATAGAAATGAGGGGCAGGTGACTGGGTCTGACACTCTGAACACATAATGTAAAACTGTAAGCTATTCTCAAAGAAAGAGTGTTGCAGTGTCTACTGGCAACGAAGACTACATGTTCTTGCTTGTACCACTGGTCCACTGACTCATTCATTTGATAAAGATAGAATGCCCACCTACTATTTCCCGGACACTGCCTAGGCACTGGAGCAAGACATAAATAAGAAATCTCATCTTTCCTCTCTGGAAGGTTACAACCTGCAATGGCAGAAACAGATCAAAGAATATATCGAGGCTTCTCCCTGGCTCTATGAAAGGGAAGTGAGTGCAGGTAATTCTGAGAGTCCTGCTTGACCTCCAAGGCTTCATGAAGACCCCCACTTTCCACCCCCATTAATTCAATAAAAACCCTCATTTTTATCTTGACACAGGGAATATATAATATAAATATGGATGGTCTTAAACCATGTTCTAGAACTCTAGACACACCTATATTCCTATCCTTAATTCTCAATCAAATCAATATAAAGAACGTCAAATTTATTCACTTGATGAACCAAGGAACTGATTCAGCTGACAATACTGAAAATGCCAAGATGAAAAATTGAAATGTGCTAATTTGCCTGGTATTTGTAATATGTTAGAATAAAAAAGCCCAGGCCAAAAATGGAAAGATGCTAATAGAATTTCAAAGCCTTAAAAAATAATTAGCTTATGGTGTGAGGGAGAAAAGAGTGAGGAAGTATAAGGGTACGTTACTAAAATTGGAATACAATTGTAAATAAAAGTAATCTTCTAGGTAGTGGCTGTAACCAACAGCATATCGTGGAACTGTCTTCATCTCCCTGCCACTTAAAGGTGCAAGTACATCTGCTGGAATTCCCCTCGCCCTCCATGAACACACCGGTGATTTTAGTTGATGACGTTGGTCCTCTGCCAGAATTCTTTGTACTGGCCGGGTGCATCCAACCCTCACCTTACGTGGCTACTGACTGCTCATGGATTAACCCTTCTCTTTCTCGAAGGAATTGCCCCTGGCTGAAAGGAGTGGTCCATAGCTAATGGCTGACTTATGGTGTTACCAAATCCTGGTTCCCTTGACTCGAGGTGGGAGAGCTCTGTCTCCAGTCATGCCCTTGAGATTCCGGTGTGATCAGGCTGAGGCTAGATTTTAGCGGATCCCACCTCTGTGCTTCGCTTCCTCCCAGTCTGCGCTGCGTGTCTCCTGACCTTACAGGTTTCTAAGAGTTGTTGAGTAATTCAACAGAGGCCATTACACTGAGGCGGCCCTGACGTCATGGCAGCCTACAAATCTAAGTCTGAGGATGATGTCAAGGTAACAAAATTGAAACTGAAGGCCAACCCACCCCAAGCAGTCAATCAGGCTTCAAGCTCTAGCCAGTCAATTAATTTCCTTGCTTGGCTGCCACACTTTCTCTACATGAACTCCTGGCAGTGCTGACTTCCTGTTTGGTGCTTCCCAATGGGAATCCATTGTTCCTCAAGCTCCTAGGATTTTCAGCATGCCTCTGCTTATCTTTTAACAGAGTCCTTGCTCCGTATTATTCCCCGAGAAGCTCCATCTCAGACTCGAAAGAATACTAAGACTTTAATCAATGGATGGTCTATTTCATAAAGGAAGGCCAATCTGTAATGCCCGATAAGGTAGAGTTTAGCCGAGTACACTAGCCCTCTAACCAGGCACAGGGTACTTTTTAAATCTCGAGTCCTATAGTCTTTGCCAAAGAGATCAAATCAGGCCTGTACGAATCTGTGGGAATCAGCCTACCAAGAACAAAGTCTACAAGAATGAAACCTACATGTCCCCATCACACCTCCATAGGGAGCTCTGCCCTTGGTGAGGGTGACTCACATAAATAACTAAATTGCACTGTGAGGCCATGCAGGAAAATGAGCATATTTTCATCATGGCTGCCTTTGCTTCCTATCCAACCCAGCATTCCAATTTCAAATTCCAATTTGTCTTGGAGAGACTGGCAAGCGGGAGCAATCTGAATTATATGCACATTGGCACATTCCTTTAAACACTTGCAGTAGAAGACTAGCTGAAAGAGAGCCAAACTATTGCCAGGTTTTTGTCAATCTTGCCCCATCTCAGAGGTGATTCACTCAGGAACTTGATGACTGCCTTTTAAAGCAACACAACAGGCCTATTAGCACTTAACTGCATTGGCAGTCTGTGTGGCCCAGCATGGCCAAGAGCCTGGATTTAGTGGTGATGCAAGTCGGTGTAACCCGGACAGCGGTTCTATTTCCATTAATCATCTGGGAGTTCCCTCAGGTCAGAGACCATTTTCTCCCTGGAAGAAGAAGTGGGGAATTCCCACTCAGGTGATTTTTAGGCAGATGGTGGAGCTGATATATTTAGAGGCTTCAGAAATATCATTCCATTAATTACCCTGCCAACATCATGATTACCAGCAGCCTGTGTTACTCAGGCCAGGCCTATTTTAAAGTTACGTTTGGGAATCTGCTGCTGTTACAGGTGGGCAATGCAGCAGGAGAATGGAGTCACTGGGTTGGTTATACTTTACTGGAATTTTGGGGGATAAATACATTGCTGTTGCTGGGTCTGAAATTAATGATTGTCTAGTGAATTATCTGAGAATATAGAAAATAGACACATGGCTATAGATAGATGTAGATGAATATAGATATGTTAATATATGTGTTGATAGAGACGGATAAATAGAGATAGATTAATATAGAGATAAATGGATGAATAGCTAGATATGGATAGTAAGAATAGAAAAAGAAAGAGATGGATACATAAATGGTTGAGAGAGAGAGAGAGAGAGCGAAAGATAATAGATAGATGAGAGAGAAAGGAAGAGATGGGGAGGAAGCATCCTGCCTTTGCACAGAAGGGCTGAACAATAAAAATGATCGTGCAAGCTGAAAATAATCTTACAAATCAGTTGGAAAATTTATCAAGAGTCATCTGAACAGTGCTTGTTGCCTGGTCCTCATACTACAACTTCCGATACAAAGCAAGCTTCTTTTCCAGGCCTGGGCAAGTTGTCACCCTCCTTTCTAAGTTTGCATCAGCAAGCAACATTTTCTACTTCGTACTTGTAATGCTGGGAAATGCCTCTAAGCGGTCCTTTAATGTGGAGTTTTCCACGGGCCTCACTTCTCTTGGGGCGTCTTCATCCGTCTCTCCTTCTCTGCACTGAGAAGCTTCCCTGCACTCAGTCCTTGGGGCTGTACCTTGGGAGGCTCTTGAACAGGATCAGTGTCTACATTCCCCAGGTCAGCTCTTTCTTCTATAATTCTGTGTACACTTAATTTGAACTTCACTTCCAGAGTTACATTACTTTCTATTTTGCTGCCTTTCATCTTTTTTGGATGGTTCCCCTAAAATCCATTCTTGTACAATGCCATGTAGATTTATCCACTGGGGACAAGGAGGAAACACAGTTACTCACTAGGCTGCCTGTCTGTAAATGGACTAACAGACGTACAGTGGCCAACCACAGACAAGCTTTGAAAGAAGTGACATTGGCCCGGCCTCTTGGCTCAGCAGTAGAGTATTGGCCTGGCGTGTGGAAGTCCCAGGTTTAATTCCCAGGCTGGGCACACAGGAGAAGCACCCATCTGCTTCTCCACCCTTCTCTCTTCTCTCTCTCCCTCTTTCTCTCTCCTCTCTCCCACAGCCATGGCTTGAATGGTTTGAGCAAGTTAGCCCTGGGCTCTGAGGATGGCACCATGGCCTTGCCCGAGGCACTGAAATGCTTCAGTTGCCGAGTAAGAGAGCAGTGGCCCAGATAGGCAGAGCATCATCCTGTAGGGGGCTTGTTGGGTAGATCCTGGTTGGGGCGCATGTGAGAGTCTGTCTCTGCCTCCCTGCATCTTGCCTTTCATTTAATTAAAAAAATAAATAAAAAGGCCCTGACCAGTTGGCTCAGTGGTAGAGCATCGGCTTGGTGTGCAGGAGTCCCGGGTTCGATTCCTGGCCAGGGCACACAGGAGAAGCACCCATCTGCTTCTTCCCCCTTCCCCCTCTCCTTCCTCTCTGTCTCTCTCTTCCCCTCCCGCAGCCAGGGTTCCATTGGAGCAAAGTTGGCCCAGGCACTGAGGATGGCTCCATGGCCTCTGCCTCAAATGCTAGAATGGCTCTGATTGCAGTGGAGCAATGGCCCAGAGGGGCCAAGCATCACCCCCTGGTGGGCATGCCAGGTGGATCCCGGTCGGGCGCATGCGGGAGTCTGTCTTCCTGCCTCTCTCCGCTTCTCACTTTGGAAAAATACCAAAAATAAAAAATAAAAATAAATAAAAATGTAAAAGAAAAAAGGAAGAAGTGACATGGACTGGTCACTGATCAGAATGCATTCCTGCTGTTTACATAGTGACTTGTGGATAGCTTGCACACAGCAAAGTTTTAATCTGTGAAATGTAGCCACCATCAATAGACCATGGCAAATGTAATTTGAACCATGTTGTTGAGAGACTGGTGTTATTTAATTAAACCATGGAAATGTGCAAAACAAGGCCAACTGTGTTTGTGGGTGCTTGTGCCAGATGTGAGTATGTGTGTATTTTATAATCTGGTCTTCTCTTGACCTATGTTATCAGAGATGATTTCAGTCTCTGTGGGACCTGTTCTTTGGGCTTCACAGTACAGATGAAATGCAGAGGAGTACTGTGTGGATTGTAAAGGCAGGCATCTAGCCAGAGAGGTTCAGTTGATTGACACAGTCAATAATAGACGGGAAGATCAGAGGAGAGGATCCCTTCCTAATTTGTGTCATGGGAGGAAGGAGAACAGTTGAAGATTGTAATGGATGTCGATAAGAGAGCGAATGTTTTAGTAAAAGATTTTATAAGATCTTAGTCTTGGTACGTGAATTCTGCCTGCTGTGAACTAAATTCTTGTGTCCTCCCAAAACCCATGTGTCGAAACCCAACATAGTGGTATTTGGAGGTGGAACTACCTAAAGGGAGAGCCCCCGTGATGGGGTTAGTGTCTTTATAAGGAGAGGATGAAAGCTGGCCCTCTCTCGCTGCTTTGAAGACACAGGAGAAGAAGGCTGTCTATAAGCGGAAAGAGGGCTTGCACTAGAACCTGACAATGCGGGCAGCTTGCTCTCAGACTTCCAGCCTCCACACTGTGAGAAATACATTTCTGCTGTCTAAGCCACCCAGTCTCTGGTGTTACAGCAGCCCCAACTGAGGAGTAAGCCCAAACTTAATTTCCATAAAGGCAAATACCAGATTTTGAGTGTTTCTGAAATGCCTCGTAGTGCTGGGATTGTGCTTTTGATGTGCAATACCACTCCAGCCCTGGATTCTGGGGCACCTCCCTCCCGGAGACATGTATTCCCTGGGTTCCTTGGCCTCGTGGAAAATTCTGGGCTGGGCCATGCACAAGAAGGGCTCTCTGGCTCTGCCGCTCACTAGAGGAGTGATGTTAGAAAAGTAACTCCGTTCCTCCAAGCTGACCTCATAGGATACAGATGATTTAAAGCACATTGCCTGAAACAGACGGGGCACATCATAAATACTAATTACTGGCTTCCCTTCCTCCCGCCGCACCCTGGGGAGGTGCAGTGATAGCATTGCTCTCCTTTGAAGAAATCTGCAGTGGATAGGACTGAAGCTGAGCGCCGAACTTGCACCTCTGAGCTCCCAGCTGGGTTGGACTGTTTCGTTGGCTTGTGATTTTTTGGTGTTTTTGCTCTGATAAGAAACAGTTTGCACTCTGAGATAAGAAGGTTAAGCAAAGGCAATGCCTGATGAATTGAGCACAAAACAACTCAACAAGTCTGCCATGTCCCTGTTTGTTATTGTTTTTCTAAGCAGCAAAACAGTCAGAGCTTGATTGATTCTTCTCTTTTCTATATAACCAGTCAGTTGGAAATACCTTAATGATAACTGTGAAAAGATGATTTTAAAATGATTTTAAAAACATGCGTTTGAGGCATGAGGCATTTAATAATTCAGGGTAGGGTTTAGCATTTATGGGGACCTTTTGGGATAGAAATAAGGAATTAAAATTTTTGAGACCCGGATGTTCATGGGAAAGACATGACATTGTGCACCTGGCCCATCTATAGGTAAGGGCATTCACGGGAGAGAGCAGTACAAGACCTGCCACTGTGTGTAGTTGACAGAACCAGGAAGTCAAGGAGAAAAGGACTATGGTCCCCAACTGTTAGAGTTCAAGGAAAATTAAAACATTGCAGTGAATGAGCTGCAGTGGATTTTTAAAAAAGTTAAGTAAAAAGAAATGATGTCACAACATTGTCCCACTCTAATTATTTCTGTATTTTTATTTAGAATGTAACTTTAGAGAAAACACCTTCCATCTGGGCTCCAGATTGCTCATTTTCAGAAAGGAGAGGTTGGGTTACAGCACTGTCTTACTTCAGGTTGCTATAACAGATGACCATCGACTGGGCGCCTTAAACAACACACATTTATTTCTCAGGAGTTTGGAAGCCGAAAGTCTAGGATCAGGGTGCCAGTGTGGGTTCTACAAGCCCCTTCCTGGCGTGTAGAAGGCAACTGTCTCGCTGTATCTTTAGATGGTGAAGAGAGAGAGAGTGCTGGTCTCTCTGTCCCCCATAAGGGCACCAGCTCCATTGTGGGCATTCTACTTTCAGGACCTCATCTAAACCTAATTACCTCCCCAAGGCCCACCTCCAAATCCCATCACACTAAGTAAGGATCAGGATTTCAATATATGAATCTTGGGGGCTACAAACAATCAGTCCATAGTAATCACCCCTAAGTCTCCTTCTCTCTGATTTTGCATATGAAGGTTCCCTACTGGCCACCAAGTCAAAATCAAACCATCTGTCCAGCTGTCAAAATCTTCCCTAACTGGATGGCATCCAAGGTAGCAGATTTGCTTGTCACCGTCCTCTGGGATGAACCCACACCTCCCTTAGACGAGTCTCTGGACTGCCCTCCCCGGCAAGCTGTACGAATCAATCACTCCCACTTTTTTTTTTCCTCAGGCCCCTTCTCCCCTTTTGGAGTACAATGAACTCTGTTGACCCCCAAACTAGTCATTTTACAGGAGCTTCCCATCCCCACACCACCACACCGAGAAATATAAGACAAGGCTTTCCTCCTGGGTAGTGACGAGGCTTTAGGGTTTGCACCGAGCTGGGTTTTCAGAGAGAAGTTGTTGTAATGCCACCATGTTCCTGTAAATGCCAGTTCCAAACACTTGAAATTAAATATAATATGTACAGATCTTGTCTCTGAGCTCCTGTTATTAATCTACAAAATGAAAGATTAGCAGTATAGGAAAAGACAAAGGACATCAATTTAAGGTAAATTGCAGTGGAATATATAGAAGATCACACTTTATATCTTTCCAAATACCAAGCAAATTTTCTGATGTTTCTGATAATATAAGAAAGCTACAGTCTTGAGGATTTGCCATTCATTGTAACATTTTGCTAAAGACCCTTCATATGTCTCCACACTGGGATTTAGTATTAAATGTTTATTCAAAAAAGACTTCAGTTTGAATTGGTTCCTGTAGATTTGATCCATGGTAATTGTTTTGAGAAGTTTTGAATATGAAGGCCATGGAAGCTAGTCTTGCTTCTGATAACTGTCGTGAAAAGTCATTATTTCTCTTTTAGATCCAATGCAAAATACAATTTAAAGAAATACCTGTCACGGTTATCTGGAATTCTATCAAAAGAACAATACTATTCTAAAAACAGGAAGAGCTTTTTGTGTGCCTTTATTACTGCTCTGTGGAAATGCTTAATAACTTGTCTACTGATAATTATGGATAAGCAAAAGGCAGAAGCAGACAACTTGGAAGTAGGGAAAATGGAACCTTTGGAAAAATTTTCAGTGTCATTAATACTGAAACGCAATATTCAACGAGCCAAACAGTAATGACTTTAAAAGTGGTTATATCAAAAGAGACGAAAACAAAAATGGCCTCTGGAGAGTTGAGACCATTTCAGTTGCTCAGAAGATGAAGAAATGTGTGCTCTAGACAGCCTCCCTTTGCACCACACCCAGCCCCTCCTCCACTTTCCATCATGCTCTGAGCCCTGAGAGGTGACCTTAACAGAGTGTATCAGTGGGCCCCCTCGCCTCTGGCTTCCGGTCAGCTTCAGCCAATAGAAGACACCAGCAAAAGATCAGCAGGTAGGGGTTGGCAGGGGTGGTGTCTCTCTCCCAAAGACCCCAGCTCGTAGTGAGCGGCCCTTTGCTACAGCTACTCATCTCATTGATTTCCTAACTGCTCCTTTTCCTGGCTATTTCAGGTTAAGGGATGGTAGTGGCCTCTTGCTGTTGTTAGCTCCGGGGTACTTCTCTATCTCTTATGGGTTTCCCTTTACCTTCCCACACCATGTAAGTCGTTCCTGCAAGAAGTCCTTTTCCAATCATCCCTTCTGAGTTTGCCATCCAACTTCTGCCAGGACCGGGAGACATTTGGGACATCTCCAAGTCCACTCAGGACCTTAACTGCGTGAGCACATTTTTCAGCCTAATCAGTGCCTTGCCTAGTCCTTCTCTAGTGAATGTTGCCTTTGCTTCCTCAGAATCCATTTAGTCTTTTCCTTGCATGGCAGCTTAATTTTCCCCTAGAGAATCCCCTCTCCTCATCTCTCAGTGCACACAGCTTGGATGAGGCTGAGCTCAGGCCCAACCCGAGGCTGATCATGTGATCTAAGTCAAATCCATTAGGTTTCATCTTAGGGCTTCTGTCGGAACTCTGAGGGGCAAAGACACTTCTATTGACCGAGAGAGCCAACTGTAAGGAAAAACACAAGCGTGGAAGAGTGGGGCCTTGGAGGAGGGCACACCTAAGTATAAACTCACACAGTGGAAAGGGTGCCAAGAGCTGGAGAGGCAGGCCTAGCATCACTTAAACCCCTGGCCTGGCCATGCCTGAAGCTTACGTGTAGACATTGTAATTCTAGGAAGTGGTGCACCCCCCTTTCTGACTCAAGCTGAGTTGAGCTTCTAGTCACTTGCAAATGGAAGATCCCTCATACGCTCTGTCCTAATGAAAACACATATATTTGGAGAGAGAAAAAAGTGGGGAGTGTTATAGACCGTGACTTCTAAAATGACATCATCCAGATTTGCCGTGTTATTTTCATCAAGGACCTTGACACATAAGGTCACAAGGGGCTACCTGAGGTTTCTGTTTGTTATGGTTTGGAGCTTCCACCACATGCTTTCTTTGTCCCTTTTAGTCCTTTGCAATCTGTGAGAGAGAGATGGGACAGGACCAAACCAAACAGCCCTCTCAGTGTTGAACTTTGTGGCTGAGCCCCACGCATGAACTGGTACAAACAAAGAACAATGGTGGAAAACAGCCGAATGCTGTGCTCAAGTATTATTTTCAAGTGCCATTTGACTGGGCCTTCTCAGATGACACGGTTCACTAGCAGGAAAGCTGTTATTGTGACAATCATTATTCTCATTTACTGCCTATTAGAATGTGAGTCATGGGGAGGTCAGAGTGTCCCAAAATCCCAGTGTTCCTGAGCACTCAAGGTCAAGTTCAAGGGACAGCCATCAGGTGTAGGGACAATGGCAAAGGTTCAAACCTTTGAAACGAACAGAAGGGTTAATTCCCAGGAGATCACTGCAAAATGAGTTTTACTATCTTCAACATATCACATAGCTTGGGAAAGAAATCAGAGTGACAGTGTTAACATGACCCAGGTCCCTTCAGCAGCGGCTTTACTCCCTGTGCACAGAGACGAGGGCTTTGTTCATCTTCACACACCCCTCCCCATTCCTGCCTACCACTGCGCCTTGTGTAAAATAGGTACTCATCAGTGTTGACATTCAGGGTCTGCTGGCTTGAGAATACAGATAAAATAGAAGCTAACACATGAAAAGAGTCAGCATGTAGTCTGTTGCTCAGAGAAATCCTTGCTGATTGCTGTTATTTGTAAATGTATCTGCATTATTAACAAGCAGGTGCAGCAAAACCCACACGAGCCCTTTTAAGCAATCATTTCACCTTTTGTCCTTCCCAAGGCAACAGCTCTGGTGTGAATGTGAGTTATTTCCCCCGCCCTTTCTCTGTGGACGTGAGACGGAAACTACCCAGCCTTTTGCTCCCTCATTCATCCATTCAACAAACAGTTAGTGACCACCTGCCACTGGCCACATTTTGGTGTATACCTGGGGAAATTAAAGTCCATTAAGACACAGCCCCTGTAAAATGCAAATACAACCTGTTGGATCTGACAAGACATCCAAACAGATTGTGAATGAGAGACGGCCTGTGGAAGGGGGTACCTGACTTCAGTGGTTGCTGCACGTGCCGGGGAAACCCGGAGTGGGGGGAATGCTGATCACAGGGGAGACACTTTCCTTACCTTTTCTGCAAGCCAGCCGAGATGCCTGATCTCTCGGCTCCCGGCAATGCCCGTTTTCCCCAGCTGCTCTCTGACCTCGGCCATCACGCGGGTCAGCAGGTCACTAACGTTGGAATGGATGGCACTGAACCAGGCCTGGGCGGTGGCTGAGTCCTTGCTCCTTAGGATCACCGTGTGCTTAGCATCTGGAGAGTGGATTTCAAGCTGCCTAGGGGACCAAAGGGAGAAGCATTAGAAGGTTTTCCGGCGGATCATGCTTCCTCCAGTCCCGGGCCACAAAGGTAAACGAACACTTCACTCTTACTTTTAGACTTGGTCAGTTTCACATAGTTTATCTTAGTGGTCCAAACATCCATTCACTCACTTATTCATTCATTCATCCATTCATTCATCTATCCACCCACGAATAGTTATTGAGGGTCCATGCGTTAGTGCAGGTACTGAGGGCAGCTATCCAAGCACTTACTGAAGTAAGAAGGTCTGGTTTTCCTGCTATTGTGCTGACTGGCTGATTAGGAGTTTCGTATCAAGTCTTCCGACCTGAGAGCTGGTATTCATTTGCCCGACCTCTCCATCCACAGAGGATTTTCATTATCTGCACATACTCTGGCTGCCGCTGGCAGAAAGCTATACCTAGCCACACAATCTACTGCTCAGTGTTAATTGTGAATATTTTAGAATCAAAGTGACCAAACTGCACTTAATCCTTGGACATGTATAGTGAAGGAGTGAAACAACTTGGAGAGGGGTAACAATGGGAAGACGGAGGCACTAGGAATGCTACGTTTAGAGTCAAACACCAAAGTTTAAGTCAGAACTCCAAACATATCACCTGAGATACAGAGTGTGAGATCTGCATACTGTCCTTGTGGAAAACAGAGGACAGTCTAGGCAAATACTTGTGTTTAACTTGTTATTTTGAAATACCGATAGATTAACATGGTGTTGCAAAAATAGGACAGAGGTCTGGGTATACTCTTTCATCCCGTTTCTCCAGATACAGTTATAAATATTTTTTTCTTCTTTTCCAAGTGAGAGGAGGGGAGACAGAGAGACAGACTCCCGCATGTGCCCCAATTGGGATCCACCTGCAACCCCCATCTGGGGCTGATGCTCTGCCCATCTGGGGTCATGCTCATACCGAGCTATTTTTAGCACCTGAGGTGGAGGCTCCATAGAGCCATCCTCAGCACCTGGAGCCGATGTGCTCGAACCAATAGAGCCATGGTTGTGGGAGAGGAAGAGAGAGAGATACAGAGAAAAGGGGAACGGGTAGAGGTGGAGAAGCAGATGGTCACTTCTCCTGTGTGTCCTGAATAGGAATCAAACCCATAATATTCACACGTCAAGCTGATGCTCTACCACTAGCCAACCAGCCAGGGCAACAGTTATATTTTATGTAACTATAATTCAATAACAAACCCAGGAAACTGAGCCTGATCCAGGTAAGTGTGTGGTTCTATGCTATTTTATCATGTGCAGATTCTTGGAACCACCAGCACAATCAAGACAAAACTATTTCACCACCAGAAAGCCCTCCCACCAGATGCAAGTGCCCCCCGCGTACCACCATCCCAAATAAACTATTCCATCACCAGAAAGCCCTCCCACCAGCTGCAGGTGCCCCCCGCGTACCACCATCCCAAATAAACTATTCCATCACCAGAAAGCCCTCCCACCAGATGCAAGTGCCCCCCGCGTACCACCATCCCAAATAAACTATTCCATCACCAGAAAGCCCTCCCACCAGATGCAAGTGCCCCCCCCCCCGTACCACCATCCCAAATAAACTATTCCATCACCAGAAAGCCCTCCCACCAGCTGCAGGTGCCTCCCACGTACTACCATCCCAAATAAACTATTCCATCACCAGAAAGCCCTCCCACCAGATGCAAGTGCCCCCCGCGTACCACCATCCCAAATAAACTATTCCATCACCAGAAAGCCCTCCCACCAGATGCAAGTGCCCCCCCCCGTACCACCATCCCAAATAAACTATTCCATCACCAGAAAGCCCTCCCACCAGCTGCAGGTGCCCCCCGCGTACCACCATCCCAAATAAACTATTCCATCACCAGAAAGCCCTCCCACCAGATGCAAGTGCCCCCCGTGTACCACCATCCCAAATAAACTATTCCATCACCAGAAAGCCCTCCCATCAGATGCAAGTGCCCCCCACCCCCGTACCACCATCCCAAATCCCTGGCACCCATGAGCATGTTCTCCACATCTATACTTTTGAGACAGATCATTTTATTGTAGAGGTTTAAAAAAGCCACATTTTATTCAACCATGTACATATGTAAATAAATACCATGTATTCTTTTATGTTTGCATTAGAAAGATATAGGGATGAGGAAATTTGACAGAATAAAATCATCCATTTATTAATATCCTTTCACCCTTTAATAATTAGGTTACCCTTCATTAAGTATTTACTACATGCCAGGCAAAGTTTAAATATTTTTACATTATTTTATGTACTTTGCCTAATAGCCCTCTGATGGATATTATTAATCCCATTTAACAGAAAGAAATACTGAAATTTAGAGGGAGGGAGAAAGAAGTGTGTTCACCCCAAGGCCACACAATTGGTGATCTTGGTTAGGCTCAAAAGTCCATGAATTAAATACTGGGCTACAGTGTCTCTCCTTTAGACTAGACAACTCCCAGTAGAAGAGCACCCATTGTCCCCTACGGCCCTGTGAAATCATCATCACCAGCAACTGTGCCCCCAAGTGCCCTACTTAGCTCCTGAGTTCCAAAATAACAATTTTGCAGATCACTTGAAAATCAGAAGCCCCAAGTAACCTGGCCTCATTTACATTTGAAACAAACCTTTTAGAGTGTGAGTCAACCTTCTTATCCAAACTTAAATTGTAGGAAAGAAATGATGTAGAATGTGCAGTTTCTTTGGGGGGGGGGTTTAGCAATAATTAGCCTTTTTAGAAGAAATTTAGAAAACAAGCCTCCTCACTGAGACTCCAAAGGCTTTCTGTGATGAAACAAATACTTCAGGTGATAACTGTCCTCATCCAGAAGAAAAAATGTCATGCCTCTCAGGTCCTTTTCAAAGAAATGGACCAGCAATGTGGGGTGAGTTTTCTTTCCCTCCCAAAGTTCCCACTTGTCAGTCAAGTTGCAGAGTTAAACTCAGACTGGGATTCTCTCTTTCTTTCTCTCTCTTTTTATTTTTTTATTTTTCTGAAGTGAGAAGAGGGAGGTAAAGAGACAGACTCCCACATGCACCTGACTGGGATCCACCTGGCAAGCCCACTAGGGGGTGATGATCTGCCCATCTGGGCCATTGCACTGTTGCAACTGGAGCCATTCTAGTGCTTGAGGCGGAGGCCATGGAGCCATCCTCAGCACCTGGGCCAACTTTGCTCCAATGGAGCCTTGGCTGCAGTGGGGGAAGAGAGAGAAAAAGAGAAAGGAGAGGGGGAAGGGTGGAGAAGCAGATGGGTGCTTCTCCTCCTGTGTGCTCTGGCCGGGAATCGAACCTGGGACTTCCACACGCTGGACTGATGCTCTACCACTGGGCCAACTGGCCAGGGCCTCTGTCTGTCTCTCTTTTTTTTAAATTCAGTGAGAGGAGAGGAGGCAGAGACAAGACTCCCAAATGCACCCTGACAAGGATCCACCCAGCAAGCCACCTACCTGGCAATGCTTTGCCCATTTGGGGCCATTGCTCTGTTGCTTGGCAACTGAGCTATTTTAGCACCTGAGGTGAGGCCATGGAGCTGTCCTCAGCACCCAGGGCCATTTTGCTCCAATCAAGTCATGGCTGCAGTAGGGGGAGAGAGAGAGAGAGAAGCGAGGGTGGGAGGGGTGAAGAAGCAGATGGGTACTTCTCCCATGTGCCCTGACCGGGAATCGAACCTGGAACATCCACATGCCAGGCTGACACTCTACCAGTGAGACAACTGGCCAGGGCTTGGGATTCTCAAAAAGCATTAATGAGAGCTCAACTTGCTTTTCAAATTATTCAGTATCTATTACCCTAGGAATTTAAAACAGGCAAATAATTCTTTCATAATCTTCTCGTTTGAAGAACTGAATTTGTTTTGAAAGAAATGACAGTTTGGGAAGCAGCCTCTTTCCAGATATCTCATACACACAAACCCACAAACAACTGATACCAGCAAAAAGGAAAGCAAAACATTCCTCTTTGTTGGGTTGCCAGCAGACTCCCCTCCCCACCCCGGGGGGAAGCCGGCTTGTAAACAGAGGTACAGGCTAGGGAAGAGGAGGCCCAAGGCTTTGACAGCATGTATCACCATTATTCATTTTTAAGTAAGATGTTAAGTATAACATACATATTTTTAAAAGTGCGCAAAGCAGAGTGTACAGCTCAACTGAATTTTCGCAAAGGGAACTCATTTGTATAACCACCACTCCAATCAAGAACTAGGATATGACAGGCCTCCTCGAAGTCCTCTTCACATTCCCGTTACAATTATCTACCCCCCGCCCCAGATCACCACTCTTGAGGATGTCTGCCCCCATCGTTCCTTTTGTCTCAGGCAAAATGAAGGAGGTTGTTTGTTTTCATTTGTTGTCGTTGTAGCCTGCAGTATAGTGAGGATCTTGGAGGACTGCTGAGGTAAAGCTTAAACACCAGGCCCGGTGCTGGTTAGTGGCGGTTCTCTGAGCGCGGTCACAGACCAGCAGCAGAGGGATGACCGCATCACCTGGGAGCTTACTAGAAATGCAACTTCTTAGTCCCCACCCTGGACCTGCTGACCTGGGAAATTCCAGGGCCGGGGCCCAGCAACAACCCCCCCCCCCCCCCCCCCCCCCCCCCCCCCCCCCCCCCCCCACCCCCCCCCCCCCCCCCCCCCCCCCCCCCCCCCTCCCCCCCCCCCCCCCCCCCCCCCCCCCCCCCCCCCCCCCCCCCCCCCCCCCCCCCCCCCGTGAATCTGTTGCAATTCAGGTTAGAGAAGGGTCGCCCCAGGGGTTCATAAGGCAAAGCACTAAGCTTGCTTGCTTGTTTCCCATCACTCGGGTGGCCAGGCTGCAAAAGAAATTGACCTCCCTCCATTCCATCTCAAAGAACACAGGGGACCCAGAATAGAGGGGCCTGTGGCTTTTTATAGTCAAAAGAAGCCAGAAGTTCTTATTAACCATTGTTCTTCCACCTGACCTGTGGTGGCGCAGTGGATAAAGCATCGACCTGGAACACTGAGGTTGCCGTTTCGAAACCCTGCACTTGTCTGGTCAAGGCACATATGGGAGTGGATGATGCTTCCTGCTCCTCCCCCCTTTCTCTCTCTCTCTCTCTCTCTCTCTCTCTCTCTCTCTCTCTCTCTCTCCCCCCCTCTCTAGAATATTTTTTTAAAAACAATTCTTCCAAAACCCTTTAATAGTTTTTTGTTTTTAAAAAATCATTTAATTAAATATAGATGCTTGGCTCCATCCCAGGGTTATAGAGTAAGATTTTTCTAGAAGGTGAGGCCTCTAGATGATATAGATTAAGGATCATGGCAGGCCTCTCTAAGCCCAACCCAAACCCTTGAATGAGCTATGCCTATGGTTGATTGGCAGCAGAAGGGCAATACCACAGAAGGTTCCTGGAGAGCATATCAGTAAAGTATTGCTGAGTAACAAATTCCCCCAGAATTAAGTGGCTTACAGCTGTGAACATTTGTTATATGACTCTTTGTACATCATGGATTTCACAGTGGCTGAGCTGGGTGGGTCTGGCTCAGGGGCTTCCTGTTAGTTTGCCATAAGGATGTCAACAGGGGTTTGGGCATCTGAAGTGGACTAGGTGGCAGCCCACTTCCCTGATGGCATACTTACATGGTGATTAGTAGGAGGCCCCAGTGCCTGGCCCTATGGGCTTCTGCAGAGGCTGCTCGAGTGCCTCATGACACGGCAGCTGGTTTTCCCCAGACAGCATGGAAGAGCTGCTATTCCTTTTATGACCCTGTCTCCAAAGTCATATACCACCACTCTGGTTCACTCTTATTGTTAGAAGTGAGTCACTCAGCCCACTCACAATGCACACTCACAAGGAGGAGAGTTAGGCCTCCCCTCTCAAAAGAAAGAGAATAAAGGAATTTGGGGACATATGTTAAAACCATCACGGTGATGCTTTGAATGAAGTAATGTTCTGGAAAGAGTCGGGTCCAAATAGATAGGGGGAGTGAGTGCTCGGGGCTGTAAGCCAGCAGCCTGTTGAGGAGCCTGTAGACGTAGGCGAAGCAGACCATTCCTTCTGACTGAGCTGCAGCTCCGGGTTATAAAACCAGACAGACTGGACCCAGGGCAGGGCCACTGACAAGAGGAGAGAGGAGAACCTCTCTCATTGACAGCACGTGGGAACAACATGAAACCTTCAAAAACAACAGTGGGATAAGAATTGTTGGCTGGTCTGGCACAGAAAAGATGTCAATTATGTGTGCAAGGAATAAATTAAGAACTCAGCAATCTACATTGACCCCCCCACCCCCAACAACAACAAAATAACAAAGGGGAAGAAACTTTCCCTTTGAAGGTCATGTGGTGATTTTACACACACACGTATGTATGTCTTAGCACGTTGCCAAGAGAAAAATCTCAAGTACAGACATTTTAGCCTAATTTGTCAGTTAATCTCATTTTATCGAAAAGCAATCTGGTGCGACACAGTTTTTAGGAGTATGAAGAGATAGAGAAATTCCCTTCCTGGCCTGGCTGAGTTCAGTTCTTCCAGTAGCCCGTTCTCTGGCCGATATAAAGTACATGCACCAGGAGGTTGTTGCTAAGCAAATGGTTTTTTCTGTTTAAATTCAGTCTGGCTCTAAAACACATTGGCTACAAGGCCTTAATCTGCAGGCTAGTAATCTCCCTCAGCCTCAATTTCCATATCTGTAAAATGGCTCAAAGCACCTGCCTCTCCAGATTACTGGAAAGACTAAGTGAGATAATATATGCAGGAGACATCACAGGGCCACGTTGCTCTTGATCGCTTTCTAGTTTCTATTCTAGTTTACTGTGAATAGGCTTCCCCAGTTTGTGTCCAGTAAGGTGGGAGTGGGCCAGCAAGGCAGGGAGAGTCCTCCAGAGGGGGATCTGGCTCAGCTCTTTCCCAGAGGACTTGGACTTGGAGGGAAATGCAAACCCAGGAAAAAGGAAAGTTACACAAGGACAGTTTCTAACCTTTTGGAAGAGAAAATATAACTTTGGGGAGAGATGCATGAGTCCTTTCTGAGATACTGAAAGAACTGGGGCAGAGCTGATAATACATTGCCCTGTATTCCACCTACCTGTGTGTTTTACCTAACAGAGCTATTGGAGGCTCACGTCAGGAGCACCAGGTGACATGAGCTTTGTCCACAACCAGAGCCACAGCCGTCTATTGAGGCCCTTTGCTCTCTGGGCTGCCCAAGCGAAGCAGTGAGTATGGGGTGAGAAGAGACAGAAAATGTTTTCATCTTCCTAAAGTATTTTGCTGACAACTACCCCAAAGGAACCTTGTTGTAGGGTCAAATATTTCATGTAGCTCATTATTTTATTTATTTGTTTATTTTTATTAAATGTATTGGGGTGACACTGGTTAACAATTGAGTAAAAGTCTTGGCTGGTTGGTTCAGTGGTAGAACGTTGGCCAGAGTGTGGATGTCCTGGGTTCAATTCCCAGTCAGGGTACAAAGGACAAGTGACCATCTGTTTCCCCACCCCTCCCCCTTTTGCTTCTCCCTCTCTCTCTCTCTCTCCCCCTCCTACAGTCATGGCTTGATTGGAGCAAGTTGGCCCTGGGTGCTGAGGATGGCTCCATGGCCTTGGCCTCAGGTGCTAAGAGCTTGGTTGCTGAGCAACAGAGCAATGCCCCAGGTGGGCAGAGCATCATCCCCTAGTGGGCCCGCAGGGTGGATCCCCATCAGGTGCATGGAGGAGTCTGTCTCTGCCTCCCCTCCTCTCACTAAAAAAAAAAAAAAATGAGTACCTTATTCTTTTAAAAAGCCAGTTTCAACTTCAATAGTTTGTCAAAATATGGAAGGAGATAGAAATAAGAAAATGAAATAAAAAGAGAGGAGGAAGTAGGAGGGAGAAGAAAAGGAAAATAAGAAAAACTCAAGGGTGGAAGATGTCACTGTAGCCAGGTGAAGTCATTAAAATTAGGAAATCAAACATGCATGATACAACAGAAGTGAAAGAACCATGGAGCAGAGCAGTGAGAACAGACAGCACCCTGTCCTCAGTGGGAAAGTGATCTGTACAAATGCTCGGACATGTGGAGACTGTGGCTGGAGAGGGATACAGGTGGGTTCACTGAGGAAGGAAACTGAGTGGCAGGAGGACGGGATCAGAAGGAAGACCCTCGCTGTATAACTAGGTATCTTCTGAATTTTGTCCCACGTGCACCCACTGTATATTCACCGTATTTGAATGGAAGAGGTGGAGGAGAAGGAGGAGGACCAGAAAGAGCAGCAGAGTTGGCCTGTTGGTTAAAATAACCTTGTCCCAAGTCCAAGCTCTGTCATTTATAAACTGTGCTTCCTCGTGGACATCTGTGGTTCTGCCTGCCCAGTTTCCATTCCTCCCTTTCCTAGTAACGGGCCTTGCTCCCATTCTCAGTCTATTTGTTTTGGGGGCTTGATTGTTTGAAGGTTGTAGGTGTGATCCAATTTGGACTCTGGAGGTCCAGGCTCAGGATTTCTGGAGGACTTATTGTTAAGAAGCCTTTCTTTTCCTCATTATATATATACTGAGGGTCAGATAGAATACTGGGTCTACTGATGGATATTGCCATCAAGAGGGGACAAAGGGGGAGCTGAAGATGAAGAGACCTGAATCCGGAGTTCATACCTGACACTCAGTATAATTTTACATTTTGCTTCTACATTCCTTCCCCTTTTTGCTTAAGTCAGTTTAGTTTAGGTTATTGTCAAATACGACTAAAAGTTCTAACTCATACATTCTGACCAAAAATAGATCACTTAATGTCTGAGCTTTGAGTTTCTTTATCCTCCATGAAATAAAGATGTTGATGACGACGATGATGATGAAAGTGATAATGGTCATTATAATGAAGGTGATAATAATATCCTTCATGGGTTACCGGAGCATCAAATGAAATTATAACTGAAAGTGCTCTGTGACTGTAAATCCTGATGTTAGCAGTTGTCATTTATGCTTTTGGCATTTTAAGACTCTTATGTTGGCTCGGTCACTGGGAAGAGAAACATTAGTGAACACAATGCTTTTGTATTGTATTTTGTATTTACTGAGGCTCTCTCTTAGCTACACTATTAGCAAAGACACAAGGCATGCATATTGAAATAGAAAATCCCTGTAAATCTCCTGGGTTATGATTTAGAGTTGAAAATGGCAGCGATTTCTTTGCACATGCTCACAAAGATAGGCTGTATTTGCAAGTATTTTGGAACACTCGCAGGTGCTTAATTAGTGTTGGGTGCCTCAGAGGCAAGTCAAGAATATCATCCCTGTCTGCAAGAGGCTCCCACATATAGTAGGTGGAATCGTATCACTGCTTCCTCTCCCAATTCACGTCTCTGCAGAACCTCAGCCCGTGACTGTGCTGGAATATCCGCAGGAGTCACTAAGGATGGCGGTGAGATCCTCTTCTCGTTAATCTACCTGCTGGGTCGGGTGAGGCCTAGATCCAATGGAAATGTCGTTGTGAGAGACAGAAAAGACACACAGAGAAGAGGGTGATGTGAAGATGAAGGTAGAGATGGGAGGGATGCCACCAAAGGCCCCGGAATGCCAAGGATCCGCCGGAAACGAGGAGAGAGGCACGGGATGGTTTCTCTTTCAAAGTCGCCAGAAAGAACCAATCTTGCCAACTCTTGATTTCATACTTCCAGTCTCCAAAACTGAAAGAGAATAAGTTTCTGTTGTTTTAAGCTTTCCAGTTTGTGTCCACTTTGATATGGAAATCCTAGGAAATAAATACACCATGCAACTATCTTCCTGTGCTTAGTGGACCAGGGACTGCACTAAGGTTTAAATACATGGATGCCAAAGGTAACTTCTAAGATGCGGATCACTGGCCCTGGCCGAGTAGTTCAGGTGGTCAGAGCATTGTCCAGATATGCCAAGGTTGCGGATGTGATCCTTGGTCGGAGCACATACAAGAATCAACCAATGAATGCATAAAAAAGTGGAACAACAAAGTGATGTTTCTCTCTCTGCCCCCCTTCTCTCTTTCTAAAATCAAGAAATAAAATTTAAGATGTGGGTCACAGAGCTGTGGCAATCATGCTTTCATTTCACCACACTGGAGCTAAAAAGCTTCTCCTTGGCAAAACAAAACAAAACAAAACAAAACAACAAAACACCTTACTCTTACTCACATTCAATTCTGTAACCTAGAAAAAAAGGGAACCCTTCTGAAACAAGGGATGTATATAAAGTAGCTGGAAGCATGTGGCCCATAGCAGGTCTATGCTCAGTAATCAGAGTGCCCCCCACCACCTTCTTGGCACACACACAGCCACACACACACACACACACACACACACACAGCCACACACATGCGCGCGCACACACACACACACACACACACACACACTCATACACACAACTTCCTTACTAGCTGGTGAGTCCTATATTTCTGGAACTAAAAGAGTGGAGGGAGGTGGTAAAGGAGCAATACAGTCAGGCTGGCTGATTGGAGCTATTTTCAGTGGGCCAGCCTATTATAACTCCGATTTTGTTCCCCAGTTGATCTGACCACTGCTTGATGAATTGTGTTTATCTGTGGTTCAGCGATAAAGTTCTCTTTTAATTCCCTGCTGAATAGAAATATTTAGGGCAATGCCACAGCTGTGTTTATTCTCACACTCCACCGCGGTTATGTAAATACTGCCTATGGAACTATTTCTGATAAAGGCCCGTACCAACCCCGAGGAATTCCACGCTCACTCTAGATGTCTGCCAAGATGACAGTCTCCATCCAGCCTGGCACAGCGGATGAATGATATCACTGCTTCTCAGGGACCATTTGGCAAACCTCACAATAAAAAAGTAATTTTCTTCCCCTCTCTCTAGCTCAAAGGCTCCCACTGAGCCAAATAATATTTCCCGGCATTCCCTATTCCCCTGTTGAGGAACAGGGGGCTGACACAGGCAACTGGAAGCCTCCTGCCATAAAATGAAGAAAGAAAACAAAACTTGCAACCTAGCAACAAAGGTTTCAAGTGACGGTTCTCCAATGTGATGGGAGAGAAAACACAGAAGAAGGTAGTCAGGATGAGGGGGCCTGTGGGCCAGTCAACACAGGGAATCAAAGAGAATTCAGACCCCTGGTCATGAAGGTTGCCTCCATTTCCATAAATCTGTGATTTCTATGGTTGATAAAAAAGACCTCCCGACAAGCAAAGCTAGTGGCATGCCGTTAGTAGTGGCTATCTCTAGATACTGGAATTTTGAGGTATTTTTATTTCCACCTTTCTGCTTTTCTGTATTTCAGATTTTCTTGCAATGAGATCAGAAAAAGATTAGAAAAAAGTTTCCTTAAGAAAATGAATGTGTACACAACTTTTTCAATAAAGTTACTAGTGAAACAATTCACTAGGAAAAAAATATCTTTATGTGAAAAAGATAACACTAAAACAAATAGAATAGATTTTTAAAAATAATTTACTTTTTCTTTAAAAAATTTTTTTTTTTTTTATGGATTTCAATGAGAGCAGAAGAAGAGAGAGACAGGGACATCGAGCTGTTCCTGTATGTGCCCTGACTGGGAGTTGAACCGGCAACCTCTGTGCTTGGGATGATGCTCTAACCAACTGAGCTATCTGGCCAGGGCAGAATAGATCCTTTTTTTTTTTTTTTGGTGAGAGGAGGGGAGATAGTGAGGCAGACTCCCACATGTGCCCTGACTGGGATCTACCTGGCAACCTCCTCTGGGGCTGATGCTCGAATACTGAGCTTTTTTAGCACCTGAGGTTGACACTCAGACCAACTGAGCTAGCACCTGAGGTTGACACTCAGACCAACTGAGCTATCCTCAGTGCCTGGAGCCACACCTGAACCAATTGAGCTACTGGCTGCAGGAGGGGAAGAGAGAGAGAAAGGAGAGAGGAAGGAGAGATAGAAGTAGATGGTCACCTCTCCTGTGTGCCCTGACTGGGAATCAAACCTAGGATGTCCATATGCTGGGCCAACATTCTATCTACTAAGCCACTGGCCAGGGCCAGTATAGATTCTTTTTAAAATGCCTGAGCTGGTTGTAATTGAAACTTTAAAAGAAAGAGATGGTAGCAACAATATTTATAATAAGAATGAGTACTTGTCCTGTGGGGGTGTCAATGCCACTACTTTTTTCATTATAGCCTTACTGCTGTCCTATGAGGTAAATGGGATTAATGTGCCCACTTCACAGAGGAGAAAACAGCACCTCACAGGGGCTGGCTTATCCAATCTTCCAGTCAATAAAAGGCAAAGTTGGAACTGAAATCCAGGTTCATCTGACTCTGAAGTCTGTGTCTTAATCACTGTGTTCTGTTTTATAGCATGTTTGTAAAGTGTGGTATGTTAAAGAGTATGGAATGTCATCCTTGGCCAGGTAGCTCAGTTGGTTAAAGTTTCAACCTGATATACCAAAGTCATGGGTTCGATCCTAGGTCAGGGCACATATAAGAATCGACCAATGAATGCATAAATAAGTTGGACAACAAATCGATGTTTTTCTTTCTCTCTCATCTTCCCTTTATAAAATCAATAAATAAGAATTATTTAAAGAAAAAAAGTAAGAAATGTTGTTCATGTTGATTGCTGCTCAATATCTTTCAACACCCTTCCTGTGTGTTTGGGAACTATTCAAAGTTACAAGTTGGACTTCCCTAAGGTAGAAGCCAGAATCCACTGAAAATGGCAATTCTGAGGGAGGCAATGTGAGGAAATTAATGGGTGTGGAATCCATTTTTTCTTAAGCATAGCAGTGGAGGCGTCCAACTCTTAATGGCCATAGTGGCAGAGCTGGCCAGTCTCCAGTTGTCACTGGTGGAACCAGAGGCAGCTGTGTGGGCTCGGGGATGGTTCAATGGTGGCAAGAGGGGTACTTTTTCTAGAACAGCCCTCACACTGTGGTTGGGTGTTGAGCTTCTTAGCCTGGTTCTCTGAACTCTTCGGAGAATACGTGAGCACCCCAGTGTCCTTAGCCAGAGTTGATTCCATTCCCTGAAGCTACAATCCCCAGCAAATCATGCAGATTTGGAAATTTGGTTGGCAGGATGGGAGCTAATGAGGTCATCTAAGGAATGGATCGAGCGTGAGCAGTTAGCAGAAAAGAAGCCAGAGAAGGTGTTTTGCTGTTTTTCTCAAAATCTCATTTCAAAAACAGGTCATGCGTGATATAGTATTCCAATAAACTCTGAGGGAACCCGACAATATCTCTCGTGTTGGCTGGGTTTCAGTTTTTCAGTAACACATACGTTTACAAAATCTGTGAAGAATTTCAGTATGTTGGCCTTTCCTAGGGGGATAATATTGTTATCAAAGTTTTAGAAGAAGAGTCAGCTAATGTCAAACTAGAGAATACATTTTTGTCTTCCCACTGCACACAAAATATTCTGTGCTCACAAATATTCCAGGGTTTGACCTTGTTCAACTGATTTTTTTAAGCCATCTAAATATGTCAAGGTGCTATGTCAGTCAAATAAATAGATATTTGTCTCTAGAATCTTGTATGGTAACACAATAATAAAATAAATAATCTACCTATATAGTCCAATCCAGAGAGCCACATTTTAAGTCTGAAGACCTATTTTTGCTACTTCTGATTGAGATTATTTTGGGCTAGCACTGCCAGATTTAGCAAATAAAAATAGAGGATGCCCAGTTAAATTTGGCATTCAGATAAACAATAAATAATTTTTTAGTGTATGTCCTATGAAGTAGCTGGTGGTAGAAATGGTATCGAGTACATGGATTAGAAAAATGTACAGACAATAAAACTGATTTGACGTTATGTTGGATTAACTATGAGAGGTGGGGAAGAGAAAGGTATCAATGATATTGTCTGGGTTCCTGGCTTAGACAACTGAATGAATGACCGTGACAATTACTAAGATAAAAACTGAGAATGGTTCTGAGTTGTGAGAACCATTATGAGTTTGGGTAAATATCTCCATCTTCATTGAGGTATCCTGTTATGACCTCAAATTTGTGGTGTAGACAAATGCCATCTACTTCTCAACATCTGTTTATTCTATGGCCATTCTACTTTAATGGCATTGATATCCTCCTATTAATATGAGTTGGATGATCTCATCACCCTTAATGTTCCCTTTCCTCTTCTCCCAGATCCCATTCAGTCTCCAATCCAGCCTCCCATCCAGTATTATGTTGGGAGTATCTCCCATTCAGAAGATCCAGCAAAACTATAAATCAAGTTTTCTCAATGGATCTGGGACAATCTCTTATCTAGGTTGGAATATAAGTTTTTATTTTGTTGGCCAACTTTGATTTGTTGCAGTTGCCTGAAATGATGTGTTGAAAAAGAGCCTGAGGTCTCATTCTAGGCTTATCTAAGGCAAGTGTCATCAGCCTTTACTGATGTCTGCCAGGGACATGGGAGTAGGGACTGGCAGCACTCATGATAGCTATTTGACATCTCTAGACATCATTTTGACTTGCTGCTCTCCAGAAAATAGGTCACCTCTATTTCTCTGATGGCCCCATCCTTGGAGAGAGTCCTGGTTTGGTCATCTGATCATTTCTTTTACAACGCTTATCCTTTTATAGTTTTATCTCCCACACTAGATTTTTAACTCCTTGAGGGCATGATATATAGCAGAATTATCTTAATTAATTTCACCCCCACTGCCTGACACATGGAGGGAGGGAAATACTCTGGACATGCTTGCTGGGCTTAGTGAATGGATGGCTCTGCTACTATGAAAAGCTTGTTCTGGCCCTGGCCAGTTGGCTCAGTGGTAGAGCATTGGCCTGGCATGCAGGAGTCCCGGGTTCGATTCCCGGCCAAGGCACACAGGAGAAGCGCCCATCTGCTTCTCCACCCCTCTCCCTCTCCTTCCTCTCTGTCTCTCTCTTCCCCTCCCACAGCCGAGGCTCCATTGGAGCAAAGTTGGCCTGGGCGCTGAGGATGGCTCCATGGCCTCTGCCTCCGGTGCTAGAATGGCTCTGGTTGCAACAGAGCAACGCCCCAGATGCGCAGAGCATCGCCCCCTGGTGGGCATGCCAGGTGGATCCCGGTCGGGCGCATGTGGGAGTCTGTCTGACTGCCTCCCTGTTTCCAACTTCAGAAAAATACAAAAAATACAAAAAAAAAAAAAAAAAAAGAAAAGCTTGTTCCATCTTAATGGTGGCCCCTTTTCAGTCAAACTTCTATAACTGTCTCCCTTTACATGTTTGTTTTCCCCTTCCTAGAGATGAACCCCCTATGGTCTTGAATAATGGTATTTAATTCTATGGTACAAAGTTCATCAGTTCTAAGTGATGAGCTTGGTATATTAGATAAGTCAAACATGTTTTAATATCCTATGAGAAGGCTACTTTCCATGGACAATGTGCAACAGCGGTCAACTCAGAAATGTTTATTTTATGTTATTTTAGACAACTTGCCATACATGATTTTTTTGGGCTAAAATAATTAATTTGTGATTTTGTGAGTCTTATCATATCAGGTGTAAAAGCAGGCAGCCTTGCCTATGTGCAAAATAGGGTGAAAAGATGACCCAGAATTACAGCAGCTAGGAATATTACTGTCATTTGAAGTCCTGGTATCTGAGAGGTAAGAATAGCGGTGGATTCCAGCTAACCTTTGTATCAGAATTTCATGTAAAATACTAAGATGTATGTGTCTGACTCATTTACAGAATTGTAAGATGGCTTCTCCTGTGTTAACTGGTCAAATCTTTTTCAAGGGCCTCGTCCCTGTTAGACGTGGCACAGGCACACGAGGAGAAGGGAAACTCGGCACAGAGACAGTTCCTGGCGTCACTAACAGTCTTTGACTAGCCCACACTGTCTCACGTATTCACATCTCATGAGAAACTGCTAACATGAGCAGATAATTTGTATCAGTTTTAGGGAAAGAGAATCTTTTTTTTTTTTTTTTTTAAGGGAAAGAGAATCTAATTAAATTCTCAATAAATTACTTAAGCAGTCATTTACCACGTGAAGTGGGCAGTTGTTTATACACAGTAACAGTGCTGCCCCAGTGCCAGAAACTATTGCTCATTCATGCCGTTTTAATCCCTACGGCATCTTTCTTTCCAAGGAGAAGAAAAAGGGAGGAGATAATGGCAAAGGCATTGTACCTCTAAGATCACTATGTAAATAAAGATGTGTTACCCGTGGCAGGAAGCCGTTAATGTCTTTCAACTAGGATTATTTTATTTTATTTTATTTTATTTTTTTACAGAGACAGAGTGAGTCAGAGAGAGGGACAGACAGGGACAGACAGACAGGAACGGAGAGAGATGAGAAGCATCAATCATTAGTTTTTCATTGCACGTTGCAACACCTTAGTTGTTCATTGATTGCTTTCTCATATGTGCCTTGACCATGAGCCTTCAGCAGACCAAGCAACCCCTTGCTGGAGCCAGCAACCTTGGGTTCAAGCTGGTGAGCTATTGCTCAAATCAGATGAGCCCACACACAAGCTGGCGACCTCGGGGTCTCGAACCTGGGTCCTCTGCATCCCAGTCCAATGCTCTATCCACTGCACCACCGCCTGGTCAGGCTCAACTAGGATTATTAATAGCCACCATCCAGCAGAGAACAGGGCCCTAAAGAGGAGCCATAGGTTGGATGGGACAAGATGGATTTGAAGAGCCTCTATCACATGAAAGGACTAGAGTAGCCAGAAAATCTGGGGGCAGAACGTGGAAAAGACCACAGGCAACTTTAGTTAGCATGGAAGGACGAGAGATAGAGGAAAAGCAGAAACCAAAGTTATCCTGGTCAAATACATGAACAAATGAATGATCAAAGCATTAGTGACCTAGAACAAATTTAGAGGTCATTTCATCCAACCACTCATTTCAAGGGTGAAAAATCTAACTTCTGGAAAGAAGTGATTGAACCAGGGTCATAGAATCCAGGTTTCTGAACAACCATGTTTACCCAAGTTCAGAGAATGGAGACAGAGTGGAAAATTATGGCACGTTGGGAGCAAGCTTAACTTTCTTTATAACTTTCTAGAGGGCTGGCCCTAAATGTGGGGTAGTAGCTCTTTCTGTATTTGAAACACTCACTGTAGTATTTTGTAGATATTTCACGGTTAAGGTATTTATGGAAATGACACCTTCACAATTATTTTCTCTGGAAAGCCTTTGCTCAAAGACACCTTCACCTCTTTTATAGACAGCAATAATCATTTTCATTACTTGAAGGATTTAAACAAGCACAAACAAATAAATCAGCTCCCCACAAAATTGCTGTTTTAACAAACCCTGTATCTGAAAGATCTAGACAAGTTTTAAATTGTCATTCAATTCTGTACGGGTTGCAAGAGAGGGTGAAAATCAAAATAATGCAAATGTTCATCCCAACTTTCAAAAGGTCACGCTGCACGAAATTCAGTTCTTTCTCACTCTTCTAGTAAATGCCAAGGGGCCTAACAAGGCGGGAAGAGAGTCAATCTCTCTGTGAAGCAGCAAAGGTGGGGGTTAGATTTGTTTCATTTTGTTTTGACTTTATTAGTTCTCTCTTTAAAAAAAAAAAGAAAATACACAGTCAAATAGTGGAAATGGAAAATTGTTACAAAGGAAGGAAATTCTACTTATTGACAGAGGTGGAGGGGGCAGGGGGCCTGTGAGCGGGAAGGAGGGGGAAGAGAGGGAGAGGCCACGGAGGGGAGGGGAGGGGCGAGTACTGTGACTCCTGAGGTTGCTCCGGGGAGGGTCACAGGCCTGCCGCTGCCTCATAGCATCACCAACACTTGTTCTCCCCCAATGTACAAGTCCATTGATAAAACTTTATACACAATTTTGCATACTTGGGCAATCCACATGAGGGCTGCTTACCAGTTAGCTTGAACTATTATTTTACCAAAACTTCAATATATCTACTCAAAAAAGAAAGAAACTAAAAGCAGCCAGATTTGGTGGTGGGTGAGGCAAGTACAGATAATCTCACTTAAATCATTCTTTCACAATATTTATTGAGTGCCTGCCCTCTGCCAGGCGGTCTGCTCAGTGCTAGAGTCCAACAGCATGGCCATGGTCTTCAAGGAGCTTATTGTCCATAGGACTGAAGGGGGCGTAAAGGCAGACAAAATCCCCATCATCCAGGTGAAGACACAGAGTACAGTGGTTAGTGTGTCCTTAACGGAGTCAGTCAGTCTCGGTGGACCCCATTGAATGTGATGGAAACTATAGGTGGTTCTTTAATGGCTGAGAGAAAGTCTGGAGGAGGGAGGCCAGGAAGTGAAGGCGCAAACAGGGACAGAGACCGAAGGGGACCTGCTAACAATTTAATTTAAGCAAGGGGCATGGTCAAGCTTGTACTTCAGTGATATCATGCTAGGAAGACAGGGTTGGAGGGAGACAGGCCTGTCAGGGAATCTCTGCAGTGACAGGGGCAGCAGTAGAAAAGCAAAGAAGAAAACATGTTAGATATATTAGACTACAGCAGAGTAAGAAGTGCATTCTATTATGGCGATTAGGTTTCTGAATTAATACTCTGGGAAGCTGTGTTCTCTATATATTAACTTAAAGAAATACCCATGCATGGATACAGGAGTCTGGTAGGCATAGGAGAGGTGGGATACAAAGTTAAGTTGAAGTCTACGGCCATACCACCCTGAATGCGCCCGATCTCGTCTGAACTCAGAAAGTTAAGTTGAACATAGTCCAAGCCTCACAGCCTAGTAAGAGTGATGGTACCAAAAATAATAATAATACATGGCTGAACAGGTGAACCATTAAAAAAGCATAGAATTGGCAAGGAAGTCTTGCTGGCGTGTAAGGATCAGCACATACCAACAGGAAGATAAAGGCATTTGAGATGGGGCTTATGGAATAAGAGAACTTTGACAGGTGGAGAATGGAGAGAGGACATTCCAGTCTGCAGTGACGTCATGACCAGGGACAGAGCGACACAGCCTGGGGATGTTTGGGAAGTGCAAACAGTTTGTCTGGAAAGCTATTTCTATAACGACATTGATTTTTTTAAACAGTGTTTTTTAGGTATAATTGACATAAATAAGCGGTACCTATTTTAAATGTACAATAAGATTAGACATGTGTATACACAAGTGACTCTCTTCCCTTCAGGTCTCTTATTGTAGCTTAGTTTGCATGTCTAGAATTTTAATAAATGGAATAATACAATATCTATTCCTCTTTTACTGGCTTCTACATCGATAAAATTATTTTGAGACTCACACACATTATACCATGTGAAAATAGTTCATTCCCGTTTATGGTTGAGTAGTAATTCATTGTATGCATACACCAATGTTTATCTATTCACATTTTAATAGACATGTGACTTGTTCCTAGACTGGGGTTATTATAAATAAC
Source organism: Saccopteryx bilineata (assembly GCF_036850765.1). NCBI lineage: Eukaryota > Metazoa > Chordata > Mammalia > Chiroptera > Emballonuridae > Saccopteryx > Saccopteryx bilineata. The sequence goes on along the minus strand of NC_089492.1, from coordinate 15,956,361 downwards.
GCTGTTATGAATATTTGTGCTTTTTTATGGACAGATGGTTTTATTTCTCCTGAATAAATAGCTAGGAGTGAAATTGCTGGTTCATATGGTGAATATGTGTTTTAACATTTTAAAGAATTACCAAACTGTGTATCAAAATGTTGGTACCATTTTTTCATTCCCAATCAGTACTGTATGGAGGTTCTAATTCTCCCACATTCTTGTCACAACACGGTATGATCAGTGTTTTTAATTTTAGCCAGATTAATGTATGTAGTGGTATCTCATTGTGGTTTTAATTTGCATGTCTGTGATGACTAATGACATAGGACATTTTCTCCTGTGCTTATTTCTTACCTATCTATCTTCTATGGTGAAGTGTCTATATAAATTTTTGCCTCTTTAAAAAACCATATTGTTGAATTTAGAGTTTTTAATATATATATGTTCTGAATTCAAGCCCTTTATTGTATACCTGCTTTGCAAATCTTTTCTCCCAGTTTGTGGCTTGTGTCTTCATTCTCTTGAGAATAAGTTTTTAATTAAAAAACCCAACAAACAAGTTTTCAATTTAAATGAAACCAAATTTATCAATTTTTTTCTTCATGAATCGTGCTTTTGATGCCATACCTAAACCACCTGCCTAAATCAAATTCACAAAAGTTTTGTCCTTTACTTTCTTCTAGAAGCTTTCTTTATACTTGTAGGTTTCATATTGAAGTTGATGATACACTGGAAGTAATTTATGTGCATGATGTAAGGTAGGGTTTAAGTTCATTTCTTGCACTTGGATATCCCTTTTTTATAGCACAGGGTGTTAAAAACACTACTGCTTTGCGATTGAATGGCCTTTGCAATTCTCTTGAAAATCAATCGTTCATCCACATATGAGTCTATTTTTGAACTTTATTATGTTCCACTGATCAAGTCATCTGGGTATTAGCACTCCGCTGTTTTGACTAGTATAACTCTGCATGAAGTTGTGAATGAAATGGTACAGGTCCTCCAATTTTGTTTTCTTCAAGCCATGTGGCTCTTCTAGGTCCTTTGTATTTCCATACGAATTTTAGAGTCAGTTTGACAATGTGTACAGAAAAGCCTGCTAAGATTTTGCTTGGTTTGGCGTAGGATCTACAGATCAGTGAGGAGAGAGTTTCCATCTTGACCGTAGAGAGTCATTCTTTCTGTGTATCTGTATTTCTATTTGGTACCATGTTCTTTCTGCCTGCTCTCTTTAGCAAGTCTCTTATGTTATTAGTACAGGCCTGCAGGCCATGAGTTCTTTCAGCTTTTGTATGTCTAATTAAGTCTTCTTTTTTCACCTTAAGTTTTGAAAAATATTTTCACTGAATATTTAGAGTTCTAACTTCACAGTTTTTCGTTGTTGTTTTTTGTTTTTCTTTTTAGTATTTGGAAGATATCACTTGACTATCTTCTCATTTACATTGCTTCTAATGAAAATGGTTGCTGCCTTAGTCTGTTCAGGGTATCACCAACGGGGTGGCTTGTACACAACAAAATTTTATTGCTCCCAGTTCTGGAGCCTGGGAAGTACAAGATCAAGGCACCAACACATTCAATGTCTGGTGAGGACCCTCTACCTGTTCATAAGTGGCCAGCTTCTTGGTGTGTCCTCACATGGCGAAAGGGGCCAGAAGCTTTGTAGGGTCTTTTTTGTAAGGGCGCTAATCCCATTCCTAAGGGTTCCACCCTCACAACCGAATCACCTTCCAAAGGTCCCACCTGCTAACACTATCACATTGGGAATTAGGTTTCAACATAAGAATTTGGGGACAGGAAACACAAACATTTAGTCTATCATAGCTGCCTTCTCTTTGTTCCTCTATATAATGTGTCTTTTTTCCTTTGGTAGCTTTTAAATTTTTCTTTTTATTGCTGGTGTTGAGCAATTTGATGATAATGTGGTTTGGAGTCACTTTCTTCAAGTGTCATATATATAGGCTTTATTGAACTTCTGTGTGTAATAGTGGTTTTTTAAAAAAAATTAAATTTGGACAATTTCTTCAAATGGTTTTCTGTCTTCTGCTTCCTTTGGATACTCAACTAAAGTATATTAGGTTGTTTAGATTTCTACCATAGCTCACTGATTCTCTGTTCATTTGTTTAAAAATTTACCCTTTCCCTCTGTGTTTCATTGTGGGTAGTTTCGATTACTAGGTCTTATTTGCTATCAACCCCATCCAGTGTGGTTTTTCATTTTGCACATTGTAGTTTCCATCTCTAGGAGTTTGATTTAGACTTTTTTTATATATATTTTTGTGGTTAACTTTTTGAACATAAGGAGTACAATGAACTATTTTAATGTCCTCTTTAGCTAATTCTGACATCGTGTCAGTTCTGGGTCAGTTTCAATTGATTGGTTTTACTCTTCATGTTGGATCCTATTTTCCTAGTTCTTTGCATGCCTGGTAATTTTTTAGTAGATTGCAGACATTGTGAATTTTGCCTTATTGAGTGCTGGATAGTTTTATATTCTTAAGAGTTTTTTGTTTGTTTGTTTGTCTTCTCTGGAGCAAAGTTAAGTTACTTGCAAACCATTTGCTATTTCCAAGTGTTGCTTTTCAGGTTTGTTAGGCAGGACTGGGTGGTGTCGCATCAATGGTGAATTCTGTCCCTCTGCTGAGGGTAGGCCCTCAGTGTACTCTACCCAATGTCCTGTGAATAATGACATTTTTTGGTCCCAAGGCAGAATAGGCACTACTCCTGGCCTTATGTGAGCATTGAGCAATGTTACCTCTAGTACTTTGGGATCATTTCTTCCTTTGTCTTTCTTGGTTTCCTTATACACACGTGCTCATCAGTTCTCGGCTGAACTTAAGATCCTCCTCAAGTCTCCAGAATTCTTTCTGTGCCACGTTGTTCTCTTTGCTGTCTGCCTGTGGATGCTGGCTGTTTTGGTCTTTCTGGACTCTCAGTTCCGTCTTCCCCACTCAGAGAGCCACTAAGGCTCCACTGGGTTCCCTCTTCCTGTGCCATGGCCGGAAAATTCTCTCAAGACATCTGAGGGATTATCTGGTTTGTTTTCCATCTTTCAGGACCTGATGGCCAATGCCTCGAGCACATATTTTGACTGTTTTTTGGTTGTTTCAGGTGGAAAGGTAAATCTAATTCCTGTTATTTCCTTTTGGTCAGGGTAGAAGTCTTGTATCTTGCCTTTTAAGATCTGCCTCTAAGATAGAGTCTTTTCAGCACAGTCATCTTTATTATGAAGGTATTATAGTCTTTGTCATCATCGATGTTTTAAGTGACAGATTAGACTGTATTCGCTTCAAGTCAGTTCAATGGCAGTTAACGGGCAGCTACTATGTTATGTACCCAGCACTGTTGACAAAAATTAACTAACCTCCAAAGGTGTCTGCCCCCCTAGCATCAGTTTACTGACACAGCAAACAACTTTGGAAGGAACCAATAATAGGGCTTACATATTATCCATGACTTTAATAGTCCCTCCTATTTTTTTAGGTCCTTGCAAAAACTATCACTAATTTTGCATCAGGGACAACTGGAAGAAATAAGCAACCCAAGCTACATGACTTTCCTAATTATAATCAGCCCTTAGACTTAGGGCTTAGACTTAGGGGCAGATGTTGAAACTCTAAAGGGAAATACTTTGTGCTGATGAGCTACTGACGTCTCTGTTTCACACTCTTATCTGACTCTCATAACTATAATAGATAGATGCTCTCCTTCTAGAGAATGAAGCTTCAAATGGCTCCAGCTTAAAACCTTAGGCAATGATACAGGCTGAGGTAAGGGTACAAGGTTGATGCCACTGGGGGTTGGACTATGTACATATAACCATCATCCTAGTGCTTCCCATTTCGAGATGAGCATTTCATAAAAGTTGTTGGAAGCAATATGTTGACCTTTCATGAGTTGGAGTAGCTGATAGTTTACCTGGATCTGAGCCAGGGTTGGTGCTATTTTAAATGAGAAACCAGTTATCCCATCTGCACTGAAGGAACTTTTCCTTATCATTTGTTAAGGCTTTTATTTCCAAGGCATTGAGTGAATTTAATTAATTTTGTCACCACCATCCCCTCCTTAATAAATTCCTCACATACGTGGATTCACTAGGAAATTGAATTTCATCGCTAGAAAACAACAAAAAAAAAGGACATTCAACTAAAGGATGAGGGATTAGTTTGTTGAAAGCCCAGTGATCTAGTCAAAATGAAAATGCCTCTCAAACTGTAATACGATGCATCATATTAAAATGCAGATCCTGGTTCAACAAACCTGGAGTCGGGCCTGAGATTCCATGTTTCTCAGAAAGCCCCAGGTGATGTGCTCCTGCTGGTGTCCCTGCAACACCCCTCTCTGAGTAACAAGGAGCAAGAGGACATCAAGACATCAGTCATTTGTTTCTAATTTTGCCACTATGCCCCTGGTGTAACCTGAATACCTTTCTCAATGGGGCTTCAGTTTATTCTAGCAAAAATTGTTCTCTAAGGTTACTTCCAGCTCTTAAGAATGTATAATGTGGCCCTAGCCAGTGGCTAAGTGGATGGAGCATCAGCCCAGCATATGGACATCCTGGATTTGATCCCCGGTCAGGGCACATAGGAGAAGTGACTGTCTGCTTCTTCTTCCTCCTTCTCCCTCTTCTCTCCCTTTCTCCTCCTGCAGCTAGTGATTCGATTATCTTGAGTGTGGTCCTGGGCACTGAAGATAGCTCCCTCAGAGCTCAACAGCCTTGGGCCCTAAAAATAGCTTGGTACGCAAGCATCAGACTAAGATGGGGTTGCCGGGTGGATTATGGTTGGGGCGCATGTGGCAGTCTGCCTCACTACCCCCCTCTTACCTAAAAAACAAAGTATCATGTTCTCAAAAAAGCATAGTTCTAACTTCCTTGCATTCATGAGTGTACCGATTCTATTGGCAGATGAATTGACTACCTACTATTATGGGTCAGACACTGAATGAAGTACTGGCTAATTAAGTATGCATTAGGTCAAACCCCTGCACTAAGAAAGCAATTTAGAGAGAAGATCAGAGAGTGAAAACATGATGCCATGCATGCTATAGAGCTGCTTAAGGATGATTGTGAGGAGTCCACAGAGGTCTGATGATCTAACTGTGTTTGGATGGCAGGGAGGGGGTCCTGAGTCTGTCCTGGGACTGTTGACCCTCAAATCCATTCCTTAAACTTTCCCCGACTTTGCCCAATTTGACAGGGGTGTTATTACTTGAGACTCCTGTGTTTCATGGCTTCCACCCATAGAGGGCACTGGAAGAGACTGCAGGGCAGGAGTAAGGGCAATGAATGCTCCGGAGGCTTCTCAGCAGTCCTTTCTCCATTATCACCACTCCCCTACACTCCATTTCCTCTGTTTAAAGTGCCAGAGAAGTTTATTTTCCTGGTTGGACCCTAATGGAACTGCTTCTGCAGGCTGGCTTTTGATTTCCTGTGGTTGAAAGCCACCCTCTCTGCTTGGGCCACCGACCTTCCCAAGGCCAACCAAGACCAGCCTTCCCTGCAACAGCCCCTCTGCTCCTGACTTCACAACTCTTCAGGACTAGAAACTCTAAGCTGAAGGACTGTAACAGCAATGAGAACACTGGCCACATGGAAGCAGGGAAGGTGCTTGGAGCTCATCACAACATTAAACTTTCCAGCTCTTACAAATAGGCCAACAGAGGCCATGGTTATGATTCTCTTGAAAAAATGAATATGCTGCAATGTGGTCATACTTAAAGGATTTTTTTTTCTTATAAATGGTGCATCACAGTTTTTGAAACCTAATATACTGACTGAGGCAATCATTGTAAAGAAGTTTTCCATCTGGGGATCAGGAGTATCTTGGGAAATTTCCAAGGCACCACAAGAATCATAGCTGAAGAAATTCTAAACATCTGTTTGGCTCTGCCTAAGATAGCATGCAGATTATAGGAATATACTGAATGGGAAAGCTAAGAAGGCCTTCTCTATCTCTGGGGTCCCCCTTCCTTCATCTGCTCATCAGTCCATTTGTCCATATATATTCATCCAATGAATATCTACTTAGCATCTATCCTGAACCAATCACTGGGCTGGCCAATGGGGATTAGAATGATGAACAAAAGCAAACAAGGTCACTGTACTCAGGGAGCTAGAGAGTCAGATATTAGAGAAATAGAGGCACCAACAAATGTCAAAGCACCACATGGTAAAAGCTACAAAGGGCTGATACATGGAGACTGGAGTTGGTGGTGAGTGGTAGATATCATCAACAAGGTATGCTTTTTCTTACATTCTTATGGCTTCACAGCTTATGCAATACTTTAACATACATTATCTAATTTTATTTCCACACTGATGCTGCAATGATAAGATTAAAAAAAAAGAAGCTTGAGAATTATTGTAATGTAAGTTAAATCAGATGAAAATATGAGAGAGTGGGTGAAAGGGTGAGGGTAAATAAGAGAGTAAATGTTTTAAAATTTCTGTTCTTCATTTATCGAGAATTAGTCTTGTCTTCAAATGCTAGTGATTATCATCTAGAAAGGCCGAAAAGATGGCACAAAAATACATACTAATTACATCTAGTTTTGCTGAGGCAAACAGAGGCAAAGCTACCTTTGAAACAAAGGCATCCTCTAGACCAGGGGTCCCCAAACTTTTTACACAGGGGCCAGTTCACTGTCCCTCAGACCGTTGGAGGGCCGGACTATAAAAAAAACTATGAACAAATCTCTATGCACACTGCACATATCTTATTTTAAAGTAAAAAAACAAAACAGGAACAAATACAATATTTAAAATAAAGAACAAGTAAATTTAAATCAACAAACTGACCAGTATTTCAATGGGAACTATGGGCCTGCTTTTGGCTAATGAGATGGTCAATGTGCTCCTCTCACTGACCACCAATGAAAGAGGTGCCCCTTCCGGAAGTGCTGCGGGGCTGGATAAATGGCCTCAGGGGGCTGCATGCAGCCCTTGGGCCATAGTTTGGGGACCCCTGCTCTAGACCCAGAGAAAAAGAGCCTTAGCCACAAATAATAGTCTCCAAAGAACAGCTGTAATTGCAATGACAAAGGGTGCTTTTCATATGTTCAGAGTGTGAAAAGGCCCAATGGTCCTTTACCTGGTACGTTTAGGCTTGCTTATTTACATGAGTGGCTTACACTAAAAAGGAAACAATATGGTTGTTTTTAGGTTCTCTGTTAAAAATAATACAAAGTGGGAAAGTGAGATGAAAAGTTGAATTTACTAAATAATCCTAACTTCATGAGAATTAGTGGTGACTCCCAGTAAATACTAATCAGCTTGACTGAATGGTTAATATATTTACATGATAATCATATTAATCATGATAAGATAGGTTTATGCTGTATTATCAAATTATCTTGAAATCTCAGTCATCTAATATAAACAAACTTTACAAAAATAAAGTGGACATATGTTATATGTCCAAAAAGGATCTGAGATAGGTGGGGTGTAGAATCTGTTCCATTAGGTCACTCAGGGAACCAGGTTTAAGGAAGCTTGTTGGGCAGATAAGTTTTTTTTTTTATGCTCACTTCATTAAAGATGGCTGCTGCCCACATGGGGTGGCTGATGCCTTTCATGCTGGGGGAGGGGTTTTTGTACCAAAAGATTTTAAAAGGAGGATCTAGGAGGCCATTTGGGCAGAGTGATCACGTTCTTGTAGAGACAGAAAGCCATGGTGTAGCAGGGCAGAGAAGCCACATGGAGGAGGCAGTCAAAATGGTAGAATGGTGAAGGAAAAGCCAGTTTGTGGAAGGGAAAGAGATAGGGAACAGAGGTAAATAAGACTGGTGAGGTGGAAGCCTTTGATTCTAGGAAAACTTGGATAAGTCAGTAGCTTTGTGAGCGCTGAATGAGTGGTGGGTTTTGGAGCCCAGTGTGTTTGTTGTTTACTTGCTTGCCAAATGCGAGTCTAGAATAAAGGAAGATGGACCACCAGTTCTTGGCTCTGTTGATTCCTTACCGTCTGTCTAGATCAAATGCGAACCTGTGTTGGCCAGGTGGCTGTGATGGTGGCTGCAGATTCTGGCCATACAAAGCTCTACCATTTCGTAGTTGCACCTCCAAGAACACATAGCCATCACTGCCTCAGCCCAAAAGTGCACACATCATTCCTGCTTACATTTCAGTAGCCAGAATGAGTCACAAGGCTCACCAATACTAAATAAGGCCTGCAAATTCAGGGGAGCAAATGGATTACAGTGGTACCTTGAGGTACAAACAGACCAACATACAAAATTTTTTTTTAAGATATGAGCTGCGACTCGGTCCATATTTTTGTTTGAGATCTGAGCAAAATTCCAAGATATGAGCTGTGATTCAGGAAGCTGCCGCTAGTTGGTGCGCTGGCGCATGGGTCCAGTATCGGCAGTTTGATATACGAGTTGACTGACTTATGAGCTCGGTTACAGAACAAATTAAATTCGTATCTCAAGGTACCACTGTATTTGATGAGCACCTCTATCTCTGCCACTACAGCTTACTTCCAGAACACTACAAAACTGATCCAGTAGGGGAGGTACTACTGTTGTCAGTTGTCCAAACCATACCAAGGTCAAGTATTTCCTTTAAGCTCTTATTTTGAGGAAGGGATGGGAATAAGCATTTCCTTGAGTTCCTACCATATTGACAACACTTTGTATGATGACTACTGTGAATTGACTTACTTGGCCTCATTGGATTCTCTTATGATATGAATGCTAAAGAAAAAATGTCAATTTTTCCAGAAGCTATATTTTCTGAAGATATATCAGGTTCTGCCAAGTTTAGAAGGTGAAGGTGAAGAGGACATACCCTGATGTTTTGACTGCCACTGCTGACAAGCAAGGCTGTCAGTGTCAAAACAAAAATAAAAGAAAGAAAAAAGAGGAAATGGGGCTTGGAGTCGGCTTGGAGCACCAGTATCTAATCACCAGCTTTCCAAAGTGTCAAGAGGCAATTGCCAGGTGCCAGCACCCTCATCCTAGTTTTCTGGTTCCTGGATTTTCTGATTCTTGTGGAGCCAGCAACCTTTGTGCTCAAGCCAGCAACCATGGGGTCATGTCTATGATCCCACGCTCACAGTCTAGAGCAGTGAATCCAATAAATGGCAACCTCCTGTTTCTCCACATTCTGATTACATCAGTTTTATAGCATTCTGAGGGTCATTAATGGGACCCACTTGGTAATCTTCCCATTTTTTGGTATTCAAATAATTCCTCATATAGGCCGACCTTACTTTATTGCATATAGTGTTATTGCACTCCACAAATGTAATTTTTTTATGAACTGAAGGTAAGACCTTCCCCCAGCAAAGATATTATGACTCCCTTTATTGAGGTGGTCTGGAACTGAGCTCACAATGTCTCTGGTGTATGCCTGTATTGATTCTCTCTCTGCTTAAGTTACCTAGACTGGTTTCTGTTTCTTCCACTGTAACCTGACTAGTAACATTTGCTGAATACTGTTATATATGTGAGTTCTTCTAACAATGTTCTCTCTGAAAACTCTTTAATTGTTGAAATGAGGGAACTTGTACTTTTAGGGAGTCAAGGTTTGAGATAAAAGCATAACTTTGTTTAAAGTCTCTTCTTTTAGCTTTCAAACTCATGTAAACAAACTATAATAAATTGTGTTCTCCCAAAATTCAGAGCAAAATTCATGTTAGACATGCCTCATTTTAGAGCAGCGGTTCTCAACCTGTGGGTCGCAACACCGGCGGGGGTTGAACGACCAAAACACAAGGGGTTGCCTAAAGCCATCGGAAAATACATATTTATTATACAATACATTTTTAAATAAAATATGTATTTCCGACCTGTGTTTTGGTTGTTCTACCCCTACCGGGGTCACGACTCACAGGTTGAGAACCGCTGTTTTAGAGGTATTTAACCTGTGAAACAACTCTGAAAAGTAGGCTATATTATGCTCGTTCGATAGGTGGAATAACAGGGGCTTAGAAAGGTAAAAATAAGGTGTCCAAGACCACAAAATACTAGGATTTAAACCTAGGTCTTTCTGTTTTCAAAGCCACAAACTCTTTCAACTACCACATGCAGACATCTAAGAGAATAACAATTCATGAGTTCTCAGTTGCTCTGAACACTGGTTTGAAATGAAGTTTTGGTTAGTTCATTTAGCTCAATGCTGATATGTACTAGTTAGCTCTTCTCTCCTCCACAGATGTCAAAATGGTGTACTTCTCACCTAATAAAGGATTCAGGAAGAAAAGATGAATGGGACACAACTGAAAAGTCATCAGACAAAAAAATGACTGGAACACATGTTTTCTACTGCTGGTTGCACATGAATAGCACTATTATAACCTTGTACACAGTTATAATAGATTTGTGAAACCTGATGCAAATTGACGTCAGTGGAATACTGGGATTACTATGATTTCAGCAAAAATATTTTGGTTTGAATTCCTACTCTGTCTCCTGCATGTACTTTTATCTGTCATTCTCCTCTACATATTTGATAGCAGCCTGGATTATTCTGCCATCGAGACTTACTGAGATATTTCTATATAATGGTATATGGCCTTGGTAGGAGTCTAACCCTTCTTAGGGATTCAAGTCATGTCTCTGTCTTTCCTGGAGAAATTAATCTAAAGATACAATTTGTAAATCGATCCAGCTCTGCACACTGTCAGCTACTATTTTGATGTGGTATCAGAAATGTATAAAGTCACACCGCAGATTTTTCCTACCCAAAAAGCTGTTTTATATTTTCAACACAAAATTTTATCCAAGATTTTTTGAGCAGTTAGTATAAATAGTTAAAGAATTGTTAATACATCTTCCTGACACTGAAAATATTCTTTGATGATATTATTAGGGATAGACATTAATAAAAAAGTGAATGAATGAATGAAAAGAGATTATATCTGCAAAGTGCTTGCTATGTCCAGGTATTAGGCACATCTCAATTTATTTAATCCTTGAAACAGTACATAGATAGAGATGCTATCACCTTCATTTTATATATTAAAAAAATTAGGTCAAGTATATGGTGATGGAAGAAGACTAAACTTTAGGTGATGGGCACACAATGAAATATACAGATGATGTTGAAACTTACATAATCTTATTAACCAATGTCACCCCAATGAATTTAATACATTTTTTAAAGGAAGTTAAGCAAATTAAAGTCGCCCAGATGATAAGTAGCGAAGCTAGTAATCAAACCCAGGTTCACCAGGCCTGAAAGTCAGGCATCTTTTCTAGACTGCACAATGCAGCCATTAAAAACCATTGCCAGAGAGCCTGAGAAAACAGCTTCAAGAATTCTAACTTCTGGATCTACTGTTTCGTTTCCAGGTAACACGAGAAAACATTTTCCAATTGCCTGAATATTTAATAACACAGGAAATGAAAACAAATTGCAGCACTTGGCCTTCGCTGTGTGTTTCATAACAGGTGGAGGAGACGATTTCATTCTGGGGTGGGGGAGGGGAGACAGCACATTACAAGTGAAAGTGTGTCTACAAAGGATAGGCGATTTGGCCTTTTAGATGAGAGCAAAGTAACATTAAAAAGATTGCGCAGCCTAGAGTTTTGATTCTCAGGACCAAGGGTTACTGCTCAGAGGTACCCCTTTCCCTTCTTATCGGTTGCTCTTTAATGGGCAGTTTCCCGTCATCACCAGGTTGGTATGGTGACAGCAGCACTCTTACCTATGCCTTCTCCAGCCCCCACTATGTCATAATGGAAGAGCACACTCCCTCACTTTCAGAGGGGAGGTCAAATATCCATCATGCAGTCCATTTCCTGCTGCCCTGTCCACTCCCTGCTGCCCTGCCCTTGAGCAAAATAAACTGGCCTTTCGATGGTCACCTCTATACCCAGCTGGCATTGCCATGGCTAAAAGGGTTCTGGATCAAAAACTCTAGATGGAGCACAACAGCAGAAACCTATCCATATGGATTTGGGATTGTCGAAGAGGTTTTTCTCCAACAAGGTCAGTCATGAAGTGTTTGGGTGAACCACATTTTTCTTATAACCGGTTATCACTTGTCATACGTATGTCAGCCCTATTCTCAAAGAGGCAGAATATAATTACACTTTGGTGATTTTTTTTTCTTTTCTATTTTTGCCTCCAGGTTTGTTCTGTGCCCTTGTCTGCCTTGCTCTGTGCTCCAAGATGTCAAACTCTAGATACTAATCAGCATCACTCAGCCTCGCTAGTCTCTGGCTTCTGGTTGTGTGCAGCCAATCAGAAGCCTGGGCGGGAGAAGAGAAAGGTCAGTCAGGGGGTGATGACCTACCCCCAGCCCTCCTTGGCCCACTGTTAGTGTCCCAGGCTCTCATGCTCACCGGATGCAGTAACTTGCTCCTTATGCTCCTTGGTCCTGGGAGCGGGAACAGCTTCCCGCCTCTGCTAAGCTCTGCGTGCTCCCCCACCCGTTGTCAGTTCCTTTAACACAGCCTGCTCTTCTGCAAACCATGCCTTCATTAAACACTCCTCAGTCAACCCTTCAGAGTGCAGGCTGGCAGGGCCCTGACGGGCATCTCTGTACTGCGTGAGTGGTTTCGGTGTGCTGTTCTGAGAACTGTGTCAGTTCAGATGCTATAGAGGTGTTTACCGGGAACCTACGTTCTCTTATTGATCAATGTCACCCCATTAAATTTAATTTTCTAAATAGAAAAAAGAAAAAAAAACTGTGTCAAATACAAAAGCAAAACAGGTCATGCTGCTGTTCTCACGATGCTTGAAAATTCTGTTAGGGACATAAGACTCTCAAAGGCAAGCCATACTCTGACCCCCAAATCACGTGCTATTTCCAAAGGCCTAAACTGGTCCTATGCCTCTGCCTGTCCTGACCCTCCACCAAAACACACCTGTCCTCAAAGGGATCCGTGTTATCTCACCCCTGCTGCTCCTGACCCCTCCTGGGATAGAGTCCGAACCATAAAATGACTTAGCTCTGGGCCCTGGCTAGTTGGCTCAGTGATAGAGCGTTGGTCTGGCGTGCAGGAGTCCTCGGTTTGATTCCCAGCTAGGGCACACAGGAGAAGCGCCCATCTGCTTTTCCACCCCTCCCCCTCTCCTTCCTCTCTGTCTCTCTCTTCCCCTCCTGCAGCCAAGGCTTCATTGGAGCAAAGTTGGCCCGGGCGCTGAGGATGGCTCTGTGGCCTCTGCCTCAGGCACTAGAATGGCTCTGGTTGCAACAGAAGATTGCCCCAGATGGGCAGAGCATTGCCCCCTGGTGGGCATGCTGGGTGGATCCTGGTCGGGTGCATGTGGGAGTTTGTCTGACTGCTTCCATGTTTCTAACTTCAGAAAAAAAAAAATTATTTAGCTCTGATGATGACAACCTCTCCAGACGTAGGACACCTTTTCCTTATATGGAGATTGCTCCAAAGAGACAGCACTTGTTTCATTACTTAAGAAATACATTATTTGAGTGACGTCACGGAAATGGCGCCGTGAGCAGCGCGTCCGACAGATCTCCCCAAAATCTCAACAAATTTATCAACTAGAAACAGAAAAATTTATCCTCGGAGCATTCCAGAGTTCCACACACACACTGAAAGCAAAAGGACTGTTGCTGAGGAGAGAGTACACCTGTGGTGAGTCAACCCACACGTGCAGCTGCCCTCCCACACTCGGGGACGGCAGCCTGGGCACTGGCGGCCGCCCCAGCATACCCTGAGAAACCGCGCGCCCCGTGCCGCGGTACCCGGCCACTGGCGTGCTGAGAAACCGCGCGCGCGCCCCGTGCCGTGGTCCCTGTCCCTGTCCACTGGCGTGCTGAGAAACCACGCTTGCGCCCCGTGCCGCGGTCCCCGGACACCGGAGTGCGGAGAAACCCCACGCGCGCCCCGTGCCGCGGTCCCCGTCCACTGGCGTGCTGAGAAACCTCGTGCGTGCCCAGTGCTGTGGTCCCCAGCCACTGACGTGCGGAGAAACCCTGCGCGCGCGCCCCCTGCCACGGTCCCTGTCCACTGGCGTGCTGAGAAACCGCGCGCGCGCGCCCGGTGCCGTGGTCCCCGGCCACTGGTGTGCCAAGAAACCACACGCGCGCCACCCCCCCCCCCCCAGCCGCGGTCCGGGAGGGGCGCCAAGGCTGTCTTTCCTAGTCAGGAGATTCTGTGGGCGGGGCACCTCACCCAGCCATTCAAGCTAACAATCAAGCGCTGGGGGGAGGGGCGTGCAGACAGCCTGAAATACTTTCTGGAGCACAGCTGCGGATCCAATCACTGAAATTAGCTTAACCCACGAAATCTACGCACCCACGGGGCACTAATTGATAAGATCTCTCCCAGTTCAGCGATCCAAGACAAGAGGCGGGATATTTTTCAGTGCCTTTCGCTAAAGGGGTGGAGGCAACTTCTGATTGACAGAGCCTCCATATTCAGGGATATGGAGGCTAACAAGAGGGACTTGGCAGATATTAAGATCCATAAAGCAAACAGCGACTAGTGCTTCTTCTTCCCAGCCAAAACAGGCTACCAAGTGTGGAAAGCCTGGGTTGAGTGGTCCAACTGAATGATAGGCGCTGAACAATCACCTTGACAACAATTGACTCCCAGCCCCACCTGATTACCATGGAGGCTCTGACTGCCAGAGCCTTACCCAGAGCCTTTCGCTGAGTGAGGATAGAGTGGGGATTTCCCAGCTCTTTGAGCCTCTTACTCCCCAGACAGAAGCAGTGGCAGCCTCATAGCTGGATCACCAGGCTTCTAATTCAGGAAGGGGAGACTAGGAAAGAGACTCCAGGAAAGCAAACTCTCTCATTGTTGGACTTTGCAAACGCCAACAAGCCTTGACTACCAGCGAGACTAAAGCCAATTATATGACATTGCCATAGAATACCATCAACTGCAAATTCCTACCTAAGAGTGACACAGGGGCAGAACCTGGGATACAGAGTCACCAACCAGGAAGAGGGGGAGAAAAGAAAAAAGGAAGAAGTTAACCTCTCAAAATCAAGAAAAATCCGCAGACTTTATAACTTGTTCCACTAATTCTTTGTTGTTGTTGTTTCTTTCTTCTATCTTATTGCCTTTATTATTATTTCTATTTCTTCCACCTCGGTCCTTTTACTGTCTGCCCATCTTATGCTACCCTTTTCTTGAACTACACTACCCATGAGTGTTACATTTTATTTCTTTTCTTCATCCTAACTCTCCTTTAGGGTTACACTCCAAAACCCTTAACTCTCACTCTCTCCCCTTTTGTTTTTTTTTCCTTTCCTTTTTTTCTTCCTTCGTTTCTCTCTTACTCTTATTTTTTCCTTTCTATTCATTTCTTCTTTTCTCCTTTTACTTTTCCTCCGATTTAAGCCTCAATCATGAACAAATTATTTAATTTGGGACTCAAGTTTTTGTGGGGGTTTTTTTTGTTGTTGTTCTTTTTTTTTCTTCTGCTTTTGTTCTTGGTTTTCCTCTATTTGTTTGTTTTTGTGGCATTTTGGGCACTTTTTACATTGCTTTTTAACTCACTAGCATTCCTCCCAACCCAAAGTCTCCATTGTATTTAGTCTTCGCTCCACTTAATACAACAGATTTTTACTTATTATTTTTATTTTTTTTAATTATTGTTTTCTCTCTCCTTTTTTCTGTTTCCCTCTCATCCCTCTCATTATATCTTTTAGTCGACCATCACTTACAAGCAGATCATTTTATGCTTGTCTAAGATTTTCTCCCCCCCTTTTTTGTTTTTTTTGTATTTAGTAGGTCCCTACTCCCTTTTTTGCCCCTTGAACTCTTCACCCCAAATCAGGCCCTCCATTATAGGCAGTTTTTGTTCCATTTAGCATAATATAATTCACAGGTCATCACAATATTTCCCTAAGGAGGTGAGAGGAGGGGAAGAGAAGAAAGAAAAAAGGGGGAAATAATAAATTATTACTTTTTTTTGTGGAGTGTTTTACTTTTTTCTTTTTTTTTTCCTTTTTATCTTTTATTAATTCCAATTAACACTATCATCAAGACCACCTTCAGATGCCAATAAGAAAAAGGAAATCGAACATTATGGATACAAAAGACAGAGAGGTAACACAAATAGATGTGGAAAAATCTATGGAGAAAAGATTTAACATATTGGAAGCCTTGGAGCCAAATGACAGAGAATTTAAAATAGAAATCTTAAAAATACTCAGAGATATACAAGAAAACACAGAAAGGCAATTTAGGGAAATCAGAAAACAACTCAACGATCACAAAGAATATATTACCAAGGAAATTGAAACTATAAAAACAAATCAAACAGAAATGAAAAACTCAATTCAAGAGCTGAAAAATGAGGTAACAAGCTTAGCTAATAGAACAGCCCAGATAGAAGACAGGATCAGTGAAATAGAAGACAAGCAACTTGAGGCACAACAGAGAGAAGAAGAAAGAGACTCAAAAATAATAAAAAACGAGAAAGCCCTACAGGAATTGTCTGACTCCATCAGAAAGAATAACATAAGAATAATAGGTATATCAGAGGGAGAAGAGAAAGAAAATGGAATGGAGAATATACTCAAACAAATAATAGATGAGAACTTCCCAAGCCTGTGGAAAGAATTAAAGCCTCAAATTCAAGAAGCAAACAGAACACCAAGTTTTCTTAACCACAACAAACCCACTCCAAGGCACATCATAATGAAGATGAAACAAACCAATGACAAAGAAAAAATTCTCAAGGCAGCCAGGGAAAAGAAGAATACAACATATAAAGGAAGGCCTATTAGATTATCATCAGATTTCTCAGCAGAAACTCTACAAGCTAGGAGAGAGTGGACCCCAATATTTAAAGCCCTGAAAGAGAGGAACTTTCAGCCAAGAATACTATACCCATCAAAGCTATCCTTCAAGTACGAAGGAGATATAAAAATATTCACAAATACAGAAAAGATGAGAGAATTTATCATCAGAAAGCCCCCACTCCAGGAAATACTAAAGGGGGTTTTCCAACCAGACTCAAAGAACAAAAGAAAACATAACCACAAGTAACAGCTCCACCAAGAAAACAATAAAACCAAACTTAAACTGTGACAACAAAAGAAAAAAAAAAGGGGAGAAAGGATGAAGATTAACAGTAGCAAAGGACGATGAAGTGCAGAAATACTCACAAGAAAGGGTACTACAATGAATATGGTAGGTACCCTTTTCATTACTTAATGGTAACCACCCTTGAAAAAACCACCACAAAAACACTTGACTTAAAAAAGGTAGCAACAGAGGAAAGAAGTATGGAATACAAACAAACAAAAACAAACGATAGAAAAATGAAAGAGAAGAATCAAACAAGATACAAAACTAACAGAAAGCAATTTATAAAATGGCAATAGGGAACCCACAAGTGTCAATAATTACACTAAATGTAAATGGATTAAACTTACCAATAAAAAGACACAGAGTAGCAGAATGGATTAAAAAAGAAAATCCAACTATATGCTGCCTACAAGAAACTCATCTAAGCAACAAGGATAAAAACAAATTCAAAGTGAAAGGCTGGAAAACAATACTCCAAGCAAACAACACCCAAAAAAAAGCAGGTGTAGCAATACTCATATCTAATAATGCTGACTACAAGACAGAAAAAGTACTCAGAGACAAAAATGGTCATTTCATAATGATTAAGGGGACACTGAATCAAGAAGACATAACAATCCTTAATATATATGCACCAAACCAAGGAGCACCAAAATATATAAGACAGCTACTTATTGACCTTAAAACAAAAACTGACAAAAATACAATCATACTTGGAGACCTCAATACACCACTGACGGCTCTAGATCGGTCATCCAAACAGAGAATCAATAAAGATATAGTGGCCTTAAATGAAATACTAGAACAACTGGATATGATAGACATCTACAGGACACTTCATCCCAAAGCGACAGAGTATACATTTTTCTCTAGTGTACATGGAACATTCTCAAGAATTGATCATATGTTGGGCCACAAAGACAATATCAGCAAATTTAAAAAAATTGAAATTGTGCCAAGCATATTCTCTGATCATAAAGCCTTGAAACTAGAATTCAACTGTAAAAAAGAGGGGGAAAAACCCACAAAATTTTGGAAACTAAACAACATACTTCTAAAAAATGAATGGGTCAAAGAAGAAATAAGCGCAGAGATCAAAAGATATATACAGACAAATGAAAATGAAAATACGACATATCAGAATCTCTGGGATGCAGCAAAAGCAGTAATAAGAGGAAAGTTCATATCACTTCAGGCCTATATGAACAAGCAAGAGAGAGCCGAAGTAAACCACTTAACTTCACACCTTAAGGAACTAGAAAAAGAAGAACAAAGACAACCCAAAACCAGCCGAAGAAAGGGGATAATAAAAATCAGAGCAGAAATAAACGAAATAGAGAACAGAAAAACTATAGAAAAAATCAATAAAACAAGGAGCTGGTTCTTTGAAAAGATCAACAAAATCGACAAACCCTTGGCAAGACTCACCAAGGAAAAGAGACACAGGACTCAAATAAATAAAATCCAAAATGAAAGAGGAGAGATCACCACAGACATCATAGATATACAAAGAATTATTGTAGAATACTATGAAAAACTATATGCCACCAAATACAATAATCTAGAAGAAATGGATAAATTCCTAGAACAATACAACCTTCCTAGACTGAGTCATGAAGAAGCAGAAAGCCTAAACAGACCAATCAGCAGGGAGGAAATAGAAAAAACTATTAAAAACCTCCCCAAAAATAAAAGTCCAGGCCCAGACGGTTATACTAGTGAATTCTATCAAACATTCAAAGAAGACTTGGTTCCTATTCTACTCAAAGTCTTCCGAAAAATTGAAGAAGAAGCAATACTTCCAAACACATTTTATGAGGCCAACATAACCCTCATACTAAAACCTGGCAAAGATGGCACAAAGAAAGAAAACTACAGACCAATATCTCTAATGAATACAGATGCTAAAATACTAAACAAAATACTGGCAAATCGAATACAACAACATATTAAAAAAATAATACATCATGATCAAGTGGGATTCATCCCAGAATCTCAAGGATGGTTCAACATACGTAAAACAGTTAACGTAATACACCATATCAACAAAACAAAGAACAAAAACCACATGATCTTATCCATAGATGCAGAAAAGGCTTTCGATAAAATACAACACAATTTTATGTTTAAGACTCTCAACAAAATGGGTATAGAAGGAAAATATCTCAACATAATAAAGGCCATATATGATAAACCATCAGCCAAGATCATATTAAATGGCGTAAAACTGAGGACTTTCCACCTTAAATCAGGAACACGACAGGGGTGTCCACTCTCTCCACTCTTATTTAACGTGGTGCTAGAAGTTCTGGCCAGAGCAATCAGACAAGACAAAGAAATAAAAGGCATCCATATCGGAAAAGAAGAAGTAAAGGTATCACTTTTTGCAGATGATATGATCCTATACATCGAAAACCCAAGGGACTCCACAAAAAGATTACTAGAAACAATAAACCAATACAGTAAGGTCGCAGGATACAAAATTAATATACAGAAGTCCATAGCCTTTCTATATGCCAACAATGAAATATTAGAAAATGAACTAAAAAAAATAATCCCCTTCACGATTGCAACAAAAAAAATAAAATACCTAGGAATAAACATAACAAAGAATGTAAAGGACCTATATAAAGAAAACTACAAGGCATTGCTAAGAGAAATAGAAAAAGACACAATGAGATGGAAAAATATTCCTTGTTCTTGGATAGGAAGAATAAATATAATTAAAATGGCCATATTACCCAAAATAATATATAAATTTAATGCAATTCCCATCAAAATTCCTATGACATTTTTTAAAGAAATGGAACAAAAAATCATCAGATTTATATGGAACTATAAAAAACCCCGAATAACCAAAACAATCCTAAGGAAAAAGAATGAAGCTGGGGGCATTACAATACCTGACTTTAAACTATATTATAGGGCCACAATAATCAAAACTGCATGTTATTGGCAGAAAAATAGACACTCAGACCAATGGAACAGAATAGAAAGCCCAGAAATAAAACCACATATATATGGTCAAATAATCTTTGATAAAGGGGCCAACAACACAAAATGGAGAAAAGAAAGCCTCTTCAACAAATGGTGTTGGGAAAACTGGAAAGCCACATGCAAAAGAATGAAACTCGACTGCAGCCTGTCCCCGTGTACTAAAATTAATTCAAAATGGATCAAAGACCTAAATATAAGATCTGAAACAATAAAGTACATAGAAGAAGACATAGGTACTAAACTCATGGATCTGGGTTTTAAAGAACATTTTATGAACTTGACTCCAATGGCAAGAGAAGTGAAGGCAAAGATAAATGAATGGGACTACATCAGAATTAAAAGTTTTTGCTCAGCAAGAGAAATTGATATCAAAATAAACAGACAGCCAACTAAATGGGAACTGATATTTTCAAATGACAGCTCAGATAAGGGCCTAATATCCAAAATTTACAAAGAACTCATAAAACTCAACAACAAACAAACAAACAATCCAATAAAAAAATGGGAAGAGGACATGAACAGACACTTCTCCCAGGAAGAAATACAAATGGCCAACAGATATATGAAAAGATGCTCAGCTTCATTAGTTATTAGAGAAATGCAGATCAAGACTACAATGAGATACCACCTCACACCTGTTCGATTAGCTGTTATTAGCAAGTCAGGTAATAGCAAATGTTGGAGAGGCTGTGGAGAAAAAGGAACCCTCATACACTGTTGGTGGGAATGTAAAGTAGTACAACCACTATGGAGGAAAGTATGGTAGTTCCTCAAAAAACTGCAAATAGAACTACCTTATGACCCAGCAATCCCTCTATTGGGTATATACCCCAAAACCTCAGAATCATTGATACGTGAAGACACATGTAGCCCCATGTTCATAGCAGCACTGTTCACAGTGGCCAAGACATGGAAACAACCAAAAAGCCCTTCAATAGAAGATTGGATAAAGAAGATGTGGCACATATACACTATGGAATACTACTCAGCCATAAGAAATGATGACATTAGATCATTTATAGCAAAATGGTGGGATCTTGATAACATTATACGGAGTGAAATAAGTAAATCAGAAAAAAACAAGAACTACATGATTCCATACATTGGTGGAACATAAAAACGAGACTAAGAGACATGGACAAGAGTGTGGTGGTTACCAGGGGTGGGGGGAGGGAGGACGCAGGAGGGAGGGAGGGAGAGATTTAGGGGGAGGGGGAGGGGCACAGAGAAAACCAGATAGAGGGTGACAGAGGACAATCTGACTCTGGGCGAGGGGTATGCAACATAATTTAATGAGAAGATAACCTAGACATGTTTTCTTTGAATATATGTACCCTGAATTATTAATGTCATCCCATTAACATTAATAAAAATTTATTAAAAAAAAAAAAAAAGAAAAAAGAAATACATTATTCTCTGGTCTCAGTGCCGAAACATACTATTGTATGCTTCCTACCCCAATCTTTGACCTGGATAACTTCTACGTTATTATTCAGGTCTCAGCACAGACAGCACTTTCTCAGACACCACCAGCCTGTAAAAATGGCACTTTGGATTAGACAGCTTTCTTTTGGGAGCTTCTGTAGCAGGCTCGCTTCCTCAACATCTTCCTGTATTCCTGTGTCGTAGTGCCGGCTTCCTTGCATCTATTCCCTACAGACTGGTAAGCCAAGGCAGGGCAAGGACTCCGTTATGGCCATAGCCCCGGCACCTCGCACAAAAGCTGAATGCTCAAAACTATTTCAAACTCAAACTTTCAGAAAGGGAAGGAAATCTCACCCAGGTGTACTGGACCAGCAAGGTCACAATTCTTATTCTAGTATTGCTTGGGAACAACGGGCGTTATCTGTTACATTGGATGTGCAGCTCTCTGGGCCCCAAACTCATCCTCTACGAAGGAAGATAAAATTCCACACATGTGTAGAAGGGAGGGCAGGGACCGCTCTGTGAGCCGCCCCCTCCCTTCTCTCCATCCCATGGTAGGGAATGCCTGCATCCCAGCATTGGGGTTATTTTCAGAAGCTTCATTATCTCAGCTGGAAAATCCTGGGACAGCCTTTTTGCAAACCAAATGGAGTTCAATTAATGTATCAAAAGCAAAGGATCAAGCCCCGAACACTGAGAGCCAACACTGAAAGATTAGCAAAAAATCTTTCAATGCTCTGATGGTCAAGTTCAACCTCATCAAGTACTCTTAGGAGAGGGGAAACAGCGATTTTCCTAGAATGATCCTTAGAGGCACTGAATGGGCAAAAATGAACTGATTTTATTGTGTACTGATGAAACCCAGGGCTGTTGCTGGTGAACCTGATCTGCACTCTTTTCCCCAAGGCTAACTGAAGATAGTTAAATTCCTTCTTTAAAACTAGTTTACCATTGCCAGGGAAACCTTACTAATTCATCTCTCATGATTAAAAATGTATGATAATTAGGATGAATTCCAAAGTTCATCATTGGAAGAAACATTTCTTAAAAATAACAAGGTTCTGAAAAAGCTTTTTATTTTGAGCTCATTAAAATGAAACTGTTGTGCTCTCTGTTGTATACAAAAATGCAAATTATGCAAGGTTCCTTATTGGGAAGAATAATATTGGCTTGGCCATTCATGTTCATCTCTTCTCCCTTAAAAGTTTCCAGTAAAAACATCAGTAAAATTGGTACAAACCCACAAGGGAATAAGAGAGGCAAGAGTTCAATATGAGTTTGAAAGACAAACAGTAATGGAGTCAGGTGGAGTCAGGCAATGGAAAGAGAAGAAGTTACAACCTAGAGGCTTACAGAGAAGTGAGCCCTGTAGCTATGCACAACCTGCAGGGGCAGGGAGACCACAGAGAGAGGGCTGGGGGTCCTGCAAAGCTGAAAACAAAGGTCTCTGCAAGCTGAGTGGTGGCATTAAGAAGCTGGCAGACGAATGTATTCCCTCCCTCTCGCCACTTCCCACACTCAAGGAGGGAGACTGGGTGGTTTTCCCCTAAGTCACTCAGTGGATCAGAGAAAACTTCCAAACACCGACATCTGCAGATCGGAAGAGGTGCTTTAGTAAGGTTCACTTGCTAGGCCTTAACTGTACAGGAATTCTCACCAACTGATCAGCCTCCCTCCCCATTCACAGGCTTCTTCGTCTCTCAGTGTAAAAAAAACTGAACAGTTAGCAAAGGATCAGCAAGAAGATGAAGATCCAAACAAACAGAAAACAACTCACTGGAGATACAAAGCAAAAACACAGAAAAATGAACAAAACGAATTAATGGCCTCCAGCAATGAAGAGAAAATACAGCGTCTGTAAAACAGAACACAATTCTATGAAAAAGAAACAGCACAAAAAGGGCTAAGTTTGATTGATGAAATTTAAACAGAATATATTCATAGAAAAAGTTTTAAAAAAGGTTTAAAAATGTGATGAAAGTAATAGAGAAAGAAACAGACTTAGAAAATCAGTCTAGAAAGTCTGCCGCCATCCTTCCAACAGAGGATGCAGAGAGAAAAAGGGAAGAAAGAAAACAGAGGAGGACATTATCAAGTAAACAGAATTGTCCAGACCTCAGACAGGAGTCTGTGCATTGGTTTACCAGTGGGCTGCAAAATGAATGATAAACACCCATTGCTTTAAAAAATATATATATATATATTATTTTAATATATATATTTTATAACATATAACATATAAATAATATATATAATAACATATATATTATATATACCTTTTTTAGATGTATTTGATTTTTGAACTACCCACCTTCATTGTTTTGATGACATTTAAGCTTTGATATAACATAGCTTTAAAAAGTAGTATGTTACCTATTTTTTTTAGGTCCTTTATGAATGCTACAAGCCATACCTTCTTACTTTGTCTTTGTACACTTCAAAATAATACAACTGTTTGACTTTTTTTTCTGTTTTAATTTTCTGACTAATTCAGCCTGAACTTCCCCCTCCCAACCATCTTTCAACAAATGGTTGAAATGTTACTATATATTTCACTCTCTATATTTCTCAAATGCAGATGTGACACAGGTGAATCAAACATCAAAGTCATCACTCTTTCTATGTAGACCCTTCTTATAGTAACAAAGTATTTCACTAGAGGTTGTCTAAGAAAGAAGCAAGGATAGGTAGGTACATTGGTTGGTAAGTAGGTAGGTAGATAAAGGTGATAGTTGATGGATAGATAGATAGATAGATAAATAAATAAATACAGACAGACAGACACAGATAAATAAACATAACCAAAACAGTGCTCCTGGTGGTTGGTTAAAGGCAAGTTCACACTTTCACATAAAAGTACTAGATTATCTTGTCCAAAAGATAATACTCATGTTTTTTGTTTGTTTGTTTGTTTTTTCATGTATTGCTGGACCTGGTTTGCTAATATTTTGGTGAGGATTTTAGCATCTAAATTCATCAGGGATATTGGCCTATAATTTTCTTTCTTTGTGTTGTCTTTGCTTGGTTTTGGAATCAGAATTATTCTTGCCTCATAAAAGGAGCTTGGAAGTTTTCCTTCCTTTTGAATTTTTTGAAATAGCTTAAGAAGGATAGAAGTTAGTTCTTCTTTGAATATTTGGTAGAATTTACCTGTGAAGCCATCTGGTCCAGGGCTTTAGTTAGTTGGGAGGTTTTTGATAACTGTTTCGATCTCATTTGTTGTAATTGGTCTCTTTAGGTTTTCTGATTCTTCCGGACTGATTTTTGAAAGATATATTTCAAGGAATTTGTCCATTTCACCTAGGTTGTCTAATTTTTTGGCATATGGTTCTTCATAGTATTTTCTTACAATATTTTGTATTTCTGTTGTGTCAGTTGTTATTTCTCCACTCTCATTTCTAATTTTATTTATTTGACTTCTCTCTCTTTTTTTCTTGGTGAGTCTGGTTAAAGGTTCATCGATCTTGTTTATCCTTTCAAGGAACCAGCTCTTGGTTGTATTGATCCTTTGTACTGTTTCTTTAGCCTCTATGTTATTTATTTCTGCTCTGATCTTTATTATTTCCTTCCTTCTACTACCTCTGGGCTTTATTCACTGTTCTTTTTCTAGTTCTTTTAGATGCAGGGTTAAGTTGTTTATTTGATCTTTTTCTAGCTTCTAACGGTATGCCTGTAGTGTTATGAACTTCCCTCTCAGTACTGCTTTTGCTATTTCCCATTAATTTTGTGTTGCTGTATGCTCATTATCATTTGTTTTTAGGAATCTTTAAATTTCTTCTTTGATCTCATTGTTTACCCATTCATTATTTAATAACATGCTATTTAGTTTCCATGTGTTTGAGTATTTTTCAGTTTTTCTGTTGTGGTTGATTTCTAGTTTCAGACCACTGTGATCAGAGAATGTGTTTGATATGATTTCAATCTTCTTAAATTTGTTGAGGCCACTTTTGTGCCCTAACATGTGGTCTATCCTTCGAGTGTACGTACCATGAGCCCTTGAAAAAAATATATATTTTGCTGCTTTAGGGTGAAGGGTTCTGAAGATATCTATTAAATCCAGTTGATCTAGTGTGTCCTTTAAGTCTGCTGTTTCTTTGTTAATTTTCTTTCTTGGGAATCTATCTAGTGATGCTAGTGGGATATTGAAATTCCCTACTATTATAGTATTGCTGTTGATCTTGCCCTTTATATCCATTAAAGTCTGCTTTATATATTTAGATGCTCCTATATTAGGTGCTAGATATTTATAATGGTCATGTCCTCCTGTTGGATTGTTCCTTTTATCATTATGTAGTGACCTTCTTTATCTCTTATTATAGCCTTTGTTTTAAAGTCCATTTTGTCTGATATAAGTATTGCTACCCCAAATTTTTTTTCATTTCCATTTGCATGAAATATTTTTTCCATCCTTTTACCTTCAGTCTATGTGTATCTTTTGTTTTGAGGTGTGTCTCTTGTAGATAGCATATGTATGGGTCCTGTTTTCTTATCCATGTAGCTACCCTATTCTTTTAATTGGATCATTTAATCCATTTACATTTAAGATTATTATTATATGTAGTTGTTTATTGCCATTTTATTCTTTAAAGCTATATTCCTCTTTTACTATATTCTTTTCCCTTTTTGTTCTGTTTACAACAGGCCCCTTAACATTTCTTGCAGCATTGGTTTGGCTGTAATAAATTCCTTGAGGTTTTTTTGTCTGGGAAGCTTTTTATTTCTCCTTCAATTTTAAAAGATAGCCTTGCTGGATAAAGAAGTCTTGGTTGTTGGCTCTTCTTCTGCATTACTTTAAACATTTCTTGCCATTCCCTTCTGGCTTCAAGTGTTTCTGTTGAGAAGTCGGATGTCATCCTTATGGGGGCTCCTTTGTAGGTGATAGCCTTTTTTTCTCTAGCATCTTTTAATATTTTCTCTTTATCTCTTAGCTTTGATATTTTAATTATGATGCGTCTTGCTGAAGATTTCTTTGGGTTTCTCTTTAATGGAGTTCTCTGTGCTTCTTGAACTTGTGTGACATTTTCCTGCATCAATTTAGGGAAGTTTTCAGCTATGATTTCATTGAACAAGGTCTCTATCCCTTGTTCTTTCTCTTCTTCTTCAGAAACCCCTATGATGCAGATGTTGTTTCTCTTTAGGTTGTCACAGAGTTCTCTTAGAGTTTCCTCAGATTTTTTCAGCCTCTTTCCTTTTTTCTGCTCTGCTTCTGTGTTTTCATTTATCTTGTCTTCTAAATTGCTGATTCAATCCTCTGCTTCATCCAGCCTGATTTTAATTGCTTCTAGTGTAGTCTTCATTTCTGATATTGTATTTGTCATTTCTGACTGGTTCTTCTTTATTATTTCAATGTCCTTTTTGTGCTTGTTATCTCTTTATTTATGGGCTGATTGTGTCCATCCATTGTTGTTCTAAGATCTTTCAGCATTCTAATAATCATTATTTTAAACTCTGCATCTGGTAGTTTGCTTATTTCCATGTCACTCAGTTCATTTTCTGGGGGTTTCTCTTGTTGGTTCATTTGGATTGCACTTCTCTGTCTTCACATTTTGTCTGTGTATACCCTCCTCATTTGGGTGTGTTGTTTGTAGAGCTGGCTAAGTCTAGGGTTGGTGTTGTCTGCCTCCAATTTTCAGTTGTGTTTCTCATGTTTTTTGTTGTTGCTTGTTTGTTTTTAGTTTTAAATGTCGTGGAAAAGGTTAACTTATTTGTTTTTTAAAAAAAACTACAGTTGATAAAATAAAACCATTGACTTTAGTTCATAATATACATAGTCAATTACAAACAATTCCATGGCCACATGGTGAGGCTTCTGGTTCCAGCAAAATGATGTTCTACACAAATTCAGAAACCCTTCTGCTACAAACCCCTAGATATGCTAGTTAAGATATAATAAGAAAAGTTTGCTCACTTGTGCTTTAGTATAACACTGAGCTTGTAGGAAAGTAAACTCTCAGGTTTCTGGAAAGGATGTGAGGGCAATGAAAACCAGGGTGATGAGCATGTAAGCTTATCATAAGGCATCCTGGGAAGGTGAGGTGGGGTTTGGGTCATGGCAGGTAGCAGACTGGGGAATGGTAAGTGGACTGAGGGCTTGAAATTTGATACACAGTGATAGTTAAGGCTTTGCAATCCTTCGAGTTGAGAAACTGGAAGTTGGGTTCCTGCAGAGAGCCAGAAATGTCAAAGGCTAAGAACCTTTGTGAAAAAATGTCTTACAAAATAATTCCTGCTTGGGGAGATGACCTGGATACTTCTCTCAGCTGGTGAAAAAAACCTTTTCCCTTCTCCTTGCAGCCAGATAGGAGGATATTTTTAATTGAAAACTGCATTTATGCCACGGTTAGGTAGCTAGGAATTAGTGGACATCTACTCTAAGTCTCCTAATCTCCACAACAATTATGCATGGTCAATATTTTTAAGCCCATTTTATAGATAAGGAATCAGAGAGATCAGATAATTTATCTAAAATTAAAGGTAAGACATGACAGAATTGGGATTCAAGCTATATTTTCTAAATTCAGTGGTAGAGTTTTACTCCGTGATATTAGCATGTAGTTAATTTGGACCTCTGTTTTAGATATTTAAACTGTGTTTACCTACTCCAGCACCTTTGTGCCTCGATTTTACATTCTTCCTTTGTTTTTAAGACATAAATGTTAATCATGATCTGCTGGTGGTCATCAAAATACTGTCTGTAAATGTGTAACTACATAATATATTTGGGATCGTGTGAAACTCCAGACACGGTGACATGAGAGGATCCAGGGAGCCAAAATTGGAAAATGATTTAATTTGGTAAGGAAGAACTAAGTCCACTGTTTGGATCCCCATCAGGAATAAGACTGCATGAACTGCAGGGGACAGAGGAGAACCCCATGGGGGAGCCCTGGCTCATTTATGTGCAGCCCAAAGGAGATTAAGACACAGAAATGCAGAAATTAACATAATGGCCACCTTCAAGAGGCTCTCCTGATCTGGGAAGCAATGGCTCCCACCTTCCTTCTCTAAAATATAGTTAGGATCTAATAGCATCTCTTATACTGATAACCTTGGTGACAATTTAATTTTTTACTTAGCTGGCCTATACAAAGAGAGAATACATTGCTTAAGCTGTCTTGAAAGTCCACATTGCTTTTGATTTTTGGTGCTCTGGAATTCTGCTTACCTTTATACCTGTCTTCCAACACAGCCTGCCTATACTGAAGTCATGCAGATCCTCCTCTATGAGCATTTACATCTGCTTGGCAGTTACATTGCTTGTTACAGGTGTTTTGGTTAATATGCATCCACCTCTTAGAGATACATCCAGGCTAATTTGGTTAATATGAGTCCACCTCTTAGAGATAAATCCAGGGTCACTGTGCCACTAATCAGGTTTCTGATCTTCTGTGGCTGAAGTGTGAGTGCTGGATTACATGACATCACTGAACATACTTTGTGGGGATAGGTTCACATATCCTATTGGATTGTTCAACTCACACCTCACAGAATTATAGTGTGCTGAATGGAGCTTTGCCATTTGGAACCACAACAGTACCTTCCGTGAATTTTTTGCTCATGCACCATAATAACTAGTGAGGTGCACTGTCTTCCAAGGAAGGCTGTGTTCACAGATCCATAACTTAACCATGAAGCTGTACAGTGGCATCCCCTACCAGCATGCATAGTCATGATAAAAGCTCTATACGCGGCCCATATGGGTCCATTCACTTTCAATCCAGTGACAGGTTTGGGTAATGTTCTGGTTTCATTATGTCTGCTCAGCTTGGCAGGATAGGACTGTGCCTTTATTTATTCTCTTACTTCTAAGGCTATTTAGTGGAAGATTTTTTTTTAAAGAGAAGTTTTTGAAAAGGTAAAAATACCCCAAAATGGACAGATCAATATGCCATTTATCACTTATTAGCATATCATATATTTTGAATGCCTGTTTTGTATCAAGAAACATTCTAGAGAGCTGGGATATTGAAACGAACACGAGATGACCTGGAACTCAAGGATCTTACGTCTTTAAGAATGGGGTAGTCACAGAAGTAAAAAAGAATCGCATGTCAGGAGGGCGTTACCATGACAGATGTCCCCTCAAGGTGGAGTGGGACCGGTGCTGCACCTGTGCTGAGGCTTCAAGGGTGACGAGGAGGCTGTCGGTGGAGGGGGCAAGTGAAGAATGTGCATGGATTGGCTAAGAGCTGCTGGAGCAGGAAGGATAAGGCAGGGAGGAGCTGGACACACTGGGAACAGCCAAAACCTCATGGGGATTTTACACAATGCTGAGGAGTGTTGATGTTAGTGAAGGTGCTATTTCATCACATTTTTTAAAATTTAGTTATTGATTTTAGAGAGAGAGGGAGAGAGAGAAGCATCGATCTGTTCCTGCATGTGCCCTGACAAAGGATCGAACCCACATTCTTGGCATATTGGGATGGTGCTCTAACCAACCGAGCTAACCAGCCAGGGCTACAGGGTGCTATTTTGACCAAATGGGTAGTTTGGAGGGTTTCACTCTTGCGTGTCTCACTGGGCATAGGGTAGCTGGTAGGGGGCAGGGAAGGAGTAAACTAGAAACAAAACATGAAATATGTCCAAATGGCCTGGAAGACGGAGAATGTGGCCTGGAACTAGGGCAATAGCTGTGAGGACAAAGAGCTGAATACAAAAAGCAAGATTTTTAAGAGGTAGAATTTAAAAAGTAAAATGTGGAGATCATTGACAGCCACTAGTGGTGACGTATTCTTGTGGATTCAGTGCCTGCTGGGTGACCTTTTTCCAGAATGAAGCAGAATCTGGCCTGCTGTTCTACGGCTGTTTCCACTTGAGAAATTGAACGTTACAGATTTTAATGCAAACAGTAAGTAGCTATGAGTGACCAACCAAGGCGCTGAGCCCTGAGATGGCATGGCATTTGTCATCGGTTCCCAGATTTCAGCAGCCAGGAGACCATTAAATCCTGGCCATGGTGCTTGCAGTCCAGGTGTGCTGTTCTGCCAGGTGCTCATGTGGGAGGTGATGGGTATCATGATTAAGAAACTGGGCTTGGTGTCAGCCCGGCCTGGGTTTGAATATCAGGTCTACGATCTGCTTCAACTCTCATTTCTAAACTGCATTTCATCATCTATAAAATAGGTATTAGAGGACCGATCCCATGGGGTTGTTACCTGGATAAATGAGATGCTTGCTTATAGTCACACATAAATGGTGGAACTAAGATTCCATCATGGACGACACTGACTCCAGAGGACACACTCTCCCTTTTCTCTTTTTATTCTTTTATATTTAATATGTGCATTATTTACATGATTATTATTTTCTTAGACATGCTGCAAGTTTTGTTTCTGTTCCTCCTTTGACTGAAGAGTTATTTCACAGTGAGCTTTTACGAAACCACAAAGAAAAGCTTTCTGTGCTTTGGTTTTGTTACGGACTTTCTAGTTCTACTCCACGATCATCAAAGGACAACATTTGTATCCTTTCTACCTTATGAAACCTTGTCTATATTTTGTGATCTAAACTGTGGTTCTTTGATGAGCGTTCTGTGTGAATTTGGAAAGAACGTGTATTCTTCATTATCAAGGTAAGACTCTGTGATGCACCCAGATCTCCCTTATTAATTATGTTGTTTGGGTCTTTTACGTCTTTATTGACCTTTGTCCACTTGCCCTGTTCTGGGACTGAGAGTTGTTAAATTACTTGATATTAGTTGTTTCTGTTTCTCTTTGCATCACCTGCAGGTTCTGCCCCAAATGTCACTGCTGTGCTATTCGGTGTGTGCTCACAGTTATAGAACAAAATCTGGCCTTCAGAATAATCGGTCCCTTTCTGTCTTGTTTGGTGTTTTTCAAGCTGCGTTTTACCCTGTGACACACCAAGATGAAAACTCATGCTGTCTGTTGTTGCTGCTCATTTGCATTCACCTTGGATGCTTCACCCAGCCCTGTATATTTCCCCGTTTTAAATCACCTGTGTTTGGTGTGTCTCCTATTCAACACAGAGCCCACATTACACTCTGCCCAGCGTGTAACTGCAGTTCTGTTGAGTTGTTGTTTTCTCCTTTTCCTCCACTAGGACCAAGACCCACCTACGTCCCTCATATTATTATTTTTTTCAGCTTCATTAGTAAAATTGACAAAACCATATGACACTAAGAATGTACATCGTGGTGGCTTGATATACACATACGTTGGAAAAGGTTAATTGAATCAGCAGAAGTTTTGGATCTGTCTGGACCAAAGTCCCCTCCTGGATCCTCTGGTTTAGTGGGATTGTCATCTCAGTCCTGCCCTGATGGCTTTTGCACGCTAGCAGGACAGAACCTCCCTCACTACCCGGTGTGTGTGTGTGTGTGTGTGTGTGTGTGTGTGTGTGTGCGCGCGCACATACACTCTCCACTGGTAGACTGAATACATAGCGATATGTGTTTACAAACGTATTTCCTCAACTGGCTTGACAGAACAACATTTCCAATATTTGAACTAAGACACGATGGGTCCCAAAATGTTCTTTAGAATATAAATAAATGCCTTGGGAGAAATGTTATAACATATAAATCCACGGCTAGAAGGAATCCTAGAAATCATTTCATTAAATCCTCTCATTGATGCATTAATCAATTCCACAATATCCCAAGTTTTCTAATCTCTGCATTTTGGCTTAGTGGTAAACTGATTCTGTCACCTACTCCAGAGGCTTGAGTTTAAAGCCCAGCCATGCCATGTATTGGCTACATGATGTTTGAAACTTATACAGGCACTCAGCCTCAGTTTTTTTTAATCTATAGAATGGGGCCAATGATAGAAACCCAGAGGGCTGTTAAGAGCACTAAGCAGGGTTACAAATTCAAAGACTAGGCAGAAATGTACATGATCAGGCGAGTGATCTAAGTTTAAGGTAACAGGAATGATAGAGTAAGTTCATTTCCTTGTCAAATGAGAAGCCTTTACTGGACCCTGTAGGTTGGAGCCCTACCTGCAGCAAAGTGGGCCTAATATCACCAGATCTTCCAATTTTTCTAGAAAAGCAGAAACCTGGCTTCTTCCTCTTCTTTTTTTTTTTTTTCTTCAGAGAGTCAGAGAGAGGGGCAGATAGGGACAGACAGACAGGAAGGGAGAGATATGAGAAGCATCAATTCCTTGTTGTGGCACCTTAGTTGTTCATTGATTGCTTTCTCATATGTGCCTTGACTGGACTACAGCAGAGCGAATGACCTTTTGCTCAAGCTTACAACCTTGGGCTCAAGCCAGTGACCTTTGAGCTCAAGCCAGTGACCATGGAGTCATGTCTATGATCCCACCCTCAAGCCAGAGACTCCACACTCAAGCTGGTGAGACTTGGCTCAAGCTAGTGACCTTGGGGTTTCAAACCTGGGTCCTCTACATCCTAGTCTGATGCTTTATCCACTGCGCCACCACTTTGTCAGGTGAAAACTGGCTTCTTAATGTAAATTTCCCCATCCATTCAATGTGGCCACTAATTCAAATTTCTTCAGAACACTAGACAGACCATTAATAAAAAACAATATACCTATCAGCTGCCACTTTGCAGTCTCTGATCTGAAGAAATTAGTATAATGGCCAGCACAAGATAGGCACTTGATAAATTATAAATTCATCAGATCTGAAACCTTAGACATCGGACCTTTAGGAGAAAAGACACATTTGATCAGGTGGCTAAGAGGCCAGGGCAAAGAAAATTCAGAGAACCAGGACACCAACTGTGCACCCAGGAGAGCAGCAGAAATTGAGGTGACACAAACCAGAGGACAGATGGGAGCAGATTATCTAAGAATTCTGCCTCCTCCCCAGGGTGCATCTCTGAC
Source organism: Saccopteryx bilineata (assembly GCF_036850765.1). NCBI lineage: Eukaryota > Metazoa > Chordata > Mammalia > Chiroptera > Emballonuridae > Saccopteryx > Saccopteryx bilineata. The sequence continues at coordinate 15,923,186 of NC_089492.1, read as the reverse complement.
TCATCTTTTGCTGGTACCTGTTGGCTCTCTCATGCAATTGCTGATCTGGGATCCTGTGTGGATGTGCCTGACAGAGGAGGGGTAGGGGCTGCAGGGTAGGTCCTTCAGCTGGCTGGCTGGAGTGAGAAAGGCTAGCTGCTTCCTTAGAGTGAGCTTATTAGGAAAAGAACAAAAAAAGCATTGAGCAGTGAGCGGGGGTAGGGGGGTGAGGGTCAACTTTCACCCCGCCCCTATTCCCTCTGGCTTTCCCCCATTAGCTCTGCACCTAGCCAAATACTTCTGACTCGGGTGGGTGGGTCGCAGCTGTCCCACACATGTTAGAAGCAAGGGCCAGCAGCTGCTCCTATTTTTAGCACTTGACTGTGGATTCCAAGGTCACCCAGATTCCCCATTTGCTGGCTCACTGCCCGCCTCCCTTCTCTACAGAGCTCTTGTGTTCCTCCAAGATGTATGTGTTCTGTTCAGATGAGTTAAAGTGAAACTTTTGAAGGAAGAGGAATCCCAAATATTTGCTCATCTTGGCTGGACTCCTTCTAAGTGCCGTGGACTGGGTGATATATCTGTCCTGTGGCCTGGGAAGTTACAGACAGGCTTTGAAAAAGGCACCCCAGGCTTGGACCGAAGCCACTTTTTTCTCTCTAGAGCACAAAAGGAGATTTAGAGTAAAAAATAGCTTTAAGTATTCTCCATCTGACTCTCCAAATACAAAGTTGAGGGCACTGAGACCCAGAGAGGTGCAATTGCTTTTTGCTACCTACCATGAATAATAAATAGAATTATTATAGCTTATATTCATGGAAGGTTTTCCTGTGCTGAGCATTTCACATAGATTTCCTCCTTTAATGTTCACAATCCAATAAGGTATCTATCTATCTATCTATCTATCTATTATTAATGAGAGGGAGGGAAGCAGAGAGACAGATTCCTGCATGTACCTCGACTGGGATCCACCTGGCAAGCTCCCTACCAGGCGATGTTCTGCCCATCTAGGGTCATTGCTCTGTTGCTTGGCAACTGATCTATTTTAGCACTGGAGGCAAGCCATTGAGCCATCCTCAGTGCTCAGGGCCAACTTGCTCCAACCAATTGAGCCATGGCTGCAGGAAGAAAACAGAGAGAGAGAGAGAGAGAGAGAGAGAGAGAGAGAGAGAAGGGGAAGGAGAGGGGTTGAGAAGCAGATGGTCACTTCTCTGGTGTACCCTGGCCTGGAATTGTACCTGGGACTTCCATATGCCAGCAGGCCAACAACATTCTACCACTGAGCCAAATGACCAGGATCTATATATCTCAATGATTCCTATTTAATAGGTGACAAAATGGAGGATTCATGGTTTGAGAAACTTGCCCGAAGTCACATAGACTGACCATGGCAGACCCAGAGATGACACTTAGGACTCTAACTCCAATTCTTCACCTGTTTCCAGAATCAGAACTCAGGGCATAGATTCTTCTCAAGGATAAAAGAAAGAGGAAGAAGGGTAGACAGTGTGAGGGAGGAAGGCCTGGCTTCACTACACACATTGTCTCGGCCCGGCCCTTTCAGGGAGTTCTTTGGAAACCACCAGCACGGCCCTGGCAAGAGCCCCCTTGAAACCTCAGAGGCCAAAAGGCTGCTGAGATCCAGAGAGCTTGGTCCTCCTTACCTGTTCTCAGGGTCAGCCAGGGCCATGCTCCGAGTGACGTAGCACATCTTCAGGGGGATGCTCTTCCGATCTCTGTGGAATGAGGACAACTGCGATGACGATGACAGGGGGTCTGAGGAGCTGCCTCCTAACCGAGGGGACTCCGGCGGAGGTGTTTCCCACCCAATCTCGGACACTGGGGAGCCTTTCTTCACATAGGGTGTGGCTTCTCGCATGTACTTCACTGCAAGGGGGAAAGAAGACAACAGGAAGCTCTTTTAAGTACATCAGGGCTGAATTTCTGGAAGATCTGATTGTATTTTTAAGACTTGCTTTAGATGAGCTCTTACTACTGAACCTCTGAATTCTGAACAAGATTCAGAACCTCTGTTCCTCTCATAATAGTTACGCTGTTATTTAAATTACATACCAATGAGGTTTGTAGAACTTTTTGTTATGATGCCCTGATACTGAGAATTACTTTCAGTTTTTTTTGTTTTGTTTGTTTTGTATTTTTCTGGAGTGAGAAGTGGGGAGGCAGAGAGATAGACTCCTGCATGCGCCCAACCAGGATCCACCCGGCATACCTACTAGGGGGTGATGCTCTGCCCATCTGGGGCATTGAACTGTTGCAACTGGAGCTATTTTAGCACCTGAGGCAGAGGCCATGGGGCCATCGTCAACACCCAGGCCAACTTTGCTCCAATGAAGCCTTGGTTGTGGGAGGGGAAGAGAGAGATAGAGAGAAAGGAGAGAGGGAAGTGTGGAGAAGTAGATGGGTGCTTCTCTTGTGTGCCCTGACCAGGAATGGAACACGGGACTTCCACACGCCGGGTCGACACTCTTACCAATGAGCCAAACAGACAGGGCACTTTCAGTTGTTTTTTTTCAACTAGGACAACTTCTAGCTTTTTTGACTGTAAGTTGCATTCTGGGAAAGAGGCTGAATAACAAATGGGAAAGAATGAGAAAGCCTAACTTTGGCTAAAAGATACATGATTGTTCAATATAGACGTAGGGAATTTGGTAACTGCATTCACTATACAGTCCATCATTTCTCTATTGAGAAACAACAATAGGCTTTTCAATTGAATAGTGCTAAGAACACATTTGCAAAGGAATGCACAGAACATTTATTTTTTAATGGAAAGAATCTGTAATAGCAAAAATATTCTATATAAGAGCAGAAAACTAGGGACAATCTAAATGCCCACTGAAAAGACAGATTAAATAAATTGGAAGAATTTATATAGTCATTTAAAAAATGAGATGTAGATATGTTGCTATAGAAAGACCTGTAAGAGCTATTACTAGTTTGTTTGTTTTTTAAAGTAGAAAGCAGAACATATTCTATAATCTCTTCACGTGAAAATCTTAAATATATATGCTTGTATATCTACAACTCTTTCTGGATAGAAACACAAGAAAATGTTAACAATATTTAGCTCTGGGGAGTGGGAATAAAAACAAAATGCTAGAGAAACAGGCCTTTTCTGTTCATTAATTATCCTTTTATACCATGTTCATGTTTACTCATAGGCATATATTACTTTATAAAATTTAAAGAAACAAAAATAGCTTAAAAGTTGAACAGACTGAAATTCTGCTTTTTGATGTTTTCTTCGTCTTAAGAAGTTACTTGCCTATTCTGAATTTAAGCATCTTGTCCTTAGACACCTTCTAAGTTAACAGGGCAACTCGATTTTTGGAACATGCTATATAAACTTCCTTCTGTCCTACACGACTTGGCTCTCTGCTGTCTGGGAGGACTCGGCTAAGTCCCTGACAGGTATCTGTTATTACAAAGGGCAGTGGATTGGACTCGGTGCAAGCTAGGGGGCGTCTCCTCTAGACCTTAGATGACTGAGTTCCCCAAACTTGGGCTGTCACTGTGCAAGATACAGAGCTGGCTTTATACAGACTACAGAAACACAAAACACATGGTTTCCATACTCAAGAATTGCAAAATTATGGGCGACTGTCGAGGCTGTAGTGGATGTCCCGTGAGACTCCTTATACTGGTGGGACACCTATATACTACCTGCTGTGTGTTGGCTGAGGACAACTCATAGCTACCCCTGCTTAGGGAACTGCTCATGGTCCAACAGAAGCTTCCCTACTTGGGAGGCACCAGGGTTACTGCGCCATCCCCCAGAGAAAGGCAGTGCTTCTAGGGAACCCCACCTATGACACAGTGACATCAGCCAAGATATAAACTATGGCACAAAGCAGAATGAGCTAAGTTTTATACAGGAGTAAAGTACCTTGAAAGAACTCATTAAAAAAAAGGATCTGGAGCCCTTAGTGACAGATTAGGTTCATGACCATTTAATAAGTGCACTGAAAATATGCACAGGTATGCAATATGGACCTATATGGGGAGAACCAAGCCTAGATATCAAAACCAGCCATATTGGCCCTAGCCGGTTGGCTCAGTGGTAGAGTGTCGGCCTGGTGTGCAGGAGTCCCGGGTTTGATTCCTGGCCAGGGCACACAGGAGAAGCACCCATCTGCTTCTCTACCCCTCCCCCTCTCCTTCCTCTCTGTCTTTCTCTTCCCTTCCCGCAGCCAAGGTTCCATTGGAGCAAAGTTGGCCTGGGCACTGAGAATGGCTCTGTGGCCTCTGCCTCAGGTGCTAGAATGGCTCTGGTTGCAACAGAGCGATGCCCCAGATGGGCAGAGCATCGCCTCCTGGTGGGCATTCTGGGTGGATCCCAGTCGGGCGCATGCGGGAGTCTGTCTGACTGCCTCCCCGTTTCCAACTTCAGAAAAATACAAAACAAAAAACCCCAAAAAACAAAAGGAAACAAACAAACAAACAAAATCCCAGCCATATTAATTCAAGACAGAGATGTCGTTTAGCACCAACACATATTTGAAAATCCTGAGCGTCAGTGCAATTAGGAGAAAACAGCTCTGTGGCTGCAGAAAATGTGTTAGCACAGGATGTACTCATAGAAGAGGAAAGGTTATTTATGGCTGCAGTATTTTAAGTAATATTTTTTATTTCTGTGCAATATCCCTAAAGAGAAGCACAGACATACCTAAGAACAAATGTAGAAAATTTAGGGGGACGGATTTGAGCTGTCCAAATGTGAAATAGATAGATCTCTTTGAAGCTACTGAATTTTTCATCTCTAAAACACGGTTTAGTAGAAACTAGAACACTGGGTAGCCTTGTATATTGTAGAATTATACTTGCTGATATATAGAAAATTCAAGTATCAGCTGATAATGTTTTAAGGTTCTCCTTTCCTTGCCTTATTATCTTTCTGGATGAAGTAAGGGGTATGTGTTGTGAACATAAGAATCCAGGAGTGCTTCATGGAGTAGGTGGCATTTCAACTTGTCTTTAAAGGGTAGCTATGACTTTAAAAAAAGAAGAATCATAGTCCTTCTTTTACATAGTGTACTCTTGATTTATAATTTTTGTTGCAGTGACACAGGAAAGGAAATTTGGACCTCAATTTGGAAGGGGGATAAAGAAGGAACATTTATCATACACATAATGATATGCCAAGTACAGAACCCAGTGCTTTCCACAGCTTCCCACATTTCAGCTTCAAAATAACCATTCAAAGTCCCACTTGATACAACAGAAAACTAGGTCCAGAGAGAAACTGGGTAAGGGTCTTTTATTGGCCAGGTATCCATGTATTCACAAGCAACAAGAGATTACATTTCTACCCCCTTCAGACCCTGCGAGAAAGAAATGCATTATGGGGCTATTCTCATTCTGAGGGGCGCTGGGAGCTTCACTTAGGTTATCCTTTGTCAGACTAATATTATTTTACACATCAGCACATCCATGTTCAGAAGTTTAGCTTATTGGAGTCATGTGGCTAGTAAGTGGTGGAGCTGGGTTTGATTTCACAGTGATTGTGCTCTTTATGAAATCTGGCTAACCTACCTAGAAGAAAGGATACAAAATGAGAAGCTAATATGCTTGGACTGTATTCTATAGGCAGTGGTGATAGCCACGAGGGTCTATGAGCAAGAAAAGGACAGAATCAAAGGTCAGCCATGGAAAGAACTGAAAATGAGATTGGGTGTATGAGAAGGAATAAATGATTAGAGGTAGACCTACCAGGTACTGAGCCATTGGGGATCACTGCCAGGAATAACCTGACCGATACTCAAAATGTCCATATAAAGTGTGAGGAATCCCAGAAACTGTGTCTTGATTCATTCATGGGTAGAGGCCTGGAAACTATAGCAAGTCTTAGCCGGAAAGCAATTATTTACCAAGTAGCCAACTTCTATGTGGCACCCAACTTGGGGAATTTTCAAAGGAGAGAGAGCATAACAAGAAAGAACCCCCGTTGGAAATAATATTCAATACAGAGTCATCCTTTTAACTGGCAACTGAAAATAGAGTCAGAGAAATAAATTAATGAGGTAAGTAGGATAATTTAAAGATTCATTCATCACGCCAACATTCACCAGTCAATTTTCGTGTGCTGAGGACTGTGCTGTCCATGAGAGATGATGAGAAATGGTCTCAGATTAAAAGAAGTGTAAGCCTGGAAAAGGAGGAAGGGAAGGAAGTGAGTAGATGACACGAGTCCTTGAATTAAATCTTAAACTTGGTTTAAGGAGGTCCCAAGATGAACACGTCTCTATGGGCCTGGCAGAATCAAATGCAAACCCTTTCTGAGGAAAAGCAATTTCATCCTAGGCTTCAAGGAGTCCCTATGAATCATTTTCAAGGGCAATGAGCAGCATAAAATCTAAGAAAATGTTGCACACAAGGAAACAGGTTCCCACGAACAAGAACCACTGAAAATAACTGATAGCAGTAACAGCCCCTCGCCGACTATAAAGCGACAAGTATATTTACTATGCGTGGAGACACAGATGAAAGCTTGAGAGAATCTTCTAGAGATTATTTTTTAAAAGTGACCTAACAGCTTGGTAAAAATAATCACATAGACTATCAAAATACTGAGGGAGAGATCTAATTTGAGAATGCTAAAGTGTTACCTAAGACTAGATTTGACTGCAATAGGTGCCCCCAATTACAGTGTATTAAATAATATAGAGGCAGACCTTGCCAGGTGGGTCAGTGGATAAAGCATCATCCTGGCATCATAAGGTCATGAATTCAATCCCTGGTCAGGACACGTATGAGAAGCAATCAGTAAGTACACAACTAAACGGAACAACTAAGCAGACCAACGAGATGATGCTTCTCTCTCCCTCTCTCTCAGATCAATGGAAAAAAATTTTTTTAGATAATAGAGAGGTTTTTTATTTGCTTTACCAAAAATCTACAGTAAAAGAAAAGGGCCTCAGATTTCTGCCCCCTTCCTGCTCTGCAATCCTAGCCTGCCATCTAATGATCCAATATGGCTGCTTGAGTTCCAGCCATCACAACCAAATTCCCATCAGCAGAAAGAAGGAAGACATGAAGGCTACACCATCCCTCTTCCTCTAAGGCCACTTTTCAGAAGTTGATGCACCAGATCTGCTTCCGACCCATTAGCCAGAATGTAGTAGTCACACGGCTACTTTCAGATGGAAAAGAAATTTACTCCGAACTCTGGACAACCCTGTGCCTACCCAGTTTAAAACTGGTTGGAAAGGGAAACTATTACTATAAAAGAAGAAGAGAATAGAGATTTAGAAGCAACTCTCAGTTTTTGCCGCAGGGAGACATCCCTAATTCCATGAACTTAACACGTTGGATTTTATAACACACAGATACAAGTTAATACATTGGAGCCATCAGTAAAAGGCACAGGGACTGTGTTCCAGTAACTCTGCCGACTCACTTGAACCTCAGAACCACCCTGTGATACAGACATTGCAATCATCCACATTTTACCAAACACCCTGCAATAAGAGGGGGGCTAAACCAGATGCCCAAGTTACACAGCTGGGAGGTGTCATACACATGAGTCAAATCCAGGCAACCTGGCTCCAGAGTCCTATTTTTAATCGTGAAGCAAAACTCTTTCTCACACTTGAAAAAAAAAAAAATTGGATGTGTGTGCATGTATGTGTGTGTATTTAAGCCAAGGTTTTACGTACTGGGAGAAAACATCTAATTAAGAGGCTATGGCCTGCAACAGAAGACAGCTTGATTTTGTAAGCTTGAACTATTAAACTATGGCATTTCAATAAATTCCTTTTAAGACACTGTAATATGTATTCATAATAGAGGGTTTAACCTGGCAGAACTGAACAGCCAGTGTCTGTATAATCGCACCACCATGTGTATACAGACAGGCAGCTTAGGCAAAGAGCAGTTGAAACCGATCAAGAAGCAGCCAGGCCCAGGTTCAAGGCGCCTCATGATCAGAACTCATTAATAACCCATTCCCTTTCTGGGTATCAGGAATGTAAAAACTGTGGCTGTACAATTAAAATTCCAACCTTCAGTGGTAGAGGCACGTGGAGGAGAGCAGTCAGGAGCGGTCTTCAAACCAGTAATCCACCAAGGTACTCTCAATATGTTTGTAGTCTCTCATCGGAAGGACAGGCAGTTGTGAGGATTTCAAAAGAACATTCAGGAAAGCCCAAGCTTGCCAAGACCCCAAGTGACAACAATGAAGTCTTTGTTGGGGCCACCAGTGGACATTTGAAAGGAAAAGTACACACAGGTTACTAATGAGGCAAATCCAATCAACTCTCCTACCTGGCAGCTTTCTGAGGAGCCGGGCAAGGCCCTCTGAAATGTACAAGGTTTCTTCTTAAATTAATAACCATAAGAAAGGGGCTTTCCAGCTTACAGGAAGGAAAAGCAGTATTTCATTACTGTACAGGATGTGAAGGCAAAAATGTATATTTTTTAATGTGATGAAGGTAAGAGCTGGAGGCAAGAGACCTGTGTCTTCAGACCTCTGGAGACCCTTTCAAGTGGGGCACAGCTCGGTGACAGTGGGATTTGCTGGCAAAGTGCAATCTAAGACTGTCTCTTAATGGCATTTCCTGGGTCATCTTAGAAAGGAAATACACAGAGGGAGACCATCAATATTTCCCTCAAAATCAAGAAATGATGAAAGTGGTACTCTAAGCTTCCCAGAAGCTGTAGCTAACCCTCCAGGAAGGCTCAGTGGGGAGGTGGAAAGAGAATTGGCCTTGGGAGCTGGGGACCTGGATCACAGCTCCAGCCTGTCACTCACAAGCTTGCCAGCCCTGGGCGAGTCCCTTCACCCCCCCAGACCTCATTTTGCTCTCCTGTCAAGAGAGGGAAATAAGATCCCTACCCTTCAAATAGTCTGTGATTTTTTGGGAAGCTGGCTCTTTTTAAAAAGAAAAATTTCTCATCACCAACAAATAGCCCTGTCGAAATGTGTGCTAGATTCTTAGGCCTTAGGCAGCGTGTCTTCTGACTTTTCCCCAAACCTTCCAGACACCTCATAAATGTGACAATAAGTGTGGGAGTTGGTAAAATGACTTCAAGTTACTTGTCCTTTGGTAACAAGGCAGAGTTGTCCGATAAACTCGTTGTTTCTATTCACTTACCACTATTTAGTCCTCCTCCATTCCATTAGGTGGGTGGGCCCTTGATGGTAGGATTTAAAATTTTTTCTATTGATTGATTAATTTTCAGAGAGGAAGAGAGAGAAACACTAATTTGTTGTTCCACTTATTTATGCATTCACTGGTTGATTCCTGTAAGTGCCCTGACTGGGGATTGAACCCTCAATCTTGGCATATCAGGATGGCGCTCTTAAGCAACTGAGCTACTTGGCCAGGGTTGATGGTAGAATTTTGAAGGACTAAAGCATTCTCATAAGGTTATAAAGACATCATAGGTGAGGGTGCTCAGATTCAAATATGTGCATCAGGAGTAAAACCCAACTGGATGAATTGTGGAGTAATCTTTGGATGCCAAGGAAATAGCTCTCTCAAAATTACCTTATTTCAGATAGTGTAGTCATTCAATTGGACCTGCCTTGATTCTTTAATTAAGTAAGACCACTGCCCCCAGAAATGCCAGCTGGTCCCAAGGAAAGTATAAGATGAGTCTTAGTACCACCCAGAAGTACACTGATTGATTTAGTTACTTTCATTCCACAAATGTTTAATGAATTCCTACTACGGGCAGGGTCTTGAGTGTTAGGTCATCATAGTGAACGAGACTGACTGGGTGCCTGGCTCTGAGGAGAACAGCTGGGCTAGGCTTGCTTGCTGGTTTACCGGATGCAAGCACTTTGTGCAGTTAGTGCAGGAGAACTGGGCAGCACTACTGTAAGGATATAAGTGCTTCCCCTCAGGGACAAGAAGATCAGATCATGCCCCTGCCATTGAGAAGCATGTTGGTTTCCTGATCCGTTGCCTTCACTGCAAAAAGTAGGCTTTCCTTTGTTTATTAGCTCTTTTCCTTTTGTTGTTTATTTGCTTGCCTGTCTTTGCTCGTCTCCAATAGGTTGGTATGGCTCACCATTTTCTAGCTCCATAGTTCCTTTACAGTCTACCCAAATTCAATGTGAATCTGCATGGCCACAGCCACCAGCCTTACATTGGCCCAAGGTACTTAGATGCTAGTTACATGTGCATATGGGAGGGAGCAGGTGAGACATTAAACAACTAGACAAACATAGGGCACTGTCCCTAAGGAGACACATGCTAGAAAACTTAAGTTTGTCTCAGTTCACCCAGAGCCATTCACAGTCTGGCCCCTGCCCCCCTCCTGTCCCCATCTCAGCTGACTGCCTCTTAGTTACCATATCTCACATGCCAGCCACAGAGAAGTAACATTCAATTCTGTGAACACGCCCTGTTCTTTGCACATGTGGTTTCCTCTGCACATGGAAATCTTTCTGGAAAACTCCTCTCTACATCCTTTAAGTCTCAATTCAGGTAACACCTCCTTCTTGAAGTCCTCTAGGCATGGCTCCCTTCAGCTCCCACCATGCTTTGTGGCCACCCCCACTGACATCAACAGCATCAGGACATAAATATTATGATCATGGCTTATGCCATGCAAGGCGCTGTGCTGATTATCTTACACACATTTAAACACACACATCTCACATGTGATGGTGTTTGCATACACATGTCTCTGATGGAATCATAAGGTCCCCTAAGCGGAGTGACTACTTTATAGAGGTTAAAACTCCAGCATGTGGAGCCACACCAGTTTTAAATCTTGACTTTACCAATAGTGACAGTTAACTTTTTGTTATATTTGGAGCCTGAATAACAGAGGGCTGGGCTAAACCCACTCTGTGTATCTCTGTAGAGTAGAGTCATGATCAGAGAATATCAATTGTTGGAGTAATATTTGGGCTCAAGATAAGAAAACGCCATGAGGCAGTGAGTACCCTATTGCTAGTGGTGCTCAAGCAGAAACTGGAGAAGACGTCTCCCAGCCATGGTGCAGAAAGGATCCTTCTACTCTGTGGAAGAACAGATTGTTTTTCAATACCTTTCAAGCTGTCCTGTTCTATGTTCCTTCTGAAATGTGGTTGATTAAAAGCCTAACCAAGAAACTCTGATACAATGAATGTAGGTCATGGTTGTGTACCATGGAAAAGCATGCTGCACATTTCTTTATTACAATATGTTTATTAGCTACGTCTTAGGTAACAATGGGGCAGTTTGTTAAGCTGAGTCTTACAGTGCTTGTCTATAAAATGAGAAAACAGTGCCTCCCTTAGAAAGGCAATACAATGCATTCATTTAATAAATGAGCTCCTGAGTTAGAGGATATGGGTTCAAATTTTAAATCTTCCACTTCCACTGTGTTGTACACTGGATACGAATAGCATAATGTATGTCAGCTGTAATTGAAAAATAACTAAAAATTAAAAAAGAAATAAACAGCAAAACTTCCACTTACAAATTAGGTTTCTTTGAGCAAGGCAAGGAACCTCCCTGTATCTCAGTTTCCTCAGCTGATAATAGCAAGACCTATCTCATAAGGTTGTTATGAAGATTAAATAATTTCCAAAAAGAATACAAAGCCCCTTATAACGTTTCCTGGCATAGAATTAGCCCTCAGGATGCACTATTACTGTTGCGTTGTGGCTGTTATTGTTGTTATGAAATTTAAATGAGAAAAATGTATGGCAAGGATATTGATCTCTTTTCTAACTCAATCAAAATCGTAAGTGCTTGAGAGAATCATTACACTTATTCATTCACTGCGCATAAAGTAAGCCCCTATTCTGTGCTCTTTGTGGGACTGGACATTCTGCCAGGCTGGACATTCTGCCAGGGAGAAAGGGCATGCCAACCTAAAACCTGGGAATTGCCATAGAATATAATCCAATACAAACACACAAAACAGTCCAACAGAAATTCATCAGATAATACAATGAATGAGAGAACATGGTTTAACGATGTTTATGGACTCCACCCCTCAACAATTTGCCAGCGGGTTCCTCCTCAGCACAAAGAATCATGCTTTCTCTTCCCTGGGAAAACACAGTAACTATTTTAACAGCTATACCCTAACATCTAAAGAGAGGAAGTGCGTAAAGGGCAGAAAGGATGTCTGAACACTCATGTCCTCTTTGCTAGACAGAAGATGGTGTGTGAATAGCATTTGAGGTCAAAAGGCAGGAAGTGCTGCTCTTCCTCACGTCCCCCTAACAGGTACCTCTATGAAATAAATCTTTATTATTCCAGGTGTAGCTTGGTAGTAACATCCTGCAAATCAAACCCGGACTCAGTAAATTTGCAGTTACTTTTCAGTAACAGAAGCTCAGAGTCATAAAGCTTTTTCCAAAGGAAACCACATTAAGTAAACACAATCTCATTAAGTAAACACAATCTCATTACCAAGGGCAGAGCAGTCCAGGTCTCAGGTTTTGTTTTGTTTTCCACCCTAGCCCGGATATGCTGCAGACCCAAAGCAATCACAGAAGCATCTGCAGATAAAGGAGATGGTGAGGGGAACTTGGAAACATCAGAGGCCACCTAACTCAGCAATGTCATACATACCTGCTATTTTGAAAGTGCTTTACGGTTGAAAACACTCCCATGTGCACGTGCTCATGTCATGCTTGCTGTTATCCCATCTGAACTATACATGAACTGAAAGTCCTGTAAGACTCTGTGTGTTTATTTGCTTGTGACTTTCATGGCCAAGGGTAACAGACTTACAACTTTCCCCATCAAATCTCACTCCCTCCCAAGCACACACATGCACACAAAACCCACATCTTGCTCGACAGAACTAATGCCTATTGGGCTCACCAGATATACTGCATTTTCTCTTAATGGCCAAACTTATCTTGGCTTTGCTCACCACTCTTTGAGGAGAGTAATTGCTGAGAACTGCTAGAAATAGGTCAGGATGACAGAGGAGAAGCGTAAGTAAGCTTCTTGGATGTGACCGTGACAGCCAGGAAAGGAACACCTACGCAGGTTTCCTCTAAACCTCCAGATGCTTCAGTGGACTCTGAGCAGTCGATAGAGGGGCTTGTTTTTGTTGTTTGTTTTTAAGAATGGGGGTACTGGTGACTTTTTATAATAAACAGACACATAAGACAATTTAATAATAAAAAAGGTTTTAAATTGAGGTTCAGAGAGTTTAAACTCTCTTACCTCAAGTAAGAAGCAGCCGTGGAATTTGATCCCTCATGTTCTAAATATAGTATCTTATCTAATAAAGCTAATAACCACAATTATAACAATACAAGTGGTTCAAGTGACATGGAGACATAGGTTCGATGATTGTGGCTAGTGAGTGATAAGTTATTATTGATGCTGGGCAAACTATAGATATTGGAGGGATTAAATTAATAACATACTTTATAATGATTATATCAAAATTTGAATTGTCAAAATATTCCAAATCTGTCATAAAAGAAATATCTAAAGGTAGTATAGGTGGTCTAAAGTAATAGACAACCTCTGGTGTGTTTGACTAAATAAAAAGAGGTAACAGAAAAATCAGTACTCTAAACAGAAGAGGAAATAACAGATACAAAAGAGATTTAAAAGATAATAAAATCACACTTTGACAGATTTATGATAAAACATTTGAAGACTTAGATAAAACACACAAATTCCTAGAAGAAAACAAACTTACTACAACCGACCTAAGTAGATATGGGAAGCATGGCTAGTCTCATAACTTGTAAAAAAAAATAAAATAAAAATACTGGTTAATAGTCTTCCCAAGAAGAAAAGATAGGGACTAGAGTTTGTTAGTGAATGCTAACAAATTTTCAAAGAATAGATCATTCAAATCTTAATCAAACTATTTCAGAAAATAGACCCAAAATAGTCTCCCCAATTCATTCTATGAAGCCAATATAACATTAATAACAACACCAGATGAGAAAATTTCAGAAAGGAAAATTGCCAACCCATTTCATTCATAAATGTAAGTTCAAAAATTCTAAACAAAATATTAGCAAAGCCATCCAACTATATACATATATAGAAGATAGTGCATCTTGTTCTGGGGGAGATGTGGAAGTTCGCCTGAGGGGGTTTGTGTAGACTCTGCCTTAAGGTAAAAAAATTTAAAGTATATAAAGATTTTTAAAAACGATTTCTTAAAATTATGCAAAACATGAAAGTGTTATTTACTTTGATGCAGTTCAAGTCCACTTTCAGCCAGCAGAAAACTGTTGGATTTCATACCTACAGTCCATAAACAACATCATGAATCACAAAATTGATTGGAAATCTTTTTCAGGCTGCTAGTCTCAAGCATATTAAAACTCTAGTTTCGTCTCTGACAATAAATACCTGGGTTTCAATTTTCTACCATAGTCTGTCCTTTGCACGGGTCAAAAAAGATTTCTGGTTGAGACTCTTCTGTTCAGTGCAGGCAGATGTACCTTAAAATATTTGCTGGTGATTGTTTTGAGATCCATATGGATACCTAGGCAAAAATTGCCTTTTAGGATATTTCTAAATATGTGCTAAATAAGATCCAATTGAATATTTATAACAAATACAGTAAGTCCTCATTTTTCACTTCACCGATGGGTTCTTAAAAATTTGGACTTCAATCAAAACAACATATAACAAAACCAGTTGGATCCTAGACTAATTGATACAAACAAGAGTTAAGTTCCTATGGCCTGTTTCTGGTCACAAAACCATCACCAGCTTCTATGTTAAGACTCAAAACACTTCTAATATTAAATACTGAAATTAATGTGAGCTAGGCATATATTTAAGAAACATGGATAAAAACAAGTAAGATAATGATTTTTCACCACTTATTCCAGTTGAGGGCCATGGGTGGCCTGAGCCTGTCCTGGAAACTACCACTCTGTCTAGGATGCCCTGCCTTCCCAGGGGGCACTCACCCTCGCTCAGACTGGGGCAGTGGAGACACCCCGAAGCACCTCACCTGCACATCTTTGGGATGTGGGAGGAAACCGAAGTCCCGGGAGAAACACATGATGTGGGGGAACATACAAACTCCACACTGACAGTGGCCCCAGCTGGGAATCGATTCTGTTTTCTTCATCGCCATTATAATGAAACAACACTGAAGGCAAGGACAATATTTGAGGACCTACTGTATGTGAGCGACATGCTTTTCGCCCCTATGAACAGCTGTAGATACTGAGGCTTAGGAGGCCAGGAAATGTTGCACGGAGGCATTTGTGGAGGAATCAGGAGCATAAGCCAGTCTGGCCCGACTCAAAATAGCTAACCTACATTGGTTCTTGAATAACCCAATCCACTTCCTGTTTAGTTTGAGCTTTCCCTTCACAACACCCATCACTTCCCTCCTCTTCTTTCTTGCTTCCAGATTAGATCAGGGAAGGCAGATAGGGTTTTAGCATAGGAGGAAGGTTAAGTCATCTGTTCCATTCAACAGCTGCTTCCCTTCTGAGCTTCGACCTTGACCTTTCGCCCTTTCCTTGGCCCTGGGCAGTCCGTAAGGAAGGTAGAGACATGAGAAACTTGAAACAAACAAAAAAAAATCACTAAGGTAGGGACCCATAAAATGGTTCCAGGATGTTACACACCCTCCCACTCCCTCTGTCCTTCACCTGTGTCTGTTTGTCTTGGTCAGAAGGGACAGAAGGAGCTACCATTTTTGGTACACTTTTTTTTTTAATACTAGACACCATACATATATTATCTGGTTTAATACATACAACAACCCTGTGAGGTTAGTCTTGCAAAATGGGAAATTCTGGCTGTGAACTACAGACTTAACTTCTCATCGTCCATCATCCCGGACACCCAGACTTCCCTCCACGTGATGGGACAGGGAAGCAGGAGCTGTAGTCAGCTACCTGGCACCAAAGATTTCCAAGTAATTCTCCACGGAAAAATATGACTGCTTCACTTTCTATTAGGCTCCAAATGTTTACTCCTTTTTCTTTTTTGTGCAAGAGATAATGCTTATTTAAAATGTATTACTTTTTATAAAATTAAATTCAATGGGGTGAATTGAATTTTTTTATTGGTTAGTAAAATTATACAGGTTTCAAGTATACCATTCTATCGTACGTCATCTGTGAGTTGCATTGTGCGCCCAGCACCCAAAATCAAATCTTCTTTCATTACCATATATTTGACCTCCTTACCTTTCACTGTCTCCTCACCTGCCTTCCCTCTGGTAACCACCATACTGTTATCTACATCTAGGACTTTTTGTTTGTTTGTTTGCTTACTTGTTGCTTTCAGTTTTATATCCCACATATGAGTGAAATCATATGGTTCTTAATGTTTTCTGACTTATTTTGCTTAGTATGATAGTCTCAAGATCCATCCATGTTGTCACAAATGGCAGTATTTCATCTTTTCTACGGCTGAGTAGTATTTCATTGTATATATGCACACATTTTCTTTATCCAGTCATCTAGTGAAGGACACATTGGTTGTTTCCATGTCTTGGCCACCATGAATAATGCCACAATGAACAAAGGGGTGCATTATCTCTGTGAATAAATGTTTTCAAGATTTTTCAGTAAATACCCAGAAGAGGGGTTGCTGGGTCATATGGTGATTCTATTCTTAATTTTTTGAGGCACGTCCATACTGTTTTTGGAGTGGCTGTACCTCTTTACATTTCCACCAGCAGTAAATGAAAGTTTCCTTTTCTCCACAGCCTCTCCAACACTTTTTATTACTTGTCTTGTTGATAATAGCCATTCTAACAGGTGGGAGGTGGTATCTCATTGGAGCTTTGACTTGCATTTCCTTTACAGCTAATGAAGTTGAACATCTTTTCATATATCTGTTGGCTATTTCTATGTCTTTTTGGGAAAAGTGTCTGATCAGGTTGTCCGCCATTTTTTAATTGGATTGTTTGTTTGGTGTTGATTTGTATGAGTTTTTTTATATATTTTGGATATTAACCCTTGTCAGAGTGTTGTTCACAAATATCTTCTTCTTGTCAGTTGGTCGTCTTTTTGTTGGTGGATTGTTTGTTTGTTTTCTTTGCTGTGCAAAAGTTTTTACTTTGGCATAGTCCCATTCATTTATTTTTGCTTTTAGGGTCAGATTCATTAAATCCTCTGTAAAATCAAAGTCCATATGTTTAGTGCCTATATTTTCTTCTATGTAATTTATTGTTTCAGAGGTTATATTTAGGTCTTTGGTCCATTTTGAATGAATTTTTGTATGTGGGGGCAAATAGTAGTCTAGTTTTATTCTTTTCCATATGGTTTTCCAATTTTCCCAGCACCATTTATTAAAGAGGTTTTCTTTCCTCCATTGTATATTTTTGGCTTCTTTGTTGAAAATTATTTGTCCATATATCATACATGTGAGTTTATTTCTGGGCTTTCAGTTCTGTTCCAATGGACTGCATATGTCACTTTTTCTGCCAACCATGCTGTTTTGATTATTGTCACTTTGTATTATAATTTGAATTCAGGAAGAGTGTGACCTCCAAATCTGTTCCCCCCCCCTCAGGATTGCTTTGGCTATTTGGGGTTTTTTGTGGTTCCATACAAATCTGATGCTTTTTCTTTGTTGTTGTTCTATTTTTTTAAAAAAAATGTCACTGGGCCTGACCAGGTGGTGGCACACTGAATAGAGGATCAACCTGGAATGCTGAAGACCCAGGTGCAAAACCCTAAGGTTACAGGCTTGAGCACGGGCTAATCTGGCTTCAGTGTAGGCTCACCAGCTTGAGCATAGGGTCATGTCTATGTCTTGAGCCCAAAGGTCTCTAGCTTGAATCCCAAGGTCACTGACTTGAGCCCAAGGTCACTGGCTTGAGCAAGGGATCACTGGCTCAGCTGGACCCACCGCCCCCATTAAGGCACGCATGAAGAAACAATCAATGAACAACTAAAGTGCTACAACTATAAGTTGAAGCTTCTCATCTCTTTCCCTGTCTGTCTCTAAAAAAAAAGTGTCAAGGTGTCATTGGGATTTTGATGGAGATTGCATTAAATCTGTATATTGTTTTAGGTACTATGGACATTTTAACTATTCCAAGGGAACAAGAATAATTCAACATACACAAATCAATCAGTGTAAACCCACATTAACAAAAATAAAAGATAAATATCGTATGATCATAACAATGTATGCAGAAAAGGCAGTTGATAAAATACAATATCTATTTATGATTAAAACACTCAATAAAATGGGTACAGAAGGAAAGCATCTCAACATAATAAAGGCCAATATTCCTCTGCCAATATCATACTCAATGGTGAAAAACTGAAAGCTTTTTCTCTAAGATCAAGAATAAGACAAGGTTGCCCAGTCTCTTCACTCTTATTCAACATAGTTCTGGAAGTCCTGGCCACAGCAATCAGGTAAGAGAAAGAAATAAAAAGCATCCAAATTGGGAATGAAGAAGTAAAATTGTCACTTTTCGCAGGTAACATGATTTTTTATATAGAAAACCCTAAAGACTCCACCAAAAAGCTATTAGAAACAAAAAACAAATGTGGTAAAGTTGCAGGATACAAAATCAAAGCACAGAAATTCACTGCATTCCTATATATGTACTAACAATGAAATTTCACAAAAAGAAATGGAAAAACAATTGCTTTTGCAATTGTAACAAAGGGAATAAAATACCTAGCACTAAACTTAACAGAGGGCATGAAGGACCTATATATTAAAAACTACAAAGCATTATTAAAATAGATTTGTAAAGAAATGAAAAGATATTATGTGTTTATAGATTGGAAGAATCAATATATTATATTTTAGGACAAGCTCACAATTCATGCAGGATTTCTCACCTGAGCAGGCTCAAGAGGACTCTAATATAAAATAATCACATATTTATAGTATAATATACTATAATAACAGAAGCAGAACCTGAAAAACAAAAATTTTACCATCTAAGCAGTTTATTCTGTTTGTTGTGTATCTCCTTTGCCCCCCCTCTCCGAAAATAACCTCCAGTAATAGGACTCTTTATTCTTTCTTTTTCATCCTTGGTTGATGCCCAAACACTATTTAAATGGATATTCTGATTCAAGTAAGTCGACCCACATTAAACTATAGACTAATTACTTCCAAGAAATAATTACTTCCAAGAAATAATTCCTTCCACTCCTATAATCACTTACAAACATGAAGACATATTTCAGTGAATCATACCCAGAGTTCATAGAATTGTAGATTTATAAATAAATTACGCTTGGAATGAATTTTCTATCGGAACTTAGAAATACATGACATTATTCACACAGTGAATGAAATGCATACAATTCTAAGTTGTTCCACAGTGCCTCTTGCCAAAGCAAAGAGGTCAGGAAAGGAAGTACTGGAACTGAATTTTAGCTTTATACGCGTTTCTCTGATATGACGATACATTCTTTGGCAACTTGGAAAGGGATGGTACATACAAAGATTTCACATCATGAGACTGGTCATGACACAGTCAACCTGTTATTAACCCTGTGGGGCATTTATTTCTTCTTCAACCAAAACTGTAAATAAGATAGGAAACGTCCATTGATAATTCATAGATATTTGTGAACAGTCTATGAATGATGACATGTATGCCTCCCAATGACCCGTTTTACATAAAGACACAGAAGCTGAGACAAGTTGATGTGGCCAGCATCACTTGCAGAGGCCGTTGCCGAGTGGGAATCTGAACCCACTCTACGATGCCAGCACTAGCCATTGACCACCTATATGCTGCAGATATGTGGGGTTCACCACCTGATAAAGGGCAAAGGCTTTTCCCTGGACCCAGTCGTGTGCGCCTAAACACCATCTCTATTCCCAGGAAGAAAAACATCTGAAGATACCCTCACTTCACAGTGGAATTGAGGAAATAGTTTTAGAATGAAAAAACCTGGACTCAAGAGTTCAGATCACGTGGGTTGAGGCACATCTCTCTCCTTTAGTCTCATGGTGATGGACAATTCATTTAATCTTCTTAAAGCTCTGCCTCCTCATCTATATATACTAATAGAAATCATAGTTAAAAACATTTTTTCCACATTGATTTGAGACAGAGAGAGAGGGGGGGGGAGAGAAAGAAAGATGTATCAACTTGTTGTTCCACTTAGTTGTTTCACTTAGTTGTGCACTCATTGATTGCTTCTCGTATGTGCCCTGACTGGGGATCGAACCAGCAACTTTGGTGAGCCAGGATGATGCTCTATCCACTGAGCCACTTGGACAGGGCTGAAATCATACTTTTTAAAAATTAGGCATCATTTACACAGACTGAAGTGGTCAGATCTCAAGCGTATCATTCAGTCAGTTTGGATGGATGAATATTGAGACACAGAACATTTCCATCGGGCTCAATATTTCCTGTATGCTCCTTATCAGTCACCCCTCCCCACCTCTAGAAAAGCAGCTGATGTACTTATTCTAGAATTTTTTATAATGAAATCATACAGTATTGTTTTTGGTTTGTCTCTGGCTTCTTTCACTCAGCATGATTATTTTTGAGAGTCACCCATGTTTTGCTATGTAATAACAGTTCATTCCCAATAATAACAACTTGATATAAGCATTAAGAGAGATAATCTAGCCTGACCTGTGGTGGCGCAGTGGATAAAGCACCGACCTGGAATGCTGAGGTCGCTGGTTTGGAAACCTGGGCTTGCCTGGTCAAGGCGCACGTGGGAGTTGATGTTTCCTGCTCCTCCCCCCCTTCTGTCTCTCTCTCCTCCCTTTCTAAAATAAATAAATAAAAAATCTTCAAAAAAAAAAGAGAGAGAAAGATAATCTACACTGTTACCTATTGAACATATGCCTCACAAAAATGTTTACCATTATTCAAAAGAGAAAAGCAAAGAACTGGAGGGTGGTAGAGCCAAGAGGAGGAATATCTAACTCCATCACAGACTGAGCTATCTTTGGAGAAAGAGCTTCATTATCAGCATCCCTAATATCACATTCTTTATACTTAAGGACATGAATGCCGGAAACACCTGTATCTGGCACATGCGGTGGAAATGGACTGAATTTAGCCTTTCAGGTCAGAAATTTTCTGCTACACAGAGACAATTTTGATAGAGTACCTTCCCAGGGTATTTCTGAAATATTTGCCCATCACAGAGATGGAGGCCCACCTATACTGGAAGATTACATTTGAGAGGCCTACATATAAAAATTCATCCACAGCACAAGCCTTCAGCAGGAGCCAAAGCTTCTTATGCTGTCGATTCTGTCCAGCTGTGTAACACAGTTTTTCCCAGGGAGCCAGAACTTGGCCCTCACAAATACAATACCAGTACCGCATTTCACAGAAGGAGTTCTGGCCTCAATAAATAAATCCATACTCTAGAAGCAAACAGCATCATTGACATGCAGATCTTAAGCCCTTTCTTTCTGCCCAGAGGTATTCTTCACTAAAAGCAGTCTTCAAATCCAAATGGGAAGCAGGTACCATTCCCAAAGAGTTTTTCCAAGAATTGGTCTTACAGAGAGGAGTATAAATATGTAATAAAACTTCCAAACCCTCAAGCAAGAATTTCAAAGCCTCCATTTAACTGGAAAGACAGATGAGCTTTGGAAATGACCCCTTGTTCAGGTGGCAACTTGGACAGGAACAATACCCCTACAGGGAGAGAGAAATATCTACAAAGCTTATTCAACTATCAAGTCATATTTAAAACAAGGTATAGAAGAAAATCGCCTCCAAGTTACTGCAGGTCTGTGGGCATATGTTTCTATGCCTCTTCCTGCAGAAATGACATCTCTTCTCACATTCAACACATGGCACCCCTGATATTTATTGCATTTGCCAAATGCTGAAAGGATCTAAACTGTTCAACCTCTTCATCTGTTGGCAGTCTTGGACTTCAGTGAAAAGAAGAGCCATGCAACATCACAAACCAGAGACATTTCATGTACCCAAAAGATATAAATCCTCATCACAGTCAACTTCTCTTCAAGACACAACCCTACAGAGGTTGTTTCTTTAAAAAAATAAAAATCCAACCGGTTCCTTAGAACTTTCTCTTTTCATTTTCTTCTGTGTTTTTTGACTCCATGTACCTTCCATAAGGTATGTTCAAGGTCATGCAGCCTCGACTTCACTCATTCACTTCTCCAAAACCAGTTCAGGTTAAATGCAGGAAAGTCAAAACATGTGTCTGGTCTCGTAAGCTCACAATATCCTTATGACAGAAATAGGGAATTTGGTTCATTATCCTAACAGTTAATAAAGGATAAATGGCTTTGATTTAAGTGTTTATATTTTATTTTTTATCCAGTATTCAAATGTCTTGGTTCTTATCAAAATACTGAGGCTGGCAGTTACTCAACAGAGTCCAGGAGACAACAGCAATTTCATCTGCATCCCATGGATGGTGCAGCTGGGGGAGAAGAGTAGTTAAGTAGCAAAAAAGACAGACTTGGGTTTCACAATTTGAAGATGTTCCTTTTCAAGGAGTGATAAGCAACAGAAGATGCCTAGAAAGTGTGATGAACAAAGGGAGTGGCTAGAATTTGATTAAATCTCTATGCAAGATTTCAGTGTGACATCACGCACTGAGTGGGAACTACTTGGCACAGAACAAAGGACCCCGTTCCCAGAGGCAGAAATGGCACGGGTGGCATTCTTCTCCTTTCTTTCTCTTCTTCCTCACCTCATGCTTACTAAGCACAGTGCTAGGAGAAACGTGAGCACGTCATCAGAGTCTGGACTAATCAAAAACCAAGTTTCTTACCTCATCAAGGCACTAAGGTTTTCAGAGGAAGCAGTGAAGGGAACCAGCTGCTAGCTGCCTGTGATGGTCCCATTTGTCTTGGGAAATTCCTTCTGATCTAAGCCAGGTACAGTTCTGCAATCCTGGCAGAACCCTAGGAATCCTCTTCTGGGTGAGTTGTAATGAATGGTTTAAATCATCCTCTCTCCCCCTAGACTCTGGCTCCTTCTCAGCAGAAGAAAAACTTGGGTCTTCCATCTCTGTTATTTTCAGGCTGAGCTCACAGTTGGTGCCCAATACATATTTTTTGAAGGTATAAATAATATAGGAATAAATTCTCCTTACTTTAAGCACATCTGCCACAGGTTGACTGCATCAGGATCAAGAAAAAATCTGTGCAGAATTTTTATTATCATAGACATCTTTCACTCAAAATATACATCAATCTGTTTTTACCTACTAGTAACCTTAAATTATTATCCTTTTTTATTTATCAAATGAAATTTGATGAAATTTTTATTTATAAAAAAATGAAAATTTTATTTATCAAATAAAAATATATTTGAAGCTATTACATTATGTTATTTTCTTTACACATTCACATAGAACAAAACTAATCCCTCATCCAACATACTAGGCAAATTATTCTACTTTGTAAAGGTCAAAACTTGTAGTTAATCATCTATTCCAGCAGCTGATGTTTCAAATACATGTCCTCGCTCCCCTGGGAAGAATGCTGGAGGCTAAATAAGTCTCTGTTTATGGACAGTTGACATTCAGGATGTTGATAGGTAGTAAGAAGAGCTTTTAACCATTGGAAATGCCCACAGCAACAAGCAGTGAGCTCCTTCTCATTGGGGGTTTCTCCCAGAGGCTGGACGTTGGCTGGCCAGCACTTTGGAGAGGAATTAAGCATCACATTTCAGTTTAGATGCCCTTGACCTTCTCTTCACCCCAAAATTCTAAAATGTCCTGATTTAGCACCCCAAAATAGAAGATTTTGCTAAGTTTTGTGAAGTAGATTTGGGGACTGCTCAACAGTTCACATGAAGACAAAGGTCAAGAAGGCCAGAGCCTTGGATTCTTTGAACAGCGATTTCCTTACTGATCCTTTCACAACGGTCTTCACGGATTTTAATATTCTGGTTAAGGGAGCTGAGCCTCTCTATAGGAAACTGATCAGGGACCCTTGTGTTTATGGTTCAAGACCCTTTAACTTGTCATTGAACCTTTCGCTGGCTCCACACTGTTCAGGTTTTCCTGTAGATTGCCTTTCTCCCATGGAAGGTGGTGCACCCTTGGTACGCAAACTAATCGTGGGCTGCCCAGGAAAACATCAGGCAGGCTGATTAGAATGCTTTGATTCTGATCCTCAAGCCACTAAGGACTCCCTGATAATGGAAATGCAGTTTAATGTTCCTTTCAGTTCTGCCTAGATGATATGAAATATCACCTGCTATTACGGAGCCCGGGATGCAGCCCACTGAACTCTCACTCTACATTAAGACTGTTCTCCCACTGCACGAGTCGAGACCTGAGACACTGAGCCTTTGCAGGAAGGTGGTCAACCCAAAGGAATGCTTGGGTGACTCCAGTGGCCCAGGGAATGTGATTAAAACTCCTACTCATCAGCTGATTTTTTGTTGTAGTTCCAACATTGTCATAACACACTTTCTCTCTGATTTCAGTTTTACTGGTATCGATTGTCAGCTAGCAAATAAGATAAGCCTCACAGCACTGACGTTGGCTTTCTCCAACAAGAAGTCATCTTCAGCTTTGCTGGAGAGGCTAGGCAGTCTACTCAGGTGGCTTGCATTGTTTGATGGGTCCTTCCCACAGATGCAGATGGTAAAGGCCAAACATAATGTGGGAGGTGGAGGGAAGCCAGGGAGGGTCAAGATGGACTGTCTAGTGCAGGTGTCCCCAAACTATGGCCCGTGGGCCACATATGGCCCCCTGAGGCCATTTATCTGGCCCCCCGCTGCACTTCCAGAAGGGGCACCTCTTTCATTGGTGGTCAGTGAGAGGAGCACTGTATGTGGTGGCCCTCCAACAGTCTGAGGGACAGTGAACTGGCCCCCTGTGGGAAAAGTTTGGGGACCCCTGGCTAGTGTGTATTGTATTCCAGGCACCAAAAAGTCAGGGTCAGAGGCAGCTTGTTCAATCCCTACCCTTTTAGAGAGAGGATCTTCAGGGTGTTTATAGAGAAAACAAAAATGAAATGGAAAACAGAGCTCTCTTTCCTCAACTCAGAGAAGAGAATACTTAAGTGGTACCTGAGGACATGCTCAAGGTGAAGGGAAAGAAGACCCACACTTTGAGTCAAATAAGGGAAGCTGTAGCCCAAAGTTCCACTCTAAGAAGGCTCTGCTCTGGCCCCTCTCTGGCCATGTCCCTCCCTGTGGTTCCCTAGAAACTCCAAATCATAAAAGCACTAAGGCAAAAGAGTGTCACTTCTATACAAGAAAGGAGAAAAGAATGTATTCTCTGCCTTAACTTGTGTGATTCCAGAATTCCTTTGATACCCTGGGTGTGGAGTCCTCCAGGACTAGGGGAAGTACCCAAATGGAGCATATGTCCCCCTTCAGGTCCTAGTAGTTTCCTGTCTAAATGGCCCCATATCTGACTCATGGGCACGTGGGCATCTTCTGCTTGAGGATCACTGAGCCCCAGTATGCTCAAAGCTCTAAGGGTCTAGGCTCAAGAAGGACAACAGGACACAAGTTTGCCAGGCCAGGGTATAGACAGCCGTGGTATGGGCTGTGGTGTCCACTCATGAGCAGAATGTGTGTTGTGGCACCTGTGGAACCCAGAGTAGGGAAAGAAGAGGGAGCAGGCTTCCGGCCAAGGTCGCATCTGCCCCTGGGCTCCACCAGTATCTGAGAATTCTAAACATGACCTAGCAAAGGAGGTGGCTGAATAGATTTTATTACTGTTTATAAGTTTGATTTATAACAATTAAAACCTTTAGACCTATAGTAGGTGGACCTTCATTTGTAGTCATGCCCAGGGCTCTGAGAATATTAGGATTGGGCCATGTCTGTCAGGCCCTGCCCACTCACAGCTGCTAGGAAGGAAAGGGAAAGAAAGACTAATCGTTATCTGGGAGGTGGGACGTGAGGGTCTCAGGGAGCTCGGAAGGGCACTAGAAGCCACTAGAACCATTTAAGAAGTTAAAGGAAATGAAAAACACAGGAAGAAGTAAAAATAGAGCACTTTTCCCTACTATGGTTTCGAAATGTTACAAGTACTCAGATTTTTTTTTTTTTAAAAAGGTGTCACTTCTTTACAAGAAGAAAGCGTACTCTCTTCCGCCTTCCCTTTTGTGATTCCAGATCCTTGTGATACTGTGAGTAGGAGAGTGCAGTGAAGGGTACGGATCAGGATCCGCTTCCAACCCCGCCTCTCTCACTGTACTGTCTCAGAAACAAACAACAGGGAAAAAGAAAACCCTGTCCAACACCAGAGCACTTGATTAGGGAAGCAACTCGTTAACCTGGTGATATAAGTTTTCCACAGTGAGGTTCCAAGTGACCCTCCCCAGCCCTGCCCCCCTAGAGTCTGCAGAAGTGCCCACTCCAGGCCCACTCCTGCTTTCTAGGACACGTGGATAACTGGCGGGCCAAGTCTCTCTCTGGTTTGCTCAGGGTGAGATGGCAGATTGGGCTGCAGTCCATACCTTCCATCATCACCCCATGTAACGCCCTCCCGAAGTTGTGGCACAACCGGTGGAAAGAGATGGTCTCCTTGTTGAACTCACTGTCTTAGTTTGAATTTTTCTCAAAGCAGAGCCCCTGGGTGCAGGCGGCTTCTTTGGGAAATGATTCAGGGAGCCCAGGCAAGGATGTAGAGGGGAGGGAGAGGCAGGGAAGGGAGAAAAGCCAGGGCAGTATGCTGCTATCTCAAAGGACTCCTACCCGGGTCTCACCTTGCTCAGATCATTCCTCCTGCAGTAGGATGTCTGACCTTTTGTCTCTCTCTCAAGTAAGAATTTAATTACATGAGTAGTGGCCAAGGCTCAGAACCCCAAAAGCTCTTCTCCTGTTTGTAAAATAATTTTAAACTAGCCACATATTTTAACAAAACTTTTACACTCATTATCAAAAGGTAACTGCAGTCTTTTCTTTTTCTTTCTCTTCCTTCCTTCCTTCCTTCCTTTCCTTCCTTCCTTCCTTCCTTCCTTCCTTCCTTCCTTCCTTCCTTCCTTCCTTCCTTCCTTCCTTCCTTCCTTCCTTCCTTTCTCTCCCTTCCTTCCTTCCTTCCTTCCTTCCTTCCTTCCTTCCTTCCTTCCTTCCTTCCTTCCTTCCTTCCTTCTTTCCCTCTCTCTCTTTCTTTTCACTTATAATTTACATACAATATTATTTTGTATCAATTTCAGGTGTACAGCATTGTGGCCAGACAATCACATACTTTACAAATTATCCCTCCCCCGATATTTCCAGTACTCATCTGGTACCATATGTGTCATTACAATATTATTGACTATATTCCCTGTGCTATACTTTACATCCCTGTGACTATTTTGTAACTGCCAATGTGAACTTCTTAATCCAATACTGTGACTATTTTGTAACTGCCAATGTGTACTTTTTTCACCCAATACTCCAACCCTCTCTTGTCTGATAATCATCCGTCTGTTCTCCGTGTCTATGAATCTGTTTCTGTTTTGCTTGTTTGTTTATTTTATTCTTTAGATTCCACATAGAAATGAAACCATATGGTATTTGTTTTTCTGACTTACTTATTTCACTTAGCATAATACCCTTTAAGTCTATCCATGCTGTCGCAAACGGTAATATCTCATTCTTTTTTATGGTTAAATAATATTCCATTTTATATACACACCACTTTTTTGTGACAGAGACAGAGAGAAGGACAGCTAGGGACTGACAGACAGAAAGGGAGAGAGATGAGAAGCATCAATTCTTTGTTGCAGCACCTTAGTTGTTCATTGATTGCTTTCTCATATATGCCTTGACCGGGGGGCTATAGCAGACTGAGTGGCCCCTTGCTCAAGCCAGCAACCTTGGGCTCAAGCTGGTGAGCTGTGCTCAAACCAGATGAGCCTGCACTCAAGCTGGCGACCTTGGTGTTTTGAACCTGGGTCCTCCACATCCCTGTCCAATGTTCTATCTCCACTGCTCCACCACCTGGTCAGGCTGTCAAGTTCTCTATCACCAGGTATCTGTGTTGCTTCCAAAGCTTGGCTATTGTAAAGATCTCTGAATCACAGGAATGAATACATTATTTGAATTAGTATTTTGGATTTCTTCGGATATATTCCCAGAAGTGGAATCACTGGGTCATATCACAGTTCCATTTTTAATCTTTTGAGGAATGTTCATGCTGTTTTACACTCTGCATTCCTACTGATAGTGCACAGGCATTCCCTTTACTCCATATCCTCGTAAGCTCTTGTCTGTTGATTTATTGATGATAACTACTCTAACAGGTGTGAAGTGATATTTCATTGCAGTTTTAATTTGTAATTCTCTGATGATTAGTGATATTAAGCATCTTTTCATATGTCTATTGGCTATCTGTATGTCCTCTTTGGAGAAGTGTCTGTCAGTCCTTTGCCCATTTTTAATTGGATTGTTCCTTTTTTCATGTTGAGTCATATGAGCTCTTTATAAATCTTAGGTATTAACCCTTTATTAGATGTATCATTGGCTAATATGTTCTCCCATTCAATGGGCTGTCTTTTCATTTTGTTGATCATTTCCTATGCTGTGCAAACTTTTAGTTTGATGTCGTCCCATTTGTTTATTTTTTTCTTTTACTTCCCTTGTCCAAGGAGATACATCAGAAAAAATATTACTAAGAGAATGTCTAAAATTTTACTGCCTATATTTTCTCCAAGGATTTTTATGGTTTCAAGCCTTACATTTAAGTCTTTAATCCATTTTGAGTTTATTCTTGTATGTGGTGTAAGAAGCTAGTTCAGTTTCATTGTTTTGCTTGCAGCTGTCCAATTTTCCCAACACCATTTATTGAATAGACAGTCTTTACCCCATAGTTTGTTTTTGCCCCCTTTGTCAAATATTAATTGACCAGATAGGCATAAGTTTATTTCTGATCTCTCTATTCTGTTCCATTGACTTATATGTCTGTGTTTATACCAGTACCATGCTGTTTTGTATTATAGTTTGCACTATAGTTTGATATCAGGTACCACAATTCCTCTCATTTTATTCTTCTTTCTCATGATTCCATGGCTATATGGGTCTTTTGTGGTTCCATGTACATTTTTGGATTATTTGTTCTAGTTCTGTGAAATAAGCCAATGGTATTCTAATAGGAATTGCATTGAATCTATAAATTACTTTGGGCAGTATAAACATTTTAACAATGTTAATTCTTCCTGTACTTAGCACAGTATATGCTTCCATATATTTGTAGCTTCTTCTATTTCTTTCTATAGTGCCTTATAATTTTCTGAGTACAGGTCTTTTATTTCCTTGGTTAAATTTATTCCATGGTATTTTATTTTATTTTGACAAGATGTACTAGAGTCATACATATGTGCTATGAAGGGCATTGACCAGGACCTTTTTATAAATCCAAACTCTATAAACCATAGAGAGTCAAATATCTTCTTTGCAGAGGTGACAAAGGAGTTATGACTGCTTTGGCAGGACATAGAAATAATCAGGACACGATGCTGCCTAATTTTCAGATCATCACAATCCCAAGTCAGGAATGGGTGAGAGAAAATATCATTTACATATTTGGTGAGGAGGAGGGTAACAAATGACCTTACTTCTCCATAAAAGTATCAAGCAGTCATCAAGGGTTTTCTAAGAGCCTCCTGTGTACTGTGCTAAGTATAAGTGGCAGCTTAATAGGCTCAAGTCAGAAATGAGGGAGAGTTTTCTGGCCACAATTAGGGGTATTTGAATACTTGGATGTATTCCCGAGGCAGTCTTGGGTAGCCTCTGTTCACCAGCTCCTACCTATCTGTTAGACCAGGGGTCCCCAAACTATGGCCCCCTGAGGCCATTTATCCGGCCCCCGCCACACTTCCGGAAGGGGCACCTCTTTCATTGGTGGTCAGTGAGAGGAGCATAGTTCCCATTGAAATACTGGTCAGTTTGTTGATTTAAATTTACTTGTTCTTTATTTTAAATATTGTATTTGTTCCCGTTTTGTTTTTTTACTTTAAAATAAGGTATGTGCAGTGTGCATAGGGATTTGTTCATAGTTTTTTTATAGTCCGGCCCTCCAACGGTCTGAGGGACAGTGAACTGGCCCCCTGTGTAAAAATTTTGGGGACCCCTGTGTTAGACTGTGGGGGCCAGGGGTACAGGAAGCCAAAGCAGAGGTTTCCCAGCAGAATTCCAGAAAATCCTAGTGTGTCCTAAAGTCCTAGATTTCACCTGTGCAAGCTTTAACATCTGGTCAAGATTTCATTTTGTAATAAAAACTTGTCTTTTGAGGGGAAAATTTACTTTTGACTACTTAAATAACGATAATAAAAAAAGAAGTGGTGCTCGTGTATTTGTATGTGTCAGATATGTTGAGCCCACCAAGGTTTGGTGTGCTGCTACAAGGGTAATTCATCTTTGTACAGATCTTGAAGTCCAGCTTCTGCCATGGCACAAACCCAGCTAATGGCTGTGACATCTGTTAATTAGTGATGACCACCTACAAAGAAGTCCCTGTGCCGGCCATCATCCTCCCATCACTACACCGTCAGAACAAGATGCTGAGGTGGACATAAATTGTAACTGCTGTCCCTAAGTTCCAATTTCAAAGTGCTGTCTCATCGAAACAACCTCATTACTCTAATTGGCTGGCTTTTTAATAAGTAAATGTGATAAGGTGGCACAAAGGAAATAAATTTAAATAAATATAAGTCTAATGCTACTTTTATTTATGCTATACATTGTTGTTCTACATAGATTTCTTTGGAAAAAATAATCAGTCATAATGAAAAATGAGTGGGAGACCATTGGTTCAGATAAAGGTAGGTGGTGACTTCAAAAAGTTCAATCTGATTACTTATCACAATACTGGTTCCAACTATATCAGAGAAATGATATTTTAATATGAAAGGATATTTATGGCATTTATGTTATTAAATGAACAAAGTAGGTTCAAATGAGCTGTATATAACCCAATATTTTAAATATAGACAGTAAACCCTTGGACAATGTGAGCTTTAGGGTACCAACCTCCCATGCAGTTGAAAATTCACATATAACTTTTGACTCCCCCAAAACCTACAGTTGACCAATAACATAAAGTCAATTAAGCCTGACCGGTGGTGGTGCAGTGGGTAGAGCATTGGCCTGAAACACTGAGAACCCAGATTCAAAACCCTGAGGTCACTGGCTTGAGCATGGGCTCACCAGCTTGAGTGCAGGGTCACCAGCTTGAGTGCAGGGTCACCAGCTTGAGCATGGGATCAAAAACATGACCCACGGTCACTAGCTTGAAGCCCAAGGTCGCTGTCTTGAGCCCAGGGTCGCTGAGCAAGAGATCACTGGCTCCACTGGAGCTCCCTTCACTGGTCAAGGCACATATAAGAAAGCAATCAATGAACAACTAAGGTGCTGCAATGAAGAACTGATGTTTCTCATCTCTCTCCCTTCCTGTCTGTCCCTATCTGTCCCTCTCTCTGTCTCTCTCTCGTTCTAAAAAATAAATAAATAAATAAAGTCAATTAACACACATTTTTGTATGTTATATGTATTATATATTACTTTCTTATAATAAAGTACATGAGGGAAAAGAAAATGTTATTATGAAAATCATAAGGAAGAGAAAATACCTTTACAGTATTTATTTAAAAAACCCCACATATAAGTGGGCCCACACAGCTCAAACCAATGTTGCTCAAGGTCAACTGTAAATACACCATGTATTACATATGCTAGAAGAGACTACAAGTGTATATGTCAATAATGCAAACTATACAAAAAGCCAATTAAAACTATTTTTATTTATAAAGCAAAGCAAAGAAACTTGACATTTCTCAGCATAGAAGAATGGCTGTGATTGGCATTACTTCCAGATATAGAAAATAAATGTGTGGGATGAGTCTGGGGTTTACTAAGTCTACTCTGTGTATTTCTCATTCACTCCTAGTTGGCTGCTTGGCAAAGAGACCTATGTCCACAAGCAGAGAGGTGACCATTCAGCTCACTGGCCATGTGCACTGGCTTAGACATATAGGCAACTGGGTCCAAGTTCCAGACTTGTCGCTCAGAAGCTGTATAACTTTGAGCACACTTGACCTCTCTCAACCTCAACTTTTCTCATCTACAAAATAAAGATAATATACCTATCCAGTAAGACTGTTGTAAAGAACATTAAACACGCTTAGAGCCCTCATACCACGCCTAAATCATACGGAATGTTCAATAAGTGGCAGCTCTTATTACTAAGATGTTGTCTTGTGTCCTGCCACAGGGTTTCTCCAGTCCAGTGAGGAAGGCAGCAGCCACGTGAACGGATAGATGGCACGACCTCCCAGTCATCGCAGCCGCAGAAGCATGAACAGTTTATGTGGGGACTCAGCGGAGATGAGTTTGATGGAGTGAGAGCCAGGGAGTCTGAAAAGTCTGAAACTCTTGCTCACTCACCATAAAGGAAAGAGATGACTGCAGGCTCAGCCAAGACATCTGGGTCCCCGAGATGAAAAGGAAGCCCATGGAAGACCGCAGACAGCAGAAGGCCGTGGAGATCCACCAGCCTTTCTGCTGCAAGTTCAGCCTGAGTGCTCTGCAGAGGTGCCCTGTAGCAGCGGACATGACCATGTGCATGGGGAGTGCGGCTGGTCGGAGATCTGGGGCACCCCAACCAAGTTTGCGCTCAGGGTGACACACGTGGGCACGGGTCTGCCTGCTCTAATTAGTTCCAGGCGGTGTACAGCTTCATCGCTACTACAGGACGTGGCGCTTTGTCATTTCCTGTCACCTGCTCAGCAGGGGTGTGTGTCTCCTGGAACTCAGAAGGAAATTCTCTACCCAACAAGCTGCACTCTTCAGCGCACTCCAGCTTCCAGCTCTCAGACTCTGGGTACTATTTGCAGTCGCGGGTCCCTTCGAGGGAGCAGTGGCAGAAAAGGATGGCGTCTGAATAACTGGATAGAGAGGAGGCTCTGGGTTTCAAAGATATAGATGCAAATGAGCTCCCCACCTCTTGTGCGATCTCCCACCCAATGTCAGATTTGAGCCTTGGAGGTCACCTGTTTATTTTTTTCCCCCTTTTTTGGTCATGTGCTGCTATTGAAATGGAAAGCAGATAAGAAAAATAAGGTCCCCAAATAAGGAGGATGTCAGCTAGAGAGGGAGAAAGGCTGAGGCAGAAAGAGGTGAGGATGTGGAGAAAAGCCGGGAGACCTAGGGGTCAGGGGAGCCAGTGGGGTGCAGAGTATGAGTACAGGCAGAGTGTTAACAGCGAAAAGAGGGCAGTGGGGTGCCAGGTGGGGGGTCAGAGCACTTTGACTGGAGCAGCTTGCAGCTGCCCAGGGGGCTCCGTGCCTCATCCCTTCAGCAACTTGAGACTTGAACCACATCTGACTTCACTCCAGCTGGGGACAGTTCCTTTAGACCCTGAAAGTCTCTTTCTTAAGGCTTTGCCACTCCTCTGCCTCAGAACTTTCTCCAAAGCCGCAGTCTTTTCAGCAAGTGCAGAAGCATTAATGAGAGTCAGGGAAGGAGGCGGTCAGGAGAGGGAGCAGGGGCGGGTGAGGGGTTGATGGATAACGTTCCAGAATTCAAACCTATTGGGGGTTGGGGGGGCAACTATTCTAGGTGCATTCTGAACAATTCGTCAAAGGATCACCAAGAAGATATTGTCCCAGTTGCCCAAAGTGGTAACCAGCTTAATGGTTCAATACGATGCTTGCAACATTGATGGACCTCCCATTATTCCCTGTATCAGACTCTCTGCCTTCATTCCAGCTTCCTGAGAGCACCTCCCAAATAAACGACCTACACCTGAGTCCTGTCTCAGACTCTGCTTTCACTGGACCCCCAAGTTAAAGAAGACTGAAGGAAGGAAGTTGGTGGCGGCGGCAGCCACAACAGGAAAATAACAGATGCGATACGTGTGAAAACAATGTACGTAGGAATTATAGTAACGTAGGGCTGAACGGAATCTTAAGACAGTTATCTGTTTTTTCACTTTAAGACAGTGACTTCCTCATCCCAGGCAGGGGAGACTCTGAAAAGTTGCTATGTGAAAACTCAATATCATTAAAAAATTCAAAACAGTTCATTATTATTATTAACACTGACAATGAATTAGACCTCCTGTACCCAAAGCTGAAAACACAACCTATCACTGTTGATTTGTTATAAAGCAATCTGATCAATCTGATCAGTGATTTGTGGGAGGTCAGTGTGTGAGATATTAGCTCATTACACTGAAACAATGACCTCACTTTCTTCCGACCTCAATAAGGGCTTTTGTTGTTACCACGAGTGTCCCAGTTCACTCGTGCAGGAGAAGAAAAACTATTTTGCTTACTCTCCTTTAAGCACTTGGTGTTCATTCAGTTTGGAAAGTCTAGTTTCTAACACCTACATTTCTTTGACAATCATTAGCCATCACTTAAAAGCCTGAATGTGACTTTAGCCCTCAAATGATCACTTCCCTAGTTTCTTAAACATCCTCAGGGACATTGTTGGACACGAAAGATATGTTTTATTGGAGAAAGATTCTATTTGTTGGCTCTGTAAAAAAAAAAGAACCACATATTTCCACAGCAAAGCTATTTTCTCGATAAAATCACCTTCTATGGATTAAACTCCTCTTTCAACACCGATAACAAATATGGAATTCCCAGAATGATTCAAATAGCGAAATGAAGTTATAAATGAATTTTAGATAACATGTGAGATGAGGGTGGCCATTTTCAAAAAGTGTCCTGTTTAAATAATCATTACAAAGAAAACCACTCTTCAGCAGAAAAAAAATAGTTTTCTTTTTATTTCCATGGTGCATACAGAAAAACATATGAGTTCTCAGAGGGAAAAGTCAGAGCTGTTATCTGGACTCTTTGGGACAGCGTTGTGGGAATGAAGAAAGCTATTAAAGATATACAATCTGGATAGGGTGCCTGTCACCGGTTGCAGTCGACAATGAACTTCCAGCCGTGTTTTGAAGAGGCACGTGGTGGTGATGTGGCGTTGTGGTGGTAATTAAACAGCCATAAAAATCTGAAATTGGCATGGGGACAGGAAGGCATCCTGGCATTCCTAGCACTAATCGTCCAATGGCTAATCTGCAGCGCTCCTCTTCAGCTTAAATAATGTTTGCCAGAATTCTCAGTCAACACTTTTCTCCCTTGCTTTTCTCATTACCCTGCAGGAACCGCATCAGCCCGCTGTGATCAAGAGA
This sequence comes from Saccopteryx bilineata, assembly GCF_036850765.1. NCBI lineage: Eukaryota > Metazoa > Chordata > Mammalia > Chiroptera > Emballonuridae > Saccopteryx > Saccopteryx bilineata. The sequence continues at coordinate 15,888,232 of NC_089492.1, read as the reverse complement.
TGAAAATGCAGGAAGGTTCTCCTGGACAGGAGGAGGAGAGATTAGAAAATATACTGCCTCCAAACTCTTACCGGCTATGACCCACCTAGCAAAGAATAATACGAGATGTCTGACATGTGGGGTCAGAGGGTGCCTCCTCCTGTTGTTTGTATTTGCAACAAATTAAAATGCTGCGTAAAAACTTTAGGGCTGCAATGGTAACAAGCTCATTTCTTTTCTGTAATGTCTAAAGGTTGTGTCTGCAGAGTGTAAAACCTTCTGATACAGGCAGGCGAGTGTGTTAGGAGCATGCACTTTGGTGTCAGGCAGATCAGGGTTCAAGTCCTGCAGCGGCCATTTGTCTGAGGGGTGACTGTGAGAAAATTATTTTACTTTTTGGCTCAGTTTCTGGTCTAGAAAATAATGGTAGCACCTTTGTGGGGTTGCCATGAGCCTTAAGTGTGACCATGTTTGCAAAGTGCTTTGTGCAATGCCTCGCGCAGTAACACTCAATACACGCTGGCCACTGCTTTCAGAGGTGAAGAAAACTATGGCCAGATTTTTTTTCTCCACAGTGTGTAGACTATCGCAACAGGACTCAGCGAAGTAGAACCGAAAATTGTTGAGGAGATTCATGACGGAGCAGACATGTGCAGAATGCCTGTGTAAAATCTACCATGTGCCTAGCACTGGGCTGCGTGGTCTTAATGGGATTCTCTGCTGATCACTGGCTGAATAAATGGTGACAAACTATGTGAGTGTGACTCCAAGCCCTGTGGTCTGTTTGCTGTACCTCACTGCGCCCTGCTGCAGCACAAAGGGAAGGACGGAGGTTAGAAGCCAGAATCATGAGCAAGCCTTGCTGGACGTTAGTATGGGGTGGTATGACCATGTCAATATTCTTTCTCCCACCCCCTCCCTCTTACCTGTTGCCTTCGTGAATTTTTTTTTTCTTAAGTAACAAGCAGGGTGGCAGGGAGACAGACTCCCGCATGCACCCAGATCAGGATTCACCCTGCCAGGGTCCTTTTGTCAATTAATTTGTTAAACAAAATATTTCTCAACTGACCCCTATGTGGTCAACAATTAAAAAAAAATTTTTTAAGAAAATTCTGAGCCCTGGCCAGTTGGCCCAGCCGTAGAGCATTGTCCCAGCATATGGATGTCCTGGGTTTGATTCCCAGTCAGGACACACAGAAGAAGCCACCACCTGCTTCTCCACCCCACCCTCTCTCCCTTTCTCTCTCTGTCTCTCTCTCCCCCTCCCTCAGCCATGGCTTGGTTGGGGCAAGTAAGCCCTGGGTGCTGAGGATGGCTCCATGGCCTCGCCTCAAGCGCTAAAAGTAGCTTGGTGGTTGAGCAACACAGCAATGGCCCCAGAGGGGCAGAGCATCATCTGCTAGGGTTTTTTTTGGGTGGATCCTGGTCAGGGCACACGTGGGAGTCTGTCTCTCTGCCATCACGCTTCTCACTTAAGAAAAAAAAAAAAAGAAAATTCTGTTTTTCGAGATACAGAATTGTGTGAAAAGTGTTGCTTTTTATGGAAAAAATACATAAATATATAAGTGCTTGTATATGACCAGAATATTCTGGACAGTACTGGTGCTTCTGAGAGCCACCAGGCTAATGACTGTGGTGTCAGGTCGAAGTGCAAACAGGGAGAATGCAAAAACAATCATTTCATCTCAATATACAACAAATGCATAGCCAGTTCTATTACCAACCCCACTGTGATGTTCCATATAGAATCCCCATTGTCATAAATCCACATATCTGTTCAGCCAAACTGAGAACCTACAATATGTTAAGGATTGTTGTAATGAATTGTTAATATTCAAGCAGCGAGCTTAAAAATGACCTCAAAATGACTTCTATAAATATTTTGCAACAAACTCTTTTACAAGTGGAAAAATCACTCTTATTTCTCTTCAATACATTTTATGCGTACCTGCTTTATACATATTCCACATATATGGTACACCAATGGGATAAATTGGAATGTTTCTTCCATCACAAGTTGAGTTGACTTAACTCAAGTTGATATTTTTGTACTTCCATTTCATCTTCTGTAAAATGGGCATAATGACCCTTATCTTTCATGGTGATTTAAAGGTGTTAATTAGTATAGCCCGACCAGGCACAGTGGATAGAATGTTGACTTGAGATGCTGAAGACCCAGGTTCAAAACTCCAAGGTCACCGGCTTGAGCATGGGCTCACCAGCTTGAGTGTGAAGTCACCAGTTTGAATGTGATATAATAATGACTGCATGGTCCGTGGCTTGCAGCCCAAGGTCACTGGCTTGAGCATGGAGTCACTTGGTTTGCTGTAGCCCCCTGTCAAGGCACATATGAGAAAGCAATCAATGAACAACTAACGTGTTACAACTAAGAGTTGATGCTTCTCATCTCTCTCCTTTCCTGTCTGTATATCCCTGTCTGTCTCTTTCTCTCTCTAAAAAAAAAAAAAAAAAAAAAAAAAAATTATATATCTAGAAAGAGAAAGAGAGCTTAGTGCAGTATCTGTCATGTGGTGGCTTAATAACAGCTAAGAAGAATGACTACAGGTGTTTTCAGTTAGGTGTTTTCAGTTAAATGAATGGACTGCAGTTTTATAAATCCGAGGCAAATTATACTCTGTCTATCTGAGTTTGTGCCTATCTGAGGGAAAAAAAACAAAACAGCATGGTTAGCTCTCTCTTTTTCCTCTCCCCGGTTAGAGAAACTACACAACCACTATATTAAGGGACCATACACATTCCATAAAATGAGGGAGTAGTTCCTTTTTTTTTTTTTCAGATCCAGAGAGAATGAAAGATGGTCAATGGCCAAGCATTACAAACGAATCAATAAGGATTGATATTATCACTCTGGGCCAGTTTATGAAGTCCTGGAGAAGGCAGGCTTGGAAGAGACCACGTCTGAGACTTCTTAGGCTGTTTAATATTTCACTACCAAAGGCGAGCTGCCTCACCCTTCGCGAGTCATAGAACATCAGTGCAAGAAAGGACCTCAGAGAGCAGGCGCAATGTCCCGAGGGAGGACTCTGGGGCCAGGTGAAAGGAGACGTGCCCTGAATCACACAGCGACTAGCACTAAACCCAGAACCCAAAAGTCAGACACACAGCTGTCCCCAGCAGAACCTCCCAGTTTATCATGCAAGCACCGCAGCTGTTGTAGATACTGGGGTTTAATTCTAGGTAATGATTATGACTTCCTAAATTTTTAAATACCCCTAAAATGAACTTCAGCTGAAGACACTCAGCATTCCCACATGCTGTATAATTTCTGCAAAGGCAACTGGTACAGCGATTTTATTTCATGAAAATGGGGGGCGGGTACTGTACGAGCCATGAGCGGTCTTTCAAACGGCCGCTTCCTTTGACAGCCTTATGAAGCAATTTGGAGCCTTTCAAGATGCTTATCTCTCCTCAGGGGTATGAAAATTAAAAGTTGGAAAGCTCAAAACCTTTGGAAAGAGTTTATATTACTGTCACTTTTTTATAGGACACGGCGGCTGTGTTCTTTTCTTCAAAGTGCAGAGATGACTTGTTGGGGAAAAGCAGCTCATTTTCAAGTCTCCTTGGGTTATCAAATACCTTCCTACAACTGCTATGTTAACTGTTCATTTCTGCAACCCTGAACCACCGAGAGCAAGAGAGCATTACAGTTGATAAAAAAAAAAAAAAAAGCAAAACACAAACCACCCAAGTGATGTTTGCTGTCTCTTGCGAAACTTAACACTTCAGACTTTCCTGTTACCCCTCGGTTTGAGCAGAAAAGCAGAAACTTCATTGTGAGGATGTGGGTTCTTGGTTCTTCAGTATGAAACGGTTTTGTTGTGTTTTTTTTTTTCTTTTCAGATTGTTACACGATATGCTTGGGTTCAGAGTTGATCATTTCTGTTTGGAACAAAGAAATAGTCTCTGAACAGGGAGCACATACAACATTTCTTTGAGACACTTGCAGGCTGATAAACAGGGGTTAGCCACTTTCATAACAGGCATAAGTCCAATCTGTCTGCCTGTGCTTTCAGAAGTTTATCCTTTGGGGTAAAACACATCATTGCAAGGGACAATCAGAACTACAGCCGTTAGGCAATGGCAAGTGTGTTAGTCCATGTGACAAGCATCACAGGGATGACAGAGAAAATGGACCTTCCTCAAGAGACCCTGATTGGGAGTAAAATTACATGTATGCAAAGGATGAGGTAGACAAGTGTCGTTTCTGAGAAGTTCTAAGTGGAAAAAAAATTGATGATTTATTTCAGAATCATTGGGTGGTCTGGTCCTTCCTCTTGCTGAAATGAGTCATCGTATCTGCGAGATCATCTTGTATGGATGGGAGTGTCTACCTGTGTTAAAAATCTGGCTGTGGTTTTTAATGGAAGGTTAGGAAAGGTATCTGTGGCTGGCAACTGGGAATATGTGCAGAGGCGTCCCTATCATTTTCCTCACTAAATCATTAGTTCTGCTCAGTATGCAGCTACACGGAGCTGCAGGGCCCAGGCTCAGTGAGTGACTCTGGATCTCAGTCGTGGGTCTGTGCTCAACTTCCAATTACCCAATCAAGTAATGTTTCTCTTTCGTCAACTGCCTTCTCTAAGAACGCTGACTCAGGCTTCCCAGCTCTTTGGTCCCTCCTGAAAGGAGGAATGGAACACGGGTCTGTGTCTCTTGTTTCCTAGGAAATGTCAAATAATCAGCTGCAGCCTATCAAATACAAACAACCATATCCATTCTCTTCCATCTTTAAATTTCAAGATTTTGGCTGGTAAGATCCCTAAGGGATTCAAGAGGTGGGTGAACAACACACAGCGCTTAGCAATCTGTTTCAGCTCCAGGGTCCAGTCATCACAACGGAGACACAGGCATTAATTACCTCAGGGAGGAGTAGGTTACTACGGTTATTTATTGTAATTACCAGTTTGACATCTGACTTTCCCACTCTGTCATAAGCTCTGGCAGAAAGGTACAATATCTGCCTTGTTCGAGGCTATAGCCCCAGGATTATAAAGTTCTGTTGCTAATAACACCAACCTTAAGGCTCATCATGGGGAATTAAATAAGATCAATGAACGTAAAGACCTTAATCCAGTGCTTAGAATAGACTAGATAGTAAATACATATTTTGTTGAATAAAAATAGCAAAGAAGCACAAAGAGGAGGAAGGAAGCTAATAACTTAAGAAGTTCAAGATTAAGTTTTATTTGCATTATAGTCATGAAAGCTAATATTTGTTTAGTGCTTAGCATGTGCTAGGCTTTCTACCTTATTTAACTCCTGATAGCAATGCTAAGAAGTGGGGTACTCTAGTTATACCTCTCTACAGATGCAGAGGCTGAGACCTTTAGGGAATAAACCTCCCCATTACAGCTCCCAGTCATTCATCCTAGCTCTGTCCTGACTGCCACTGGCATCATCAACACAAAGCCTCAGAAACAATACATTCAAGGCTGAGAAGAATATGTCCATGGAAATCCCAGGCAAATCACAAAGCTCAGGACAAACATAAGTAAGCTATCTAGCCTCAGATAATTGCATGCATCATCACTAAGGTTTCTTTCAAAACAAAAAATACAAAGTTTTCATTTTTTTTTCACCAAATGCATGCCAGCCTTAAGAATTTCCCAACTCTATGCTTCATTCTGTTCCAATAAAAAGTGACCAGAAGACTTCACTCCTCAACCATTTCTGCAATTTAGGAATAAACGAAAACTGCCATGCAAATCATTGTCCACAAGAATTGTTCTTCTGTTTGGCAGCTGAGGTGGGTGGACGTGGGCAGAGCCAAAGCTGTCCCCAGAGTGTGACAAATCCCCCCTGTGAAGCCCCCTTGTGTCCAGACCAGCATTTGCTGAAAAGCTCTTGTAATTTCAAAAGAAAAAAAGTTAAGCTGGAAAAGGACTCCACACATTATTAAAAGTATTTAAAAAATAATATCCCCCCTCCCCAATTTACCTGAAACCCTTCTGTCCTCAATCAGTGAACCTGCTGACAGTGGCAGACACAGGGTCTCCCTAGTTACCAGGACCCAGCAGTGTTGTGAAATCAACGGGAAATTACTTCATTTCCTATCCATGGAAATGAGCTAGCTCAATCAGAAGAGAGGGCTTCAACAGTGGGGGCTGTTCTGGTACGAGGGTGTTGAGTCAGATTCTAACACACAGGGGTATGTCTGTCAACAAAAGGAATTTCCCAGTGCAGTCTGTGGGGTTTTTTTTGTACCAGCATTTAGGAAGTCAAGATGGAGACCACCACATGGGGACTCTCAATGAGCTAAAACTACCTTTTGCGGAAGAACTTGAATGAACTCTTATTTGATGTTGAATAGGAAATATTTGGGCACAGTGGGAGAGGAAAAACAAGGAATGGAAAAAGGGTCAGAGAAGTTCAGGGTCGCAGTGTTTGGGCGGAGGAATTAAACACATCTAAAGAGCTGTCATAACAAAAAGATTAATGTTGGGTTCCACACTCTCCTGACATTTACCTCAACTACTAAGTATTAAATATTTACAAAGCATTTGGGTTTGTAGAGTGCTTTCTAATTCTTCTTCAAATTTTTGCCTTCTGTCCAGATGGAGAAGTGTTGCTATAACTCCCACTTTAACAGTAAGGAAGTGACTTACCCCAAATTGCAAAGTGAATGGAAGAGTTGGGGATGGCATGGGTAAAAATGATACAGTCATGCATGAACCTCAATTCATAGACCATCCAGTCCAGACGCAGGGAAATTAGTCAATGGTCCTAAAAGAGATACTATAAAAGCAATTATCTGCCCTTTTTTTTTTTTTTTTTTTTGAGAGACGGGGGAGCAGACAGACAGGAAGGGAAAGAAATGAGAAGCATCAACTCATAGTTGTGGCACTTTAGTTGTTTACTAATTGCTTTCTCATATGTGCCTTGACCTGGGGGCTTCATCTGAGCTGGTGACCCCTTACTTAAGCCAGTGACCTTGGGTTCAAGCCAGTGAGCTTAGGCTTCAAGCCATTGATGATGAGGTCATGTCTATGATCCCACGCTCTAGCTGGGGACCTCATGCTCAAACTGGTAAGCCTGCACTCAAGCTGGTGATCTTGGGGTTTTGAACCTGGGTCCTCAGTGTCCCAGTCTGACACTCTATCTATGATGCCACCACCTGGTCAGGCTATTTGCTCTTTTCTATTAAAATGTCTGTGGTCTGTGCTTGCCACAGGCAAGATACTGGATTTCTTTCTCTTTCTTTCTTTTTTTCTTTCTTTTTTTTCTCTTTCTTTCTTTCTTTCTTTCTCTCTCTCTCTCTTTCTCTTTCTTTCTTTCTTTCGATTCTCTAATTATAGTAACATGAGCAGAACTAGAAGTGATATACCATTTATGCATATGGCCAAGGATATGATGAAGTTCATAGAGGCTGCTGCCCTGATCACTTTATCTTCTCAGCTATGAAGCTTTCAAGGTCAAGAACTTGGCACATGCTATGTTTTACATAGAATAAAACAATCAAATTCAGGTGCCCCCATTACTTCCACATTCTTCTCATATAGAGTGATCTCTCAAGAAGGCCTCATCCATTTCCTTTATGGGACTTCAAAGTATAATACTAATAGTCACAATAATAACTAACAGTTATACAGCTTTTGTCATGTGCCAGACACAAAGCACTTTAAATCTAATTACTCATTTAATCTTCACAGCAGCACTATGAAATGGTTACAATGATAATAGCCATTTAACAGATGTGTAAATTGAGGCCCAGAGAGTCTAAGATTGGTTATATCACATCTAAACAGTGAAAGAGCGAGGGTTTGAACCCACGGCTCATGCTCTTAATCATCAGGCACAATAACATCACATCAGCCCTCTGTCCACATATTAACATAGGGCAGTGAGTTTGAACACAAGGCTGCATCTTCTTTGTGTTCAGTGCATTCATCTATACTTCCTATAGCTCATCTCCTTTTAGATAAGGCATGATTCTTGCATGATCACATTCCAGATGTATATCCAAGCCTACTAAGTCTTGGTGGAACTTGATTTTCTTTCCTTGTATTAAAAATCTCTAGGTAACTTGGAGTCCAGTCCTATGCATTGGTATTCAGATAAATGTGTTTAGAAGAATGGTACTTTACCTACTCCTAATTTTAAAAAATATGAATCTGAGTATCTTCCCCAGTTTTATTCTTTTATATCAGGGGTGTCTACCAGCTGGCTCTTGGCATGTATTGATATTTATATAGCCAGCATGCTAAGAAAAAAGAGCATGTGACAAAAAGTGTATGTGACCTATAATATTTACTAATTGACCTTTCTAGAAAAGAATTGCTAATCTCATATTTCATATAATTTCTAAAGTTTACTGGAGAAATGTATTTCATATTTTCCCTAGGCATTTTGCTCTGTCCATTGCCAAACTCAGATGAGCTCTTCATCCAATTACCTCATATGTGAAGAAATAAATCAGGAAGGGATCATGGATATGATCAGCAATTTGTGGTGTCCTAGGAGCTAGCGTGCACAACCAAGTATGTGCTTATCTTTCCAGATCAGCATTCAATAGTTTTGCATAGGCAGCCTTGAACCAGTCATGGTGGGAGAATTTACACTATGGAAATTGGCACACAGTACCAATTTTACCTAATCATATAAGAGAAAAATACATCATAATAATGCCTCATTCTCCAAAAATATCCTAGGGTCAGTATTGAATGGCTATGTGTAGGAAATAGAGAGGTGATTTTTATTGTCTTTTACAGAGAAATATTATCTTTTATAAATAAAGTTGAAAGAATGAGAATTTAAATCAAGAGTCCCAAACCCAGATATCCACAGGGGCTGGGCAGGTAGAATATTGTACATATGTGAATGGGCTGGTTGAAAAACAATAGGAAATGACAGGGCCTGTGGAAACAAGAGAAGAAAATCAAAGACTTTCAAATTAAAAAAAAAATCCAGCTGTCTCCCAGCCAAGCAGAACAGTGCCTGCCCATTTATGGCTCTGGCTTAAGGGACACATTTAAGATAGAAAACTATGCCATTAAAAACATTTTCCTGCCTCTGCAGGGCATTTTATTGCATTGATTTAAAAAGCAATAGAAAAAAATTTTCATAAAGATTTTCAGAAGGAAAAGTATACCAACTCAGGATTACTGAATAAGGGATAAGTTATTGAGAGAGGCCTAAGGCCATTTATTTTTCTATAGAGGCAGAGAGATTGATTGACAGGAGGATCCCTGAACATCCTGCCCCAGCTGGGTGACTCCTAGGACACCTTGTCCAAGCTTCCTCCTACAGCTAGGGGAGGAAGGTTTCTACCTTTCGGACATTTCTTAACTGTTTCAAGCCAGGTGGCGGCATTGCATTACGGGTTCTTTTCAAGGGCTTTCAGTTACCTTCATAGACTGGAATAATGGATTTGTCTCTTAGAGTAAAACTATTCAGTTCTTCCTCTTTCTGGGAATTATCAGATTGATTGATACTTTTTTAGATGGGAACACCATAGTCAAGTCAGAGGAGACCCCAAACAGAGCATGAATTTCTAAAAACTAAGTTTCCCTGTGGGTCTTGTAAAAGGGAGGAAGGAGGACAGATCAACCCCACCTACTGTGGGCGGGGTGGTGACAAGTTAAACCCATAGTGACTCCATTGTAAGCCTCAAGTCAAGCCTCAAATGCTGAGGAAGATAGAATATATAGAGATGTCTAAGTATGCAAAAAGAAGACATTGCAAAGAAATGTGACGTGGAGGGGGGTAGGCTCAGGAAGCCCCCCTGAGGCCCCGCAGAGGTCACAGAGGGGCTGCCAGGTCCCTGAAGGTGAGTGAAAAACAGCGCATTTCCGAAAAAGATGAGGACTGCAGAGAAAGGATGCTGAGCGCTCCTTGGCGGTACACGAATCCTGGCAGAGCCATAGGCTGTATCCTGGAGACACCACGCAAGGCAAGCCAGAAGCTCAGCAGAGCAAATATCTGCTTTGTCCTTCTTGTCCCTCATCACTGACACTGTACCAATTACGTTGTAATCAGAAAACACTGCGACTGACTTGGTTTCAAATGGAATGACTAAGAAGGCTTTGTTTGTTTTTATAATTGCTATGGACAGAATGTTTATGCGCCTCCCCCCAACCCCAAATATATGCTGAAATCCTAACCCCCAGGGTGAGCATGTGAAGAGGTGGGGCCTTTGGGATGTGCCCCACCCTCATGAATGAAATTCGTGCTTTTTTAGAAGGGGTCCAAAAAAGCTCCCTTGTCCCTTTTGCCATGTAAGGACACAGTGAAAACATGGCCATCTGTGAACAGGATGTGGCTCTCTCCAAACAAGGAATGGGCCAGTGCCTTGAGCTAGGACTTCCCAGTCTCTAGAAGTGGGAGAAATAAATGCTTATTGTTTATAAGCCACCCAGTTCATGATCCTTTGTTATAGCAGTCCGAGTGGACTAAGAGAGCAATCAACAGTTACTTATCAGGGTACTGAGGACCTTTTTTTTTTTTTTTTTTGAGAGGCAGGAAGAGACAGACAGGAACATGGAGCTGCTCCTGTATGTGCCCAACCTGGAATCGAATAGGCATCCTCCGCAATATGGGACAATGCTCCAACCAACCGAGCTATCCAGCCAGGGCTGAATTTCTTCTTTATATTCAGAGAGACAGAGGGGAGGGGGAAGGGAAGCTTCCTTTGTTGTTCCACTCAGTCATGCACTCACTGGCTGCTTCCCCTGTGTGCACTCACCCAGGATCAAACCCGCAACCTTGTTGTTTCTGGAAGACGCTCTGATTGAGCTAACTGGCCAGGGCCTGCAGACCCTTAAATGTATGCACCGCAGGTTACAGAAACATTCTGCTGAACAAGGGGGAAAGCTATCTTATACAAACTGGGGTGGGGGTGGGGGTTGCAGGAGCATTTGTTTCTAAAATATAAGGCAAAAATTCTTAAGGCAAATGACTACTGAGAATTTTCTCAAAGTGCCCTACATAGTATTGTATATGCAAATTTCTAAAGTAATTTTTATGCATAGTCAAGTCCTTCGAACAACAGATCTCCTAAAGGAAAGGTCAAAAGTTCAACAAGGGCATGTCCAGACAATAGAACCATTCCTCCTTTAGGATAACTATCAAAACTAGCTGTTCTTGGAAGATAGATAAAGTCTAAAATGTTCTTACTTGCCTGCTGGGTTTCTGGTCATTCCAGGAATCTAAGCCTAGTATAAATAAATAGACTTGCTTTTCTCCTGTGCGTATTAAAGAAGTTATGAAGGTGGTGACTTGCTCAGACACCTCTGGCTTCTAAGTCAGTGTCTGCCCTAAGGAAGCAGAAATTCTTCTTCACAGGTCTTTCTGCACAATTGTCCTGCAGGGAAACCTCCGATTAGTAGGGACAGAGAATGTGAGCTCAATCCCAATGAAGTTTAATTTTAAAGTGACTCCGAGTAGCTGTGTTTCATTATCACTTGGAGACTGGAAATAACTTGTAACACAGAGGTAATGACAAGAACACGCTGGACACCCTTCCCTTAGCTTCTTGAGGCTTCTCGATCGGTGTTCCTGATATCTGGCCAGCGTCACTCTTGTTGACTGATGTCTGTCATGCAAGCAGGCGTAATCAGATTCAGTGAACAGAAAGCTGAGTGAAGGGTCACACGAAGGTCTTTGTTTAAGACACCAGCATCAAAGAAGGAAGCTGAAAATCTTTGGAGTTTGATTTGCTTAAGGGTGTCCTGATAAGGGTGTCCTGTGTCCTGATAAAGGGAGACACCCCCCCCTTGTAATCTGTGAATATAACATTAAAGAAACAGCAGGCAGCCCAGCTAGTAACTGAGGTGCTTTCAGAGGGGTAGGGCTTTTGGGGGTTGTCATCCTTTTTATAATGGGAGGTGGTGCTGAAATTCTCTCTCTGTTCCTAAACCTGTAAATCTCACACTAATGCAAGAACACACTAGTGTTATGCCAATAGACAGGGCTCAAGAGAAGGAAAATGTTATGCCTTCTTTTTTTCTGCCAAGGAATCCCTTCCAGGAGAAGGTAGTGGGCTGGGTAAATGTATGTCTTCACCTCCATTAATTTCTGGTTCATTAGAAAGAGAAGTCGATTACTCCAACCCTTAAGAGAAGGCATGTCTATATCTCTTACACTGAAAATCAGTACCTCTCACTTCCCTCTAAAAGCCGATGGATCTACTGAAGTGAAAATCAATGCTAACAATGCAGTTCCCCTCTATAGAAAGATGTGCAGATGCTTTGGGCTACACAAGACAATTATGATCTGTCATAAGTCTTGGCACCTCTACCAGCCCTGGAGGAGAACTCTATTGGAGAAGTCAGAGCATCCTTACTCCCTCAGAACACAATACTAAACTGTTCAGTTACTCTTAATATGCTTGATGTGGCAGTAATTCAAAAAATTTTTACCAGTAAATACAAGATAGGGCTATCTATGATTGCAGAAGACACAATGGGCATAATGTTTCCTTTTTTATTTCAGTTTATTATTATTATTATTACTTTAGTGTTGGTAGAGTTTTTCCAGGAAAAAAGAAGCTGTGAATAGATACCACCCACAGATTAATTTGGGGCATACTTCTGCCCCCTAAAACTGAATCAGGAGTAAGCAGGAAATGTAAGTCACATATGTATCTATTGTATCTCCCTTTCTCTAGCATCTAGTATTGTTTGCTGTGTTTTTAAAACACTTATAAAGACTATACTTTCAGGGATCATTTCTATAGTTTGTTAAAACACTTATGCCTGACCTGTAGTGGCGCAGTGGATAAGGCATCAACCTAGAATGTTGAGGTCACTGGTTCGAACCCCTGGGTTTGCCTGGTCAAGGCACACATGGAAGTTGATGCTTTCTGCTCCTCCCCCCTTCTTTTTTCTCTCTCCCTCTCTCTCTCTTCTCTAAATAAAATACATAAATAAAATCTTTAAAAAATAATGAAAACACACCTAGACTTAAAATAATATATCAGTTTTCACTAAATAACTTGGCATATATTTTTTGTAAAACCCAGCTCGCCCAAACTCTCCAGTTTTCCAGTGGTGTCCTTTCTTTCATTATCCAAATTAAATGGCTGGTTATTCTCCATTACAGCTCCTGACACGCAAGTCCACGCTGCCCTTCCTGATGTCCTGGAAGACTGACCTCTGTGGATTCCAGTGCCAAGTCTTGTTGCCCTCTGACTTCCCTTTGGTCCAGCCATTGGGAGCAGAGGCAGGAGGATGAAAATGGGAAGAGATCTGAAAGTACTTATTTTAAGATGTCCACCTAGATGTCCACTCTGATCGTGGCTGCACACAGCAACAAACGCTAACAGGGGTACACCTCTTCATGGCTCTAGATCTCACCACACTGGTGACATGACTCTTCCCTACCTCCCCATGCCTAGGAATGCTAATGGCTCCCCACCGTGGCTTGTCCCTGCGTCCATCCCCATCTCGGCCATGTCCTTCAACCTAGCCCGCCCCTCTGCCACTGCTCCAGCATTTCATCCCTTTCCTTACAGGACCATTCCTGCCACAGCCCCACCACATAGACTGAGAGAAAGAAGTCTAACATTCCTCTGGGACTTCTGAAGATTCCTGAAAAGAAGCAAAATTATACTTTCCTGCCACAACTGGTCTTATTCCTTCTTCCCGATGATGTCCCAAACACTCCATCCACCGCGGCATCCCCTGCCGTGCTAACTTCCTTTCCGCCTGCGCCACCCATGGAAGCATTCCCATCTCCCCCATTCCTCAGATGTAGCAAATGTAGCAAAACCTTACTGAAAGTTTGAGGGTGATGGAGTAGGACTCCTGTTTGCAGCAGAACAGGAAACGAGTTAAAATTAATCTAAGACGTGATGAATTTCCTCAGCCAAATTTATTCAGCCACCCACATCACTGGGAATTTCTCTCTGGCATGCTTCTCTGTCAGCCTCGCTAGCTGCCATGACAGGGACCATCTCCTGCCCTAGAGTCCTCTTCTGGCTCCTCCAAACCTTCTCCCTCATATCCAAGAGTTCCCTAAGTACCAGTTACTGCATCCTGCAAGGTACTCTTGCTCTGACTTTGCCTTAGGGACCATGGCAAGTGTCTAGCCCAGGGGTTGGCAAACCACAGCCCGCAGGTCAAATCCTCCTGTGTTTGTAAATCACGTTTCTCTGGGATACAGCCACTCCGTCATCTGTGGCTTCTTTCGGACTACTATAGAGTTGAGTAGTTGGTACAGAGACCTCATGGACCACAAAGCCTAAAATATTTACTATCTGACCTTTTACAGAAAAAAGTTTGCGCCCTGGCCAGCTGGCTCAGTGGCAGAGCATTGGCCCCGGCATGTGGATGTCCCAGGTTCGATTCCAGTCAGGGCACACAGGAGAAATGACCATCTGCTTCTCTTCCCCTCCTCCTATCTCTCTCTTTCTTTCTCTCTCTATCCTCTCCCACAGCCATGGCTCAATTGGCTCAAGCAAGTTGGCCCCAGGCACTGGGGATGGCTCCATGGCCTCCACCTCAAGTGCTAAAAATAGTTTGGTTGATGAGCAATGGAGTAATACCCCAGATGGGCAAGAGCATCATACCATAGGGGGTTTCTCAGGTGGATCTCGATCTGGACTCATGTGGGAGCCTGTCTCTCTGCCTCCCCTGCTCTCACTTAATTAAAAGAAAGGAAGAAAGAAAGAAAGAAAGAAAGAAAGAAAGAAAGAAAAGAAAGAAAGAAAGAAAGAAAGAAAGAAAGAAGGAAAGAAAGAAGAAAAAGTTTACCAAGCCCTGGTCTAGCCTTTCTCAACTAAAATAAAAACCAAGCAGGTATTTTCCTAAATAAAAGTCACAGTCTTAAGATTAATTTCTATTAAATTTATTGGGATAATATTGGTTAATAACATACAATTTTTAGTTGAACAGCTTTATAATGCAACATCATTTTGCAATTTGTCAGGGTACCAACCAGAATAAATAAGTTAGCTGGCTTTTCAAATAATGGTTTTCATTTGATTGCTCAGTATCATGAATATCCAGTGTTAATGAAGGTTAGAGAGATGGTATTGCCTATATTCAGACTGTAGACTTTTCTGAGGGCAGTTTAGTCTTGAATACAGGCAGAGCTTTTAGCTGACAAGTGCCACTTTTATTAATTTACCCAACAGAAATGAGTAAATAGTGAATAAGGATTCAGCTACAAGGATGTCAACATGTGTAGTTTGTAACAGATAAATAAAAAGCAAAATATATAGCCAACAACTATTGTATATTTATTCAAGGAATACTCTGTAGTAATGAAAATTGATCTTGTATAATATTTTTCTTTTTTTTTAAACCGGAGAAAGGTGTCCATAGTGTATTTTTAAGTAAAAAGGGCAGATAAAAATACAGAATATGGGGTATAGTCTTATTTCTGTATATCTATGGATCTATCTATATCTATATCTATATTTATATTTATATCTATATCTATATCTATATCATCTATCTATCTATCTATCTATCTTCTATCTATCCAGATATACACATACCCATGCATGCATATATACATATACAAACAAAATAATCCAAAATAATGTACTAATTTTTAAACATGGTTGTCTCTGAGTAGAGATAAAAACGTTTATTTTTCCTTTTTTCCCTCCATCTTTCCCCACAAGAAATGCATTTTACTGTTTACTAGGCATTTTCCATTTGATGAGGTCTTGAATAGACTTGTTTGCCAATTTCCCTGTTGGATGCCCGCTGAAGAAGAACCTCTAGCTTCTCTAATTAACCCAAACCTTCTACCCACCCCCTCCTTCTCTGCAGTCGGCATACTCTCAGAGAAATTACACTGACTCTATTCAAACAAGCTCTGTTGTGGCAACAGTTGACATCCTGTCCCTGCTTCTGAACGTGAAGGCTCTTACATTCTCTGCATTAGACCAAGGAGTTGTTTGTTTGGGAGTGGGTGTTTCCTCCCTCCCTCCTTTTTAACTTGCTCTAAAAATATACCAATTCACAAAAATAGACATGACGGAATACAAAAAAATTTGGTCCTCATCCTTCCGTGGTCTGGGAATTGCAGTCTGGAAATTCAATACAAAGGATCTGTTTTCCGAAGCATCTGGTGCATGCAGGAATTGTACAGATGAGAGGGGAAGGGAGGTGGTGCAGGGATCTGCTATCTGGGAAGGTCAAATTCCTGCATCGGGGGGCCACAGGTCCACTTGGGAGCTGCCCAGAGAAGGGGCAACAAGTTAGTTCTTGAATTTACTGTGTCACTTCAAAGGAAAGTAACATTCTGAAACTTTCTTCCAGAAGTTACGTTACTACTTCAGTGCCCAGAAAAAGACAGGAATGGTGTTAATGACATAACCTTGTTTCACGGTGTAGGAGAGCGTTCTGGTTTCCTTAAGCCCCATGCAGTGGAAATAGCCCAGGCTCTGGAGCCAGACAGACTCCAGTGTTTAAGCTCCCAGCCATGTAACTTCACAGCTGCAGGACTTGGCCTAAGTCATTTGCATGTTTGGGGTCTCAATATCCTTTTCTAAAAATAACAAATAATACTACCAACCCTGTAGTAATTTTGTTGCTGTGGGTAATTATGTATGTAGTGGGCAGTACAGTGCCTGGCACCTTAGAAAGGAAATAATAAAGGCTAGCTATTTTACAAATGCTATAAATATGAGCCATAAAAAAATTCTTTCAAACACTGGTGATAATAAAAATAATCTCATGTGCCTGATTTTTCAAACTCTGAATCAGAGGAAGGTCTGAAAATAATTTAGAGGACGCATTTCAGGGATTCATTGGGAGGTCTGGGTCAGAGCCTATGTTTAGGTAGTTCTTCCAACAACCTGTTTTTCCTCCTCTTTGGATATGAACTGGCAGGGCCAGCCTTCAACAGGCCTCTGGTTGCAGAAGGAAGCGAAAGAGAAAGAAAAAGCATCCTGCTTCTTCTACAGACTCTCGTTGTGACTGAGGCTGTCTTAAATTATCCCTTCCATTCTATCCTGGCGGTTGATCAGACGGCTTCCTGAGAAGCCAAATCATTCTTTTTTAGAATTTATTGATTTTTCTGTGTGAAGGAGTTGGACCAATGGACCCCCCATAAACCACTCCAGTCCCTCTAGGTCTCTGCCGAGTATGTTTGATTCTCCTACTCCGGTCAGATCTTGTGGGTGTCGGGACGCTGTGAAGGGGTCTCTTGTGGTGCCTGTTGAGTTTTTTGCTTATTATGACAGTGTGAAAAGATGTTGTTAAGGGTTTGCAAAAAAGAAAAAGAAAAAAAGAAAAAAAAAGAAAAAAGAAAAGGAAACCGAAACCGACTTTTATTTCCAGTGAAAGGCGGCTGGGTATGGCCCAGCCACTGCGGCATTTGGATTGGATGGAAGCATCAGTGCGAGAGGTCTGTGTGGGTCTCCCAATCCCTGTCTGCTAAGGGCCCCTTTGTAAACTTATCTCACTCCTCCTGAGTGTGGCTTTTGTTTCTCTTTGGGTGAACAGACTGCTCCAGGCTTTGTATTGAAGCCATTATCTAATTCTTTCCAAGTTTTAATGTTTTCATTTTATAAATCTCTAGCAATCATGGGATGTGAACAGAAATTTACCCGTTTGATTTTTCAATGTAATCAATCATCTACAAGGTTATTTTCATTATTAAGAAGTAAGAAAGCTCGCCTAACCAGGCAGTGGCACAGTGAATAGAGTGTTGGATTGGCACACAGAGGACCCAGGTTCGAATCCCGAGGTTGCAGGCATGAGCCAGGGCTCACCAGCTTGAGTGAGGGGTTGCTGGCTTGAGCGTAGGATCTCAGATGGACCCCAGGGTCGGTGGCTTGAGCAAGGGGTCACTCGCTCTGCTGTAGCCCCCTGGTCAAGGCACATATGATAAAGCAATCAATGTACAACTAAGGAGCCTCAACAAACAATTGATGCTTCTCATCTCTCTCCCTTCCTGTCTGTTTGTCCCTATCTGTTCCTCCCTCTGACTCTCTTTCTGTCTCTGTCAAAAAAAAAAAAAAAAAAAAAAAAGAAGTAAGAAAGCTCCTGTAATCTTTCAAGGTTAGATCTCTCTACTGGAAAAAAATTACTCTATTACTTAAGCCAATAATTCTTCCTTCTTTCCATCTTTCCATCTTTCCTCCCTCCTTCCCTCCCTGCCTCCCTCCCTCCCTCCCTCCCTCCCTCCCTCCCTCCCTCCCTCCCTCCCTCCTTCCCTCCCTCCCTCCTTCCCTCCCTCCTTCCTTCCTTCCTTCCTTCTCATCCTTCTCATCCTTTCGACCTCCTTAATTTACACATTAACCAATGTGCATTCCACAAAGTCAAAGACTGCTTTATCCCTAGCTCCTAAAATGATACTAGGCAACATAGTGAGCCTCTAAGATATACTGTTTAAGAGAATGAATAACTAGGTCCCTTTGCTCATATAGCCAGTCATTTTGTTATCCATCCTCAGTAAGAATATGGCAGTAACTTTTACTCCACAGTATTGTTACTATGCAAAGCATTGATTTTGAAAAAGATATAATTACTTTTTATAGGTATTACTCCACAGTGACTAAGGTGACACCCGCCATGTGGCATTCACTATGCAACCCAATTGGAGTTGGAGCAGGGGATGCCAGGGGCAAGACAGATAAAACCCACTCCCCCAGAACTTACAGTTGAATGATGGTGAGACCCACTGAGCAGATACCAAGCAATTAGGTTCTTATATATTCTATGTTGAAGAAGTATAAGTATATTTTGAGAACATACACAGCAAACCCTAATATTGTACAAGAAGAAATAGGAAGGAGGTCCAGGTTAGGGCAAGGTACCCCGAGTAAGTGACAGACTGGGACCTGGAGAGTGGGCAAGAGCTTGGAATGGGGAGATGGAGACCTAGGCAGGACGACAGCACGCAGGAAGTCCTGAGACAAGGGGAAGCACATCTAGGAACTGGGGAAGGGCTTGCAGGGAAGGCAGTGAACAAGAGAAAGACTGGCGTCAGATCCAGATGGAAGGGAGCGAGCACCGAGGAATATTTAGACCGAGAAATGGACGGAGCTTGATAATAAATTCAGAAAAGGGTAGAGACAAAAGAATCAAGGGTGGGCTCCGGACTGCGGCCTTAGTAACTCAATGGCTTTCTGTTGAATGGTGTTTTAGAATTTTAATTCATTGTATTAGGTAGAGGGTATTGCAGAGAAAGAGGATGTAACTGTATAGAAACTGGCTTAGCTTGCTAAGCAGAGCTGCCCATGATCTGGCCGTTCCCTGGCTCTCCGATCCCCTCCCCAACACTGGGCTTCGGACGGAAGACGCAGTTCCCCTCAGAGTCCAGGCATTTGCTGGTCTTTCCTCTTCTATCCCCTCTGCTTGGGAATCTCCATTCACCACTTTCCACCTAACTAAACATTTCAGTTTTTAACAACACTCAAGAGTCACTTCCTCTCTGACACCTCTGAAAATAGGACCGACACCTCCCTCCTTCATTCTCCACTGCACCCTACAGCAGCATTTTCAAACTCAAATGCTTCGAGTGGCAGGGAGGTGTCTGTGCAAAGGGAGGGCTCTCGTGTGTAAGTGAGTGTGTCTGTAGTGTGTGTGGCGTGGGGAAAGGGGGAAGCTGTGGCTTTTCTGAGACAGACCACCCTGTCGAAAAGGCTACTCAGCTTCAACTAGTTTGTTAAATGCGAACCAGATTTGAGCTACTAAAAAGAAGCTAAAAATCAAAGAGGGTTATGTGTGTGTGAGTACATGCGTGCATGTATGTGTGTGTGTTTGTGTATGTGTGTCATCTCCCGATTTTGTAATATTGACTCAAAACATTTACTTTTTAACTGTGAGCAGACTACTGTAAATACGCCAGTTTATAACCTCTGATCTGTAGATTTCATCATCACTGTGCTTACTTGTTCTTGTGTGTCTCCCTTATCACTTGTATTATGTTTATTTGCCTTCTCTGTCTTCATGTAACCTTGTCGAAGGCAAGCGCTGTGGTAGAGTCATCCACTACTGCATTCTATGGCAGCATCCCCTGGGCTGAGCCCAGAGGCTGACACGTAGCAAGAGCTCAACAAATATTTTGAATTAGTGCATTTGTATGGTTAATCATTCAACAGAGATTTACTAAGTGTCCACAATGTGAAATGGCTTGCTGAGCTCCTAACCACCCCTGACACCAACTGGCTTGCCTGAAATTCCTTCATTAGTGATTTATTTGTTGAGTCTGTTTCACTCGAAGTCACCTTATGTAGGTAACACATAAAGTGATTATTATTCATTGATCGAAATCAAATTCGTCTTTTTATATTCACGCTCTCCTAAATCACTGCCCTCAGACGCCAGCCACAGTGCTCTGACTTGTGATAATGTTGCCAATGGAGTGTGTAAAGTGCTCTCTGACCCTTGGGGGGGGGGAGGAAAGATGCTTCAGAAAAGGTAATTGATTATAAAATAATTAAATACACTGTGATGTGTCTGGCCTCCTGTTTAAATGGAATTGACTCACTAAGGGTCACGGATGCTCATTTGTTCAGAAAAGGATGCTAAAAGATAAGAATGAGAAGCAGAAGGGACATTTCCATCTGGCATGAGGTGCCAAGTGGAAAATGAAGGGCTAGCTTCTATTTTATAAGCGAAACCAGCTTTATGCATGAGCAAGGGGAATGGTAATTTAAGAATGTGAAAGGCTCCTGGCAAATTTAGAAGCTGCTTCCTTCCTTCAACCATTCTCCTAATCCAATATACTACAATCCAAATGGTGAAAAGTCAGACTCAGCCTGCTGCCTAATTACTACGGCACGGTTTTCTAAGGAGAGAAATCATATTAGCTATGGCTAAGGGATTCCATCTAATAACTGACCCACGGTCACCCGCTGTCAGCTTTAGAGAACAAAGGAGGGACAGAGTCACGGAATGGAGAAGTTCGACGGACAATGAAATGAGACTCGGTGTATAAGCAGAAAGTCAAGCGAGGACATGAAGTTGTGTCAGGAAATCGAGGAAGTGAAGGTGAAAAGCTAAACTCTGAGTTTCGATGCAATCTGGTAGGCTACACACGTGCTGCCCACGCTCAGAGGACACCTAGAGAAACAACGCGGGGACGTTCGTCGGGAACGAAGGAATTTCAGACATGACAACTGGATAGAGGAGGTCACTGGGGACATGAAGGTTTTTCAAGGGCCCTCAAGTCACTCCTTAGACGTGTTTATTTCTACTTTTTTTTTTTGAAATATGACAGTTTTGTATCTCTAAACCAATTAAATCATAAAAGCTAGATTTTATATGCAAGAAGCCCGTCCCCATGATCGTGTCTCTACCTGCAGTAGTGACAATATTGTTATTGGCACTAGAAGAAAACGTCTGGTCTCACAGCTGGCCCGTTTTTCTCTCCCCTTATGCATTTGGCTCATGATTAAAGCATTCTCCCCTTGTGGGCCAATGAACTATTTTATTAAAAAAAAAAAAAGTTCTCAACTCAGCAGCTCCATCGTGATTAGTTCCATCATCTTGAGTTACCTACTTAAACTCTACAACTTTCCATTTTATTTTCTGTACCATGGGGATAATAATAGGCTGAGGATTAAAAGAGACACATATAAGGGTTGAGTCGAGTCTCTGCACACAATGGGTGCCCAATAAATGTCAGTCATTATGTTCAGGTAGCTCTTCCAACCCATTCACATCTGTTCGCCGTGTTCTGGCTTAAAGCAGATAACCACAAATGGTGCAACTCAGCACACAGCTCAGCACGTCACTGAAAATGTTTCAGGGAATCTTGGCATTTATATAACCTGCTACCCATAGTTGAGGAAGGTCTTATTTTTGGCCTTGCATATAAACCTCCCTAGAATACTGCTTCATGGATTTTTGTCTCATTAAAAACAATATACACAATGAGAAAAAAAGAATGTCAAATTGAAAGAGATAATTAGCAAAAGCCAATCCTAATGGAAGAGAAGGTTTACCTGGTTCATTAGACAAAAAGGTTATGAAAAATCCATCCAATTTGATATCACGTCCGGTGATTTGGCTAAATTCAAGTTCCCAGAAACACTGGAGTTAGCAAAAAACCAACCAACCAAACAAACAAAAACAAATAAAACCACTCACAACTAAATATAACACAAAATGAAAATATATATGTACAAAAAATGTGGATAGGCATGAATTTTTGATCCACAGTTAGAAATCCGTATGTCTGGAGGACTACTTACGTTATACTCAGATTTTTGACTGCACAGGGAATCAGCACCCCTAACTATCATGTTGTTCAAGAGTCAACTATATATGTGTTATATATAATTTAAAATAAATAATAGCCCTGACTGGTTTGCTCAGCAGTAGAGCATTGGCCCGGCATGTGGAAGTCCTGGGTTTGATTCCCAGCCTGGGTGCACAGGAGAAGCGCCCATCTGCTTCTCCACCCTTCCCCCTCTCCTTCCTCTCTATCTCTCTCTTCCCCTTCTGCAGCCAAGGCTCCATTGTAGCAAAGTTGGCCCAGGAGCTGAGGATGGCTCCATGGCCTCTGCCTCAGGTGCTAGAATGGTTCCAATTGCAACAGAGCAACGCCCCAGATGGGCAAAGCATTGCCTCCTAGTGGGCATGCTGGGTGGGTCCTGGTTGGGCGTATGCGGGAGTCTGTCTGCCTCTGCCTCCTCCCCCTGCTTCTCACTTCGGAAAAATACAAAAAAAAAAAAAAGTAAAAAAAAAAAAATATGATTGATTAGTATAAAATATACATAACATTAGAAATAACAGATCTGAGATGGTAGCAAGTGGTAACAAGTAGTTGAGCTGGAATTCAAACCCAGGTTAATCCAACTACAAGGCCCACGCTCTTGCGAACAATGGTATTTTGTCTCTGTGGTTAGTCATCTTGCAGAGATACTACCAAAGAGGTCCCGCAATTATATGTTACGCTGAACTAGATGACCTTCCATTACCCGATCCTCCAAATCATTGAAAGTCTCTATCCATAGTGAGCTTATCTAACATCGTCACCTCCTACCCTGACCACCCAGCATCATTTTCCCTTTCTTTGCTCTGATTTTTAAAATGCTACATAACACACCTGGCATACAAGTATTTATTTCTGTGGGGTTTTCTTCACTAGAATGTAAACTCCATGAGACCAGGAGTTTGGTGTTGTCCACACAGATTTCCATCAATAGACCGCAGTGAGGGAGTTGCTCTGCTAGGTAGGATTCCCCAACCCAGAAGCAGGGTGTTCACATTTGTACCCACAGGGCCTGGAACAGAACAATAATAATAAAATAAAACAGATGTTAATTTGTTCAATGGATGGATGGATGGATAGATTAGGTGGTAAGTATAGATTTAGCTTGGTGTAGAACATTCACTTGGGTAATGATATAAGAAAATTTCAAAGGGGCTTATTCACAGGGCAAGTTTTGGGGACAGTAAATTGATCTTATGTAAATGTGTAAAAGGTAAATATAAGAGAGGAAAGGGAATTAACGCAGGAAAATTCAGCTAGAGTCAAAATTTGGACAGCCTCAAATGCCAAGACAGTTAGCCAGAGTAGAGTATGAAAAGCACCTTTCTTCAATCGAGGCAGACAGTTGAGTTGGCACTCTCAGTAATGCCCCAGGCAAGAGCCATCTACCTTTAGGGTTCCTAATCACTGACCCAGGTGGAATTCACATTCTGTCCAACTTCCTAGCCTAGGATAATGGGGCTTTTATTTCCCTCAAGACAATTGACTTAAGACCTGAGGCAGAAAACATGAGAAAATCAACTGCTACTATCCCAGTGGCCAAAGTGTCAAGATTGAAGCCTAAGGCTTGCAGGGAAAAGAATTTGAAGTCCAGGGCAGGAGGAATCTCATCTTTTTCTCCATGGGCACAGTAGTTGAAGGTCTCTAAGCACATGTTGCTTAACTGGGGAATGCCAGAAATTGAAACAATAATGACAATAACCACAGCTATGGTTAATGGAGCACCTACCCACATGTCAGCCCCTGGGCTAGAGTCTAGGTGCTAGGTATTAGTCAGTTATCCTTACAACAACACTGCAAAAGACACAGTCCATTTCTCGACGTCACAGTTGTACGCAGTGGGAGAGATGGAATCAAAACAGATCTATCAGGTTCCCAAACCTGTTTTCTACTAAAAGGACTGCATTCCTACATGATACTGAGTAATAGGTCCTGCACTGCCAAGGCCAAATGAGCAACCATTCCAGGGAACGCTGGGGACTGAGCAGGGTGGGGTGGAATGGCAGGGCAATTAAGGAGGCTGAAGTAAAAGAGTAAGTAGGCACAGATCGAAGAGTCCAAGGGAGTGAAAGGTAACTCAGAGATAGAAGACCCAGGCCAGGAGATTGCTGTAAAAGGTCAAGTGGCTAGACATATTTAAATATGTGAAAGGACACAATTGATTATATTTTGTTTGTTTTTTTCTTTGCTTTAAGAAATTTCAGGCCCTGGTCAGATAGCTCAGTTGCTTAGACTGTCGTTCCAATACACCAAGGTTGTGGGTTCAATATCCAGTCAGGGCACATTCAAGAATCAATCAATAAATATGTAAATAAGTGGAACAACATATCAGTGTTTTTCTCTCTCTTTCCCTCCATACTTCTCTTCCTCCCCCTTCTTCTCTCTCTCTCAAATTAATTAAAGTTTTTTAAATTTAAGAATAATTTAATTAATTTGCCTAATTCTTTTTTAAATTACAGCTTACATTCAATATTATTTAATATTATATTAGTTTCAGGTATACAGCTAGTGGTTAGACCATCATATACTTTAATTTTAAGTTAATTTTTATTGATTTTAGAGAAAAAGGAAGGGGAAAAGAGAGAGAGGGATAGAAACATTTATTTGCTGTTCCACTTACTTATGCATTCACTGGTTGAACAACCATACACTTTTATTTATTTATTTTTTTGTGACAAAGACAGAGAGAGACAGAGAGAGGAACAGATAGGGACAGACAGACAGGAAAGGAGAGAGATGAGAAGCATCATTGTGGCACCTTAGTTCATTGATTGCTTTCTCATATGTGCCTTGACTGGGGGGCTACAGCAGAGCAAATGACCTCTTCTTGCTCAAGCCAGTGGCCTTGAGCTCAAGCTGGTGAGCCTTGCTCAAACCAGATGAGCCTGTGCTCAAGCTGGTGACCTCGAGGTCTCGAACCTGGGTCCTCCACATCCCAATCTGATGCTCTGTCCACTGCACCACTGCCTGGTCAGGTGAACAACCATATACTTGACAAAATGTTCCCCCTGATATTTCCGGTAGCCACCTGGCGCCATACAGAATGCGATATTATTGACTGTGTTCCCTATACTGTACTTTAATTTACACCACGACTATTTTGTAAGTATCAATCTGTACTTCTCAATCCCTTCACCTTCTTCACCAGTCACCCAATTCTCCCTTCCCACTGGCAACCATCCGTCTGTTTTCTGTATCAATGAGTCTGTTTCTGTTTTCATTTTGCATTTTTAGAGAAAATAAAATTAGGTAGTATAACCATTCAGCTTTAATTTATGAAAGCATTCCCAATCAGCCCCGATGTCTCTACTGTCCATCTCTAGTTTCATCAGCCTAACGCTCTTCCCTTCTATGAAAAACTTCTCTATTCCAACTAGCATGTTGGAGCAGGGATGTCCTATCTTCTTGGCCCTTTTAACAAGAGGTATAGATATCAGATGGAAGTTAAGCTAATCAGATCTCTCCCCTGCACAAGGAACACGAGAAATAGAAATAACAAAGCCCTAAACCTTTGTATTTGTAAAGCAGAGACATGTGAGTTTAGGAAGTTATTGGTGGCCATGTTTTCTATTTAGTAAAGCAAGCCAATCTGAATGAAGGAGAAAGACAGAGAAAAATCAGAGGTGAAAACAAAGGAAGGAAGGGAGGGAGGCAAGTAAAGGAAACAGAGAAATTAATTGACATCCAGCATTCAAACCGTTTCTACCTGTCCCTGGAACTTACCGTTCCCAAGTTTTGTCAAGAGCTGAAAACTGTTGCTTTTCCCTACAACTTGTTTGAGTTGAATTCTGGCACTTGCAACCACAAGATAGATCTCTGACTAATGCACAATCTCTAGTCAACCTTCATGCACGTGGGTTGGGTGAGAGCATGAGTTCCCCACCTCTGAACATATTTAAGAAGGGTCTGCACAATGCCAATAGGACATGAGTTTCATTAAAGTGATCTTTGAATTGAGTTGGAGGTTCTGATCAAATCTAAATTCTAGGAGACCTGTAAGATAGCCAAGAGTCAAGAATTGCTTGTTATTTGTGCCTTGCTCAATTCAGCAGGGGCCATTTGCTTCATTATCTCTCCAGATCCACTCACATGCGATGTAATCTGTTGACAGTCTACTTCAAGACCTCTTGGGGGTATTTTACAAGCACGCTAATAATAAATATAAGAGGGTGGCAGGGGAATATACCTTTGTTTCCATGCCAAACTGGCCCAGTGTGCAATTGGGGTTGTAGTTTGGGTCCATAGCCAGGAAGACTCAAAGCTACCACTCAATGGTGAACCCGGCCAACCTTACAACTGTGACCTCCAAAAGAGACCCAAGAGGCTAGTGTGGTCACTTCACTTTCCTAAAACCTCTGAGCCTCCAGAAAGTTATCTTCAGTAAACAAGGAAACCCAGACCATGTATCTACTCACGCCCACATCCATCCCATTACAGAAGCCCACACACACCCTCCTCAACTTCAACCCACTCAAGATAAGGAAGAGTTTTTGCTGTCTTAAAGATACTATACATCATAACGACTTAAATAGTTGTAGAATTGGGCACCTGAAAACTGTATAATTATGTTAACTAGTGCCACCCTAATAAAGTCAATGAAAAAAGAATTCAAAGAAATACACAAGAAGAGTTTACCACAGGTCACAGCCAAGCATTCTAAAGTTTCTGATCTCTATGGAATCACAACAGACTGACTTTGTATTATAGGGCAGACTGACTCCAACGGTTTGCAGACCGGCTTCTTTTCTAATATGAAATGTTTATAAAATCCTCCCGATTTGCTGGTCATTATTTCCAGAGATGAGGTGAGTGGACTGCTTTGAATACATTTTTGATACATGAAGCAACAATCTCCCCAGAGCTGTCTACTTTTTGGTAACTTAAGAACTGAACATGATACTGACCACAGTTACGTCTATGCAAAAGTGGCAGAGAAATCCTGAGGTTGTCACAGCAGTCACATGGCGTCCATAGCAGTCACATGGCATCCATAGCAGTCACATGGCGTCCATAGCAGTCACATGGCGTCCATAGCAGTCACATGGCGTCCACAGCAGTCACATGGCGTCCACAGCAGTCACATGGCATCCATAGCAGTCACATGGCGTCCACAGCAGTCACATGGCGTCCACAGCAGTCACATGGCGTCCATAGCAGTCACATGGCGTCCATAGCAGTCACATGGTGTCCATAGCAGTCACATGGTGTCCATAGCTGTTAAAGATCATGGCTGAGTCAAAGTGCAGCACACCGATGTTCTCCCAGCCTGGGCACTCCTGAGAAGATCCAGCTATTGGACCTTCACCAAGGACTGTTGTTCTACCAAATAGGCTGAGCTCCAATAACTCTCTCTCTTGCCCAAGACAAACTCTTAATATTTTTATTCAAAATCATACCAGTAAGTGCTCATGTGTTGACTCTCCAGTATCCCCCACAAAACCTGTTACCTCTTTGGGAGTAGACCTATGTCTTTACTCATCTCTGAATGTGACGATCCTTTCTAGGACTTCTAGGTGCTTGTAAAGCCAGAAGCCAGGGCCACCATCACAGCAGCCTGACCCATGCAGGTTTGCACTGGATTCAGACAGTCGGTAAAGAAACAACGGAGCCAAAAACTGGTGGGCCATCATCTTTAATCCTAGCTTGTACCCGGTGGGCAAGTAAAAACACACACTGGGCTCCAAAACCCACTCATTCAATGCTCACAAAGCTACTGACTTATCCGGGTTTTCCTAAAATCAAAGGTTTCTAGCTCACCAGCTTTATTCACCTCTGTTCCCCATTTCTTTCTCTCTGCCCAAACTCTGCACAAACTGGCTTTTCCTTCAGCACTCTGCCATCTTGGCTGCTTCTCCTGGCCTCCTCCACGTGGCCTTTCTCTGTTCTCCTCTCTAATGCTAATCTCAGGAACTGAGAGAGCAAGCACCTGGTCTGCCCCACTTTATAGTGCAGAAATCAAAACCTTTAATCCAATATACAAAATAGGGAAGTCTCTAATACAGGGGTCCCCAAACTTTTTACACAGGGGGCCAGTTCACTGTCCCTCAGACCGTTGGAGGGCCGGGCTATAAAAAAAATTATGAACAAATCCCTATGCACACTGCACATATCTTATTTTAAAGTAAAAAAACAAAACGGGAACAAATACAATATTTAAAATAAAGAACAAGTAAATTTAAATCAACAAACTGACCAGTATTTCAATGGGAACTATGCTCCTCTCACTGACCACCAATGAAAGAGGTGCTCCTTCTGGAAGTGGGGCGGGGGCTGGATAAATGGCCTCAGGGGGCCGCATGTGGCCCGCGGGCTGTAGTTTGGGGAACCCTCCTCTAATACAAAGTCACTTATCTGAGGCATGATGGGATTGTACTACCCCACATCAAAAAGGGTGAGAAAGGCTTAGTCCTAAAACCAAGCCCCAGGCTACAAGGTTCCTGCCTGCCCACAGCCCACCCCCAACACACATTAATATCACCTGGGCGATGGGCTTCCACGTGGGCAGCGCCATCTTTAACAAAGTGAGCATAATATATTTTATCTGCCCAACAGTGCTCAATGTTGATTTTTAATTAAATCATAATATCAGAAAGGATTTGCACTCAAGCTAGACCTGTATCCAGAGTGTGCTAAACCAGTGGGCAGCAAACTTTTTCTGTAAAGGATCAGATGGTAAATATTTTCAGCTTTGCTGGCTGTAAAACTTCTGTTGCAAAAACTCAAGTCTGCCATAGACACACATAAATACATAAAAGAGCCTATGTTCCAGTAGAATTTTATTTCTGAATACTGAAATTTGAATTGGATATCATTTTTACATGTCACAATATATTATTCTTAAAAATTTGTCTCAACCACGTAATAACACAAGCACTGTTCCGAGCTTACAAGCTGTACAAAGAAAAAAAAGGGTAGTAGACTTCAGTTTCTGCTTTGACTATAAAGAGCTTGAAAATTATCACTCCCATCCTCAAAGAAAAAGCTGAAAAACTGAAAATCAACAACTTTTCTTTGTCCATTAGAGAATTGAGGTCATAGAGCAAACCACCACCTCAAGAACTGGAGAGGCAGGCAGAGACAGAGAATCACGTCTTACTAGGAGCAGAAACTCTGTTGGAGCCAGCATCATTTGGTAGGAATACTTAAAGTTGTAATTATCTGATTACCCTTTAATACTAATGCTTGGAGACTGAGCTTGGCCTAGCTTGAGGGATTAAAAACTCCCAGAGGCCTCGCCTTGAGGGAGCCCACACTCTCCTGAGTTTGACCTTCAGGAGCTCCATCAGGTTCTCACTGTGTAGATTAGAGAAAGCCCTTTTATGCTTCAGACTGTTCGTTCTCCTTAACAAGATCTGCTCTCAAGGAAAACTATTTTACCAGAGCATCAACTACTGGGTTTTTATCAGCACCTTCCCAGCCCAGAGATGGGAAACACCCAACTCTAGCCTTCCAGTCTCCCTGTCTCACCTAATGGGTAAGAAAAAATGTCTGAGAAACACTTGGGAATAATTTTATAGAGTCAAATTTATTTATTTTCATCTTCTGCATATAAAAAAAACCATAAACAAGGTCAAAATTTAATTGGGAAACACATTAGCAAGGAATGGGAGGATAATTTCCTTAAACTATCAAACACCTATGAAAGTTAATCAACCCAACAGAAAAATGGGCAAAGAATATAAACAGGTAAAGACTCTTAAATCTACAATGATAGAGATTCACTAAGGACCGAGACCTGGAGATCAGATAAAGGAGTGCTTACCCCCACACACACCTCGCCCCCCCCATTAGTAGGCTCCTGTATAAGAACAGGGGGTTACACCTGAAAAGAACTTCGAGGCTCAGACCTGATAAAGGAGTCTCTAGGGAAACCCAAGACAACAGGAAAGAGAAAACAAGGACGTAGTGGAAATGTAGGCACAGTGACAGCTAACAATAAATACAGCCTAACACCTAGGAAGATGATTTAAAAAAAATAAATGATGGTGGACCAGAACCGGCCCATAGGCCATAGTTAACCCCCCCCCTGTGCCAACTCTAAGTTGGTTTCAGCACCCTTACACTGGCTCACACCCCCTTCCCCAGAGGTTCCAGGCGCTCCGACACCCACTCTCAGTGTTAGCAGTCGGAATCGTAGGCCCAGATGGGAAAACTGGCCGAGACCCTGTCCACAAGGGAGAATGATGGATGACTGGTAGTAGACTGATCCAACCACACATAGTTCTTCTATTTTTAGACATTTTTAATTCTTTTCTACAGCACATAAAATTTAGAAAGGAAAAGAGGAAACTTGGAACACATTCCATTACCTACACATATCAAATATTTTTAATGAAAGAGATCTCTTTCAGACCTTTTCCACATACATATACGGGTGCTCATAGAGTAGAAGCAGCTGGAGTGGACTTTTTTTGTCATCATGTCCGAGACATTTTCCACACTGCTGGACACTATTTACCGTTAGAAGTTTGAATAGGTATAGGACACCCTGTGAAGCAACCAGAAGCTTTTAAGGGAAGTGTTTCTTTTTATCGAAATGGTAACTCAGACCACGATGCAGGACTCATATAAAGGCTGGGTTTCAGCTACCCTTGCTGCTATGGTTTGAATATGTCCCCCCAGATTTGTATGTTGAAATGCTAATTCCCAATGTGAAGGTATTAAGAGGCGAGGCCTCTGGAAGGGGCGCAGGTCACGAAGAGGGTGCCTTTATGAATGAAATTATCACTCTTAGAAAAAAAGACCCAAGAGAAATTCCTTGCTCCTTCCTGATCTTGGACTTCCCACCTCCCAGCTTGTGAGAAATGCATTTCTGCTGTTAACAAGGTATCTAGTCTGTGACATTTTATTATAACATCTGGAACAGCCTGAGATACATGTCCTTCCACTCACAGATTGCTGGTTCTTAATGAAAAATAAAACCACTGCAAAAGAACCCAAACAATTCTTCACCAAAACATCTGATACATGGGCAAAAACAACCTGTTTTACTCAACTCCTCAGAAGCTTTCCACTTTCAGAGGGATAATACCCATGGAAGCCACCACCACAATGCAGTCCAGAGAACCGAATATGATTACTTGGTATGGTGTGCCCTGCCTTGACTGTCAGGACTGATTTTAGTGAATTTCAAGAGTCACATAAAAGAGCAGTATGAGCACCCGCTGGCATGGGGCATGGGACCCAGCAGCATGTCTATAAATGTCTTCCCTGTTACTACAGCTCTGTTCACTGACAAAGGGCCTGCTGTTCTCCACTCACAGCGGGGCCGGCAAACAGGCACTTGATGGGGGTGGCGGTTCTGCAAAGCTGGCAGAACGTTTACCCAGCTGACACCAGGCAGGAAACCCATTTCCTTTATCCCCTAATCGGGGTGAAAATAGGGGCCGGGTCATGAAAGGCTGTACATTAGGATCTGATCCCAGGCTGTCATCTCTTGTTACCTGCATGAAAGATGGGGATTGTGTGGGTTTGGGGGTGGGAGCCTCAACCTGACTTCCCAATCCAGCTGCTATTCATCCGGAGGCTCGTTGCCAACAGAACTCACTTTGCCATATGTGCTGTTCATTCTCTAGTTTAGATGATAATCTAGAGCTTGTTCAGGGTGCTTTTGGCCTATTGATCTGGCAGTGACTCTTATTAGCATTTTGTCTCCATATATCTGTGCAACCTGAGGCCATGGTCTTTGGGACCAGGTACCTTTTTAACCTTTGTTTATGCCCCAGAATCGAATACAGGGTTCAGTATAGCTGGGTGCTCAATGTGTTTGCTGAGAGAAAGAAATATGCTTGGCAGTAGAAGTTTTCCTGAACGGGATAATATGAAAAAGAGCTAATATTTACTGAGCATTTCACTTTCAAGTGTGCCTATCAACGAGCCCGTGGAGTCGGTCGTGTTAGTATCCCTGTTTTAGAGACTGGGAAACTGAGGCTCAGAGATATGTAGCCAGGCACAGAGCTGGGACTGTACTAGCCCCTCTGATGCCAGGCTCACACTCTTGGCACTACACAGAACCATCTCAGAAACAGCTGCCTCTAGTGCAGTGGGCACGACTGCCAGGGAAGTCTGTCGATACTTAGCCGGTACGCATGCTCAGATCCCATTGCTGTATCAGTGTGCTGATTGTCCAGGAACTGCTCGGCAGTGATGCCCATTGTAAAATGCAAAACTCGTCTTGAAAAGCAACAGAGGACTGCAGAAATGAGGAATGCAGGCTTCCTGGAATACTCAAAAGAATGATTCACTTACTAAGACACAAAGAAAAAAAGAAAAAAAAACACATAACCCTGCAATAAGCAGCTGACTCCATTGTTGGACTCTAATCGTTCCAATGGTCTTTCTCTCTGGGCTACCGGAAATTGGCTTCCTTGTAATGCAGTTTGGCTGGTCGTCTTGTCCTAACAAAACTGACATACTTCTTCTTGATCACCAGCAGGCTGATAATCAGGGGCTAGTTCCCAGTCTTTCTATATTTGTTTTAGACACCGAAAGGCATACTATTAGTACCACCTGTTTTTAGTGCATAAAATGTATAGGTCATTTTAAAACAATGCACCTTCAACAACATAAACCACAGATGGTTCAAGATGTAAATTTCTATAATAAAACCAAAAATATCAGAGGAAAAATGACCTTTAAAAAGAATCATGAAGTAGGTAAGATAGGTTTTTCTACATATGATATAAAACCTGAATTTTACTTAAGAAAAAGACTAATCAATTCAACTATGTAAATTTTTTTTAAATTTCTGCATAAGAATACCATTAAACAAAGTCAAAAAATAAATGGGAAATACATCTGCAACTAAGGAAAGGCAAATTTCCTTAAACTATAAAGAACACCCAGAAGAGTTCATCAAACCAACAAGAATGGGCAAAGAATAGAAACAGGAAAAGACATTCACAGGCTGTATAATCTACAAAATGTTGATCAACCGTGTTCACTTTGGCAGTGCACGCACAATATGATACTCAGCCTCACTCAAAATAAGTGAAATGAAAATCAAAGCTACAATGCTGGGTTTTTTAATTGATTAGATGAGCAAAGATCAAAATGTTTGATAACACAATGTAATGGGTAAAGTAGGAGGGAAAACACATTCTCCGAACTTTGCCAGTGAAGAGGAGACTGCACAGCCCTTCCAGAGAGTAATCGCACGCTATTCCAGAAGTCCTAACTCCACATACCTTTAGAGCCAAGAGAAATGTTAATTCTTGGAGCACTTTTACACAGATACAAAATGACATATTTCTAAGACTATTCATTACAGTCCTGCTTGTGACCGAAAAATATTAGAAACTCCCTAATGTTCATCCAAAAAGGTGTGGTTAAATAAATCGTGGTATACACAAACTCCTCAAGAAAATAAACAACGGCACATTCATGCTGTGACTTACTAGGCTGCTGTTAACAGGCATGAGGCAGTTTCTCCAGCAAGACTTGGAAAGCTCCAGGAGTTATTGTCAAGTGATATAACCAATATGCGGGCAATGTATCTAGTATGGTCTTATTTGCTTAAAACACACACACACACACACACACACACACAAAGAATGCATACCCATTACCTATGTAAATGCAGAGACTGCATCCAGAAATCTATACAAAATCCTAAGAGTGGTTAACATTAGTAGTTGCTTCTTGGAAAGGAGGTTAATGGCTAGGAGCCAACGGTAGGAAAAAAAAATTACTTTCCCCTTGTACTTCTTGGGTACCTGTTGAATTTTTTTAACATATTTTTATATGGTCAAAAAAATTAATAAATCCCCTTCAATAATCTCTAGCCACCCTTAATTGCCCCTGTGACTTCTAAACTCAATCTTTCAGAGAATACATATCAGGTAGAACCTACAAAAGAAAGCACCGCGGTCATGTCTGGACCTCAGCCCAGGCCCTGCCCAGCTGGAGTGAACCTACTTGAAGGCAAACTGATAAAGATAAGTGTAGAGTTTCATATGTCAGGCATGAAGTACCCATTCAGGAAAACCATCAGTCACTTGGACAGATAATTTGTTGCCTCCTAAATATCAATTCTCTCTTTCTTCATTAATATATATTAGAACCTCTGTTTTTCTTGGGGTGGCTAAATACCTACCTAAAAAGAAAACCACATTTCCCTGACTTATTTC
Organism: Saccopteryx bilineata; assembly: GCF_036850765.1. Lineage (NCBI taxonomy): Eukaryota > Metazoa > Chordata > Mammalia > Chiroptera > Emballonuridae > Saccopteryx > Saccopteryx bilineata. The sequence goes on along the minus strand of NC_089492.1, from coordinate 15,853,982 downwards.
TAGGGAGTGGTGAATGGGATGAGATATAGGCAGAATTTATGGGCAGAGAGTCTAAGAGGGCTTTTAATTCTTTTTTTTTTTTTTTCTTGTATTTTTCTGAAGCTGGAAACTGGGAGGCAGTCAGACAGACTCCCGCATGCACCCGACTGGGATCCATCCGGCACGCCCACCAGGGGGCGATGCTCTGCCCATCTGGGGCGTAGCTCTGTTACAACCAGAGCCATTCTAGTGCCTGAGGCAGAGGCCACAGAGCCATCCTCAGCGCCTGGGCCAACTTTGCTCCAATGGAGCCTTGGCTGCAGAAGGGGAAGAGAGAGACAGAGAGAAAGGAGAGGGGGAGGGGTGGAAAAGCAGATGGGCGCTTCTCCTGTGTGCCCTGGCCGGGAATTGAACCCAGGACTTCTGCACGCCAAGCCGACACTCTACCACTGAGCCAACCGGCCAGGGCTAAGAGGGCTTTTAAAAAGAGATACCTTAGGTGGAAGAAGTGTCTTTTCCTGTTGCCCTTCTGTTTCCTGTGACTTGGACTGTGGATATAATGGCTAGAACTTCAGCAGCTATTCTGTGACCTTGAGCATGAAAGGAAAGTGCTATGGTTGGTAGAACTTAAAGAGGGAAGGCTTTGAGTCCTTGGTAACTTCATGGAGCCACCCCTGGACCACCTATGTCTGGACTTCCTGTAAGAAAAACCCTTAATTTCCCTAACCTGTGGTAGCACAATGGATAGAGCATCGACCTAGAATGCTGAGGTCGCCAGTTTGAAACCCTGGGCTTGCTGGGTCAAAGCACATATCAGGAGTAACTACTATGAGTTGATGCTTCCTGCTCCTCCTTCACCCCTTCTCTCTCACTCTTGCTCTCCTCTCTGTAAAATCAAAAGATAAAATTTTTAAAAATAAACCCTTCATTTTTAAAGCTATTATAGTCAGATCTCTGTTACTAAGCAGGCATATAGAGAGCCTAAGTATACATTCCTTTCAAAAATTATTCAGTATTCAGCAGACATCTAAGTATCTACTTTAACAAGGCTTTATACTGGCACTCGGGACTGTGAAAATGACAAGGACATGGGGCCTGCCCCGGGATATTGATTGACCAAGTTCTGAATAACTATTGAGAACAGGGCTCCCGCTTCCCTTTGCCCTCCCCCTCTTTCCTCCCCCATCCATCCCTCCCTCCCTCCCTCCCTCCCTCCCTCCCTTTCCTTCCTCCCTCCCCCCTCCCTCCCTCCCTTTCCTTCCTTCTTCCCTCCTCCTCCCTCCCTCCCTGCCTCCCTTTCCTTCCTTTTCCCTCCCCCTCCCTCCCTCCCTTTCCTCCCTCTCCCTCCCTCCCTTCCTTCCTTCCTTCCTTCCTTCCTTCCTTCCTTCCTTCCTTCCTTCCTTCTTTCCTTCCTTCTTTCCTTCCTTCCCTCCTTCCTTCCTCTTTTGAAAGTTAAAGGGCCTATTGGGAGGGAAGGAAGGCTCACTACTATGGACTAGTGTTTTACCTACATTCCATCACTTAATCCTCACAATAATGAGATTATTCCCACTTTTGCAGATGATGAAATTGAGGCTCAAAAAGGATAAATAATTGATCCAAGCTAATAAATAGCAAAGCCTCGATTCTAATCCAGAGATGAATGATAACAAAGCTCATACTTCCCACATCAATTTATCTCTGTATTTCAGTTTTTGTTCCCTGTGTTTCAGAATGATGCTCTTTGGCACCTCAAGTTTCAGATCTATTATAACATCGACTATACCATTTATCAATGTAAAACCACCCGCTCTCTTGATTAAATACTTTTTGCCTCATATTGTTTTACATTTATTATCTTTTTATTATTAGATCATTTAACCCATATTTGAGCACCAACTCTACACTGGCAATACCAAAGTGAGTAATAAGACATAAAGTCTGTCTTCAAGGCAATTATAGAAGATATTAAGTAATAAAATACTGTACCATGCAATAATTGACTAGACAATTTTTATTCAGTGGGTAATGAATGCAAATTACTGCATATGGCTTCATAATCAACTTTAAAATATTTTATGCTTTAGCAGAAGAACTTAAACCTATGTATTCGCCATAATGCACACACTTGGGGTTTGTTGTTGGTTTCATTTTCTGGCTTTTTTTCATGCTGCTTTTTTTTAATATAGCCTATACCCACTTAGAAGACAGACATCCTATTTTTAATTATACAAAGGGTTATCATAGTTTTTTCCACAAACTCAAAAGATCTTATTTAGCTAATCTAAACAAAAAAGTTTGAAAAGTTTTAAAGATGAACAGACACTTAGTGCTCATACGTCTCCTCCCTCCATTTGCCTCCGTTATCCGGCCTTTATTCATTTATCTGGGTTTTCAGCCCCAGTCACTACCTTGTATTTTTTTTTTAATTCTCTTTTAAGACCCTTTCTTGTCCTCTGTAGTCTCACTGGTTTCCATAGTTACAGCAATTATTAGCATCAGCTCTTAGGTTGGCCATAAGTATTTTTATTCACCTGACCTTGGAGTTCAAGCCAAGCTGGATGATGATTCTCTGGGGATCCCTGCCTTGGGTGGGAAGCCAGAATAAACTGCTTCTGAAATCCTTTCCCACTCCACTGCGCTCTGTAACTGTACATAGTGTCTGCAGACTGTTCATACACACATCATGCTTATATATCTCCATAATACACACAGTTTGCGTGTTAGATGTGTTACTTGGCTTGCTAATCCACTCTGTAGACCTTGAAAACCCTAACCACAAAAAACAAGAACATAAACAAAAAATTTAAAAGGCAGTAGAAAGGCCTAGTGATATAGCTGTTTAAAACACAGGCTATCCAGCTAGACTATCTGGGTTGAAATCTGGGCTCTGACCTATTACTCTGTGATTGCAGGCAAATCACTTAGCATCTCTGTGCCTCAGCCTGTTCATCTGTGCAATGGGGGTGATAGATCCTCGGAGGCTTGTTGTGAGCCCTCAGTGTGATAACCCACATAAAGCCCTTACAAGAGCGCCTCACTAAAAGGTCTCTTCTATTACTACCTTTTGTCGGGCCTGGTTGTTTCTTGAGCCCAGTGGCATGGTTATTAACAAACTTGTAACTGCAGTTTATATCTTTCTGCAACTCCCAACACTGTAACCTCCCTCACTCTTGCTAAATTATAAATGAAGACTCAGATGAATGAACGGAAAGACGCTACTTCCCCAGAAGTCTTGCTGGGATCGCTCAGGCAAGATGGTCACAACCCAGCCAAGCAGCGCTACCTTTCTGGGGCCTGAATTATTTAACTGCAACGGCATCCCATTGGTTTGTGATCTTCCCAAGCGCCAGATCGTGCTTTTGATGTTTATGTGCACAGCTAGAAAGAAAGGTGGATGCTGCTGTCTGTGAAACTTGCACAGCAAAGGGTGGCCAAGCCAGGAACTGAGACTGTCTCACTTGTACATGATCACACCATAGCCACCCATGGACCACGCTGTCCTCACGCTGCTCAAGTTCAAGCAAAATAGCTCCAACCACTAGCCCCCTGGCCATGTGCCAGTACCTGAAAGCCAAGAATGATTGACGCATGGCATCCCACTGCATTCTTCGACCTCCTCCCATTGAGAAGTACAGTCGATTTCTTTTCCTCTTTAATATGGCTGGGCTCTGAGGCTGTTCTGACCTATAGAGCATGTGGCAGAAATTATGTGTGGCACCAGCTTCTGGGCTTAGACCTGAGAGATTGGCAAGTTCGACTTCTTGTCTCTTGAAAAGCTCGCTCTGGGGGATACCAGCAGCCCTGTAAGAAGGCCGACTCTCTGAACCCACCATGCTGGGAGGAAGCCCAAGCTAGCCACAGGGACAGGACTCAGGGAGAGAGCTGCTCAGAGAATGCTCACCTGTTCTAGCCATCTCAGCCTGGATTGCATAAATGTGATTAAAGCCCTCAGATGCTTTATAATTGCACTGAAACAATATGAAGAGACCCAAAAAAGACTGCTCAGCTGAGCACATTAACCCCTGAATTGTAAAAAAGAATAATACTTTTCTTGAAGTTACTAAGCTTTGGATGGTTTGTAACATAGCAGGCAACCAGAACATATGAAATGCCTAGCAGAATACTCAATATATTCCTGATGTATGATGTGATTATTATTATGTGATTTACCCAAACTCACATAGCAAATCTGCTATTGGGTAGGGCCCACTCCTTGCTAGGTGCTCTCTCTTCTACACAAAGTTGTTCTCACTCATGCGTGGGCAGTGGGTTATAACCAGCCATTATATTTTGTGGGAGACACTTCCCTGCACCCGGGCTGTCTTTTCCATCATGACATGTATTTCTCTTCCTACCTGTTTATGTCTATAACTATTTCATCATCTAACTCTATAGTAATCACTCTTGCTATGCCTTTCCTATTAACCGGACATTGCCAGGTGGCTTTTCCTCCCAGCATACCTTGATCCTGGTAGAGGGATGAACACAAAGAGATGAGAGAAACAGCCACCATTCCCTTTGCAGAAAGTGAGGTCAGTGGGAACCCTGTCCTTACCTGCCCTCTATCCCGGGCTTCATGGTATGAGCTATGCTTAATAATAGAGTATTTCTTTGCCCCATTTTGAGTACTTACTGAAAAATTGGACCTTCCAACAATTTAGCCTTCAGTATCAAAATGGAGACTATAAATCCTGTGTGCAAGAAACACCTCTTAAAAAACAGACTCTAGGCCCTGGCCGGTTGGCTCGGTGGTGGAGCGTCGGCCTGGCGTGCAGACGTCCCGGGTTCGATTCCCGGCCAGGGCACACAGGAGAGGTGCCCATCTGCTTCTCCGCCCCACCCCCTCTCCTTCCTCTCTGTCTCTCTCTTCCCCTCCCGCAGCCGGGGCTCCATTGGAGCGAGGATGGCCCGGGGGCTGGGGATGGCTCTGTGGCCTCTGCCCCAGGCGCTAGAGTGGCTCTGGTCGCAACATAGCGATGCCCAGGATGGGCAGAGCGTTGCCCCCTGGTGGGCAGAGCGTCGCCCCCTGGTGGGCGTGCTGTGTGGGTCCCGGTCAGGTGCGTGCAGGAGTCTGTCTGGCTGTCTCTCCCCGTTTCCAGCTTCAGAAAAAAAATGCAACCCCCCCCCCCCAAAAAAAAAACCAGACTCTAAACTATGAGATCTCTAATGTAAATCAGCCATGCTTATTTTCATAAGCAGTTTATTTCTGGTACCACTCTTTCTCTACACTTAACTTTATCTGGGGAATGGCAAGGACAGACAGAGGTGTGGAGTAATGATCTAAGAATGTTAACAGGAAGAGTCACTTTGGATCGACTATTTTCAGACTGTTCATTCAATGGAAGGGCGACAGAAGCCATGTGGGGAGGTCAGGCAGCCTTGACAGCTCCGTGATGTTGGGTCTGTGGCTGGACTCAAGTAAGGCCAGCATCCCCAGGAAAGGAAACTCTTCTGTCCCAGAGGGAGGTGAACGAGGTTTTGGGAAAAGAGAAAGGCCCAGGGACCCAGTCAAAAATTAGAATCTCAGAATCTGGAAAAGGAGACAAAAGAAGACAGGAATTAATGGACTTAATGAAAACTCTGGGCAGTGTTCTCTTTCAGTATCCATTCTTTCTGTTACCCAAAGGGTGGGGAAACAATTCTTCCTCAGGAACTATGCTCCCCAAGAATTTCTGCACCTGTATGAAAATAAGAAAAGGAAGATTTTTGCGAGGAGATGGCTAAGGAATTTCTTTTGTATTAGATCATGAGTGTCTACACTTTCTTCGCCAAGAAAGTGATCAAAACTAAAGCTTATGTAAATGTTAGTGGAATACGCCTACATTTCTGCTTAGTGGCAATGGGCTTAGAATGAGGAAGCCCTTAATTGGTTTCTGTTTTCTTCTCAGTCAGGAATCATTTTCAACTCCAGGGCCTGAGTTGAAAACAATGGGAAATTATGCTTAAAACAAAATAAGACTAGACCTCCTTTCCTTTGAATCTTAACCCCAAACACAGAGCTTTCATCAAGCTCTTTAAACAAGTTTATAGCAGAATTTAGCCTGACTCACAGAAATCTTCCAAAACATGCTGCTCTTACGAGTTCTTTTGGGAAACAATACATGTTTTTATCTCTGTCTTGTCAAGAACCAGCTCAGATGTGAGGTTAGGGGCACACTTTTTAAAAAATGTATAGTACAACAAAGAAGGCAGATCAATGTCCCCTGGTATCCAATACCACTGGAGTCACTGATAAGAAAATGAGAAGGGTGAGGGACACCAAAAATTATGTGTGGCCCCCTCCCCCCCCCAAGACAGGACAGAGGAGACCACAGACCTTAAACTTAGAGACTTGGGTCCAGAGAAGAAATGGAAGCTCTGTGGTCTAAAGCAGCAAGCATTATTTTAAGGCCAGAGAGGACCCTGGAGGAAATGAGAGGAGAAGAGAGAGGGAGGGAAGTGGAAAAAAAGGCCCTGCCACCAAGGAAACCCGATAGTGACAGCGTTTGTTAGAAGCACCACATGGGTGCCACTGTTGGTGGCAGCAGCATCACTCACAGACCAGGGGAGAAGACAGTCCCCATCCTTTACACAGTCCCACAGAGGTTACACATGCAGAATAATCATCATCATTTCTTTACAAACTAATAAGGCAACAGGAAGTGAGATTTAGGAGCTATCTGAATGGACTTGGGGTAATAAAAGGAAAGCTTCTTAGAGGAGCCTCTTTTGAATGGGTTCCCGAAGGCACCTGGTCTGGATACAGGACTAGGGCAGGATCTGGAAGAAGCCTGGACCATGCTGTTAGCTGCAGTACAGATCTAATACCTCAGATGAAATGCTCTTGGCTTGATCCACTTGAAGAAAATGAGTTCTGATTGCTTATTCTGTGTTTCACGGTTGTAGCTGAGGACGCAAGTGTGAGTAAAGCGGTCCGATCCTTTAGCAATCCTCAAAGTAATAGGGGGAAAACCATGTGACCAATAACTGTGATACAGGGGACGGGAAAGGCGGGAAGTGGGGGTACCATATATCCCCATGTATAAGATGCACACTTTTCTGAAAAATTTGGGGTCTAAAAACTGGGTGCATCTTCTACAGTGATTGTAGATTTTTTTTACTTGCATTTCCTGCTTTTTCATGCTTGATTTTGTGCTCATTGTTGTCGATGAGTAAAATCTGAGTTCAATAACTTTGTGTGATACATTTTTTTTTTTCAAATTTTGGGTCCCAAAATGAAGGTGCGTCTTGTACATGGGGAAATACGGTAATTACAGCCAGGATCCACTGCATGATTACTGTGTGCCAAACCTGACAACTTTACACGTGTTTAATATTCTAAGGCACCCTGTGAAGTAGGTGCTATAATCCCACAGATGAGAACATTAAAGGAGAGTGATTTGATCCAGCAAAGGTAAGTGTTTAAGGTCACTGAGCTAAGGAAGTGGCGGGGCTGGGCTTTAAAGCCAGGTCGTTTGGAATTGGCGCCATATTCTTTTAACCACTACGCTACATCTCTACAATTTGCTGTGGGAAGGAAACTAATATTTACCGGAAACAGTGCTATTCTGTCTCATTCTCTCAATGATTCTTTGAAGTCAGCCCTGTGTCAATGTTATAGCTGAGGCTCGTGAGAGTCAGAGTGGGACAGATTCTCAGGATCTGTTTGACCTGACTCAAAGCCTTTCTAAGTAAACCCTACTTCAGGTAGAAAGATGAAGCCGCCACCAACGAATTGGGAGTTCTCAAAAGAATCAATAAAAGGGGGCAGTGTTGAGCTGAACCCAGAAGAAAGAGCAAGACGTGATCAGTTGCAAAAGGCGATTCCAGGTGGTCTGACTCACCCTGGAGCCAAGAGAGAGAGGCGTCCATTCAGGAGGGCGCCCCAGGGAGGCACGGACAGACACGCGGGGTGGATGCAGGGGGTTCATCACAGGGCTGCAGCCAGGATGTGCAGGACCATGTGTAAGGGTACAAATGCGATCCTCAGAGTCTGGGAGTCCTCAAAGGTTTTGAAGAAGGAGAACGGCACAATCAGCTCGGCATTTCAGACAGATGTCCCTGGCAGCCGTGTGGAGTCAGGAGTGACGGGCAGGCAGCGATTGGATTCTCAGACATCTAGGTGGCAGAACTGACAGGACACCTGAGCGGCGGCCCGCGTGCAGGATGAATCCAAGGGTTTCCCGCTCGGGAGCCTGGGGGCAGATTATGAAAACTGAAGAGGAAGAGTGGGTTTCGAGGGGGAAGTGGTACATTCAATCTTTTCACATTGAGCTTGAAAAGCCTTTGGCACAGTGAGTGGTGCTGTCCACGAGGCAGCTCGAAGATAATTTGAGAATGCCAGGGAAAATACGGAGTTGAACTTTTGTCATATTGCATTTATCTAAAACCCAAAGAAAAAGAAATAGTAAGAACAGGATGAGGCCGGTAAATAATCACTCCAGCTTAGTTTGTGTTTTTCCGTTTTGGGAGGATAACGGGGCTGTCTGTTTGGATTTTCTCCCTCTCTCTGTTCCTCATACAGCGAGATTTACTTAGAAAAGCTGGTTGCAGACTCTTAGTCCGAGTGATACCCGTCCTGCAGCAGGCTAACCACATCCCGACGGTGCCCACTGAGAGAACAAGCGGCCTCAGGTTCACTGCGGTGGTGAAATCCTGCGCTGCCCCAGGCGGGAGACTCGAGATCAAAGCTCGAAACACAAATACTGTTCCGATTAAAAGCAAATGTTCTGCTTTTGATGTGGGTCAACTGCTATTGTTGGTAGGAACAATGCAGTAGTGTAGCAAGAAGATAGAGCAGTATGTGTAAACCAGGAGGCACTCAATTAAAAATAAATAAGGAGAATGAGAGAGAGAGAGAGAGAGAGAGAGAGAGAGAAGAAGGGGGAGGAGGAAAGGAGAGAGGGAGGTAGGGAGAGGAAGAGAAGGAAGGAGGAAAAAGAAAGAACGTAAAGTGAGTCCCTGTCCTAAGGAGTAAGGACGCTGATAGGAAGGAGCCAGGTGAGGTCAGCACCTTCCACGGAGGGTCCACCCTATGGAGGAAGGGCGCAGCCCACGGGACTGAGGAGCCTCCATGCTAGTCTCGTGTGCCAGAATCTCGGTGCCTGTAGGACTTCAGGATGTCCTGTACCTTTTCAAGTCTATTCTTCTAGCTGCCTTGGGCCCCATCCAACATTTCTGTTCCACGGAGATGCTCTTTTATCCAGGCATCCGCCTTCTGTCTTCCTGAGGGAAAGGATGCCAAGGAGGGCATCTCAGCCGTTTCTACAAACCCTCAGACGTGTGAGGGCCCAGGTCCCGTCCATGTTTGAGACTCCCAGTATGTAAGAAAATTAAGAACTACCAAAGCAGGCCTGACCAGGCGGTGGCGCAGTGGATAGAGCGCTGGACTGGGATGCAGAGGACCCAGGTCCGAAACCCCGAGGTCGCCAGCTTGAGCGCGGGCTCATCTGGTTTGAGCACAGCTCACCAGCTTGAGCCCAAGGTCACTGGCTTAAGCAAGAGGTCACTCCATCTGCTGTAGCCCCTCAGTCAAGGCACATATGAGAAAGCAATCAATGAACAACTAAGGTGCCGCAACGAAGAATTGATGCTTCCCATCTCTCTCCCTTCCGGTCTGTCTGTCCCTCTCTCTGTCTCTGTCACAAAAAGAACTACTGAAGCAGGATTACACCAAAACTCTTGTATGCTTTTAAAGGTTTGTATCTCACAAATTACCTTTATTTACAACCAAAAGGAAACTTCCTTTAGGAACAATGTCAACAATCTCAGTCTGGGGCCTTTCGGAATGTGAATCTCAGGGCTTCAATGTCCCCCTCCCTGCTCTCCCCTCCTCCATCTGGTCATTTCAGAATCCCCAGCACCCCAGGCCTCTGCTCTCACGTAGCGGGTAATAAAGAAGCACCTTCCAAAGGAATACGTGCACACATGGCTGAGTAAACAGTCTGCCTGCCCTTGGGCTCTGCACACTTCACTAGGAAAATAAGATGGCAATATGGTTCTCCGGGGGCATGTGGGTTAAAGTCAGGCCCTATAATCGGGCAGATCCTCAGAAATCACCCTTCTGCTGTCAAGCTAAGAGACAGGAAAGAGAGTCTTAACTAGAAGTAGGAATAATAGCATCTAGAAACTATACTTCAGCTATAAGCATCCGATACCAACCTTCAACTGGGATACATTTCTACCATGCAAATTTAGAATGAGGAGGGATAGAACTTTTTTAAAGCCAGAGACTAGTGTCCCTGGAAAGAGCATCTGCCATGGTTTTATTCATAAATGTTTTTGAGTGCATTAGGAGAACACAGTTGGTTAAGCAAACTTTTATTCCATGAACAGATAGAAGACTCAAAATATTGAGAAACGTGTTGAATTTGGAAAAACCCCAAGATCACACATCATGTCTTGATGTTACAAGGATCTATTCCACATCCACAGGACATATATTACTTGCTCCCAGTTTTATTTTCAGCCAGTGTTTCTTGTTAAGTTTACCTACTGAGGACATCTGATTGGTGGCTGCAGAGTAGAAGCCATTTTGGAATTACAGGGGGAAAAAAAATCAGCTGCTAATTGTTGGTTTCATACACCTGATCATGGCTGGGTCGCTTCTCAGGATCTGCCACGGATATGCCCAGCCTGTGAAAAATCTGCTTCAAATCCACAGCCCTGGGAAGGAAAAAATTGCGACTCGATATCTACCTTCCTCCCAGGGTTCATGGAGAGGATTAATGAGTTAATAAGCATTAAGTACTCTGCAAGCCACAGGTGACTGGCAAACATTATTAGGACCACATTTTTCCTATTGAAGTGGTTCAGGCTTTGAACAGAAGGTTAAATCTCAGGAGAAATGTCTACATCTGACACAGGAAACGAGATGCCTGCTCTCAGGCGGTAGGCTGCCTGTTCAAATGCCCTGAGTTGTCCAGTCACTGGTGACAGGGACAGATTTAGGAAATATGAAGGCAACAGTATTTCCCAAAGCACTATTGAAAGTGAGCAAGGTAATAAGCAATTCCGATTAACGGCGGCGTCTGCAGCAGCAGCAGCAGCAGCAGCAGCAGCAGCAGAGACGCTTGTGTTAGGCTTGTTATTCCTCTCGGCTCTTTCCTGTTCTCAAGTCTCAAATTTATTTAGCTGTTTTGCGAACTACAACGCTAGTAACAAGGTCTGGTCATTGACTTCCGCCACATCCAGACTTTATGGGCACATGAACAAAACCTAGTCAAATTGCAATGAGTGCATGTGCTCGATACAACCTCAGGTGGTTTCTAAGACTCCTGTCAGCAGGGAAGATATAGAGCTATTGAGTTCATGTCAGGCTTATACATGTCTCCTTCCTATTCCCAGAACATTTCTTTCTGACACTATTTTTACTCTTAAAGGACAAGTACCATGCAATGGTTAAGAAGCTAAAACTTACGGAAGGATCTCTGATACCCCACCATGTGATATTATTCTATAGGAGCGGTTCTCAACCTGTGGGTCGCGACCCCGGCGGGGGTCCAACGACCAAAACACAGGGGTTGCCTTAGGCCCGCCGGGGTCGCGACCCACAGGTTGAGAACTGCTGTTCTACAGGGTGGGGCAAGTCAGTTCATAGTTGTGAGTATGAAACACAGTTTATTCTTGTATTATTATTCATTCATTATCATGTTACTTTCCATATGAACTGTAAATCAACTTTTGCCCCACCCTGTATTTATTTTGCAACATAAGGTACCTGAAACTCTAAAATGATCCAAGTTACCAAAAAAGGGAAAAGTTCGGAACCTGAGGCAGCAACCTCTAAATTAGAAGGTCCAATCCCTTGTTTTACCAGTGTTCTGGTGTTTCTGCGAACTTTTCATTCTCAGTACAAAGCGTTAGTCTAGAGGGCTGTGAAGAGTGGACTATAGGATGGAGAATGGAGATGCAGAAAACACTTACGAAGCTATTATAGAGCTTCAGGGGAAATACAACGACACTGAAAGAAATGAGTGGTGGCGAGAACTCAAACGTGAATTGATTTCCTGTGTGTAAGGCTTTGTGTGATGGGCTGAGCCTCTGTTGCCACACAGGGTCCCAGTCTGTGTGAACATCCAGCACACACATAAATAACCAGGACACAAATAACTTCTATGCCTACAGTGCGAATAAAATGTCCCCAAATCACAAACTGAGAGGAAACTGATTGAGACTGGATAGTCACGAAAAACTTCCCCAATAACGACATATTAAATAGGCTTTCCCCTATTTTAGAGGGAGGGAAGTTGTTCCCTGGCATCATGAGACATGCATTTGTTTGGCAGGCTCAACACCTGTCAAGTCGTTTATTCATTCAATTATTTATTTACTCATTAGGCTCTATCGTGTGCCAGGCTCCGCATGAGACCCTGGGTATATTATACTGAGTAAGCTCAGTGGGGACAGATGAAAAGTGGCAGATATGTCAAGATATGAAGTTTCATGTGGATCCTGATAGTCACTAGGGATCTCGCCAAGGATTTCTGAGCAGATAATGACAAGATCACAACGTCTATTAAGTAAAATGGTTCTGACCCAAAATAAAATTTAAAAATGTAAAATTAGAGACGATGATGACTGAGAGCTCAACTATGAAGACAATGTGACAGTCTAGAAACAGGAAGGTAAGACCCAACTAGGACAAGAGCCACGGGCACAGACAGAAGCAAACGGCATGAGCAGAATGAACAGAACTCTGCAAGCCGGGCAGGTAGAGAGACCAAGCCTTGGTTTGACTGCGTGGGTAAGTGGAGAGCACGTGAGTCTTCAACCCAATTGAAGGTACACTGGGCAGAGGTAAGTTTGAGCAGAAGAGTGAATGATGATGATTTTGGTTTGGGGCATGCCAAGTCTGAGAAATTTCTAGGTCATTCAGGCAGAAATATCAGTGGCCATTGCTGATGTTCAGGATAGAGGGAGCTGCTACAGAAAGGGATTTGAGAGTTGTGTGCCAATAAGTGGCAGTTGAAACTATGGAAGTAGAAAAGACGTAGATGACAGATGGGACCTCACCAAAGCCTACTAGACATACAGGTAGGATGACGACCTAGCGTGGCAGAATGGGAGACCAGGGAAGGGTGCTACTGTGAAGTCAACAAGGCAAGAGAGTTTCCAGAAAGAGGGCTGGTAAGTAGCAGAATGCCTGAAACACAACCCCCTCGTACATTTCTTTTCAGGCCTCCACCAAGTTTGTCCCATTAGCAGACACATCCTTTAATATCTCCTTTTAAGCCGTGCCTTCATTTCTGTCTGTGGCTGTGGTGTATATAATAGTTAAATCCGAACCTCCACTAACATCAGCGTTTTCTGTCTCCACTTTGGTGAGACGTCTAACATGATCAGGATTCAACACGGAGCAGACGTGTCAGATTACTGCAGTGGGCTCAAAGAAACCCCATGAGGTCAACATGAAGACCTTGTCAAGTGTATTTTATTGCCATTGTGGATGATAAAGAGGGTTTCTAAATCGTCAAAGTTATTTACTCAATAGCATTTCCAAAAAAATCAGATGTGCAAAAATTCTGTGTTTCCAAGAAACAGTAACGGTTTCTTCAAATCTGTGTCTTCCTCTTTGGATAACCAATTACAATCTTCTGGAAGGAGAAAACTGCAAAATCAGATCAAACTAGTGCCACAAACTGACACTATCCCAGTAGTCTGGTTAGTATCTGAGATCAAAGAATAAGGCATCTTATCTGTTAAGTATCTCTTTTATTTTTATTTTTTGAGTTGTAAGCTAACAGGATACTTTTTTCTTTATAAAAAAAAGAGCAGACAACATTTTAAGTTCCATTTTTGTTCTTAAATATACATAGACATAAAAGTAGGAAAGAGTCAAAACATAACACCTCTGGCCCAATTTGAGCTGGAGTAATTAAACCAAACTTTTTTCTCATTATCTTGGGCTGTACCCCCGTGGAAACCACCTAATCCCCATCTCCCTTTGACTGAAGCCTAAGCTCTTTTCTCAAATGAGATCTGCAGAGAATGAGATGCTTAAAGAAGCCAGTTGACCTACAGGCTATCAGGAATGTCTGCTGAATCAGTAATTCTTCACTTTAAATCTAGTAAGTGGTGAGGAGTGAAGAGATAATGTCTAGAATTGATCATCAAGGAAATGTAGCATAGGCATATTATTAAAGTTAGGGCGGTAACCACTAACAGAGCTAAATATGGAAACCGTTAGCCGTGGTTTCCTCATGAAGTGAACCGGGGATTGAGGAAGGTGGGGGTGCTGCTGAGGCAGGACACTGTGCTTTTCATTATAAGGCGCCCTGTGCTTGGCAGTTTATCTTAACCAATGGCATTTTTATTTGGATAAGATGATAGTGGGGGAAAAAAGCAATTAAATGTTGTTATTATTATGACATGAATACTTTTTTGACTTATGTCATATAGATTTCTGAACTGACATTCACAAAGCCACAAAAATACACAGAATATCTTCTGTCTTGCAAAGTAAAAGACTAAAACAAAGGTAAATTAAGTGAGCTGCCTGGATCACAGAGGTTAGAGCCAAACATCAGCTTCTCTGGTAGGTCTGTACCTGATCCACATACTCCCAAACTTTTTTGGGTTATGCATTTCACAATGCAAGGAAAGGGTTCATTCTTATTCAGGACTTTCCAGACTATGCTATAGGCCCTCCTGGAAAATCATTATATACCTAGCTCATCTTTATCAGACAATCATTACTAATGTCTGATGTTAAAGAGAGGAAGGAAATGTGAAGAACTGAGAATTTCCATAACAAAAGTCAGCCTCCAGAGAGGGCAGGGCATGGCACCCTGTGTAACCACCACTGTGGATGTGATTACATAGCCAGGTGTATCAGCTAGCTATAGCGGCTGTAACAAAATATTACCAACTGTGTAGCTTAGGCAGTTTCTCAGTTCTGGAGATCAGAAGTCCTACATCAAGGTGTTGGCAGAGTTGTTTCCCATTTATTTATTTATTTATCCAAAGTTAGAAGCAGGGAGGCAGTCAGACGGACTCCAGCATGCGTCCAACCAGGATCCACCCGGCATTCCCATCAGGGGGCGATGCTTTGTCCATTTGGGGCATTGCTCCGTTGCAGCCAGAGCCATTCTAGCACCTGAGGTGGAGGCTATGGAGCCATCCTCAGTGCCTGGGCCAACTTTGCTCCAATGGCTTTGCTCCAATGGAGCCTTGGCTGCGGGAGGGAAAGAAAGAGATAGAGAGAAATGAGAGGGGAAGGGTGGAGAAGCAGATGGGCACTTCTCCTGTGTGCCCTGACTAGGAATCGAACCTGGGACTTCCCCATGCTGTGCCGACACTCTACTGCTGAGCCAACCGACCAGGCCCAGGTTGGTTCTCTTTGAGGACTGTGAGGGAGGGACCTGTTCTGAGCCTCTCTCTCTGGCAGATGACTGCCCTCCCCTGTGTCTGTCACAAAGTCCCCTTTCTATGCGTGGCTGCATGTCCACACTTCCCCTTTTCATAATGATACCAGTGATACTGCATTACAGGCGCACCCTACTCCATGATGAGCACATCTAATAACACATCAGCAACAACTCAGTTTCCAAATCAGTCACCTTGTGAACTACTGGGGGTTAGGCCTTCAGCATATGAATGGGGGAGGGGACACAATTCAACCTGTAACACCAGAAGGTGATTAAATCCTTGTATCCTTCCCTCAAGTACTTACAGTATTTACAGTTTTTATTTTCTTCCTGGGAATGTATCCCATTAAAAGTTAAAGTAAATTAAAAAATAGTATTTGTTGGTTAGAAGTTCACTTTACATTTAATTATTTTTAAATCCTCTACCAAATAAAATGGAGACTGCTAACCATAACATTATCTCTACTAAAGGGATATATACTCCAGGAGAGTTTAGCATCAAAGAAAGAAATAATCACTTAAATTACAAATTGCGTGCGCACGCATGTGCGTGCATGCGCTCTCGCGTGAACACACACACACACACACATGTTATGTTATAAGCAGAGCAAATGTTATACAGTAGAGTCATCATCCAACAATGTAAAAGTATTCACCTGACAGCTACATTAAAAGGTTTAACTCTCAAGTGGCTAGGTCACATTTTAAGGGGTCTTGTAAATTATAACTGTCCAGTTGAATGAAGTCTGAGCACCTCACACTTGAAAATACCCATAAAAGGTTTTAATCCAATTTACTTTTTCATTATATTTACCTTTTGCTTTTCACTCAGAAAGAAAAACAAAGATAACAGGTTTCTCTTCTGTTTCCAGTCAACTCTTCCTGTCCAGGTCTTTATAGCAGGACTCTTCATGACCAGTTTCAAGATGGAAACATTTCCTCTTATTAGGTCTATCTAATCAAAGTTCTCCAATAATATGCAATTATATTTGCATAAAAAATTTTTTTTTGCAAATGTGTCTCTCTAACTTAGGACAACTATTCTGGCTTAATTTTGAAAACAAGTTCTGGCAAGAAACAAATAGAGAGTAGCAAATAGTTCTCATAAAAGTGAGTTATATAAAGTTGATGGTTTTCCAAATACACCAACTTCTCATTCCTAGTTTATCTGTTTTTACTAACTCACTTATTCACTCACTCTTCAGCAAGTCTCTCAACAACCACAGGTAAATCTCAACTTACACATGGGTTGCTTCTCTTAAATTTGTACTAACACTGTTTGAAACTGAAATACATCATTTAAAATAAAAGCAATGCTACACATGAAGACTTGGTCTTGTGTGTTCAATATATCCCTATCTAAACACAATGAGCTAATGAGAAAAAATTATATCAATACCCATAGATAAAACATAAAATAAAATGAATTGTGTTTTCTTATTTAAAAATTCTTTCTCCTTATCTCTAATCTTTTTTCAAACATTCCTTCTTTTTCCTACTTGCCCTGACGGAAGTCTGGCTTTCCCCTGAAAATACTACTTCCTTTGTAACTCTTTCTAATTCTGCCACTCCCTCAACCTCTATCCAACTTCCAGGGCAAAGGAGAAGAAAAATCAGCAAACTCTTTGTTCTCTAATGCCCCTTCCAAGTACTTGATCCCTTCCAATCTTTCAATGAATTCTGTTCCTTAAACTGTTCAGAAGTGCAGGTCATACTCATGACACCCTTCCCAGAGTTTGCTCAGAATCCATGCTGAGTGAGCACCAGGCCATCTGGTCTGAGCTCCTGGATATGGCTCCCTGGACATTGGAGAGACACCTGGCCCAAGTCATGCCAGTAGATTCCCTCGCTCAGGAATTTGGAACTGGAATATACTTGGTATAAAAGGCTCTGAAAAACGGTGTTAAAAACAGCACAGAAGGGAAGCTACTTATATTCATATTCATATTCATTCATTCATTCACCAAATATGTACTCACTGCCTTCTGCTAGCCAAGTACCATGACATGCCCTAGACTATACAGTATTTTCAAGAGGTGGCTAGTAGAATAATTTAGCTAAAGCCTAGTGTTGTTGCGGAAAGAATAAAAGTAGACCGAGGCTAAAATTGTAGCAGGTTCTAATGGCAGACTGATGATCAGAGGTTTTATCCTGCAGTTAAAATTTAAAGATTGGTGGTTCGATAAAAAAGTTTCTTAAAACATCGCTCAAGATTCATGAAAGAGTACCTCACTGGGTGTGGGGAGTAAATCTGGGAAATGTGCCTCCTTTGGCATAAAGAAGGGGAGAGCGGCAAAAGAGATGGAATGAGAGCCAAATACTTTCAAAGAGCAACATTATGTCCTAAGGACAGGGTGATTTAACGGTATGTAACACACCTGTGCTTGCCCAACGGCACAGTGATTGAGACATACTCTTATCACGTTCAAAAGGAAGTTTTTCTGAAACGCATTAAATATGATAACCTCCTGGCAAATTTCTCCACAGCTATTGCAGCAACCACTTCTAATCATGCTGCTAAAAGCTAAGGCAAGTTGAGACCTAGGAGACAGGAAGACACAGGCTGCCCGTGAAGAAATGCTATTCCCAAACGTCCTCTATCAGCATGCAATCTAGCAAGCGTTCCGCTCAAGGGACCAACTCCAGTTCAAACGCTTCTGTCTTTCCAGAGTCTGGTCTTCTTCTGAGAACTGGGATTAGGAAGATTTGGGTAGTTTGGGTCCAAGGAGTTGTGCAACTGCCAATCAGCCTATTTAACCTCCAACCCAACATTGCTTTCACAAGTACAATACAGGTTTTTCTAAGGTGATTAAAAAAATCCTATTTACAAGATTCTAGAACACGCCAACAATCAAAGATTTCACCTGAATGTTAATGTTGTGCCAAAGAACAAAACATTTATTAGATTTTTTTTCAGCTTCATATAGTTGTTACTTGATACACGTGAAAGAACTTCTGTAAGTGTGATTAGCTCACGCTGTGTCTTCCTCAATGATAAATATATGCTTCAAGTTATTTTTAATATAGGTCAGGCATGCTAAATTTTTTTTGTGCTGTGGGCAGGAAAAAAATATCCTGCAACTGCAATTTAGTTATGCCAACAGTAGGTTAATATCAAGAAATGAAGCTTTCTCCACGTGTTCTTCATTCCCTATCGTGAATCAAAGTGGAGGAATGAGCACACAGCTGGGGAATTCAGTGTTAAGAAGGCAAACTTCATGATCAGCAAGCAAGAACAGAGTCTTCAAGCAGTTCTCCAGTTCATGGGATGTCCTAAAGCCTGACTCCAGTCAATCACTTGGAACAGAATGCCGATGATTTGGGGGAAAAAAAAGGATTTTTCCCTCTCTGAACTTTTCCCGCCACTGCACTCAGCCTCCACCAGCCCAAGTTAATTTACAGAAGCATAGATTTCCCAAAACTTCACACAGAAATCTCAGAGAGTTAAGGTCTTTGTTTCAAATGGACTATCTGGAGGGTCTTCTGGAAAGCCTCAGGTTACTTATAGAAAGATAATTATTCATTCATTCATTCAGCCAGTAGTCATTGAGTGCCCACTGAGGTCTTCTGGAAAGCCTCAGGTTACTTATAGAAAGATAATTATTCATTCATTCATTCATTCAGCCAGTAGTCACTGAGTGCCCACTGAGGTCTTCTGGAAAGCCTCAGGTTACTTATAGAAAGCTAATTATTCATTCATTCATTCATTCAGCCAGTAGTCATTGAGTGCCCACTGAGGTCTTCTGGAAAGCCTCAGGTTACTTATAGAAAGCTAATTATTCATTCATTCATGCAGCCAGTAGTCATTGAGTGCCCACTGAGGTCTTCTGGAAAGCCTCCGGTTACTTATAGAAAGCTAATTATTCATTCATTCATTCAGCCAGCAGTCATTGAGTGTCCACTGAGGTCTTCTGGAAAGCCTCAGGTTACTTATAGAAAGCTAATTATTCATTCATTCATTCAGCCAGTAGTCATTGAGTGCCCACTGAATTCCAGGTAATCCTATAAACATTGAGAATATAGCTTCAAACAGAGGGAAACAGACAAGAAACCAATAAATACTACATACGTAGTATATGCACTAGATATACAGGGGTGGACAAAAGTAGGCTGATAGTTGTTCAGATGGAAAAATACATTGTAATAAATAATATTACAAAAATAAACGCTGGTTGTTGCATATGCCCAGCTATAAACCTAACCTACTAGGAGAATATAATAAATAATAAATACGTACTATAACGTGCTAGAAAGAAAGGAAGGTAACGACATGTAGGGGGAGCTGGTATTAACAACAATCTTGTCATCAGTTTCCCGACAGCATCAGGATACCAGTTCTTCAATTTTCAGATGCTAACTACTCCAGTCTATGTGAGTAGTAGTATTAGTTTCTGCCAGTAGCTCAGTCAGCGCTGATTCTCGATTGACGGTCATCTCATGCCTTACCTTGACCTCCATTTCTTTGCTGCCGCCTCAGACTCTGACCTGCTCCCTCTGAAACCGGGGCTGAGGAGCAAACATTTCCGAGAGGGAACCACACCCTGCATCGGCTGCTCCTGTTCTTTTTTTCTGAGAATGGGCCCAAAAAGGGCCACAGCCACACCTTCTGGGTCTTGCTTCTGTATTTATTTTTTTATCTTTATATAAAACCATTTTCAAATAATTCACCCTCCCATTAGTCTCTCTCTAGCGACTTGCGGTTTTGCCACGGGCTGGCTGCAGGCTACCATTTCAAAAGCCATGTAAACGGGGTTGCCAGCCTTGGCAAATCAAAACGGAGGCTGGCCCGTTGAACTTGACGTTCAGATGAGCAACAGATGTTTCTTAGCAGAAGTATGTCCTGTGAAATATTTGGGACATACTTTTACTTAGAAACATTCTTTGTATCAAATAACTGGCTTTTATCCAGCCACCCTCCATTTGAAGATCTCCGGGAACAACCTTAATGATTTCGGTAACATGGATATCAGGTTTTGACTCATACAGAAAGTAGAGAAATTTCTCCCAAGTAACCGTCTTCATAGCAAAGTCAATATGCAGAGAAGCAAAATGTAGCAGTGCTGTAAGAGGAACAGAGACACAAATCATGAAATAACCTTTGTCACTGCCCAGCCTGCTTGGTGCTGACTCACACCCCCAGAGGTGATGAATTTATTTGAACACCCAGTAAAACCATTAGACATTTGTCAAAGAAAAAAAAAAGTGCTAAAATTCCATTACTATGCACTCATTCCTTAGCTCCTTGCTAAATTTCAATACAGTTTATTCTAAAACCTCCTGGAGACAGTGTATTCATTTGCTAGGGCTTCCACAACAAGGCCCCACACACGAGTGGCTTAAACAACAGAAACGTATTCACTCCCAGTTCTGAGAGTCAGAAGTCTGAAATCAAGGTATCCGCAGGGAGGGTTGCTCACGAGAACTGTGCAGGAGAATTGTGTCATGCTTCTCTCTGGCTTCTGGGGGTTTGCTGGTGATCTTTGGAGGGTTTTTTTTTTGGGGGGGGGGGTCTGGCTTGTAGAAGCATCACCCAGATCACTGCCTTCATATTCGAATAGTGTTCTGTGTGTGTGTGTCCTCAAATCTCCCCTTTTCATAAGGACACAGGTCATCCCGGAATAGGGGGCTCACCCTACTCTAGTTCGACCTCATCTTCACTGATGACAGCAGCAACAATCCTCTCTCTGAATGTCACATTCTGAAATATGGGAGGTTAGAACTTCAACATCCGAGTTGGGAGGAGACACATTCAGCAAGGGGTGAAATCCGAATCAATAAAAGAGCTCTAGCTAGGAAACCTGGCAGGGAAGCGTGTGGAGTGGGAGGGAGGCTCCAGGGACCTGGGATGGGCCCCCGAGTGTCAGTTCCGCCCCAGTGGGAGAGGGCTGGTGGGATGAACGCACGTGGTTTTTACACGCATGGAAGTAGGTAGTGGTAGACAAGAGTGAATTGCTCTGGGTCCAGTTCCGGCCCTGGCTCTGCGAAAGCATTCCTACTGTCCCCAGCTTGCAGGACCCTCCCTCGTGCCATGTGAAGCACCAATTACCTGTCACACTCATTCAGAAAAGCTGTCACAGAGTGTCATGGGCGTCTCTACCACTGTGTCAGGTAAACGCTTGGTGTTCTCCAAGTATATCTTCTGTGCATGTTCTACATTACATGAACACAAATACAGACATGTAAACACACCGTAACAAAGAAAGTAACTAAGAATGGCATTTTAAAAATTAGAGTCTGGGCCCTGGCCGGTTGGCTCAGTGGTAGAGCGTCGGCCTAGCGTGCGGAGGACCCGGGTTCGATTCCCGGCCAGGGCACATAGGAGAAGCGCCCATTTGCTTCTCCACCCCTCCGCCGCGCCTTCCTCTCTGTCTCTCTCTTCCCCTCCCGCAGCCAAGGCTCCATTGGAGCAAAGATGGCCCGGGCGCTGGGGATGGCTCTGTGGCCTCTGCCCCAGGCGCTAGAGTGGCTCTGGTCGCAACATGGCGACGCCCAGGATGGGCAGAGCATCGCCCCCTGGTGGACAGAGCGTCGCCCCTGGTGGGCGTGCCGGGTGGATCCCGGTCGGGCGCATGCGGGAGTCTGTCTGACTGTCTCTCCGTTTCCAGCTTCAGAAAAATGCAAAAAAAAAAAAAAAAAAAAAAAAAAAAAATTAGAGTCTGATATTCATTCTTTGAAAAGTTTCTTCCTTCGGATCATTCTTACAGGCCTTATGGGCATTTTCAGAGGACACACAACTTATTCAGTACTTGGAACCGTTATCAAGTTATATTCATGTTTTCCCCTGATAAATACAGATGATAAGCATACCATACTGGGAACATCATGTCCTGGCATTTTATAATTATGGAGGGAAAGATAAATTTTTGGAGAGTACATTTTTCAGAGAAATGAAGAATGATGATTCTGGGACAACAGTTATAATTTTTTTCTCTTTTAAGAGAGAGGAGAGAGAGATAAGTGGAAGAGGGGGAAGGAGTGGGAAGCATCAACACATTGTAGTTGCTTCTTCTATGTGCCTTGACCAGGCAAGCCTGGGGTTTTGAACCGGCGACCTCAGTGTTCCAGGTTGAGGCTTTATCCACAGCACCACCACAGGTCAAGCACTAGTTATAATTTAAAATAAAATGTACCCATATAAAAATGTTACAGTGTGTAAAATATTTGAAACCCAGTAAGTCCTTTTCAAAATCCTGTTTTCCAGGTGTTAGAAGTAAGGATCAGGATAGCCCAGCCCACTTTGTTCTCTGAGGCCCTCCTTCCACCAGGGATGGGCACAGCACAGGCCTATGGCCCGGGGACATTCCTGAGTGACTGCTGACCAGCACCACGCATGGTATTTTACAGTCAGTAAATCTCTCCAACTGAAACTTCTTGTTTCTGGCTAATAACCCACAAACAACTACTAATGGGTTGATTACTGAAGATTTTAAGAAGGAACAGCACCTGATTCCTTGTCTTAGGATCATCTTGTCTAGTGCAGGAAGACAAATATACCAGCAATAATGAAACGTACTTTAAACTCTTTGCAGATACTGCACTAGGTTCTGTGTTAACTCTTTTCCCTCCTGCATCAACCCTATAAAGAAAGGACCATTGTTATCCTGGTATTAGTAGTGAGAAAACGGAATTCTAGACAGGGTTATTGCCCAAGGTCACAAAGCTAGTTTGTCTACTTTGCTCAAGCCTAGTCTAAGCATTGACTGTCACTTTGTGACTCAATAGTTTCTTTGTTGCCATAACAGAAATAGTGTATGATAAGAGAGGTTTGCTGTTAATGTCTTTTGTCTGTTACAAAGCACAGAAAGGAAAGTGAATCCATAAGATCCAGAGACTCCAGGCCAGACAAAAAAGAGATCTCTGCCATATGGCACCCAGAGCTGCAGCTGCCCACTTGAGCTGACCTCTGACCTTCCTGTTTACCATGCTCTACCCCCTGGTTTTTCTGGACTCAAATCTGTTTCAATACTTTACAGTAAATGACCAGTTATTTGGGGCCAGTGGTTATTAGCCCTGACTGTACATTAGAATCACCTCTGGATCTTGTAAACCAACTGATAGACACCCTGACTAAATAAAATCAAGACGTCAGGGGGAGGAATCCACTCACTAGGGTTTCTGAAGCTTCCCAATTATCCTAAATATGCATGGCCATGTCATAGGCTATACATCCGTGCCTGTCAACTGGGAACTCTTTTGCCCTCCAGGGGATATTTGGCAATGTCTGCAGGCAGTTTTGGTTATTATAACTAGGAAGAAAGCATGCTACAGGATAGAAGCCAGGGATACTGCTAAACATCCTACCTTAAAAAGAATAGACAGACCACCCCACCCCAAAAAAGAATTATCTAGGACAAAATGTCAGCCGCACTAAAGTTGAGAAACACAACATTCCCCTTCAGTTCAATTAATCTAATCTGTGCATAACATACCCATGGGGACTACGCAATCACCTAACTGGGTCTATGAGACTCTGCCAACTACACATTCAAGGAAATCAGAAATCAGCTATAGGTGGCCAAAATTCTGCCTTGCAAGTCTTCCCAAGGATCGTACACTTGATCTTGACAGTGTGTGAAACCAGCCTTTACAAAAGATTTGGGATGTGTCGGCCTGGATCCTCTGCCCCGATTTTAAGTTAGGAAACACTTGGCAATTAGGAAACGGGGTCTGAATGAAATTAAGTTAGCACGTATGTCTCCTCTGCAGTCCACGCTACATACCGTATTTCCTCATGTATAAGACGCTCCCACATATAAGATGCATCTTAATTTGAGGGCCCGAAATTTGAAAAAAAAAAGTATTACATAGTTATTCAACTCAAGTTTTATTCATCATAAAATTCATACAAAACTCACTCACTGTCAAAACTCCTATCCATTAGCTTGTCCTCATCTGTGTCTGATGACGAATAACTGTCTTCATGTATTGCCTCGTCCTCAGTTCCATCTATGGCATTTGAAATGCCACAACCACTGTATAAGACACACTCAGTTTTGGCACCCCAAATTTTTCAGAAAAAGGTGTGTTTTATACATGGGGAAATACAGTACATACAGAAGGCTGCTTGGAATGAAGACCAGCAGTGATCTGAGTGAGAGCATCTTTTTGGTAGGAGAGTACTGGCAATCCTTATAGAGAAGCCATCCAGAATTACCAGAGGGGTAGCGCCCCCAGAAGTAGCCCTTAATGAGATGATGGGCGGAGAGCTGGTGAATAAGTTTTATCTACTTCCTCACCTCTCTGTTGGGATATGCAAAGCTCCAGTATGACTGAGTAGCTCCCAGTGGGGCCTCCTATTGGGGCATCCCTTCACCATCTCACATCCCTACTCTACCACCAGTGTCTCCTGGGATTATATCCCAGTGAACTTCTTACAATACACTGAGGTCCTCATCGCAGGTTCTGCCTCTGGGAGAGCACAAAGGGGAACACGTCTCAAAATGGATGAAACTAACACATATGCACAACACATTGAAAAACAGAGTGTAAGGAATGTGGAGACCTCTGAGTACAAAAAAAAAAATCTTCAAGAAATTATTATTAATATGATCAGGGAAACCAGTGATATTGTATCTACAAAACAGGAGGATGCTACAAAAACATAAGCAATGAGAACAAGAAAATGTACTTGGAAAGACAGATGAAATGAAAAAATAAATCAATACAAAATCTATAGATTAAAAAAAATCTAGTAATTCTACACACACACAAATGACAACTGGAGAAAAATAAGAAAACAAAAATCAGTTTACTACAAGTGTCAATACAGGCCCTGGCTGGCTGGCTTAGTAGTAGAGCATTGGTCTGGCATATGGATATCCCAGGTTCAATTCCTAGTCAGGGCACACAGGAGAAGTGCCCATCTGCTTCTCCACCCCTCCCCCCTCTCTTTTCTCTCTCCCTCACTTCCCCTCCTGCAGCCATGGTTTGATTGGAGCAAGTGGGCCCCAGGAACTGAGGATGGCTCCATGGCCTCTGTCTCAGGTGCTAAGAAGAGCTCAGTTGCTGAGCAACAGAGCAATGCCCCAGATGGGCAGAGCATTGGCCCCTAGGGGGCTTGTCGGGCAGACTCTGGTCCAGGCACATGTGGGAGTCTATCTCTGCCTCCCCTCCTCTTGCTAAATAAAAATAAAGAAAAATAAATAAATAAACTGTCAGTACAGAGTGTCCAACCCTCAACTAAATGTATTCATATACCCAAAGAACAAAAAAAAAACAAAAAAAAATGGAAGTGAGGACTTGTCAAAGAAATAATACAAGAAAACATTTCAGAACTTAAGTGTAAGAGTCTTTAGACCACAGGTCCCAACATAGTCCATAAATAGCACCCCCAATATCTCAGTTAATTTTTTTTAATGATACTCATACATCCCTAAAATTACCTACCAATTTAGTTTATTAAGTAGTTAAGTCCCAACAATATAGTATGTCTTCATGTCCTAAAAACTTATCATCTGTTGGGCACTACACAACTTCTCAAATCTTGGAATCATAATGGATACTGCTATGCTCATTTCTGTTTCATACTAGTTTTCCTGTGGTATTTTCTTTCTTTTTTTTTAAATCATAACTTCAGAAAACGCAGCTTTTCAAAGATACTGATGTCACTGAAGAAATTTAGCAATCTAACATTGAAACTTGAGTTAATGATGATCCTGGTATCGAACAGATGTTGCTATTTTCCCCATAAACTTTAGAAATATTCCGTGGTGCCCTTGTGAGTAAACTGGGGCACCTTAGGGTTACTTGGCACACAGTTTGAGAACCATGGCTTGAGCCTGGCAGTGCCCACCCATCAAGTGCTTAGAAACTTGGTTAACAAACATAACAAAAGCTCTACATCAAGACAAATCACTACATAGAACTAAGAATATGTGTGATACAAAGCAGTTATTAAAATTTTCCAGAAAGAATAAACTGGTTACACATAAAAGATAGAAAATAAGATTTCTCACCAGTGACTCTGAAAACTGCTCAGGGAAAAAAACGACAGCTAATTTAGACTATCACACCCAAATTATCAAGTCAGTGAGAGAATACATGGTTTCATACACTTCCCTCCCAAATATTCTTTCTTGGGAAGCTACTCAAGAATGTGCTCCAGCAAAACTAGGGAGTAAACCACAAGTAAAGATGACAGTGAGTCCAGGATAACAGACCGAGGGAGCCAAGGACAGCCTGGGAAAGATGGGCATGCTCCAGGCCATGACAGAGCCAGTCCAGAGTGGCAGGGCTCCAAAAAACAGTGAACAGAATGGGTAGAGTTTTTGTTATGTGTGGTCGTCTGAAAAAAACAAAATTGAAGTAGGTACAAGAAAATGAAACAAATAGAAAAAAAAAAAAAGACAAGCTATGAATAACTGCAGGAAATATGATGATAAAATATTACTTGGCTGGAAAATGGAATGATATTGACATAATCATAATTTTATCAACATATGCTGATTTAGTCAATAATGGCTGAAATTAATATATCAAGATAACGGCATACTATAGATTCAATGCAATTCCTATTAAAATACCAATGGCAAGATAGCAGTGTAGGCATATTATTTAAACTATTAGAATATATATTATAATGTACGATTATATAAATAAAATATAAATATATATTTAATACAAATAATACGCCTGTACTGTCATTAGAATGTATATATTTTAATATTAGAATATAAACTCCACCGTTCTGTGAAACAGGAGAGATGGTGTGGGGAAGGGTAGCCCAAGGAATGCTAACAGTAGATTATTATTTTGATTTAGACAAACTCTAAAAGTGAAGTAGAAAATGTGAGCAGAAAAGAGAAATCATTACCCTTGATTTGCGTTGCTGATGAAAGGATGTTTCAGATGAAAGCATTTGAAATGCAGGGCCTGAAGTAGCCAAATCACTACCTGTATTTCAAATTTCACTTTGCTTATTATGTAACCCTACTGTGTAAATCACTTCATCTGAGGAGCATTCCATTCCATTTCATATATCCTTAGTATTTCAAAAGGTCTGTTAGAGCATTTGCTCCTGTATAACTTACTCTTACTGTTATTATTATAATAAAGCGGGTTTGTAATTTATATAAATGTCATTTAGCACTCGACACCCGCCTCCCCTCTGGACTGTTCTATTTCAAAGAACAGCAGGTTCATCTCATTCCGCTCTAGATTTTTGCTTCCTGTACCAACAAGGTCCAACCTTAAAAACATTTAAAAAGAAATGTATTTTAATAATTGCTTCTGTAACTTGTATACGCCTTGTCCCATCAATTCAAACTGCCCACTTACTGCAATATTTTATCTTCTCTGATGTGGGGAATGTGTGTTATAGTCGCTGGAGGCCTGGGTGAATTCTTGGAGGAAGCCTTTGTAACTGGTCCTATCATTCATTCGGGCCCTCCCCAACTTAGGTTGAGTTACCTGCCTAAGTATTTTTTTTTTAAACTCACATTGACATTTGAAATTCAGCCTAAATATTTATTAGAACTGACTTGCAATTCAAAGTCTTAGACAATATCATTTTTATTCCTTCTACTACTAGCAAATTTGAAATGCGTGAGTTCCTTTGCTGTTCCTTTCTGTGCGATGGGTTTATTTTTTTATTTATTCCTGCAAAAAAAAGGGCCAGCCCTTGGGTGCCCCAAATTTAGGCAGGTATCCTATTCAACTCTCAATCTTAGACATTTTCTTTCTTTCCTTCTTTTTAAGTGTGTGTGTGTGGGGAGGATAGTGAGACAGATTCCCGCATGTGCCCTGATGGGGATCCTCAGCACCCAGGGCAACACTCGAACCGATCGAGCCACTGGCTGCGGGAGGAGAACAGGGAGAGAAGGGAGAGAGAGAGAGAAGCAGATGGTCACTTCTCCTGTGTGCCCTGACCGGGAATCGAACCAGGGATGTCCATATAATGGGCTGACACTCTATCTACTGAGCCAACCCGGCCATTTTTTTTTCTTTCTTAAGGATATAGAAATAACGATGTATCTTCCATTGGGTGGCCTCTCGAATTTCATGAAATACATACTAAATAATAGAATAAGAAAAAAAAAACTAAAATATAATGCTGATTTAGTGAGAGTTATATAAATATTTTCCATTTTTAATAAAAGAAACATTGGGCTTCTTTTGGCTAACAAGATATCCACATTCCTACCATTACTAGAGCACGTTTCAGAAGAGTTTGAATGTTGCTGTGTAGGTGAAATCCCGATTCCCCAGCTTTCCCTCTGCAAAACATTTTTCTGCCTGTTCCTGCATATCAGCACTTTAAGACATAGTTCACATTTGCCCACCAAAAACCACAGCAGCCCACACTGTGGTCGGGTTGCTGGAAAACATCTGATGCTCCTAAAAATCATAAATGAAATACAACCTTGTAAGATCACAATTCACCCCGACAAGGCAGATGAGCTGGCCATTGGCTCAGGGGTAGTCAACCTTTTTATACCTACCGCCCACTTCTGTATCTCTGTTAGTAGTAAAATTTTCTAACTACCCACCAGTTCCACAGTAATGGTGATTTATAAAGTAGGAAAGTAACTTTACTTTATAAAATTTATAAAGCAGAGTTACAGCAAGTTAAAGCATATACTAATAATTACTTACTAAGTACTTTATGTTGGATTTTTGTTAAGTTTGGCAGATTAAATCTTTATAAAACAACTTACTATAGTTAAATCTATCTTTTTATTTATACTTTGGTTGCTCCGCTACCGCCCACCATGAAAGCTGGAACGCCCACTAGGGGGTGGTAGGGACCAGGTTGACAACCACTGGGTTACATCATTAGGTTCTCTAACATGGCAATTCCCAAACCATCCCTTGTGCCACCAAAGGCCTTCCTATAATATACGACTGAATCCATTCTCTGAAAATAACACTTAGCTAAGCATGAGATGGGACACATTATATAGTTAGTCATTATTTAGTGCTTACTATGTTCCAGGCAATGAGCTAACCATTTTACATACACAATCGCTTTCCTCCTCACAATGAACCTACTGATTAAGAAACTGTAGGTTAAAGAACTTGCACAAGATCACACAGGTAGAAAGAGCTAGAACAAGACTGTAAGGCCCACTCTCTAAATCACTGCATGATATTGCTTTGAGAGAAGAATGGCCGTGGGAGGAAACAATGGCAGTTTAAACAGCAATGCAGGCAAACTGGATATAGCAATTGCATTAGTGCTCAGCAAACTGTCAAAGTTGAGATGGATGTTTGCATATTTATCCACACACCAAGAAAGATGCTTCAAAGCACAGGAAGACGTAGTTTTAAATAGTACTGAGCAGAGGCATGGATCATCATTTTAATTTTTGTTATAATCACCATTAATCGCGAACTTCTTTTCCCATCTCTCCCACGTTGGGAGTGGGGCTCATTTGCACGAGTCTGTTAGAACATTTACTTTGTAGTGTTTATTACATGTTTTCTCTTAAGTCTCGCTCTGTAGGCCAGAGCTGAAGGCAAGCCTTATTATAGATCAAAGCCAGTGAAGTGGGTAATGAGGTTTGGTATATAAAACACTTGGTGTAAATGCAAAGGAAATTCTGGCTTTTCTCTAACATTAGCTGCTTGGACATGCATGCTTTCAAATAGAATTCTTAGTAGGCCACTAACTACCGGAGAATTATTTCTCTTCGCCTAACAGACCACTGGTAGCTAGGAGCCTTTCACAAATGTGGAGCCCTGTGCAGTGAGTTATTTTTAATCCGTGCTCCATGGGGGGACTCCTAACACGCACCACTGAACGTGAAGAGCATTACCCAGCCCGGCAGAAACGCAGAACTGAAGGACCATGCACATCACCCTCACAGGAACATCCTCAGGCTGGTGCCTACGTGTGAAAAAGAAACAATGAAAACATCTCAGCAGACACTTTTCATCTCCTGAAAGAAGAGAGAAAGCGTTCTGGAGACATGTAGGGCCCTGAGCCACAGCGGAGCAAAGGAAAGCTGGTTATAAATATACCATTACGAGGATAATTACATTTTCCAGTAACTTTTAAAATCGTGTCTGGCTCCTCTTTTGTCGACTGTCTTTCAAGACTGGTCTACATGAAGTAAGTGCTTCCTAGGTCTATAGAGCTACTTCTCGACTTCTGTTCTCTCCAGAGCTAGGCATGGGTTCAATGTTAGAGCCAAATGCTTATCCCACAGTCTGACAGCGTGAGTGGCCAAGGACCGGAGTCACAAAGAAGGGTCATTCAGTCCTCCAGGCATCTCTCTCTCTCCCTCCTTCCCTTCCTTCCTGGCTTCCTTTCTTCCATCTGTCCATTTATTTATTTGTTTTTCCTTTTAACACTTTTTTTTTTTTTAACAGGCTAATATGTGCCAGTTCCCATACTACATACGCTGGGGTAAAAATCACATTATTTGTATTCCTAATCTCAGGTGATTCACCAGCAGCCTCAAATGCCCAATCTCATTAATGACTGTCAGCTCCCTGAAATCAGAGGCCACACCTAATGCCTCCTGGACCTCTTTCTGCCCACTGCACGACGTCTTGAAATTGTGTGGTAGGCGGCAGGAAGACCTTGACTGGGTGCTAGATACTCTGCTGTTCGGTTCCTTCATTCACAAGGTAGCCCCAGGTAAATTCCCTCATCTATGGTATTTCTATTTCCTCCCATACAAAAAGGAGATTGTGACACCAGTCCAACCATCACACAGAGGGAGGACCTGGTGACAAATATCATAATGTGAGTAAAACCACTTTACAAATGTAAGCCTGGCTCAGGAAGCCACTCCTAAGTAAAATTCATGGTCAAGTGGCTGAGTACCACGGCAGCTGGGTGGGGCACAGGGAGCAGGGCATTTCACAAGAGCCTTGGCAACCTCCCTCTTGTCTCTCAGCAATGTCTGATGGTCACGTTCTGCCCACATAGCCACACTAAGTTACAGCCATGTGGGTAAGAAGTGTGCTGCTCTGGTGGCATTGTGAGGTAGCGTTAAGCTACTATTGACCTTCTGACATATTGTCAGAAGGAGGATCATTGAGCCATGATGATGTCACTTCTTCCTGCACAAATTCAATGCTTTTTCTATCTAACTAAGCATTTACTGCCTGCTGTGGTCATAACTTTTGCAGTTTGAGGTGTGAAAGCAAAACTAAGATGAATTTCTCCTTCTTCCCAATTTTGTGGATAGAAGATTCATTCTTACCCACCTTGGCATATGATTTTTTGCTTTCATTATGATGGAAACTTCTACCTTTTCACTTGAAGGAAGCAATTTATGGCTTCTCATTGGTATATCCACATGGCCAGCATCACTACTCTTGTACTTTGAGGCCATTATTACATAAAACAAGTGTGACTTGCACACAGCACTGTGATTCCATGGCAGTGGATTTGATAACCAAGATGGCTACTAAGTGACTAATGAGCAGGGAGCATCTACAACATGGAGACGCAGGACCAAGGGATGGATGGAGCGGAGACCTCATCGTGCTACTCAGAATGACCCACAATTTAAAATTCATAAATTGTTTACTTCTGGAATTTTCCATTGAATAATTTTGGACCAAGGTTGGCTATGGGTAACTGAAACCACAGAATGAGAAACTGTGGATAAGGGGAGCTACTCTAATTGTTAAGAAGACTGTTCCCCCATTATATATACTGAGGTGTCAGATAATATCATGGACCTGCTGATGGCCATCTTCCATCAAGAGAGGAGGAGAGCAAAGGTGATGAGAGACCTAGGCCTGGTTGTCCTGGACACCAAGTGGATTCTTGCATTTATTTCCACTTTTTGAGTTGGGTTGTCAGATACAACTGAAAGTTCTGACTCATGCATATACTGACAACAAATAGGTCACTTAATTCCTATAAACCCAAAGCGGCTTCTTCTTCTTCTTCTTCTTCTTCTTCTTCTTCTTCTTCTTCTTTTAGGTTAGAGGAGGTGTGATAGTGAGGCAGACTCCCACATGTGCCCTGACCAGTATCCACCTGGCAACCCCATCTGAGGCCAATGTTCTAGTACTGAGCTATTTTTAGCACCTGAGGCTGATGTGCTCCAATGGAGCTATCCTCAGTGCCCAGGGCCATGCTCAAACCAATGGAGTCACTGGCTTCAGGAGGGGAAGAGGGAGAGAAGGAGGAGGGGGCAGAGAAGCAAATGGTCACTTCTCTTGTGTGCTCTGACCGGGAATCAATCTCAAGACGTCCATAAGCCAAACCGACGCTCTGTCCACTGAGCCAACAGCCAGGGCCCCCAAACCTTCTTTAAGCCCTATAAAATAGGGATGCTGATGATAAAAGTGATGATGATTATAATGAAAGTGATAATAATAACCTTCCCATGGTTACCAGAGCATCCGATGAGATCATAATTGTGAAAGTGACTTTCCTGATGTTAGCAGTGGTCATTTATGCTACTCAGAATGGCATGCAATTTAAAACTTATAAATTGCTATTTCTGAGAATTTTCCATTTAATATGTTCAGACCACAGCTAACTGTGGGTAACTAAAACCATAGGAAGCAAAACTGCAGAGAAGGGGGACTGCTGCAATTCATTATAACAGCAATAACAAACTGATAGTCCAGACAAGACAGTAAAAGGCCTAATTGAGACAAATCATTCCACCCATTGGAGTTTCACTCCCCGATCTGCTTATTTTATAAGGTTGCTTATGAGGATCAAAAGCTATAAGGGCCGTGCTGGAATCTCAGACTCAGCACTTCTTCATTGTGTTTCTTTGGCAAGAGACTTGGGCACTATGTGCCTCAGTTTTCTCATCTGTAAAATAGATATATTATTCCTATTGAGTTATTGTGAGAATGATTTAGTCCATGTATAGTGCTTAGAATAGCATTTGGTACAAAGTAAGTATTAGGTGTTAGCTAATATTACAAATGTAAAAAGAGTTTGAAAAAAGTTAGACATCATATACTGGTAAACCAGTATTAAACCTTCGTATAGGACATTGGTTCTCAAGAGAGGAGAGGGTCAATACACCTCTGCCCAATAGCAATTCAGAAAGTCATGGAAGCACTTTAGAGGTCACAGGGAGAGGTGGTGGCTTACTGCTAGCATTTAGTGATAGGAACGGGAATTCTAGGCATCTTGCAACATCTGGAGTAGTCACAGTGCAAGCTTTTATCAGATTCCAAATGCACAAACTCCTACCCATCTCCATCTGTAGCTGTGCATTGATAGTGATTTCATAAACAAGTACTAGCACCTGTCTCCTTCGTTAGGACCTCTGGTGTAGTTGTGTCATGTATTCATCTACTGAAGCTTTATGAAAAAGAATTTACTTCATCTCTTCATCACGTTAATGTTAAAAATACAGTAATAATCATAGGGCGTTATATTAATTTTTAAATTTAAATTAGAGTTAGGTTAATATGATTTATGAAATTCTTTTCATGATAAGAAAAGGGGCATTAGAAAAATGCTGGGTCTGCCAAGAGGCCCACACCAAGACACATCATAATTAAAATGCAACAGGTTCAAGACAAAGAGAGAATCTTAGAGCAGCAAGAGAAAAGAAGTTAGTTACCTACAAGGGAGTTCCCATAAGACTGTTGGTTGATTTCTCAAAAGAAACTTTGCAGGCCAGAAGGGAGTGGCAAGAAATAGTTCAAGTGATGGAAAGCAAGGACCTTCAACCAAGATTCCTCTACCCAGCAAGGCTATCATGTGGAATCAAGGGACATATAAAGGGCTTTCCAGACAAGAAAAGCTAAAGGAGTTCATCACCACCAAACCAGTGTTAAACATAAAATGTTAAAGGGTCTTCTTTAAAAAGAAGAGGGGGGAAAGGATTAAAAAATATGAATAAAATGGCTATTAGTCCGTATCAACAGTTGAATCTAAAAACAAAATAAATGAAAAAGCAGAACAGAAACAGACTCATAGATACAGAGAACATTTTTCCCCAAAACATTTGTTCATTGGTACATGGACATACAAGGCAACGCCACGCATAACACTAAAAACGGATAAAGTGAGGAAACATTTCCCACTGCTTTGACTCCCAATGAAAAAACATTAATGTTCGACTTTTTAGGCTGAATTTCTAACAAGATGAAAATAACTTGACGATAAGAATTTATTTAAACTCACCACAAATGTATGATTATAAAAGCAACTGAGATTAAATTCTAAAATGGGAAAGAAAAATGCGGGGTCTGAATTGATAAGATTTTGAGGTGAAATGAGGTTTAGATGTGGTTTATCCCTGCCACCTCGCTTTCCAGTGAAGAAAATCAAGGCCCAAAGACATAAAGCGTCTTGTAAAAAGAGTAACTGTTAGTTAAAAAATAAATAACCCAAGTATCAAGATTCTAATTCTGGAGTTTGGGGGTATTTGTTAAGAATCTGTACATCCTACAAAAATGAAAAAAGAAAAAGAAAGAAAGAAAGAATAAGAAAAAGAATCTGTGCATCCTAAATAAAGTAAGATTCTTTAAAGATCAAAGTCTCATCCAATCCTGAGCTCTTATGCCAGTCAAATCACTGCCACGTCCACCATTGGAGAAAGGGGTTGTGAGAGTCCCATGTTAGGTAATCCCAACAGTCAAGCATTCCTGGCAACAGTCTGGGAGAAGCTTCAACGGACAGGGCTAATGTCAACAATTGTCTCTGATTTTCTCCTTTGACTTTCCACTTTTTCAGGTTCCGTTCCCAGGGGGACCTTTTGGAGCTAGGAATGATTTTGTGCACCCTCAACTACCACATTCCCATATGAGTCTTCCAGAACATTCTGTACTCCTCAATCTTGATAAAGTTACAGAGAAACAAATTTCGTTGTTGCTTCAGTTCCAAATGGTTGACATGTTTCAAATAAGTCTTTTACTAATACTTTACAGGCGAAAAGACTCCACCTTCCCCACCCAGAGCTGCCAAGGCTACTTAGGTAGGTGCGCCCTGCCCAACCCAGAGGGTGCCATTCACATGGTGGCCTGTATGAATGGTGTCCCCTGGCGTTAAGGGGTTTGATATCTGCATGGCTACGGGAAGGGTGACTGCTTCTACTCCCTAACATGGGAAATGAGTTCCTAGTGGGGAGATATTTGATATTAGCTTTGTCGAATAATCAGTTAAACACCAACCTAATGCCCAGTTTACGCACCATTTTAAGTTTGAATTATAGTTCAGTCACCTGGCTGGACACGTGTTCAATGATGGAGCACTGTCCCAGTGTAAAGGTGGGTCACATCGTCACACCGCAGCAGCTCCCTTTTCGTAGGCAGAGACACTTGGTGCCTTAGGGTTTTTTTTGTTTTGTTTTGTTTTTTGTATTTTTCTGAAGCTAGAAACTGGGAGAGACAGTCAGACTCCCGCATGCGCCTGATCGGGATCCACCCGGTACGCCCACCAGGGGGCGACGCTCTGCCCACCAGGGGGCGATGCTCTGCCCCTCCGGGGCGTCGCTCTGCCGTGACCAGAGCCACTCTAGCGCCTGGGGCAGAGGCCAAGGAGCCATCCCCAGCGCCCGGGCCATCTTTGCTCCAATGGAGCCTTGGCTGCGGGAGGGGAAGAGAAAGACAGATAGGAAGGAGAGGGGGAGGGGTGGAGAAGCAAATGGGCGCTTCTCCTATGTGCCCTGGCCGGGAATCGAACCCGGGACTTCTACACGCCAGGCCAACGCTCTACCACTGAGCCAACCAGCCAGGGCAAAGGGTTTTAAGCCTCAATTCTCCTTCCTGTCCCTCCCTTCTGAGTAGCTCACACAATTGCTGTTTCCTGTTCAGGGCTGTTCCAAGCATCTCAACATATTTGAGGAGCAGGAAAAATACCTTGACCCAATAACTGATGAAGCTTCCATTGACCCAAGTACACAGTTCCACCCGGAAGCTCAGAGGATCAGTTTCACTTAGAACAGGGGTCGGAACCTATGGCTCGTGAGCCAGATGTGGCTCTTTTGATGGCTGCATCTGGCTCGTGGACAAATCTTTAATAAAGAAATAATAACGTTAAAAATATAAAACATTCTCATGTATTACAATCCATTCATTTCCTACCACTCATGTTCATGGTTGCGAGTGGCTGGAGCCAATCACAGCTGTCCTCCAGGACAACACCAAATTTTTATTGGATAATGCAGAATGTACACGAGTTGTTGATGGCTCTCATGGAATTACATTTTAAAATATGTGGCATTCATGGCTCTCTCAGCCAAAAAGGTTCCTGACCTCTGACCCCTGACCTAGAAGGTACAAATACGAGTTTTGAAGTCAGACCTGGAACCCTGTTAGCTATGTCCCTTTAAGTAAATAACCTCCTGTCTGGTAGCTGCGGCTTCCTCATCAATGAACAGCAACAGTGTGAACCTCTTGGAGTTACTAGAAGGTAATATGAACAAATGCAAGTCAAACCGGACACATATTAAGTGCTTGAGAAACAACAGCTACTTAATGATTCCCTTTCCCCAGCAGAGTGGTATTATGTACATGGCAATTTCATAGTACAAAATAAAGTAGCATTTAAAAAAGGAAAATAAATACAAACTCTACTAAAGAAAAAAGAAAAGATTATCTTTTAGAAGAAAATTCCATCTTCATTTTATGTGCATTGTAATGATACGTAATCACAGCAGAAACTTGATACAACCCCCCCTTTTATTCTCAGAGTGCTCTTCCGTACAGCAGTCCTGTAAAATAAGCATGTCCCGCCAGGGTCTTTGTTCCCGTTCTTTGGAAGACACTGAGGCTCAGGGAAGTTAAGAAGATTCTGGGGCAGAATCTCCAACCAGAAGGCAGGCATTGAAACTTGGGCTTCAGCATTTCACCTCACAAGTGTTCCACTAGTAGAGGCAATGACTCTCCACTAGGGGGTGCATTTCACATATTGGGGTGCAAAGGGGCAGCCATGGGGGTGTTCCACTAATTTCCACCAGCTCCCTCAACAAACAACCCCCCAAAAGCAATCTAAATTTTAAAAAGTATTTGCCTTAGAACCATATCTTTAAAATACCTCCCTTAGCCATCTCCTTCATCAAGGTTACATCTGCAAAGTGTTTCCTATGTAAAAACTCTAGAACCAAGAAGGCATTTCAGGACATGAGCAAGTATATGTCTGCAGGGAGTCATCTTTTCTTCCTCTTTTGGGGTGAGAGATATATTTTTTAACCTCTTTGCTAGGTCATTATTCATTAAATGGAAACTGAGAAGAAACGAAGGGACATAATGAAGGGCAGTGACATAAACATGACCTGCCTTTGTCCCCTGGCATTTTACAGTAAATACTGCAAGCTGAGCAGGTGTCCAGCAGTTTACAGTCCAAACTACACTTGCCCCAGGTCCCACCTGCCCCTTGTCACACAAACCAACACGCAGGGAGACAACTTTTTTCTGTTTACTTATGTTAATCATCAAGCTAAAGCAAACAGCCTTCCACCTTCTGGATCCAGGGTAGCAATGAAATATGAAGACATCACGAATCCTCTAGACAAATAAGAGAGGGGAAAACCCTCTGGATTCTAGGCCAGGAGGCGGGCAGGAGTTGCATCACGTAACAGAGTTGGTTTCCCAACTGGGAACTTTCTCAGTTTCACACACACCAGTATGACAGCTGGTGAACAGAGTATGTACTGAGGTCATGAATTTAAGACTGAAATCAACCACCCCTTTACAAGGTCTCAGTTGAACATGTCATTGAGCACCGAAGCTCAAGGGGGAGGGCCCATAACTAAGTAAAAGGCCCCGGAAAACTCGGTGTACAGTGAGAGCGAAGCTAGGTAAATCGATAAAAATCATGACACAATATTAGTGCTGATAGAGACAGGGCCACAGCCAGCTAAGTGGCAGCGAGGCAGATAGCAAGTGAGAAGTGCAATTGTGGTGCGAGTGCAGTCAGTTGTGGTGCGAAGGGAGATGGCATTCTCTGCCCACTACACTACAGCCCTATTCCTCCACGGGCCACCGCAGAACCACAAATGGGTGCAAACCATGCTACCTATCCTGTTCACATTCAGCGATGAGGAAACTGGGGATTTCACATCTCAATAAGGTAGTTTCTAAAATGCCTCACAGGCAGGGGAAACTGTTTACAGACAGAGGTTGTTTCCACAGCCTTCTGGAAAAATCCCCAGAAAATGCAGGCAGAAAAAAAAAAAATCACTTCGCCAGCCCTCCACCCAGAGCAAGCCGGAATCCGGACTGAGCGCCCAAACACCTGGCAGCAGGGGTGAACTTTTTGCATAAAGCTGCGACATGCTGTCCAGCCCTTGGCTCAACTCCCCAGCCACAACCCCAGTTTCCCTTGGAAGGCAAGGAAGTCGAAGGATGGTGGGAGTTTTAGCATTCATACACTGCCACATCTTTCTGGCCCCTTTATGATTCAACCCTTTTCGCTGGGTGTTACAGGCTTCTCAGGAGGAAACAGTGCCAAAGAGGCAAACTCTCCGAGTTGTGGTTACTCAGTGAGCTCGCCTCCTAACGTGCACGGGCACTCTCTCTGTCTCCCCCTCCTTCCAGCGCCACCCCCCAGTCCCGACGCTCCACGTGGATTATCTGCAGATAAAAATGAGGCAGTGTGTGCATTGAGCATGCGACCCCGTGCTTGGCACATAGGAGTTCAATAAACACTGCTGGTGTGGCGTTGTCACACACCCCTGCTGGCTCGAAGCCTGTAACGACTCTAGGGTAGGGACAAGTTGCCCCCAGGTGGGTAAAAGTTGTTAAAACTCCACGTTAAGCTCAACCCCCTGGCCCCTGGGTGTGACAGCACGTGGGTGCGGGTGCGGGCGCTGCCGGAGGGTGAGTGGGTGTGCGCGCCCCGCGCAGCCAGCGCGGCGGCCCCTTACCTTCCAGCAGCACCTCTTTGCCGGCGCGCTTCAGCGCCTGCACCGCCTCGTCGTGGGTGGCGTCCCGCAGGTCCGCGCCGTTCACCGACAGGATGGCGTCGCCCACGTACAGGGCCTGGGTCTGGTCCGCCGCCAGCCCCTTGAAGATCTTGCTGATGAGGATGGGCATCTTGTTCTCCTTGCCGCCCTTGATGCTGATGCCCAGCCCGCCCAGCTCCTGCTTCAGCACCTTCACGCCGCGCTTCTGGTTCGAGATGGACTCGGGCACCTGCTCGGGCAGGTCGGTGAAGGCGGTGCGCACCCCGGCCGGCGAGTCCGGGGGCTGCGCGCCGCCCGCGCCCGGGGGCCCGGCGCCCCTGCAGAATGAGCCATTGGTGGCGGTCCCAATGCCGTTGTACGCCGCAGCGCCCTCCTCGCAGCTCAGAACCAGGGCGTCCTCGCTCAAGTTCACCAGAACTTTGTGCCAGCGATCCCGCACCAAAACTTCCAGCAGCCCGCTCCGCTGCGCCCGGCCGCCGCCCCCGCCGGCCGGCACCGCCGCCGCTGCCGCCGCCGCTACCGCCATCTTTCCGGCATTCTTAAAATGCCATGTGATTGCAAAACGGGGGAAAAGTGGGGAAGGGTTGCGCGTGGGGGTCGCGGGGCCCAGGGGCGCGAGGGGAAGGCGCCCGGCGCAGAGCAGGCAGCGCGCGGGACTCCGCTCCGGGAGTTCGCAGACGCGCTCGGCGCGACTCGGCAGCCGGAGCTCAGCGGGTCCCCCCCTCGCCTGATCCTGGGCGGGGTGGAGCAACCTAAAAGAAGAAGGAGAGACAGAAACAGGGGAGGGGAGGAAAAAAAAGCCAGCTGCCAGTTGCAAAACCCCAAAGCCAGGGGAGCCGCGAACAGCGAGGCGCCGCGGACAGCCGGTAGGAGGCACGCTCGCGAGGAAGGGGTAGGGCGGAGACCCGCCGCTCACCTGTTCCAGCCGCCGCCGCAGCCGTGACGGTCACACGCCACCCGCCGGCCAGACCCTCCCAGGCTCCCTCCCCGAGCGCGCCGCCGCGGGGACAGCTGCCGTAGCGCTCTCCACCACCCCGCCCAGCCCTCTCGTAGCGGCTCCCATCCCTGCGGGCTCCCACACCGCCCCTTTGCTGGGTCTGCGCGTCCTGCCTTGGTCCCCTCCGTGGGTGTTCCTGAACCCCCTTCCCTTCCACACCCTCCGCTGAATTGCCCCTCAGTCCCAACCTGCACTGTGTTAGACCCACGTCTCCTCGCTCTGGCTTCCTCGGACCAAGGCTCGGCTTCTCCTGAGCGCTGTCACTCCTTTCCGCAAGGACTCTCAGGTGGACTGAGACGGAGGTCCCGAGCTCTCTGAGAGTGGAGACCACGGCTGTCCCGGAACCCAGAGTGAAACATCAGTGTAACCCAATCCCCCCCGAACGTCCTCTCTTTCAATACAGGACGTCTGTCTGCCGGCTGGCTGGAGAGGTCTCTGCCGGCTGGATTCTTCAGCCTGCCCC
This sequence comes from Saccopteryx bilineata, assembly GCF_036850765.1. NCBI lineage: Eukaryota > Metazoa > Chordata > Mammalia > Chiroptera > Emballonuridae > Saccopteryx > Saccopteryx bilineata. Next base: position 15,813,425 of record NC_089492.1, on the reverse strand, counting down.
AAACACCCCGGGGACAAATTTTCTTCCAGCTCCAATACTCGCTTCTCACCTATCTCCTTTCCCCCAACATCACACCATATGCTTCCTGGGGCTTCCCAAGATTTACGATAGGAAGTCCACCATTTAAGAACTCAGTTGCAACGGACTGTATCTCAAAAGTTCTTTTACAAGTTGCTTATTTAGAGTTTAGGCCGCATTTTCTCAGGGGAACGATATTATAATTGGTGGTTACCTTCCCAGGTCATTCCGGAAATGCCAACAGAACTCGTGTCATAGCTCAACCTCCCAGAGTCCTTCCGGTCCTTGACCCTCTCCATTCTATGCTCCCACTGAGCAGGTCTCATGGGCCTTTCCAAGAAGTTTGCCTTCCCATTCCTCTCCCCGTCTCACCTTTCTGTCCCCTCCCTTCATAACTCACGAACCTGTGAATTCCGAATCCAGCAAGGTGTCAGGGGGAAGAAATATTGACACGTTTCTACTGATGTGTATCATCACCGCGAGTTCTCTAACCCTTCCAGAATGACTCACCCTTTTAATTGAGAATGTTTAAAAACTCAGACAAAGCCCTAAAGGGTGGTTGGCATTCCAGGCAGGTTACCTAAGGAAGTGACAATATTTGGATGTATTTTTTGAGGAGGAGGAAGAGGAGGGGAAGTCACTGTGGACAGGTCAGTGGGAACCCTTGGGTTAATGCTGCTCCTCCTCTTCTGTATTTTTTTACCCACCAGTTTTCCAAACGCTTTTCTATTATTTCACGTGAAAGTTCCCGTGGCAGAGATAGCAGCCTCTGTGCACAGGATCAGGCAGGGAGGTGATAGAGTTGACACCACTGCTCGGTGGGAAAACCAGCTGGGACTGCTTGCGCCGCCTTAGGGACAAGGGACTCACACACATCACTCTTAGGGAAATCAGAGCGTGGGTGTGTGAGTTCAAACCCTAGTACACGAAGGTGGAGGTAGGGGACAGAATGCCAGTGTGATGATTTGGAAATCCAAACAGATCTGGCTCTGGACCCAAAACCTCCATCAGCCTCACACCTGTTCCCTTGGCCTCTGTGGGAGGCCCGGTCGTAACTAGAGATAATGTTTCAGTGAGCGACTGCAGGCGCTGCGCTAGGAGTTTCTCAGAATCTCTGTGCTAAGCACGGTTTTTCCCCTGTAAGCAGACCTCCATGGGAAGGAGGAGCGTGCTTGTTGCCAGCGTCATCAGGAGGAGGGAAGACAGGTATTTAACATCATTAGACCCCACGCATGCGTGATAGCCAATGGAATTATGTATAATAACAGCTCCAATTCCGTGTGCTTTACATGTATTCACATAATCCTTCCAGAAATTTTGGAAGACACTTACTATTAACATCCCTCCTATTAAACACTAAGAAAGTGGAGCTACTTGTTTGATAACTTGCCTTACGTAATATTAGTCATGTAGCTAGCAAATGGCAGTCAGGGTTTGAAGCCAGCAATGAAGAGTCTGCATTCGACCCTTGTCCTACCCTCTGCTAAAAATACTCAGAGACTGTTACCCACAGTGTCCCTCTGGTTAGCCTGTGCATGGGGCCAGAAGCACTGAAGTTGAAGGTCCTCTTCCGGGACCACACGTAGGAGGGCCCACCCAGCCCTGACCTCCTTTCCGAGGTTAGAGAACACCCCCACCCAGCTGACATGCTTTTTCTTATTTCTTCAGACACATTAATATGCTGAATCTAGCTACTGCTGGGGTCTTGCTAGCCTAGAAGCCCGTCTGTGACAGCTCTATACATCTGGCCTCTGATCGTGATGCTGACTCTCAAAGGTAAACTTTATTGACCTCATTTCTTAGTTCTGGGTGGGTCTGCTATAATACAGCCCCTTAATACTCACAGTTAGCAGAAGTGATACTTTCCTAGGTCCCCCCTTGTAATGAATGGTCACTAAAAAGAACCAAAGAGACTTCCAGCTGCCTCATTGTTGTAAGTGTGGCATTTGAAGCTCAGGGTAGACCAATGGCAGAGCCAATGCCATGTCAGGAGTTTGTGGCAGAGTCACAACTGGGTTACCATGGCTGCCTGTCCAACTTCAGTATTGTGGATATTACGCCTGAAGCCCTACCCTATGCCCCTGTTAATCAGGTTTCTTTTGCTTAGCTCTGTCTCTTGTTCTGTTTCTTCTCTCTGTCCTGAACTGGGGTCCTCCAGTGTACACCCCTTCCCCATGGGAGGTGCATTTACTCATAGATGTTCAGGTGGAATCAGACTGGCAAGAACAGGTCACACAATTCTCAGCTCCACAGAGCCGAGGATACATGGCCCCTCCTCCAGCATCATGGCAGGAAGGGGTGGTGCCATCCATTCATTCCTCAAGGTGCTCGTGTTCAACCATGTCCCAGGCATCTTCTAGGTGCTCCAATAAAGGGAGCCGACAAACCGGCAAAGACATGCCCTATGAGGCTTGCCCCACAGTGGGTGGTAGGCTGGACATAAAGAGCGACTGCAAGCGTAAGGTACTTTTATGGAGCAGTAATTAGTGCTGGGAAGAAAATAAAACTGAAAAATAGGATAAAAAATGACTAGGGGCAAAGGACACTGGGCGCCATGGCTGTTATGGAAAGCCTTTGTGAGGAGGTGACTTTGCCGCTGAACCATGGTGATGAGAAGAAGGAAGCCTTGCAGAGATCTAGGGAAGAAGGTCCCAGGGAGAAGGAAGAGCCTGTGCAAAGAACCTGAGGCAGAACCAAGCCTGTCTGCTTCAAGGGTCCAAAAGCAGGTCAGGGTGGCTTGGGCAGCCTGTGGGGGGAAAAGATAGGTAGGAGAAAAGACCAGAGAGATGGGCTGGACCAGCTCACAAGTAAAGGCCTGGAGGATTGCGACACAGACCGACCTCCTTGTCTTCTCTGAGGTTCAACAACCATATGTTTTGGATTGTCAAGGACAGTCTTGATTTCAAATATTACTTCCTGTTAACTACTGAGTCTACTTCTACTGGTGAGAGCACATGTTCCAATATTTAGGTTTGGAAAATATGATCTGTATTTTTGGCACTGTTTCCTAAATAGTAGGTTGACCATCTTTAGAGCAATTATCCAATATATGGAATGGACAGTGGATAGCAGGTGAATAGTGAAGAAGAAATAGAGAACCCCTGGATATCTGGGGGGTAAATTACAGAACAGAATGAGAGAGGAGCAGGAGGGGTGATAGAAATGTAAACCCCTTAAGGTGAATCCCACCTATGTAAATACCTGTTGACTGAATGCTTATTGACTACCTACTCTGGTAAAATCTTAAAGCCGGTTAGGGAATCTTATTTTAAAGATGGAATGTTCAGACTAGGGGCTGGCCCAGGAACAGAAGGCTAAGCAGGTTCAGGTTCTTTCTTTCTGGTGTGCCTCAGTCGGTGAACAGGTCCATCATCAATATTAAATGGGTTGGCATACACCCTATATTGGGTGTACCTGGCATTTACCAGGGCGGGTCCCTGGTAAACTAGATAGACCACCACCTAGAGTATCAGCCATCCAGTCAGTCAGGTGAGAAGCATGTGATTGCTCTTGGTGTTAGAATGTTGCAGAGGGGACTCCTCCAGGGTCACACTAGCCCAAGGCAGAACTGAAAGTGCTTAGATGTTTCTCTCCACCTTCTCCTGTTGAGTTGCTTCCTCCCACAACAACCTGCTGTTGAAACAAACCTTCTACCAGTCTTTTAATATCTGTAATATAAATTTAAGTCACTTTTCCTAAGGCTTTATACAATTGATCCTTTTCTTAACAACTGTAGCATGCTAGGTTGGGTGCCCATACTTAAAGATATTGAACATATTCTCGGAACTTTTTAGCAATTCGGCCTAAATAGACATACAAGATGTCCTGGTACAAAGGTGAAGAGGAATAAGAAATGGAAGTTTGTTCCATACACATCTTTAAAAATATATATGAAATGAAATTTCAATAAGTGTTTCAGGATCTTGCCAGACTACCCTTCAGACTCCAGAAGAGGTTGATATTAACTTAGGTCTGGAGCTTCAGAAGCAGAGAGCCGGTCTACATGGGCGGGAGCCGGTCTGACCTCCCCATACCATCTCTGCTTCCTTTATGGAATCGTTCTCATGCACTCTCCATTGATCCATGAGAAACTTCTTCCCATACTCTGCCTCACAACCTGATGCCCATTTCCGCACCACCCAATTCATCCCCTCTCACAACCACAGATTTCCCCCAGACAAACTCTCCCTTAGCCCTCTGGACGGAACTCTTAGCCCATCAATATGGACACGCACAGATCCTGTTTTCTCCTGGACTGCATTCTCATCTGTTCTTTCTATTCCCTGACTCCAGCTGAAACCTGGGCGAGTTCCCAGGTGCCACATCTCCCACCCTACTGCGTTCTCTGGCAACAGCCTCGCCTTCTTTCACTGTCCAGGACATCTTGTGAAGTTTACACCAACATTTTCAAAATTATTATTATTGATTTTTTTCAGAGAGAGAGGAAAGGAAAAAAGACGGAGGTGGACTGAAACATTTATTTGTTGTTCCACTTATACACTCATTGGTTGACTCTTGAAGGTGCCCTGACTGGGGATCAAACTCGCAACCTCGGCATATCAGGATGATGCTCATATGAACTGAGTACCCAGCCAGGGCCTACACCAGCATTTTTAATGCCTAGTCAATTCCAGATCATGGAATGTTCATGGCTTGCTTTTCTTTTCTTTTCTTTTCTTTTTTCTTTTCTTTTCTTTTCTCTTCTCTTCTCTTTGTTTTCTTTCTTTTCTTTCCCTCCCTCCCTCCCTTTCTCCCTCCCTTTCTCCCTCCCTCCCTCCCTTCCTTCCTTCCTTCCTTCCTTCCTTCTTTCTTTGGCACACTGTAGCACTTTCTTCAAATCATATTCTATCTTTTCCTCAAAACCTCTAGCAGTCTAGACATTTTTGGATGATTTGAGCTCCTGGCTCTTGTTTTTCTTTTCCAAAGTATTCCTCCACTATCATTAGTCAAACATACGTATTTTTAAGGAAACTTCAATGTATCTGCTTCTCATTGGGTGTGTGATTTGGAACTAGTCCCTTCACTTCTAGACTTTAGTTGAGTCTGGAACTTTTATTCTAATTTGGTAGATGGGTAAGAAATAGCAAGAATTAATGACCCAATTAGTAAACAAATATCAGATGACTTTACGCTTTAGAATCTAGAGTTTAAATGTGATGGCCAAGGAGCTTGTTTGTGGCGAATGCTCTGAGTGTCATGAAAGAGGACAGTTTTGAGCTAAATCCCAAGGAAGTGCAGACTTTAGAGAATGAGATAAGAGAGCACATACATTCCTAGCTAGAGAAACAACTTGGTCAATGCAGGAAGAACAGGGAGGCACAGATTATTGTTATTGAGCAGTGGGTTGATTGGCTGAGATGGGTCTGGGAAAGAAATAGGACAGGGATCTGGTGGAAAGATAGTGTTATTAGTCAGAATGTTTGGCTCCACATGATAGACTCCCAAAGGAGTCTGAACACTGAGCAGAACATGCAGAAGCTCACGTTGCCAATCCACGAAAGGCGAGAGAACAGCTAACCTCAAGTGCAGTTGGAATTGATTCTAACATACTTTGCCCTCTCGATTGCACAAGGCCAAACAGTGGCCACTGGCAGCTCAGCTTCTAGGAAGGAAAGGGCTCTTGTCTCCTCATCTCAATTAGAAAAGGGTCCAAAGGAAGAAAGAATTCAGGTGACTCAGCTTAGGTCACATATCTATCCTGGTGGCCATAGATAGATACCCGTGATTGGCAGTCCTCAATAGAGCCACATGGCCAGAATGAGGATGATAAAGAATTCACCAAAATAAAAGGATACAATTACCAGAAGGAGGCAGGAAAGAGGTCTGGGCCAGACCAAATGATATTTCTCCACTACAGGTAGGTTGGAACCTGTCGACTCTTTCTGTGCAATTAATTTATCCTAAAGATATTAGGAACTCACTGCATTCTTTCTAATCAAGGGAAAAGTATAAACACACACGTACAACAGATACTGGGGAAGATAAATATTTTGACAGAATGAGGAATGGGTTAGATGGGAAGGATTGAGTGCCTTAGCATGATTTATTGCACACAATAAGAACACAAGTCTTTGGGGTACTAAAGACAGGAAAATAACTTAGAAAGATTGTTCAACAGTCTAGGCAGGGATAATAAAAAATCTGCACTGTGTGGAAATAAAGACGATGGTTTAAAGAAAGATGGACTTGCCTGACCAGGTAGTGGCGCAGTTAATAGAGCATTGGCCTGGGATACAGAGGACCCAGGTTCAAAACCCCCAGGTCGCCTGCTTGACTGCAGGCTCATCTGGCTTAAGCACAGGGTCACCAGCTTGAATGTGGGATCATAGACATGCCTCCATGGTCGCTGGCTTGAGCTCAAATGTTGCTGGCTTGAACCCAAGGTCACTGGCTGGAGCCCAAGGTCACTAGCTTGAGCAAGGGGTCACTGGCTTGGCTGAAGCCCCTGGTCAAGGCACATATGAGAAAGTAATCAATGAACAACAAAAGTGCTGCAATGAAGAATTGATGCTTCTCATTTCTCTCCCTTCCTGTCTGTCTGTCCGTCCATATCTTCCCCCCTGGATAGAGAACTAAGAAGAAGAGAGGCCAATGCATTAATAATTAGCTTTTATTAAATCTTTGCACCATATTAGGCCCTGTATGTGCATAAGACATGTCATTGGTTTCAGACTGCAATCATTTGACATGGGTAGGGTTATGCCCATATTACAGGTGAGAATGTTGAGTCCAGCAGGGTCTCGCTGCTGATAAGTGTTTGAGTTGGGATTCAAACCCAGTGATAATTTAGTTCTGTTTGACTCTAAAATGTATGCTTTTTAATTATTACGATAAACTAGGTATGAGCTTAAGTATCCAGCAAGAAGGTGACAGAACTCATCTAGAGGTGGCCTGGCTCCTTTTAGATGTGTTGAGTTTGAAGGAATGGAGAGCGAGCAGCAGGTGGTATCTGAAAGACATTGAAGTTCCATGTCTGGATAAGGGCCTTGCGGTGTCATTTGCTTAAATTAGAGTCAATGTGATCAAGGGAGGGACTTAAGGGGGAAAGCAGTCTTGGCTCCTTGGTAATGATAGCAAGAACATGAAAAGTCGCAGCATGGCGCTTGTAACAGGTTGGGAGTGGAGCTGACGAGGCCGGCCATGGATTTGGATGTGGGGAGCGAAGGCAAGCTTTATGAAGGAGAGAGCAGTTCATAACTCTGTTAAGTTTGCATTGCTCCTTTGCGTAATTAAACTAGAACTATATAAAAATAGCCACCAAGTAACTGCAAAACTTGGAAGCCCCGAGGCAGAAAACACATTTAAAGTCAAAGGGCCACTGCCCTACTTCTGAAATAAAAAATCAAGCCCTCCGAGGCATCACAAGACACTGTGTTTACATACAGTGTCCACTGGACTAAACTCTGAGGAGGTGATAGATGCCTTAAAGCTCTGGTCTGCCTGGTGAAAGATCAAAGAAACCAGAGCAGGCAAAAGGCAGAGCCTGTAGACCACCCCAGGCAGCCGCTCCTTTCTGGTCTCCAAGGGTGTAAATACTTTGCAAGGCAGGGGCAGGGGGTAGTGGTGGCAATGAGGGGGAGGGATTTCTGCCAGAACCATACTAGAATAGAATAGCCCAAAACAGTGGGGAAAAAATTATTCCAGAAGTATTGTGGAAGAGAAAACAAATCATCACAGGCGGAATAGAATTTCGTTTCTCATATACTTCTGCTAAGTATTTGTTTCTCCAGGCCAGGGGTTATGTTTAAGATTTTATCACTGTTATGGACTTACAGAGCAGCAAGATAACATCTAACAGTTAGTTGTTCCCAAACTTTGGAGGGGATTTAGGATGATCTAGGGAGCATGTTAAAAATACAGGCATTGAATTCGATCATTCCTTCTCCATTTTTTAGCAGACAGACTTCTAAAGTGAGAGGCTTTGTTCTGTGTGTAATTATTTTGTTGCTGTTGTTTTTAATTACACTCTACTATAGATTCTTATTTAAAATGTTACAATCCACTCACTCACATTATTATTTTGTTTTTTGTTCCAATGCACCCACTTTAGCCAGCATGAGCCCCTTCAAGCTCACTTTTGAGTTCTTTTGACAAGTCCCTATTGTATTTAATCACCTTTTTCTTTTTGCTTTCTGGCATAACAAGCTCTTCCAGGATCAACTTGTATTTTATCTGCCTAGCCCGGGGATCAACCATTCCTTCAGGATCCCCAGTTCCTTTTATTATGAAATGTTATTTGAAAACCAAGATCTGGAGATGAGATGTGCTTATTTCTACTATTGTAAAAGATGAGAGTTCATATTCACATCCCCAATTCAAATCCAATGCCATAATGGATTGCCTTACTTTTCTTCCTTCTGTATTTGTCAATTGGTATGTGAGAAATCTGTTTATCAAAAATGTCACTACATTTATTCATTTTGCCGTGTCCTGCAATACAGGAAGAAATTGTTTCAGAATTACTAGTGCTATGCAGTAGCAATTCCAACAACAAACCTACTTAGTCAGTTCAAAATGTCTTTGCAGTTCATTTTGTCCTTAGATTATAGGGCAATAAAGGTGCCCAGAGTACCACATTGATGCTTGATGCAATCTGCCATCTAAATATCTAGCTATGGGAAAGCAGGCAGGTCCGGGTGGAGGGGCATTCTACAGGACCAGTAGCCTGTGCCCCTCAAAAATATCAAGTCATATCAGACAAAATTCAGAGCGGAATTTCCTAAAGGCAAGAAGGCTGAAGTGACATGAAGACAAAATAGAATGCAAGGTCCTGGATTGGATCATCAAAGGAAAGCACCAAGGTCATTTTTGGTGGCCATTAAAGACATCTAAGTGTAGACTGTATATTTGATCATAGAATGGCATCAACGTCAATTAAACTCCTTGCGTGTGAAGATGGTACTGTGGTTGTGAAGATGGTACTGTGGTTGTAGGATAACCCAGTTTTAGAAGATACCGCTGATATCCTTAGGGAGGACAGGATGTCTGTAACTGACATCCAAATGGAGAAAGAGAGGCATCAACAAGAAAATCTGGTGAACTAAGAAGTGACTTCCAAAATATATAGAGAAAAGAAGAGAGCAAGAGAAAGAGACCTATGAAGCAATTATGGAAAAAGTAATGTTAACCCCTAGTACATAGGTGTTTGCCATGTGATTCTTTTCACACTGTAATAGGTTTAATACTTTTTTTTCAAAATAGAATTGGGAATAATAATGCAGAAACCCAATCTTTACCCCAAAAGATTTTGATCTTGGGAAGGTCTGGAAATGTCTATTGTATCAAGGGGGGTCTGATACAGACAATGTACGCTTTAAGAAAGGCTGAGCAGATACCTGACATTTTATGGCTGTAGAGATCAAAGACTCCCTAAGGTCACATATTCTTGGGGGCAAAGCCAGGACTAACCTTCCTTTTTCTAAGAATTGGTGGTTCAAGATCAGTCAAACCGAGAAAATAGTGGGTACTCTATAAATATTTACTAATTGCTGGCTACGGTAGGATAGAGAAAGAAAAGAGAACTGATTTGGTGCTTTCTGATTCTGACCCAGGCACTTACAGACACTTTCACTGCTGTAATCTTTCCAAGAAACCAAAGTGTGGATGGATAATTTTATTTATTTATTTATTTATTTATTTATTTACTTATTTATTTTTGGTGTATAAAGACATTGTTGTTAATAGGGTAAGCAAGTGTGAGGTCAGAATGCCTACATTTAAATCTCAGCTAATTTACCGGCTCTGTGACACCAGGGAAAGTATTTAACTTTTTTAAGCTTCAGTTTAACCCCCTGAAAAATACATTTAAACATTATTTTTTTATCTCAGAGTATTATGGTAAGGATTAAGTAAAATAGTGCATGTAGGCACTTAACACAAAGCCCACACTGAGTATAAAAAGTGGCCAATAAGCATTAAGAAGTCATGACAGAGATGATGACAGAGCTAGTAAGTGACAAATGTTCTAGTTAAGGTGCAGGGCTTAAGGCAAGAAGAAAAAGAATCATCTCTGTATTCGCTTAAATATAACCGTATACAGCACATACATTCACTTTGCTGTTGTTCTCTTGCTATTTCTTTCCTCCTTTCCTCATTGCCTCTCTCCCTCTTTCCTAAAACAAACTGAAATTTTAACTATGCCTCAGGATAACAAAATCTACATATAGGACGCCAAAGATTCATAGTCAAGTGCAAAGATTGGCAAACTATAGCCCTTGGTCCAGCTGTTTGTTTCTGTAAATAAAGTTTTATTGGAACACAACCACACATTTGTCTACACATTGTCTATGGCAGTTTTTACAGTACAATGGTAGGCAAAGTTGAGTAATTGTGACAGAGACTGTATAACCCTCTGACCTTGAGCCCTTTGATTATAATGATGATCAAAAATATAAAAATATTTCTAACCTGACCCTATACAGAAAAAGGATGATTCCTAGTCTAGTGTATTAAAATGCCATGAAAAGCACCGGAGTCATCTTAAAAAATATGACAACTGGAAGTCAGGTTAAAAGGCACTGGTCTGACAAATAGTAAGTGTTCCAGTTCATGGTAGCTACCATTATCACAGATAACGGAAACACAGAGAAAAGACTCAGAACCAACATCTGAAAGTGCTTACGGAGGTCAGTGTGTGTTTTCTTGTGCAATATTCACTCTGTGCTGCAGAAGTCATCCAAGTTTCATAAATGGAAACTTGGAAGCCAGAGAAATAAAGAAACTCACTCAAGGACACAGGGATTTGGGGCAAGGGGGATTAGAATTCAGACTTAAGTTTGACAAACTGCACATCACATCCCTTTGCTTTGGGTCACCCTACCACCTTCGCCACATTTTAGGCTTCTGTTGATTGACACTCAGATTTTATATCCGTGGTCCTCTGCGTGAAGGCCTTTAAAATTATTTTTAAAGGGAAACCCCCAGGAGGATCAACCTCTCTTCCAAAGAGCGAGTCTTTGGCAGCCCTAACATTGCTATGTTTTAAACTCTGTCCCACAGGCTTTCTGAAAGGTTAAAAAACTGTGGTTGTTCCTCTCAGTGTCATCAATACCAGTGACCCCAAATAAAAAGTGGCTTTAGATGACAGGCAGAGCAAGGGAGGCCTGGTTTTGCAGGAATGCAAGAAAACTTTATTTCCATTTAATTTTTTTTCCCCCAGAAAGTCAAGCAACTGAAAAATTTGTTTGGAGATTGTTGGCATTTCTTCTCCCTCCCTCTCTCCCTTCTTCCCTCCCTCCCTCCTCCTTTCCTTTCTTCCTTCCTTCCTTCCTTCCTTCCTTCCTTCCTTCCTTCCTTCCTTCCTTCTTTCCTTCCTCCCTCCTTCCCTCCTTCCCTCCCTCCCTCCCTCCCTCTCTTCCTTCCTTCCTTCCTTCCTTCCTTCCTTCCTTCCTCCCTCCCTCCCTCCCTCCCTCCCTCCCTCCCTCCCTCCCTTCCTTCCTTCCTTCCTTCCTTCCTTCCTTCCTTCCTTCCTTCCTTCCTTTCTTTTTAAGGGAAATTATTTTTGCCCAATAGAATCTACAAGGACTGAACTAGATTATGCTATAAAAAGCCCATTATAATCAGGGAATTCTAAATTTTTTTCAAAGCTAAAATTATTGTGCTTCTACTTTGGACAAGAGAGAAGCTGGGACAGTAGGCGAATGATGATCAAGACGATGATGATATATCAATTTTCTTGAAATTCTCTGCCCTCTAGTTTTCTAATCAGTTTTCCAAATTGTGATAGAGACATAAATATAAAACATATTTTTCTATTCCAAAAAAAAAAAAAAAGGAAGGAAGAAAGAAAGAAAGAAAGAACACAAGTACTGTGATAAATGACCCCAGTGCTGGGTAGTATTTGGTGGCGAGAGAAACGTGAACTTCGAAGACACCAACTTCCTGGAAAGGGCCAGCATGACTCAGCAAAGCCAGTGATTGCTGGCATTTAGGAAGTGAAAGGGCCAGATCTTCCAGTTTTCCATGATAACCAAGGAGTATACTTTGAAATGACTTTTAACATTTGGCTTAGGCTTTTAGAATTGCTATTATCAAGAAGGCAAGAGCTAACGCATGCTGGTGAGGATGGTGAGAAGAACTGGAATCCTGGCACAGTGTTGGTGGAAATGGAGGTCGGTACACACCGACTAGTATATGGCTTCCTCAAATACTTAACAACAGAACTACCACATGGTCCAGCGATCTTGCTTCTGGGTAGTTACCTGAAGAAAATGAAATCAGGATATTGAAGAGATATCTAAGACATCTTACTCACACATTCATTGCCACAATATTCACAGTAGTTAAGAAATGGAAACAAGCGTTGATGGATAAAAGGATAAAAAGATCATGGTATTGCTACATTATTCAGTCATAAAAAAGAAAGAAATTCTGCCACTTGGGACAACATGAGGGCATTTTGCTAAGTCAAACAGAGAATGACAAATACTGCATGATCTTATATGTAGAGTCTAAAAAAACTCATAGAAGGGGAAAGTAGATTGGTGGTTGCGGGTTGGGAGTGAGGAATGGGCAGAGGTGGTCAAAGGGTCCAAACTTTCAGCTAGAAGATGGACAACTTATGAAGATCAAACAGGTAGCATCATGACTATAGTTCACAATACTATATTTTATACCTAAAAGTTGCTAAAAGAGTAGGTCTTAAAGTTTTCAGCATAATGAAAAGTAGCTATGCAAGGTGATAGATGTGTGATCCATCTTCCTTTATTGTGATAATCATTTTGCAATATATATATATGGTACATCTTAAACTTAAGCAATGTTATATATCAATTATATCTCAATAAAGCAGAAATACATTTGGCTCATAATTATATAAAATATCATTTGGCTCCACAAAGGAAATGAAAGACTCACGCAGGCTGGGTTTGGTTTTTAGATCATGGCTTCATACCTCCCGATGTCAGTAACAGAATTGGGAGATCTGGATTTCTTTCTCAATCTCGGGAAGGTTCGCTTATGGTAAGTCCATCCTCACTACTACTCTGCTACGATTTCATGTTCTCATAGAATCAAATCTCTGGGCTCCAAGGACTACCCACCGCCAGCCATTCTTACAACAAATGTAATGTGACAGGAGAGGTTCTTTTTGGCAACTAGCCAGCTAGCCTGTCCTCTACTTCATGACGTGTCCTGTCAGCCGACACCAGTGCCCAGACATTGAGCAGAAATAAGGTGTTAGAGGTTTTGTTTTCCACTGTATGGTTCAATAGCACATTAGATGCTTTTATAATAGGTTCTTGCAAAAAAAAAAAAAAAAGGCACAGAACAGCTAGCAGAGTGATTTTCCACCTACTTCCAAACCCCCAGCCCTCATAAGGCAGACACTTCTACAAACTTGCAGCAAAAACAAATGAAAAGAAACCAAAACAAAATTATCCAAAAAGTGCTGAAAATGGCATTTATACGGAGATGAAGTCTGAGTTTATTTGAATCTGTGGGAGTTCTAGAATTCTCTTCACTTCGTATTCCCTGTAATTGCAGTCCAGAGAACCTTTCTGGGTAAACACCTGGACTTTGCTCTTTATAAATGACCTAATTATTTTAGAATTTAGCTTTAACAACCGCAGGCTTAATCCAGGTGCAGGGGCAGAGGCTAAGGAGCTGGTAGATCAGGTCTGAGCAGCAGGGGAAGGGACACCCTGACCCTCTGTCATCAGAAGAGGATCAGATTGTGAGCACATTTTAACGCAGCAGATTCTGAGGACGACCAGAGACGGGGCAGTTTCCAGAGAAACTGCGGCCTCTTCCTCCCTCTCCCAGGTCACCGTAAGAAGTTCAATTTACCCAGACGTTCTCAGGGCTTTTGTTTTTATATTACTGTTTGACAGTGTTTCTATATTGATCCTCAAAATGTCCTGGAAAGGTAGGCAGGTCAGGTACTGTTACACGTCATTTAGTGACAAGGACACAAAAACTTAGCGGTGTGTGTTACTGTGCCAAGGTTACTATTCATCAGGTGTTGTGAGTCAAACGTGAGCGTTTTTTCTTCAGCCTTTGGAAAATCACTGCTCTCTATACTACTGGGCCAGTTCTGTTGAGGCCACCGACTTTTAAATCGGATCCAAGTGTTCCCCTGACCTTTCCCTCGAGATTATGTAAGAATTCCAATAATTTCAGAAACAATGATTGACTAATCCATAAACAACCTGCGCTGGACACTCTTGTGGCATTAAAAAACGTAAGACTTGGCTTCTGATCTCAAGGGATGGACAAGTTGGATTTTAAAGAAAATAAGTACGTGAGACTACCAGAAAATAGAGGTAATAATAAGAATCATAGGCCTCCAAGCATGAATCAAGCACAGAGCTAAGTACTTTAAACATATATCTGCTTTAATCCTTGGAGCAACTTTCCAAGGCCACTGTGGTTATCCATCTGGCAGTGGAGGAAACTATTAAGTAACTCTACCAAGGTCAGAGCTGGCTAAAGCCAGAGCTGGGATTGATCCATACTTATGCCAGGTGGCAAAGTCCTGGAAAGTGTCAGGGCACTATTCTGACTCCCTGAACACACACAGGAGCCCATTGTGTTGGGAACTGAACAGTTCAGTGTTCAGGGAAATGTGGAAGGTAGACATCCTCAGGAAAGGGCAGGGCCAGAGAAGTGAGTGTTGAGTTAGAACTTGAAAGAAATGGTGAGATGAGCATGGATTGGTGCAGACCCGGTGCTGGTAAGGGGGGCGCGGCGTGGGCGGGTTGATAAAGCACGCATAGTGAATGGGTGATTGGCTGGAACCAGGTGATACAAAGTCACTCTCAGGGTTCAGATGGTTTACCTAGCTGGAGAGCTATTTGTTAGCAAGGTGCATTCTTGGAACCAGACTTATAACTGTGCCTCTTTGTTCTAAAGGGCAATTTGTTGCTTTGGCAAGTGCCCTAGCTTCCTGCGTTCAGGTGCTCCCTGGAGTGCATGAAAAGCAGGATTTTGCAACATTCATAGAAGAAGAGGAAAGGGGTTTCCCGGAGTAAGGAAGCCGTTTCCTAGAGAATGATGAGGGACAGTTTAAGAGGCCTCTGAACTGGAGGGTGTGAAACACACTTGTTTCTCAACACAGGGCTTTGCACAACTTCTTGAAAAAGTGATTCAAATTTTGTACCTATCAGAATGGTGGCCCACATTCTCTGTGGTGTTGATGCCTCTAGGAAATGTTTTAGGTAGAGTCAACCTTGGAAGCAGTTGAGGGCCCAGGCTGGGGAGGCCTCATTGCCTAGGGGCCCTGGACCCTTAGCCATTCCCAGAGGGGTTCGACTCTGATCTAGGATGAGAGTGGGATGGTCAGACTTGTGTTTTCTGCACAGCCCTTACTAAAAGATCTGTTTCTCACTAGAGAACATGTTGTGCTGTTGGAGACCGTAGAAGGGTGAGGACTCACACCAGTTTAGGAGGCCGACGGTTATATAACTTGTCCTTTTGTCTCATGGAGAAGACATGGGGGAAAAGGCCATCGTTTTTATTGTCACCTAACTCTCCTGGATGGGCATGTGCAAATCTGTCCACCCAATCCCCTTTCCCATCTACTTAGAACCAGGGCATTTGGGGCCAGGACACTCAGGCCAAGCTTCTAGCTGAATAACTGATGTCCAAAATTAAGACTGAATTCCAGCAGGGATCTCTGTGTGAGGTGGCCTAAGGCCCAGGAAGCCAGAGTCCTTGAAGAAACAGAAAGATTCAAATACTGGATGGGTATAAACAAAAGATGTTTCATAGAAAAACAAATAAAACAGATGATAAATTTTCAAAAAATTTCACCTTCACTCATAATAAAAATTGAAACAATAAAGCACATTGGTGTTTGTTATTCCCTGAGGTTGGCAAAGATTTAGAATGTTTGATAATAGTTTAGCAATATCAAAGATAGTGTGGGGGCCCGGAACTCACATACACTATAAGTGGACTGGACCTTTTTGAACAGCTTTTCAGTACCATCTACGATGTACATACACTTTGACCCAGCTTTTCTATTTTGGGGAAATTATCTGGCAAATACCCAAGTGCACAAAGATATTGTGAAAGAAAGTTCATTGCAGCATTTTTCAGAATAGTAAAAAACTGGAAACAATTTAGATGTCGATGAATAGGAAATACCATACACACCTTTTTAAAGATGTTAAAATAATATTAAGTAAAAAGGTACAAACTTCCAGTTATAAGATAAGTAAGTTGTAAGGATGTAACATATAGCATGGTGACTGTAGTCAACAGTACTGATCAATTTGAAAGTTGCTAAGAGAGTAGATTTTAAACATTTTATTTTATTTTTGCAAGAGAGAGACAGAGACAGGAAAGGAGAGAGATGAAACAACTCGTAGTCATGTCACTTTTGTTCATTGATTGCTTCTCATACGTTCCTTGATGGAAGTGGGGGATCCAGCTCAGCTAGTGACCCCTTGCTCAAGCCAGCAACCTTGGATTATATCAATGATCCCACACTCACGCTGGTGAGTCTGTGCTCAAGCCAGTGACCTCAGGGTTTCACACCTGGGTCCTCAGAGTCCCAGGTCGAGCTCTATTCACTACGTCACCATCAGTCAGGCTTAAACATTCTTATCACAACCAAAAAAATTGTAATAGTGTGAGGTCATGGCTATTAACTAGACTTATTGCGGCGATCATTTCAAAATATACACATATATTGAATCATTATGTTGTACACCTAGAACTAAGACAATGTTATATGTCAATTTTATCTCAATTAAAAACAATAGTAAGAAAAAATAATATATTAGTAGGTATAGTATGAGCTCTTTGTATAAAATAAGCAAAGGTTATATGTATTCATATATCTCCCATTCTCTACCTCTGCTTCCCCATCCATAAGTCACATCTGGGCAGGTGCATACGCAGCAGTTACTAATATTGGCCACTGGGAATGAAAGTGAGAAGACCAGCATGCTAAGGGGCCTTTTGAGTTTAACTTTATCACTTAGGTAGAATTTGAGTGTTTTTAATAATCAAGAGTTATTTATTTTACAATTAAAACAATGAGTTTAAAAAATAAGGCTAGCTCTATACTAAGAAGATACAGTGCTACTAAGATCAAGTCCAAAGCAACAAAGATACTAATGATAAATAGTATAATTATACAGGGATGGGCAAAAGTAAGCTTACAGTTGTGAATACGCAAAACTGTGCCTACCCCTGTATTCATAATTGCATATTGAGGTAATTAGTATTATTACATTAATAACATACACTTAGCACTTTTTTGTACTGGATAGTTTTAATTTATTGATTTGGGAGAGAGAGAGAGAGAGAGAGAGAGAGCTAGTTATTTTACTCATTTATGTATTCATTGGTTGATTCTTGCATGTGCCCTGACTAGTGATCGAACCAACAACGTTGACATATTAGGATGACACTCTACCAACTAAGGTAGGGCTGGACACTCTTTTAAACATGCCACATACTTTAGTTCATGCAAGCCTTACAATAATCTACGAGGCAGTTACTATTCATTTCACCTTTTGAGTGATGAGAAACTGAGGCATGAAAAGGTTAACTTACTCCAGGACACCCCGCTAGGCTAGTGAGTGGTTGAGCATGTGCTGGAGAGGGAGATCTTGTGATCTGATCTTGACCTCCTTTTTTACCCTGAGTCTTTTTGTAAGGTGAAGACCTCCAAGTTCAGAGCTGAGCTGAGGACTGATGCAGAGCTGACAAGTAGGAGCCAGGAAATGGCTGTAATGGTCTTGAAGGTGCCCTGCTAACCTTCCCCAGCCTGGTGGCATATGAGTCAAATTGCCTCAAAAAGCCAGTGACATACTAGTTCTGCCCAGATAAGTTTGGCTAACGTGAGTGTTGTGTCAGTTAGAGTTAGGAGGAGCCATGTGTAGTAGGAACCCAATACAGTGATTATGTAAATAAGATAAAGGTTTATTTTTGCCCATGTAGCAGAAATCCAGAGGTAATCTAGAGCTAATTTGGTGGCTATATGAAATTAGGGACCAACACTCTTTTCAGCTCTCCAACCACTGTCCCTTGTGTGTGGCTGTCATATTTGTGGTCAAGATGGCTACTGGCGCTTCAGCCACAGCATCCTTATTGCAAGAAGAACGGGACAGAGAGAAGGGACAACAGGGTCTATATCAAATACCTACGTATGTTTCTTTAAAGCTGTGGTTCATCTTATATATCATTCTTTGGGATGCAGGCATTTGTTCACAACTGTCCATAAGGAATCTGGGGAAAATTAGTCAATTATACACAGTCATTTGCCTGGATAATAATTTTGGATTTTATTACTAGGGAAGAAAGGGAGGATGGCCATTAGAGTAGGCAAGTAGCAGTTCTGCTAAAAATGATCTGTTCCTGGGTGTCGGGGAGAATGGAAGTCTCATCCTATAGTTTCCAAATACCAAGAGTCATTCTGCCAGTGACTTTGGTTTGCGTAGCAGATCAAGGGCCATTTTGAAAATGCTGGACGCCTAAGGGGACAGGAAGGTAGGTAGGCAGAAAGGACTCTAAGAAAGGACAAAGGGCTCAGAAAGTGCTACACAATCTCCACAAGAGTCAGGCTTGAGCTTTGACAATTTTACTTCGAGTCTTTCCTCCCAAAAGGTTTCTAACACCCCAGCATTTACAGGAACCTTGAACTTCTCAACCTCGGAAAACAGAAAGAGTGTTCAAGGACTCATCAAACACCTCCATGTAGTAAGGAACTGAAGGGTCATTTTCTGAAGTCATCATTTTGCTTATTATCAGTCTCCCCATCTGGACTTGTAGAGGAATGAACTTCTTAACTCAGAGGGATGTGACTGTGAACAGCAAGGAGAAAACACAGTGGGCTCAAAGAATGAGCAGTGAAGTTCTGCTAAATATTTTAGCATCACAGCAGGGCAAACAGACGGTAATGGGTTCTAATTGGCACCCGCAGAAGCTGTAGCATCTTTACTTTCAGCTAAGTGGCATTCTGGGAAGGCGAAAAATTATTTTCTATCTTAGAAAATATGAGAGAAAATCCAGTACCTCATACTTGAAAGAAATCAGAATAAAACCAATCAAGGTCCCCGCAATCACCAAGGAGGGGAACATTGCCAGCAAGGGTCAGAGGGGAATTTGGGTATAAAGTGATTTAAAGCAGGGATTGACAATTGAGGACCTGTGGGCCAGATCAGAACCATCACCTGTTTGTGGACGTCCTGTTTTCTAGGGCTAAGAACAGCTTTTACATTTTTAAGTAGCTGGAGAAAATCAGAAGAGGAAGATTGGAAAACACAAGAATATTCTATGAAATTCAAATTTCAGGGTCTCTAAAAGTTGAACAGGAGCAGAGCCCTGCCCATTAATTTATGCATGCTCTGTGGCTGTCTTTATGCTCTAACTGCAGAGCTGTGAGTGGTTGCAACAAAGACTACATTACTTGCAACGTCTGAACTACAGGTATATAATTACTCTCTGATTCTTTACAGAAAACGTTTGCTGAATCCTAATTTAAAGTATAAAAAAGAAATAAAAAGAAAAGAAAAAAGAAAAAAAATGCATGCCTCCATCATCCTCACTTAAAGTTATGTGAGATTTTAAAAATGTACTTTTTGAGCCTCAATTTCCTCATGGTTCACGTGGGAGAAATATCAATTTACTTGACCGATTGTTACGAGGATTCCAAGAGAGAATTAATGTGAAGCAGTTACTAGGAACACGGCACCTTGTTTTGCTGGCTCAATTTTTCTCCTCACTGAAGACTCAGCTTGCTGCTTGGGCTTCCTTTGAAGCCCTCTGCTCGGATGAGGTGTATTTCTTGTGTTATCATAGCTCCCCTTGTTTATCTCAGCCCTTGCTTACCATGTTGTTTTGTAATTATATGTTTATGTGCTTGGGTTCTCCTATGAGCCTTGAGTTTCTGAGTGAAAGGATCATGACTTATTGGTATTTGGATTCTCAATGGCTGTCACAGTGAACACCATGTAGTGCAGGGGTCCCCAAACTTTTTACACAGGGGGCCAGTTCACTGTCCCTCAGACCGTTGGAGGGCCGGACCATAAAAAAAAAAACTATGAACAAATCCCTATGCACACTGCACATATCTTATTTTAAAGTAAAAAAAACAAAAAACAAAAAACGGGAACAAATACAATATTTAAAATAAAGAACAAGTAAATTTAAATCAACAAACTGACCGGTATTTCAATGGGAACTATGCTCCTCTCACTGACCACCAATGAAAGAGGTGCTTCTTCCAGAAGTGCGGCGGGCCGGATAAATGGCCTCAGGGGGCCGCATGCGGCCCGCGGGCCGTAGTTTGGGGACCCCTGATGTAGTGGTATTAGAGTTGCTAAGTATTAGGTATTAGGTATTAGGTAGCTAAATTGGAGTAGATTGCTTCCTAAGACTGAACTCTAGGATTAGACTTATCTACCCGCCCAATCACGATACTGCTGGGCCAAGACAGCCACACTTCCACCCTGCCCCCCTCACAGAAGCTGAGCTGACCCAATAGCTCTTAAGGAGTGGAGATGTCCTGTGCCGTCTCCCATACTTCTCGATTAGATATGTCACTTCTTTCATGGAGAGAAATGTGTAAGAGGGTAGCGAGGGAGGTCAGGGGTGTTACTTTAGTGGATCTACCTCTCTGTGGCAACATGGAATAGAGGAGGTTAATGTTCCCCCTTAGCTATTGGCTGCTCCTTAACGGAAGCCAGATGAGTGGCTCCCCCGTCATGGTGCTCTCAATTAGCTCATTGTCTTCACTGTGCTCTGGAAAGGTGTCATACTTGCCAGGTGAAAATCAGTTGTGTCCTTTAGGCATTCACCTAAGCTACTCACTTGGCCTCTGATATTTTTCCAAAATGTGTCTGTGCAAATACCAGAGCTTTGCCTAACATAAATGAATATAGGCATATGTGTATGAATCCTCTAGATTCTTGTACTCCGTTTTCTTTAGTCTGATTCAACAAATCTGTGTTGTAAGTGCTGGACTCTGATCAGGCCATGTAGAATTAGGAACAGAATATTGTTCCTTTCCTGTGAATGTTCCCTGTCTACAGGGGCATTATTGCAGTACAAAAAGAGAAGTAAGGAAAGGGATAGAAGTGTTATATTAGAAGTAATGGCCCAATTAGGGGCACTTAGAAAAGATTTTACACACTAAGTGATGTCTGAAAAGAGTTTTGAAGGAAAAAATAGGAGTGCTATCTTGAGGCAAAGTGTGAATGGACATTCCTCATACAAACAGATTGAAAGGAGGGACAAATATGTGGTGACAGAAAAAGATTTGACTTTAGGTTATGGGCACACAACACAACTGACAGTTGAAATGCTATAGAAATATTTACCTGAATCTGATGTGCTCTTACTGATCAAAGTCACTCCATTAAATTGAATTTTATAAATAAAACAAAACAACAACAGCAAAAAAAGAAACAGATTGTTCGTGGCCATGGAAATAAGAAACAAGTGAGTTCTGAGCATTCAGGTATCATGTCCTGAGATGGTAGTAA
Organism: Saccopteryx bilineata; assembly: GCF_036850765.1. NCBI lineage: Eukaryota > Metazoa > Chordata > Mammalia > Chiroptera > Emballonuridae > Saccopteryx > Saccopteryx bilineata. Next base: position 15,791,970 of record NC_089492.1, on the reverse strand, counting down.
ACTGTAAGGGTAGTGGTAACCAGGTTGTCTCCCAGGGAGGACCCATCATGTTCTGTCTTTTAATCTTCCACCTCTATGCCCTATGTTATGAGAATGTTCCTTTCTTCCTTAACCTTCCTACCTACCTACCTACCACCTGTGACACTCCCCAGGCTGCCAAACTAAGAGGTTCCCATTGACAGCATGCTCCTCCCCCTGCCCAGACCACTCCATGTCCCTTAAAGAAATGGGAAGACGGCTTTTCCCCCTAACTTATGACCCTACTTTCTCCTGTGGTCTTAAAGCCAAACTGTTTGTGCCTGAGGCTTAACAAAGATCCCATGAGATTGTTACTTCACAGTTTACTTATAGCCTTCTTTTTCTTAGGGTCAGGCCAACTGCATGGTGTTGGATTGGATATCAGACAGTCCACTGATCTCTCTGTTGCCTTCCCCCCCCCATACATGCCTTCTCATATTCTTCTTTCTTAAACACCTCTGACCCCCAAAAGGAACCATTTTGTATTATTAGAATCACCCATGCAACTAAGAGTTGAAATCAGTTGAATATATTAGATAATATAAATAACATATAGAGTTGATTAAGAAGAAAATGGTAGATGACATCTTGGGGAATACTGATGTTAAAGCAATAGACGCTATTGGGCTATGGTTGGAGTAGGGAGAGAACCTCCTTCCTCTTGGCTTATATTTCTTTCCTCCCACTTCCTCCTCCTCCTCTTCTTCTTCTTCTTCTTCTTCTTCTTCTTCTTCTTCTTCTTCTTCTTCTTCATTATTGTTATTATTATTAAGTGAAAGGCAAGGAAGCAGAGAGACAGACTCCAGCATTTGCTCCCAACTGGGATCCACCTGGCAAGCCCCCTACTAGGCAAAACTCTGCCCATCTAGGGCCATTGCTTTGTTGCTTAGCAACCGAGCTATTTTAGCACCATCCTTAGCATCTGGGGCCAACTTGCTCAACTTTCTCCCATGGCTGTGGGAGAAAGAGAGAGAGAAAAGGGGAGGTGGAGGGGTAAATAAGCAGATGGCCACTTCTCCTGTGTGCCCTGATTGGGAATCAAACCTGGAACTTCCACATGCTGGGCCAACACTCTACCACTGAACCAACTGGCCAGGGCTGACTTATATTTCTACATTAAGGGACTTCAGTTAGAGTAACAGACTTGACCTCTTACTTTTCTGTTAGTTAGAGGGTAGAGAAGTGACTTATCTGGCAGCTTTAAATGGATGGAAGAACTAAATGAGCGACGTTCAATCTCAGCCATTTCTTCCTCTTTTGCTTTGGTATCTGCCTCCCTACAGAGAGCCCTCTAAAAAGCAATTTAAAAAAAAGTCTGCCCCTGGGGCTAGGCCTATGAGTGTCCATCACTGGCTATGAGTGAGTGAGTGAGTCTATCTGCCTCTAAATTTTAGTTTTAGGAAACTCCTATTGCTGTACATCTAAACCAGATCAGCAATATAGCTCTCATCAATAATCATAGTTTGCATTTTTATCTCCTCCTGCCTGACATCTTGACTATCTCCCAGCTGGTTCCAAAATGATGCAGGAAAAGGGCGAACTATTTATTGGGCCTTCACAAACACACAAGAGGAGGAGTGCTCAATACATACTTAGAGTAGTTAATGGCCAGAAGGATAGGGAGAAAACCGGAAGAGCATTATCAGAATGACTAAATGGGTCAGAGCTTCAACAGTGGTCAACTGCTCTGTCTTGGCTACAAGGTCAGGTAAGATGAAGATTGATAATGCACTCAAGGATATTAGCAACTAGGAAGGTATTAGTAACCGTGGCAACAGCCACATCAAGGTTTTGTAGGGTTAAAAACATCATAATGCAGTGGGTTGGAGAGAAAAAAGAACAGCAGGCTTTGATTCCTCTTATACGTATCTTGGGGAAAAGAAGAGTAGATAGTATATAAAAGAAACTGAATTTTCAGGGTTACTTGCTGTTTATTTTAATGGAAAGGTCTTAAGTTTGCTTACATACAGAGAGAAAGGGGATGACTAGAGAGAGAGGTTGAAGATATGGGAGAGAGGAGGTCATTGATGGAGAAAGCTTCATGAGGAAGCAGGAGAGATCCTACGATAAACTGTATTATTATTCATGGTGTATTATTATCCCCCTTCTCTATAAAATATTTATACATCCCTTTTCCTTTTATCATGAAAATGAGATATTCTATGAGGTCTACTCTCCCAGCCTGCATTCTGGCGTTAGAAGACTTGTGGAGTAAGAGCTGTCACCTAGAGCAAGCCATAGGTGGTTCATTGATAACACATAATGAGAAGTACTGAGAAATATACCTTAGACTGAAGTCCCTGAGACTTTGGAGTTTATTAGAGCCATGCTGACTCATACGTATCCCAAGAATATCCAGGGAGACTTGCTTTCAAAAAGAGGATGAAAAACCTATTTCATACTGAAGAGTATCAATGGAGGAAAGGGTAGCAATGGTTACAGATCATTTTTAGTGGGTAAAGCAAACAAACAGAGTTCTGTTAACCTGGAGACATGTTGAGAGCACCGGAGTCTCTCCCACACTTTGTCCTAGCTTTGCATTCTTTTTCTTTAAATGGAGGCTGACTTAGCAGAGTTTATTGGCCTGGCAATAATTGGCACTCTTTTCACATCAGAATTGGTACAAACCTAAGCAGTCTTGCTGTCAAAGTTCCTCCTGAAGAAGGAAAAAGACATAGGTCTATGGGATTTATGATTGATAAAAAGATCTTTGAAATATCCTGGATTGCATTTTGCTTGTCTGATGTCTACATCATTGAAAACTTAGATCATAATGACTTCAAGGTCTATTTCTTTATTCCTTTTTTTTTCTTCTTTTCCAAGTGAGAGGAGGAGAGATAGAGAGATAGACTTCCACATGAGCCCCGACCAGCAACCCCCATCTGTGGCCAATGCTCTATCCATCTGAGGTCATGCTTGCAAAGGAGCTACTTTTTATTTTATTTTTGTATTTTTCTGAAGTGAGAAGTGGGAGGCAGAGAGACAGACTCCCTCATGCACCTGACTGGGATCCACTTGGCAAGCCCACTAGGGGGCAATGCTCTGGCCATTTGGGGCATTGCTCCATTTGCAACCGGAGCCATTCTAGTGCCTGAGACGAAGGCCATGGAGCTATCCTCAGTGCCCAGGCCAACTTTGCTCCAATAGAGACTTGGCTGCAGGAGGAAAACAGAAAGACAGAGAGAAAGGAGAGGGGGAAGTGTAGAGAAGCAGATGGTGCTTCTCCTGTGTGGCCTGGCCAGGAATCAAACCCAGGACATACACACATCAGGCTGATGCTCTACCACTGAGGCAACCGGCAGGGCCACAACTGAACTACTTTTAGCACCTGGGTGGATGCTCTACTGAGCCATCCTCAGCACCTGGGACCAATGCCCTCAAATCAATCAAGCCATAGCTGAAGGAGAGGAAGAGAGAGAGAGAGAGATGGGGTGGGAAGGGGGAGAAGCAGATAGTCACTTCTGTGTGCCCTGACCCAGAATTGAACCTGGGACTTCCACACACCGAGCTGATGCTCCAACGCTGAGCCAACTGGCCATGGCTGAATATAAATCTTATTGCATACTCTTCATGCATTTATTCACTCATTATTTTACATGATCAATATTTATTGAGCCAAGTACTGTACTAGTTACTAGAGAGAGATTAAAACACAAAGAAAGCCATTATCTAAATCTGTGTGTTCCACAGTATGTGTACCAGGTTAATTAGGTAAAATATTCATTTATGGTTCTTTTCTCCTGGTGTTTTCCATTATTCCCAATTGTACCTCATCTTGCCTCTTGTATCAGACAGAAGCTCGAGACTTAGTAAAAGCAACGTGAAGTCAATAGCTCTTTCTGTCTCTTATAAAACCCTACGGATATTTAAAAGTACGTATTGTGTCCCAGAGGAAGAGGTGAGAGGGTGAAGGTGTTTGAGGGTAAGGAGATAGAGAGAGATTCTTCTGAATGGGTAGAAGGAGAGAGAGTTGGATGTCCTCAGACCAGTAGGGATCTGTATACTATATGCTTCTCTGTGGCTGCCCCTGAAGAGGAGACAAAAACTTAGAAGATTTATAAATGGCTAGAGAAGTGAAACCTCTATTGTAAAGATTCCTTGCCTTAGAAAGAGTTCCCAGACCCCTTGAGAGACACATAAGAGACCTGGGGTCCACTGTGAGCTTCAACTCTTAAGATATCAGTGGTCCACATGCACACTGGAGATGAGAAGACCTTCCCTATATGTTTTTAGAAATTACGTACATATCCCAAATTTTGGTACAAATCTGGGACAGACTGGGGACCATGATAATACCTGAGACTGAATAGCCTGTCAGCCCCGTAGGATGAAGCCGAGAGTTAGATTAAGTTGAATTAAAAAACAAAACAAAACAGGGAACGATATTCTTCTAGTTCTCTGCTTATGCATTCCGCATCATGCAAATATTTTTTTCTCAGAATTTCACTTTCTTGATAAGTAATCTCAAAAACATGTTATTTTTTTGGATCCTTAATAACATCCTAAAACTCTTAACCACCATGGATTTCTGGGAAGAAATGTTTTCCTTTTCTCCACTAATTTTTGTTTGTTTGTTTGTTTTGTGTGGCAGAGACAGGGAGAGTCAGAGAGAAGGACAGGTAGGGACAGACAGACAGGAAGGGAGAGAGATGAGAAACATCAATTTTTTGTTGCAGTTCCTTAGTTGTTCATTGATTGATTTCTCATATGTGCCTTGACCAGGGGGCTACAGCAGACCGAGTGACCCCTTGCTTGAGCCAGCGACCTTGGGCTCAAGCTGGTGAGCCTTGCTCAAACCAGATGAGCTCACGCTCAAGCTGGTGACCTCAGGGTCTCGAACCTGGGTCCTCCACATCCCAGTCCAATGTTCTATTCACTGCACCACCGCCTGGTCAGGCATGTTTCCCTTTTCTTATAGGGAGTCTGACAATATCATTTGTGGTATCAAATGGACTATGAGAGCTGATGCTCTTGTTGTTAGGAATGATTCATACCACTAAGGGCAAAGAGCTCAAAGCAATAATATGTTCTCAGCCTAACCTATGCTTTGTGAGCACAATTTAAAATTAGCTGAGAAAGCTAAGAGGCCAAAACTAAGATATGACTCTCCTAGCCCAGGGGTCGAGAACCTTTTTGGCTGAGAGAGCCATGAATGCCACATAATTTAAAATGTAATTCTATGAGAGCTATACAACGACCCATGTGCATTACGCATTATCCAATAAAAATTTGGTGTTGTTCCGGAGGACAGCTGTGATTGGCTCCAGCCACCTGCAACTATGAACATGAGTGGTAGGAAATGAATGGATTGTAATACATGAGAATGTTTTATATTTTTAACATTATTATTTTTTTATTAAAAACTTGTCTGCGAGCCAGATGCAGCCATCAAAAGAGCCACATCTGGCTCGCAAGCCATAGGTTCCCGACCCCTGTCCTAGCCCAAGGCCAGAGGAGGAAGACAAAACCAACATCTCTTGTAGCATCAAACATGAAAGCTAGCAAAGCCAAATATTGACTTCTGTCCAAAGGGCAGAAGAAGATTCAAAAACAAGACATGAAGCCAAAGGTCATAAGCCAAAAGCAAACTGGATTGAAATGGAAGAAGTTTGGAAATAAGTTACAGAACGACCGTGAATACTGTTTTCCAGGGTAACTCTCATGTTTGGCTGATGGGGTGTTTCCAGTTTTTCCACTGATCACACTAACTTCTTATTTATTTCTTTTCCAGCACAAAAGCAGCAACTGGTAGGTAATAAAAATTTCAGAAAATTCATGAACAAAATATACTAGTTTAAGAAGTCTTTCATTTGACAGACCCCCACCCCAGAAAACTGCGAAGAAACCATTATTACATATTTTGGTGGTGGATCGCCACTGTCTGCTTCCACAAACACCAGTGTTTGGAAAAAAATAGTATGACAACAGCTGTCCTTTACTGTGTTACTCAGTCCCAGGTGGTCCTTCTGGTTCCTCTCGCTGCTTCCTGATGGGTGTGACAGGTACTATCTTAGGCAGAGAAGATACAGAAATGAGAAGCCTATAGTCTAAAGCAGGGGTCCCCAAACTTTTTACACAGGGGGCCAGTTCACTGTCCCTCAGACCGTTGGAAGGCCGGACTATAAAAAAAAAACTATGAACAAATCCCTATGCACACTGCACATATCTTATTTTAAAGTAAAAAAACCAAAACGGGAACAAATACAATATTTAAAATAAAGAACAAGTAAATTTAAATCAACAAACTGACCGGTATTTCAATGGGAACTATGCTCCTCTCACTGACCACCAATGAAAGAGGTGCCCCTTCGGAAGTGCTGTGAGGGCCAGATACATGGCCTCAGGGGGCCGCATGTGGCCCGCGGGCCGTAGTTTGGGGACCCCTGGTCTAAAGCACTGTCCAGCCTGACCGGTGGTGGCACAGTGGATAGAGCATCAACCTGGGATACTGAGGTCCCAGGGTCAAAACCCCAAGGTCGCTGGCTTGAATGTGGAATCATAAACATGATCCCATGGTTGCTGGCTTGAGCCTAAAGGCCACTGGCTTGAAGCCCAAGGTCACTGGTTTGAGTCCAAGGTTGCTGGCTTGAGCAAAGGGGTCACTCACTCTGCTGGAGCCCCTCCCTGGTCAAGGCATGTATAAGAAGGCAATCAATGAACAATTAAGGTGCTGCAATGAAAAATTGATGCTTCTCATCTGTCTCCCTTCCTGTCTGTCTGTCCCTCCCCCCCTCTAAAAAATAAAAAATAAAAAAAAGGAAAATAAGGAATTGAAAGTGATAATCAAAACAGTTTAGATACTCAGTTTCTATTTGATTCCATTAAAAGATTCCATCAAACCCTCTGAAGGTGGATACACCTTATGGTGACCCTTAATGAGTTATACATGTATGTAATTCCCTTTCCTTAATTGTAGGAAGAACTAGTGACTTCCCTATAACCAATGGAATTTGGCAATGGTGATGGAATATCACATGCTCTATTAGGCTACATTATATAAGACCTTGTCTTACCAGACCAAAAGAGATATTTTCTTACTAACCTTAAAATGCAGACTGCCCTGTTGAGAACTGCCTCAGGAGAGAGCCATATGGTGGGGCCCTGTGGGCTACTTCTAGAAAGTGAGGGCGACCTCTAGTGACCAGCCAACTATGAGTAGACACCTTCCTCCTACAATCAGAGGAAGTCATTCTGCCAATAACCTGAATGTGTTTGGAAGTGAGTTCTTCTCCAGATAGCCTCCAGGTGAGAACACAACCAATAGACATCTTGACTGTAACCTTGTGACTCCTTGAGCAGAAGTCCCAGTTAAGCCAGATCCAGACTCCTGACCCATGCAAACTGTGAGATAATAAACTTGTGTCACTTTAAGCAACTAAATTTTCAACAATTTGTGACAAAATACACATAACCTGATCTTTGGGCACATTTTGAAAATGGCTGATATATGGAAGTATAAATATATGTATGTGTGTGTCCTCAGAACCTCAATCCTACTGTTTTCCTGGTATACCTAAGGTATCAGTCATACTGAACTTAAAAAATTCTCTAAGTCTATCACTGTATTTCATATATCTGCTGAGACGCCTCTCATTTCCCTAGCCCAGTGGTCGGCAAACTCATTAGTCAACAGAGCCAAATATCAACAGTTACAATGATTGAAATTTCTTTTGAGAGCCAAATTCTTTAAACTTAAACTATATAGGTAGGTGCATTTCTTATTGAGGTAGCTCCTGCACGTGGTATTTTGTGGAAGAGCCACGCTCAAGGGGCCAAAGAGCTGCATGTGGCTCGCGAGCCACAGTTTGCAGACCGGCCGAGAACTCCTTAGCTTTCAATCTTAGCACTGCTACCTGCTCTGGCAGTCTTCTCTGGTGCTTCCCAAGTATAATTGATCATTTCCTTTCTATCATCCAGGTGTTTAAAAGCATGTTCAGTCATTGTGCTTATTACATTGTTTTATAACTGCAGATCTAAGTGTCTCTCTCCTCAGGCCCTGGGACTATTGAGAGCAAGGGCTGTGTTATATTTGCCTCTTCTGCACGAAGGCTTAGTACGATATGTCCAAGTAAACTTCCTAATTTTAAATTATACTCACACCTGCGCTCCCTAAAATTCCTCCAATTAACTTCTGTTCTGTTTCTTTAAATTTCTTATTTAGACACAGTGAAGCTTATCTAGTATGAAACTCCTAAACCAACCCGATCAATCTTTGAAATTAAAGACTTTTGTTTAGAAACCAGATTCTCAACAGTACACAGCATCAGATTTTCAAAAATCTAAGTTGTATTCATTTTATATATGAAACAGATTATTTCGGGATAGAATCTGGTGGCTGACAATAACTTTAGTGCTTTTTATACGTCCCTTAGCTCTTTTGACCCTGGGGTGCCATTTTAATAAATGGGTACTTCAGTCCATGAAAGAGTTAACCCAACCTCACCACATACCTACTTTACAATTAGCAAACTGCTCATATGTTAGGCTGTTTTATTATGGAACAAAGGCTTTAAAACTAATTTTTTTAAAAAGAGACATTTGGATTAAATTTATTTCTAGAATATTCTCCTAAATAACTTTTTTTTTCAAACCAGTGTCATGAAAGGTTTATTTTTAGATGTAAGGTTTATAAGAGCCGTAGTGTATTTGGCTTCCTATGTTAGATTTTTATAGGCCCCTCATTTTTTCAGTTGAGAGGGCTATTTATGTGGCTTTCCAAATAGTTTTGATTCCGTTGGGAAGGTTTATAAAAAAATTATTTTAGCCTTTGGAAAAAAAAAAGTAAGTCAGTTCCAATGCCATATCCAACATTTACTATCCAATAAAATACAGTGTAGAAAAAAAATTTTTTTGAAAAAAATACCAAGGAAAATGTGGATACTATTATGAAAAGCACAATATTCTCTTAGTCTCTCTTTGCATTTTAGAGAAGAACCTGAGATGAATCTTGTTACTGCTTAGTTACCTGTGACTTATTTTCATTTCAATACTGAAAATATCATTGAATAATTTTCCCCCTTCTGCAGAAACAGGGGAGAAATAGCATAAAACAATATTCTTAGTCCAGGTGTTGAGAATGCACTACTTCAATAAGGTGTAGTGTGCTGAGAAATATGGAAATATTTCTCATATATATATATATATATATATATATATATATATATATATATAAACAATGATATGGAAACAACAGAAATAATGGCTTTTCTCCTGTGGCTCCTACACAAACAGCGATCTATTTTCAGGAGATGCAGGGAGCATTGCCAAATTGTTCACTTCTGTAGCAGTGAATTTTTGTTGCTATTATAACAATAATATATATACACATTTTTGCTAAGAAGTCTTCACTTATGAATTCATAAGTAGGATGCCTAGGTATGCTGTTTCCAGTCATCAATGCAAAGGTGAAATCATTCTTCCGTGGGAGGTGGGCCAATTAGCATCTTTAAAGGAAGCCATCAGGGTAACAAAGAACTTGGGTTTGCTATCAAACAACGGTTTCATCTCAGAAAGCACTTGGAAAACATTGGCTAATTAATGTAACTCGGAGACTGAAACACAACTCTGTCCTCAAGATCTTAAGCTTTCCATTCAAGAGGAGTTTGGCCTTGACTAGGCAGTGGCACAGTGGATAGAGCATCGGACTGGGATGCGGAGGACCCAGGTTCAAGACCCCGAGCTCCAGATTCGAGACGCCGAGCTCTCCAGCTTGAGTGCAGGCTCATCTCGTTTGAGCAAAGCTCACCAGCTTGAACCCAAGGTCACTGGCTTAAGCAAGGGGTCACTCAGTCTGCTGTAACACCCCCCCCATCAAGGCATTTATGAGAAAGCAATCAATGAACAACTAAAGTGCCACAATGAAAAACTGATGATTGGTGCTTCTCATCTCTCTGTGTTTCTGTCAGTCTGTCCCTATCTATCCCTCTCTCTGACTCTTGCTCTGTTTCTGTAAAAAAAAAAAAAAAAAATAGAGGAGGACTTTGGGAGAGGAAGAGGGATCACTAGGAAAGTTACCTTTCCCCTCTGCCAGCTGCCAGGCCCGCTACACCACAGCTTTCTTCACAGCTGTTTCTGTCAGAGGGGAGGCAGCCTACATCTTACCATGGGAAACATTTTAAAGTAATAGTCACACTTTTATATCTGAAATTATGGTGGAACAAGTAACTCAAAACTTACAAAAAAAGCCTCAAAATGCCAGTAAAATATAGACAACATCCTTTTGAATGCATAGCTTAGATTATCAATAAGTAAAGGAAGACAAAAGGTAAAATTATATATTTTTATAATAATATATATTTTAATATATTAAATAATATATAACATATTTATATATTATATTATATTTATATTAATTATATATAATTTAATATATCATATTTTATATATATAAAATATATAATATACATATAAATATACGCCAGCTTTTTTATAGACATTTCCAATTTGAGATTGCATTTAGTGGCAGTCTCAAAACAAACTTCTCTAGGTAGAAAGGGATTTATCAGTTCATTAAACTAGAACTGCAGAAATGCCTTGCTTCGGGAGGGCTGGATCCAGTAATCAGATAATAGCATCAACAAATGGCCTTGCTGGTTCTCTGTCTGCCTCCCTCTCTCGGCCCTGCCTTCCTCAGTTTTGGATTCTTTCTCACGAAACTGTTCTAATGCGGTGGTGAACATGGCCACCAGAATGTCCAGGCTTACATCATTCTCAATGCTAGCAATCGCAGAAACAAAGAACTTCTCTTTCCTGAGAGTTGCAGCGAAAGTCCTGAGGGTTGACACTAATTGACCGGCTGACACCATGTGCCCATCCCTCATGTACCCCTCTGGACAAAGGACATAGTTCTCTGGCCATATTTTTCTCCTGAATCAGGGGGATGGAATGCATCCTTTCCACACCACATGGACCAAGAGTTGGGAAAGGGCGTGATTCTATAAAAGAAAGATGCTGTGAGAAGCAAAATAAATAAATAAAGGATACCAGCTGTCTCTTGCAGTTGCCATGTCAGTGAAACTGATGCAGAAGTTACCAGACCATTATTTTTTTTCCTTTATTAAAAAAAAATTTTTTTTCTTAATTTTAATGGGGCGACACTAATAAATCAGGGTACATATGTTCAGAGAAAACATCTCCAGGTTATTTTGACATTTAATTATATTGCATACCCATCACTCAAAGTCAAATTGTCTTCCGTCACCTTCTATCTGGTTTTTTTTGTGCTCCTCTCCTCCCCAACTCTCTCCCTCTCCTGCCCTGCCCCGCTCCCCCCTCCCCATAACCACCACACTGTTGTCCATGTCTCTTAGTCTCATTTTTATGTCCCACCTATGTATGGAATCATACAGTTCTTAGTTTTTTCTGATTTACTTATTTCATTCAGTATAATGTTATCAAGGTCCATCCATGTTGTTGTAAATGATCCGATGTCATTATGGCTGAGTAGTATTCCATAGTATATATTATATATGTACCACATCTTCTTTATCCAGTCATCTATTGAAGGGCTTTTTGGTTGTTTCCATGTCTTGGCCACCGTGAACAATGCTGCAATGAACATAGGGCTGCATGTGTCTTTATGTACCAGTGTATTTGAGTTTTGGGGATTGCTGGGTCATATGGTAGTTCTATTTTTAGTTTTTTGAGGTACGACCATACATTCTTCCATAATGGTTGTACTACTTTACATTCCCACCAACAGTGGATGAGGGTTCCTTTTTCTCCACAGCCTGTCCAACACTTGTTATTACCTGTCTTGTTAATAATAGCTAATCTAACGGGTGTGAGGTGGTATCTCATTGCAGTTTTGATTTGCATTTCTCTAATAGCTAATGAAGATGAGCATCTTTTCATATATATGTTGGCCATTTGTATTTCTTCCTGGGAGAAGTGTCTGTTCATGTCCTCTTCCCATTTTTTTATTGGATTGTTTGTTTGTTTGTTGTTGAGTTTTATGAGTTCTTTGTATATTTTGGATATTAGGCCCTTATCTGAGCTGTTGTTTGAAAATATCATCTCCCATTTAGTTGGCTGTCTATTTGTTTTGTTGTCAGTTTCTCTTGCTGTGCAAAAACTTCTTAGTCTGATGTGGTCCCATTCATTTATCTTTGCCTTCACTTCCTTTGCCTTTGGAGTCAAATTCATAAAATGCTCTTTATAAACAAGGTCTATGAGTTTAGTACCTATGTTTTCTTCTATGTACTTTATTGTTTCAGGTCTTATAGATATTTAGGTCTTTGATTCATTTTGAATTAATTTTAGTACAAGGGGACAAACTGTAGTTGAATTTCATTCTTTTGCATGTGGCTTTCCAGTTTTCCCAGCACCACTTGTTGAAGAGGCTTTCTTTTCTCCATTGTGTGTTGTTGGCCCCTTTATCGAAAATTATAATTTGACCATATATATATGGTTTTATTTCTGGGCTTTCTATTCTGTTCCATTGGTCTGAGTGTCTATTTTCTGCCAATACCATGCTGTTTTGATTGTCATGGGTCTATAATATAACTTGAAGTCAGGTATTGTAATGCCCCCAGCTTCATTCTTTTTCCTTAGAATTGCTATGGCTATTTGGCATTTTTTATAGTTCCATATAAACCTGATGATTTTTTGTTCCATTTCTTTAAAAAATGCCATTGGAATTTTGATGGGAATTGCATTGAATTTGTGTATTGCTTTGGGTAATATGGTCATTTTGATTATATTTATTCTTCCTATCCAAGAACAAGGAATATTTTTTCATTTTATTATATCTTTTTCAATTTTCCTTAATAATGCTTTGTAGTTTTCATTATATATAGGTCCTTTACATTCTTTGCTATGTTTATTCCTAGGTATTTTATTTTATTTTTGTTGCAACCATGAAGGGGATTATTATTTTGAGTTCGTTTTATGATGTTTCATTGTTGGTATATAAGAAGACAATGGATTTTATTATATTAATTTTGTATCCTGCGACCTTACTGTATTGGTTTATTGTTTCTAGTAGTCTTTTTGTGGAGTCTTTGGGGTTTTCGATGTATAGGATCATATCATCTGCAAATAGTGAAACCTTTACTTCTTCTTTTCCAATATGAATGCCTTTCATTTCTTTTTCTTGTCTGATTGCTCTGGCTAGAACTTCCAGCACCATGTTAAATAAGAGTGGAGAGAGTAGACAACCCTGTATTGTTCCTGATTAAGTGGAAAAGTCCTCAGTTTTATGCCATTTAATATGATGTTAGCTGATGGTTTATCATAAATGGCCTTTATTTTGTTGAGGTATTTTCTTTCTGTACCCATTTTGTTGAGTGTTTTAAACATAAAATTGTGTTGTATTTTATCAGATGCCTTCTTTTCTGCATCTATTGATAAGATCATGTAGTTTTTGTTCTTTGTTTTGTTGATATGGTGTATTATGTTAACCGTTTTACGTATCTTGAACCATTCCTATGATTCTGGGATGAATCCCACTTGATCATGATGTATTATTTTTTTAATATGTTGTTGTATTTGATTTGCCAGTATTTTAGCATCTGTATTCATTAGAGATATTGGTCTGTAGTTTTCTTTTTTTGTGCCATTCTTGCCAGGTTTTGGTATGAAGGTTATATTGGCCTCATAAAATGTGTTTGGAAGTATTGCTTCTTCTTCAATTTTTTGGAAGACTTTGAGTAGAAGAGGAACCAAGTCTTCTTTGAATGTTTGCTAGAACTTACTAGTATAGCCATCTGGCCCTGGACTTTTATTTTTGGGGAGATTTTTAATAGTTTTTTCTATTTCCCCCTGCTTATGGGTCTGTTTAGGCTCTCTGATTCTTCATGACTCACTCTAGGAAGATTGTATTGTTCTAGGAATTTATCCATTTCTTCTAGATTGTTGAATTTGTGGCATATATTTTTTCATAGTATTCTACAATAATTCTTTGTATATCTATGATATCTGTGGTGATTTCTCCTCTTTCATTTTGGATTTTGTTTATATGAGTCCTTTCTCTTTTTTCCTTGGTGAATCTTGCCAAGGGTTTGTCAATTTTGTTGATCTTTTCAAAGAACCATCTCCTTCTTTTATTTTTTCTATACTTTTTCTGTTCTCTATTTCATTTATTTCTTCTCTGATTTTTATTATTTCCTTTCTTCTGCTGGTTTTGGATTGTCTTTGTTCTTCTTTTTCTAGTTCCTTAAGATGTGAAATTAAGTGGTTTACTTAGGCACTCTCTTGTTTGTTCATATAGGCCTATATTGATATAAACTTCCTTCTAATTACTGCTTTTGCTGCATCCCAGAGATTCTGATATGTTGTATTGTTATTTTCATCTGTCTGTATGTATCTTTTGATCGCTGCGCTTATTTCTTCTTTGACCTACCCATTTTTTAAAAGTATATTGTTTAGTTTCCACATTTTTGTGGCATTTTTTTAACTCTTTTTTGTGGTTGAATTCTAGTTTCGAGGCTTTATGATAAAAAAATATGCTTGATATAATTTCAATTTTTCTGAATTTGCTAATGTTATTTTTGTGGCCCAACATATGGTCAATTCTTGAGAATGTTCCATGTACACTAGAGAAAAATATATATATTCTGGCACTTTGGGATGAAATGTCCTGTAGATGTCTATCATATCCAATTGTTCTAGTGTTTCATTTAAGGCCAATATTTCTTTATTGATTTTCTGTTTGGATGAACGATCTAAAACCATCAGCAGTATATTGAAGTTTCCAAGTATGATTGTATTTTTGTCAGTTTTTAGGTCAGTCAGTAGCTGTCTCATATATTTTGGTGCTCCTTGGTTTGGTGCATATATATTAAGAAGTGTTATGTCTTCTTGATTCAGTGTCCCCTTAATCATTATGAAATGACCATTTTTGTCTCTGTTTAACTTTGCTGTCTTGTAGTCAGCATTGTTATATATGAGTATTGCTACACCTGCTTTTTTTTGGATGTTATTTGCTTGGAGTACTGTTTTTCAGCCTTTCACTTTGAATTTGTTTTTATCCTTGTTGCTTAGATGCGTTTCTTGTAGGCAGCATACAGTTGGATTTTCATTTTTAATTCATTCTGCTACTCTGTGTCTTTTTATTGGTGAGTTCAATCCATTTACATTTAGTGTAATTATTGACACTTGAGGGTTTCCTATTGCCATTTTATATATTGCTTTCTGTTAGTTTTGTATCTTGTTTAATTCTTCTCTTTTGTTTTTCTATCATTTGTTTTTGTTTGTTTATAATCCATACTTCTTTTCTCTGTTACTTCTTTTTTCAAGTCATGTGCTTCTGTGGTGGTTTTTTCAGGGGTGGTTATCATTAAGTAATAGAAAGAGTACCTATCATGTTCATTGTAGTACACTATCTCATGAGTGCTTCTGCATTCCATCCTCCTTTGCTACTGTTAATCTTCATCCTCTCCCCTTTTTTATTTTTGTTGTCACAGTTTAAATTTGATTTTATTTTGTTTTTGGTGGAGCTTTTACTTGTGGTTTTGTTTTGTTTTGTTCTTTGTATCTGGTTGGAAAACCCTCTTTAGTATTTCCTGAAGTGGGGGTTTTCTAGTGATAAATTCCTTCATCTCTTCTGTATATGTGAATATTTTTACTTCTCCTTCTTATTTGAAGGATAGCTTTGATGGGTATAATATTCTTGGCTAGAAGTTCCTCTCTTTCAGAACTTTAAATATTGGGGTCCACTCTCTTCTAGCTTGTAGAGTTTCTGCTGAGAAATTGATGATAATCTAATAGACCTTCCTTTAAATGTTGTATTCTTCTTTTCCCTGGCTGCCTTGAGAATTTATTCTTTGTCATTGGTTTGTGCCAATTTCATTATGATGTGCCTTGGTGTAGGTTTGTTGGGGCTAAGATAACTCAGTGTTCTGTTTGCTTCTTGAATTTGAGGCTTTAGTTCTTTCCATAGGCTTGGGAGGTTCTCATCTATTATTTGTTTGAATATGTTCTCCATTCCATTTTCTCGCTTTTCTCCTTCTGATATACCTATTATTCTTATGTTGCTCTTTTTGATGGAGTCAGACAATTCCTATAGGACTTTCTTATTTTTTTAACTCGTGAGTCTCTCTTCTCTTCTCTCTGTTGTGCTTCTAGTTGCCTGTCTTCTATGTCACTAATTCTCTCTTCTATCTGGTCTGTTCTATTAACTAAGCTTGTTACCTCATTTTTCAGTTCATGAATTGAGTTTTTCATCTCTGTTTGATTCGTTTTCATAGTTTCAATTTCCTTGGTAATATATTCTTCTGTTCATTGAGTTATTTTTTGAGCTCCCTAAATTGCCTTTCTGTGCTTTGTTGTATATCTCTGAGTATTTTTAGAATTTCTTTTTTAAATTCTCAGTTATTTAACTCCATTTCCAATCTATTAAAATTTTTTTCTATAGATTTTTCCTCATCTATCTGTGCTACATCTCTGTCTTTTGTATCCATAATATTTGATTTCCTTTTCCCTAATGGCATCTGAGGTGGTTTTGTAAATAACACTTTGTTCAGTGTATGTGTATTTCAGATGCTCCTGGGATCATTTTCCTGTCTCTAGTTGTCAAACTTGTTGAAATTTTGGGGAGAGGTATCAGGAGCCCTCCTCATGGTGCCATTTCTCTGATGTCACCCAGAGCATTATTTTTACTGGCTTTGTCTTTAATGAGGGAAACCGGGGACCAGCAATGCATACAATATCAAGTGGCAGGGAACAACTTTTCATTTTTTCTCCTTTTTTGTCCAACAGGAGCAGGGAAGCTGGGATATGGATCTAATTTGGATTTCCCTTTATCCAGAGGCCTGATCTGTTTTTATTTCCCCCTGGCATCTCCAAGGGCTGGGAGGATGGTCATCTTTAATACCAACAGCTGATCTCTAATTGTATGATAAGTTGGTGCATTCTCAGCTCATTGCCAGGAGCAGTCTTGGTACCCCTCTTTCTTTGGCTTAGGGTCCTCCTGGAAGAGAAGAGAGAGCTGGATCTGGCTCCAGGAGGAAAACAGTGCTCTCCCCTTGGCCCAGTATTTGGGGGGGGAGGAGAAAACAGGAATTTAAAAAATGGGAGGAATTGGAGGGAGACTGAGAATTAATTCTTCTGTTGTTAACGTGGTTCATGAGCTGCCTTCATCGAGGGCTGTATGGAATTAGGTAAAATTCAAGGGGGTGCTGAGATCAAAATATCATACAATGTGATTCTGTCAGTTAGGTGTCTGATCAATTGTGAGTTACCATGCGAATGTGAGAAATTCAACTATATTTTATCTATAGTTCTTTCTCTCTCTCTCTCTCTTTTTTTATAGCTACAACTGACCAGTGTGTTCTATGTAACATTCTGTGACATAAACTGTGAGAAAATATTTCCACAGTCACATAACTTTGGTAAATCCAACACATTCTACACTTGCCTTACAATTCCTATTTCACGTTAAAGTTTATAAAATAGAAAACTTCAAATTTTAGTTAGCCCAGCATTGGCTATAAGACCTTCTACCAACCCTTGTGAGTGGTGTGTGTGTGTGTGTGTGTGTGTGTCAGTGTGTGTGTGTAGTAAAGCTTGGTAACATTTTATCCTTACATATACTCTGGGAAAGATTGTTTTTCTCCCTCAACAAAGAACAAAATGGGGAAATCAATGTTTGACTTACAAGTAGATTTTTGTAGTTTTCCCATGTTATTGCTTCTCCTTTGTCCATCTCCTTTCCCCATTCCATTTCCACAGCCTGCTGACCTCTACTAATGATATTAATCATAAAAATGCTGATTGCCTTCAGACGGTCTCATTCAAACTTAACAATGAAGCAATTGGTATGTGTCTTCATGAATAAAGGATGGAGGGGTCAGAAGCTTGCCTGAGGTCCTGTGATCAAGGACTAAGATAATGACTCTGCATTATTGCTTAAAATAAAAAATAGTACCAGCATTGTTGAGAGTGTTTTAAAGAATGATGGGTTTTCTGGAGACCAGGGGGTGAAACCTCTCTTCCTTTCTTAATCTTCCAGTGATTCCATTCTCCTATATGGAAATCTTCAAGGATACTTGGAGACAAAAGACTACTTATGTGATCACAGCAGACACAGTTGTGTTGAAAATTAAGTGTACCATTAGACAGTATACATCAGAGGTTGGGAACCTATGGCTCGCGAGCCAGATGTGGCTCTTTTGATGGCTGCATCTGGCTCACAGACAAGTCTTTAATAAAAAAAATAACAACATTAAAAATATAAAACATTCCCATGTATTATAATCCATTCATTTTCTACCACTCATGTTCATGGTTGCGTGTGGCTGGAGCCAATCACAGCTGTCCTCCGGGACACCAAATTTTTATTGGATAATGCATAACATACACAGGTCATTGTATGGCTGTCACGGAATTACATTTTAAAATATGTGGCGTTCATGGCTCTCTCAGCCAAAAAGGTTCCCGGCCCCTTAGTATACATCATTATCCATAGTAGCCAACAAAAAGATCTATCATAGCTAAGATATAAGGTAAGAGTGGGTTTTTGAAGATGTGACCGTTAATATGTTATGTTTGGCACAAGTTAGGTTTGAGATTATCCCTTTTGGATTATTGCAATGGGAAAATGACCCAAATTTACCAATCAGTGACTGAACTAAATGTCTGCCTGGCTGAATTCAGGGAGTTCAATAGTTATTGACTCCTGGGAGAAAGGAGAGAAGGGAAGCAGGGATGAAGAGAAGAAGGAAAGGCAGGTGTTAGGTTTGCTCAGCTCCAGAGCCCACATTCTTTCTATAACCTGACCTTGAATCTATTAGGCTTTATCAGGTGAGTCCCTTAAACTCCCTTAGATTTTTTTTTTAATCTGTAAAATAGGTGTGGCAGAACTATTTTCAGTTACTTTGCAGGATTGTTTTAAGGCTGAAAAGGAAGAGATGAGACACGTACAGTGTTTGCTGTAAGTGAAAAGCAATACAGATGTCTTTATCCATTTCACAGCACAGTCATGTAACACTTACATCCAACCTTGGGCTATGTGGTATGATAAACATAACACGCATGCGGCATGTGTATGGGCCAAGCGAGGATCCGTGCCTAAGCAGCGCTCTCTCTGCAGTTTGGCAGAGGGACTACACAAAGCACAGGGGGAAAGTCTTCAAAATAGGAATTAAAAAAATAGCACAATGGGATTATATTAGTGGAGTCAATAAAAGCCACTTTCTGAGTTGAGGAAGAGTGATGTTGACATTGGTTCAGGACAGCTATTTGTAACTGAGTTCACTATTGCGCCCTCAGCTTTGGTCGTTGTCTGGGGTTTTTTCTTTTCATTTGGTATGTTCCTCACTTGACAGACATGTTTCAGGCACCCAGAGGAAACCAGTTGCCAGATAATCATGTTTGATGAGTGGGAGTCTTTCCCCGAACACTCCTCTTCTGCCTAAGAGACACTGGAACTAACATTTCAAGGTTGCCACAGGTTAGGATTTGGGTTATTATTACTTGGACTATGGCTTCAGATGTGCCAGATGATGATGGACATCAATATCCCCCTGACTTCCACTCAGGCTGCTTGTGAGGTTGATGTCAGCCCACTTTTGCATGTCGCTACTAGTGACACCCTAAAGGAAAGATGAGAGCAAATGTAAAACAAAAAGTTTAATTCTTCTTGGATGTTTTGGGTAAGGAAGAAATTTTCCTCTACCTTTCTTGGTTCGTCTGGCTGGTCTAATAATTAAATTGGTATAAGATAGATTAACAAGAAGAAACACCGTATTTCCCTAGGTATAAGGTGCTTCCTTGTATAAAACTCACCTTAATTTGGGGGCCTGAAATTTGAAAAAAAATGTACTAGATAAAGTTATTAAACTCAAGTTTCATTCATCATAAAATTCATATAACTCCACTTGACTGTCAAAACTCCCATCCATTAGCTTGTCCTAATCTATGTCTGATGATGAATCACTGTCTTCATATATTGCCTCGTCCTCAGTTCCATCTATGTAATTTGAAATGCCACAACCACTTTATTGTAAGATGCACCAAGTTTTTAGACTCCAAATTTTTCAAAAAAAGGTACATCTTATGCATGGGAAAATATGGTAACCACAATTCAATTACGGACATATGTACCAGAACCCCCAGTACATGGAGAATCAGAGACCCCACATATGTGAGAGGCTCAAAGACAGGAATGGAAAGGTGGTCTGTCTGACATTCTGAGCTGGGAATGAGGTAAGGCATCCTGAGGCTTCAGAAGGAAGGAGGAGGATTCATAGGATGATAAGGAAAGCAGATGGTTAGTAGTTAGAAAATTTCCCTGCCCTATAGATAGGTCATAAAAACGTTATTTCTAGTGGCCTGACCTGTGGTGGTGCAGTGGATCGAGCGCCGACCTGGGATGCTGAGGTTGTTGGTTTGAGGCCTGGGCTTGCCGGGTCAAGGCACTTATGAGAAGCAACTACTATGAGTTGATGCTTCCCACTCCTCCTCATCTTTCTCTATCTCTCCTTTTTCTAAAATCAACAAATTAAATCATTTTTTAAAAAACATGTATTTCTAGTGATAACTCATTATGGGCCAGTTCCCAAATTAAAATCTTTATGGGAGAGGCAAGAGGTTCTTGTAAGCCTGCAGGGTCTCCATTGCTTTCAGCTCAAAATAATCCACATTCCAAAGAAGCACATCTTGGGAGGCCTGTTCTGAACGCCTTCCATGTTTAATGTTCTAAAGAACAGTTAATGAATTAGAAGTTCTGTTGTCAGCTTTTCAGGCTTGTTTGGTTTGTTTTTGAGTTTTTCTTGTGGGGGTTTTTTTTTGGGGGGGAGAGGTTAAGTGTCTAGGCTTGCAAAGGTCAGTTCCTGAATATTTTGTATGAGCCCCGGGTAAACTTTATTTATTTGAGTTTATCATACTCAAATTGTCTAGGCTTGGATACAGGAAATAACCTTTTTTGATGGTGGAGACCACACATCTCTTGATTAAGCTGTCAAATTGGTAGACTGATTAATCTGGAAATATGATTTTAATTATGATTTTGGATGGTTCTGGGATTTATATAGGAAGATAAGATGTTTGGCTCTCAGAGAAAATTTCTATTGCTGGGGGGTGAGATATATGTCCTTATTTCTTTCTTGCAAATTTTGCAAACCGGTTTGGTTAGTTTAAGAGTTTTCCAGCCTTTAAGATTTTTGTCTTGCTAAATTGAAGTCAGGTCTGTTTTGTGGAAGTCACAGATGCGTGGTCTTCACTTTGAATCTGGGAAGAATCGGTATTCGTGCCTCCTGTCCCTGCACAGCCAATAAGCAGAGATCGTGATTGAATCTTTATGGGCGCTTTAGTCAGGGGGCCAGTGATCTGCAAAGATAGCAGGTTATGTACCCTAAAAACCATCTTAACATCTTATTTCAAGCTGGCCTTTTTATAAGGAGAAGTAAGGACGGGTAAGGGGGTTGGAATTCAGGGCGGGGAGAAGGTTAATTGCTCCTGGAGTCAGGATTCCTGGCAAAAAGTTTATTGCTCCTCAGCTCTCTGGAGTCAGGATCCAGTGGGGGCATATCACAGACAACACTTTGATCCATTGCAGTCCTCCTGACAAACAGTTAATTACTTGCAGGCCCCCCTGAAACAACAACCTTTCACATGTGTTAATCCCTAAACACATCGATTAAGACTAAACTAAAAGCATTAACCACTAAATCTGTTAACTGTAAAGCTAAAATTTTAAATCCAAGAGTACCCCTATTAACTTCAGAGCCTTTCAAGTTTCAGACAGAGTTTGAATCCTGGACCCTCCACCTGCTGGCCTTGGGAGCTTGGGCAAACACTTTACCTTGCTGTGACTCAGTTACTGCTGGTTGTAATGTCGTGTGCCTGGAAGGATATTGGAATGATTAAATGATCCTAGTACAGCGCCTGGCACATTATTGTTATTAACTAGCATCCCCCAGGAGGACTGTATTTAGACTCTTTGTTTTCATTTGAAACATGATTCACAGTTGATAAAGATTCTTTTTTTAAGTGAGAGGAGAGGATATAGTGAGACAGAGTCCTGCATGCACCCGACTGGGATCAACCTGGCAACCCCTGTCTGGGCTGTGGCTCTAATCAACCGAGCTATCCACACTGCCTGAGGCCAACGTTCCGAAGCAATCGAGCCACTGGTTGTGGGAGGAGAAGAGGAAGAGAAGGGGAGAGAAGCAGATGGTTTCTTCTCTTGTGTGCTCTGACTTGGAATTGAACCTGAGACATCCATACATTGGGATGACAGGCTACCCACTGAGCCAACTGACCTGGGCCTATAAAGATATTTTGTGTGAGAAGATCTCAAGACAAGTCTTAAACTGTCCCATGTTAAAGATGAGAAAACAAACACAGAGAGATATAAAATGGATTTTTCAAAGGTCATCTTGCAAATTATAGAGAGCAGGCAACTTGCCTCACCTCAACAGGTCCCTTCTTGCCTCTAACAAAGACCCTCTTCACCGACCTCCCCTGAGGCGCTCCTGAACTCTCTTTCAGCTGGGCCTCAGCTTTTGGATTTCCATGTTTGATTCCGCATTGTCTATATTTAGCAAGAACCTTGCTATCTAGGTTTAGCCAGAACCTTCCATCTTCAATATCTGACCATCCTTGATATCTAACTGGGCTCCACATCTTCCTCCATCCTCCAAGTGGTATCTCAACACCCTGGCCTGCCTTGTGCAAGAAGTCTGTTAGGTTGGGTGAGCAAAAATTTTCACTTGTCCTGATGTCTCTTCTTAGTAATGTTTAATCGTTGACCTTAAACAAAATAGCTAGATAGTCCTTCAGCAAAAATGGGTTTACACAGGAGTAACAAGAAAATTGCAATTTGAGGCATGTGATCTAATGGTAAAGCACACACACTTTGCAGGAAATGTAGGAGAGGCTGTTCTTTTATAAAGGAGAATGAGAGGCCTGACCTGTGGTGGCGCAGTGGATCAAGTGTCGACCTGGAATGCTGAGATCGCCGGTTCAAAACCCTGGGTTTGCCCAGTGAAGGCACATATGGGAGTTGATGCTTCCTGTTCCTCCCCACCTTCTCTCTCTCTCTGTCTTGTTAGATTCAGGGAGTACTGACATGCTGGGGCTGCCAAGAGTGTACAAGGTCCCTGTGACACTGAAAACAAAGAGTTCAGCAACATCCTGCATTGAGTCAGAGACCCTTATCAAAAGTTTATGTTTGAAATTCTCCACTGAGTAATAACCCCCCTGTAACTGCGCATGACCTCCCTAGCCAATTGCTAAACGCAAAATTCGCTTCTGTATGAACCGCTTGCTTGCTACGCTATAAAAACCCCTAGACTGTAGGCGCTCCGTGTGACTCTGGTGACTGCCACCTGAGCTCACCCCTGCGCAGGTTTGTTGTTTTTTTTTTTTTCTTTTTCTCTTGGCCATAAAACTTTGTCTAAAACTCTCCAAACGTCTCCAGTGTTTGTTTTACCCGGCAAGTGCAACATGTCTCTCTTCTCTAAAATGAATAAATAAATAAAAATAATTAAAAACTAAAATGAAATGAAGTTAAAAGAAAAAAAGGATAATGGGAGGATAGGAGAATTATTATAAACAAAGAACTTTTCCTGTTGGGTTCTAGAATCAACATAGAGCACGATTAGATTAGCACCCACTCAGATTAGCACATGATTAGATTATTGACAATTAGATTTGCACCATTCAGATTAAACCTGCACTTGATTAGATAAGAGGTTTATCGGATCAGCACTTGGCTAGATTAGTAACTGACTACCTCAGCATTTGTTTCTATTAGCTGTTGATCAATCTAGGATTGGATCAATCAAAACAGCTGATTAGACCAGCAGGGGTCATGTTGGGCAGCTGATTGGATCAAGGACTTGATTGAATTGGCCATTAATTAAATTGACAGCTGATCTATCTATGTGCTGATTGGATTATGGTTAGGATTAGCTCACAGGTCAATTAGATTGGTGTTTCCTTAGATCAGTGGTCCCTAACCCCCGGGCCGCAGACCAGTACCAGTCCATGGGCCATTTGGTACTGGTCTGCAGAGAAAGAATAAATAACACATTATTTCTGTTTTATTTATATTTAAGTCTGAACGATGTTTTATTTTTGAAAAATGACCAGATTCCCTCTGTTACATCCGTCTAAGACTCACTCTTGACACTTGTCTCGATAACATGATACATATTTATCCATCCCAACCTAAAGGCTTGTCTGTGAAAATATTTTCTGACATTAAACCGGTTTGTGGCCCAAAAAACTTGGGGACCATTACCTTAGATCACCACCTGATCTGGATGAGCAGAAGTGGATTAGATTAATGGCTGAGCAGTCAATCGGATTACTGTGCAATTAAATCAGCATCTGATTAGATTAAATCAGCATCTGTTTAGATCAGGGGTCAAGCACCTTTTTGACTGAGAGAGCCATGAATGCCACATATTTTAAAATGTAATTTTGTGAGAGCCATACAACATCCCATGTACGCTACGCATTATCTGTTGGGCAGATAAAATGTATTATGCTCACTTTGTTGAAGATGGTACTGCCCACGTGAGGCCATTGCCCAGGTGATATTAATGTGTGTTAAGAATCCTTGTAGCCTGGGGCTTGGTTTTGGGATTAAGCCTTTCCCACCCTTTTTGATGTGGGGTGGTACAATCCAATCATGCCTCAGAGAAGTGACTTTGTATTAGAGACTTCCCTATTTTATATATTGGATTAGAGGTTGTGAAGCTACAGTATAAAGTGGGGGCAAAACGGGAGTTTGCGCTCTTGGTTCCTGAGATTAGCATGAGAGAGTAGAGCCAGCAGCGGAAGGAGGCCACGTGGAGGAGGCCAGGAAAAGCAGCCAAGATGGCGGAGTGCTGAGTGAGATGCCAGTTTGTGTATAGTTTGTATCTGGGATAAGGAAGGAGATGGGGAACTGAGGAGAATAAGGCTGGTGAGCTAGAAACCTTTGATTCTAGGAAACTCGGATAAGTCAGTGGTTTTGTGAGCACTGAATGTGATTGGGTTTTGGAGCCCAGTGTGTATTTTTTACTTGCCCGCCGGGTGCAAGCTAGAATTAAAGATGACAGCCCATCAGTTCTTGGCTCCGTTGTTTCTTTACCGACTGTCCGAATCCAATGCGAACCTGCATGGGCCAGAAGGCTGCTGTGATAGTGGCCCTGGCCCTGACTACTGGCTTTACATTATCCAATAAAAATTTGGTGTTGTCCCGGAGGACAGCTGTGATTGGCTCCAGCCACCCGCAACCATGAACACGAGTGGTAGGAAATGAATGGATTGTAATACATGAGAATGTTTTATATTTTTAACGTTTTTTTTTATTAAAGATTTGTCTGCGAGCCAGATGCAGCCATCAAAAGAGCCACATCTGGCTCACTAGCCATAGGTTCCCAACCCCTGGTTTAGATTCTAGGGATTGATTAATTTAGTGACCGATTTAGATTAGTAGCTGAGTAGATTATGGCCCGATCTGACTATAATCTTGATTAGATCACTACTGTTTGGATTGGTTGATTAGATTAGCATTGGTTAGTTTTGGTGGATGTTTAGATGCAGGATTAACAGAAAGGCCTGCTTTTGTCAAATGCATAAATCGTGACACTTCAGGCTTGCTAGGTATTTTTTTGTGACCCACATTAAGACACAGCTATGCTCATCTCTGTGCCAGTGAAAATTGAGATGCTTCCACTTTGTAAAATTAGTCTGGTTTTTTTTTTTTTAAAGTCTTTTTTATATTTTTATTTTTACAGAGACAGAGAGAGAGTCAGAGGGATAGACAGGGACAGACAGACAGGAATGGAGACAGATGAGAAGCATCAATCATTAGTTTTTCGATGCGTGTTGCGACTTCTTAGTTGTTCATTGATTGCTTTCTCATATGTGCCTTGACTGCGGGCCTTCAGCAGACTGAGTAACCCCTTGCTGGAGCCAGCAACACTGGGTCCAAGCTGGTGAGTTTTTGCTCAAGCCAGATGAGCCCATGCTCAAGCTGGCGACCTTGGGGTCTCCAACCTGGGTCCTTCAACATCCCAGTCCAACGCTCTATCCACTGCACCACCACCTGGTCAGGCAGTCTGGTTTTTATTAAAGCCATAATTTTTTTTTATTTATAAATGCTTAGCAAAGGGTTTAAAAGTCAGTCATGAAAATTTAAATTGTGATCATCTTTAGTGAGCCTGAAGGGAGGTGGATGAAAGAGGCATAGAATGGCTTTCTGAGGTGCTAGCATGTTATATGTGTTGACCCAAATGATGTCTATGTGGCTAGGCCCCTAATAACAACACTTCATTAAAATGCACAGTTATTTGCTGGACTTTTAAAAAGCCTTTTTTGAACATCACCTGTCATAATTCTGTTGTGTTCCGTCTCAAGGAAGTTCTTGCGAGGAATTCTCCACACTTTCATTTCTCACTTATTCTTTATTACATTGTAGTTGGGGCCACGTTATTGAGAAGTTTTGTTTCATCTGGAAAAGTAGCCGTGAGGAGACAGCAGGTGAACAGGATAAACCCAAAGAGACAACTTGGTAGATGGGTGTGTATCCTTGCACTAGAAACGGGAATACGTAAGTTCTCTGTACTTTTAAAAAGCGTTGATTTTTGTTTCAATTTCTCCTCTAACACAGAATCCTGAGATTGTCTCACAGCTAAAGCTTCCAAACCAACCAGGCAGAACTCTCGCAAGTAGGATCTACTTGTCAACGTCTCTAATTCACAGAAGAGAAATGCTTATGTGTTTGCCTTTCTCAGTACAATACTTCAGTATGATTATCCTCGTGGAGAAAAGCAAGATGGTAGATATTTTTAGCAACAGTTCACACATTCTCCATGAGGAGCAAAGAATCTGTATTTCCACCTGACCTGTGGTGGTGCAGCGGATAAAGCATCAACCTGAAACGCTGAGGTTGCTGGTTTGAAACCCTGGGTTTGCTGGTCAAGGCACCTAGGACAACCAATCAGTGAATAAAAGTGAAACAACTATGAGTTGATGCTTCTCTCTCACCCCCTCCTCTCTTTGTTAAAATCAATAAATAAAATTTAAAAAAAGGATTTATTTTTCATGAGCAATATTTTTAATACTCTACAACTGAAAAAAGAAAGTCTTCCTGCATAAAAAAAGGGAACTGAGTGACAATCAGCACTGAAAGAGCAATTAATTCCATTAGCATTTAAAAAACTCAGTGGCAATATTTTCTGAACAATGACTCCTATTGATGGCATGAGTGGGCCATTGTGCCTTCTGCCAGTTAAACAGACACCACTTTATTCTTAGCAGCTGGGATCCCTAATTGGAAAGGGGACTGGTCCAAATATGACAAAAGGGGAATCATATCACAGGCTGAAAATCAGAGCAGAGCTGAGCGGTGTCTCCCGCCTGGTCAGTGTTCCTCCCTTGAGCTTCTTGTCAGGGAATTTGCCCTTTGCAGACAGAAGTGCTCAAGGGCTCAACGGTTGCTTGTGGAGTATTTGCCTGACAAGTTCCCTCTGGCTGTCTTTATTGCTGAAAAGGGTAAAGAGGGTCTTATTGATAGAACCAATCCTTCACCAAAGCCGAGTCCCCCACTCTCAAGCTTTACTATGATTCAACGGTTTCTCATATTTTCCATTTCCAAATGATTTTGAAATGGGGCAAAGCAGAAAAGCATACAAGGATTCTCGAATCAAAGGATCAAGTTCTGATTAGTTAATTCCCTAGATCGGTTGGGAACAAGAAAGTGGCCATCAGCTCATGCTGCTCCTTTCTCTGGAAAACTCTTTGAGTGAATGCCAGGGCTCTTATACTCACTCGCCACAGGGCTTTTCCTGTCTAAATGTGCACCCTAATTCCCACCCTTGATGTATTTGTCATCACAGCACCCTTTCCCCCAGCCAGCCCCCCTTTTCTCCTAATCCAGAAAGGATAGGATCTTTCTGGATTTTGTCTGAATCGCAAGTACCTAGAGCAATTCCTGATACACAGTACGTACCTCCTGCATATTAACTGAATGACTGGCTGTTGAATGCTTTCTTGTACCCCATCTAGGAAGCACTCTAAAAAATATTTTGTAAATGAATGAATGAATCACTAAAAGAGGGAGTCGTAACCTGAAGACTCTGTGTATACCTGAGACTGCATTTAGGGCCCACTTAGATAATCCGGGCTAACCTCCTTATCTCAAAATCTTTAGTTTAATCGTATGCGCAGTGATCCTTCTTCCATATTATGCAACATTTATAGGAGATTAGGACCCAGTGTCTTTGGAATCAATATTCAGCCAACTACAGGCATTCATGGACCAGCCTAAGATCACATAGCTGAGACTAAAAGAGCAAGATGGATCACTGCTTCCCATTGGAAACTTCTTTGACTACTTTTATAGTAAATGACCTTCATAGAGTGAAGTTTTTTTGTGTGTATGACAGAGACAGAGAGAGGGACAGATAGGGACAGACAGACAGGAAGGGAGAGAGATGAGAAGCATCAATTCTTTGTTGCAGCACCTTTGTTGTTCATTGATTGCTTTCCCATATGTGCCTTGACTGCGAGGGAGGGGTCACAGCAGACCAATTGACCCCTTGCTCAAGCCAGTGGCCTTGGGCTCAAGCTGGTGAGCCTTGCTCAAACTAGATCAGCCTGCGCTCAAGCTGGCAACCTCGGGGTTTTGAACCTGGGTCCTCCTCATCCCAGTCCGATTCTCTATCTACTGTGCCACTGCCTGGTCAGGCCATAGGGGGAATTCAACTCTTTGATTTTGCTCTATAATGGGGCAGTGGAGTCTCCACTATGAATTATGTATTGACCAGATCTTTGAATTATAATACTATTTTTAAGAGTTGATATATATATTTCTCCCCATCCATTTTTCTTCTGAGGCTTGAAGGCTTTTCTTTTACCAGATATCTAAATGTATATTATTTAACATGAGGAAGGTCAACAGAGAAGATCAGGAAAGATAGTAGTCACTCTTAACTCTTGATCTTTGAAGGTTTCAGAAGAAATGGAAGGTTACTTGATTCAGTATAGCTTCTCCAGACATACTGAAACTTTTCTTGCTTCAAACAAAGTGAAGATGCTGCAGTGTGGAGGAGAAAGCAGGGAAATGCTGCAGGGACAGGATAAAGCTAGTGTCGGGCCTGAGCAAGGAACATCTGGAGCTCATGCCAGGAAGCAGCATGAGTCCAGTCACTGGTCTCAGATGGTCTACTCTAGAAAGATTTCGCCATCTACAGCTTCCTTATCACATGCTGGGCATCAGTAGAAATGGCAGCCTCTTGTGTCTTAGATTTAATTAGTCTTCCTCTGACGCACTCCATGTAGATGAACAGCGTAAGTACCGTGGTCAGGATGCTCAGGAACAGAGGAGAATGTTCCAAACACCTGGATGGCTGAGGGTGGTGGTAGGGCCAGAACAACCAGCTCAAATGCTCAGTGGGACAGTAGTGATATGTACCTATGTGGGGGAGGAGAAACATTTTCTCTACTCCTCTAGGTTCCTTCAGCTGGTCTAATATATAATTAAATTGACATAAGACAGATTAACAATAGAAAATAATCACATTTGTTTTCGCGAAACAGAGAGAAACAGAGAGAGGGACAGATAGGGACAGACAGACAAGAAGGGAGAGCGATGAGAAGCATCAATTCTTCGTTGCAGCACCTTAGTTGTTCATTGATTGCTTTCTCATATGTGCCTTGACCAGGGGGCTCCAGCAGAGTGATTGACCTGTTGCTCAAACCAGTGACCTTGGGCTCAAGCCAGCAACCTTGGGCTTCAAACCAGTGACCTTTGGGCTCAAGCCAGAGACCATGGGGTCGTGTCTATGAGCCCACACTCAAGCCAGTGACCTCAGGGTTTCAAACCTTGGTGCTCTGCATCACAGGCTGACACTATCTACTATGCCACCACCTCAGGTGAAAATTAAATTTCACATTTAATTACATACATAGACCAGAACCATAATAGCAGGTATTCAGTAATTAGATAGGTCATAAAATGTTATTTTTGATGATAGTTCTTATTAGGGCAGTGCCCTGGCTTTGTTTTTTTCTGTGTAGTTAAGAGAAGAACAGAAGTTTCTCTCAAGGCTTTAGGGTCTTGATTGCCTTCAGCTCAAAGCAATATCATATTCCAAAGTGGGTTGAGAAGGCCTGTTCATCTTGAGAAGGCCTGTTCTGAACCCCTTCACTGCTATTACGTGAAGAACCAGGATTTGTATAATACTTTTCTGATTTATAACATGCTTCTATGTACATTTTGAGGAGTCCCATGATATTATTGATATGATACTATTAAGTCTAAGATCTTACTTACAGCTGGTATGTAAACATGGTGGAACATTAGCCAGGTCCTGCCTGGTTTTCCATTTTTGGCTTTTTCCATCACCTCTGTGGTTTGCCTCAGGGAGATTGCAGAGATCCTATCACCCAGATGCCCAGGGACACTCCCCTGACTCTGACAGACCAAGGCCTGCCTTGAGGTTCAGAGCTATGAGACATCTGGTTTGCTTCCAGAAAGACTCAGAACCCAATCCTCATGAAAAGTTTATCTTGTTCTCTAGACCAAACACAAAAACAGAAGATCAAGTTGGAATTTTTATGAGTGCAGAGAATAGGCAAGACTAAGTGGCTTTTAAACATTCAGTTTGGATGGGAATTAGAGCAATAGCAATAAAGGTGGCTTTAGAAAAATAAATCATGTATGGAGAAGAGGCAACACTCTCCATTCTTAGAGTAAATCACTGGCCTGGAAATCAGTATACATGGAAACTAGCGTGGGAAACAATTATGTACATTTAGGGATGTCACTTACCTTCTTTATGCTTCCTTTACCTCATCTCCATAGAGTGGAAATGATATATGATCTGCCTGGAAAATATATGAAGCTTTTAAAAAAAGAAAAGCGTACTATGTTGAATGCTACATACCAATATATCTAACAATAGATAAATCTAGAGTGTGTGTGCTGCTGGTTTCATTGTGTCTCTCCAAAGTTTATATGTTGAAGTCCTAACCCCCAGAACCTAAAATGACAACCATTTTTTGAAATAAGGTCACTGTAGATTTAATTAGTTAAGATAAGGTTGTAATGGAGTGGGGTGGGTATCAATATGACTGGCGTCCAAAGGAGAAATTTAGACAAACACTTAGATAAACGCGCGCATGCACACACACACACACACACACACACACACACACACTACTAGATGGAGACTGGAGTTATGTTACCACAAGCCAAGGAACTCCCAGTAACTAGGAGGGAGACCTGTAGTAGATCCGTCCCTAGTGCCTCCAGAGGGAGCATAGTGCCTATCAACATCTTGATCTTGGATGTGCAGTCTCTGGAGCTGTAAGACAATACATTTATTTTGTTTAAACCATTCCATTTATGCTACCTATTCCATTAAGGCAGTCCTAGGAATGCCCCTGAAATGGCATTCCTGTGACAAAGAATGCCGAGATGTACCATTTTTTGCCATCATCTAATGTAACAGACTCAACAATTTTGTTAGAAGTTCAGACAATGAATGTAACAAATCTTGGTGAAGGTCAAGAAGATGGGTTCTTTTTCTCCAATGTCTTTCACAAATGTCTTGATCTAGATATAAAAGTAAACCCCAGGGAACTGATGTAGTTTGATGTTGTAATCTTAGGACTATAACTTTAATGCATCAAATTATTGGACTCCAAAGAGTGGTTGATGACGAAGCTCCTTGTGTTGGTGGGGGTGGTATATATGGATATGGGCTTCGTCCAGTTATTTAATCAACTATTACTTATAGGATGTTAATTTTACAAAGTCTTGCCCTCTCCCCTCAAAATAAGGAACAGTTTAATAGAAAGAAAGTGGCAGTCAGAAGCTGCCACTTCAATTTATCTCTACATTTAGGCATCCTGGGTAGAGAAAGCAAAGGATGCTTTGCTGGCGGGGGGCAGGATAAACCAATCTTTGTGCTCTACTCTTTTTTGTTGGCTCCTCACCTCCTTTTTCAACTCAGGATCTTCTTTTTCACCCACTTGCTTCACCCTAGATTTGGGCAAAAGGAGTCCTTGACCTAGTACACAGACACAAAACCAGCTTAGGCCCCAGCAAAACACTTCATATCTCTGTCCTGGGTGGGGCAATATGACCCAGAGTTGACCACTATACAGGAGCACAGGGATAATTTGAGTGGCAGAACTCTGAAGTAAAAGAGATAAATTAATTAACATAAATCCTTTCTCTCAGACAGCCTGAAGTCAATAGATTTTGCATTATGACATAAGGTTTCCAAGTAGGGTCAAGGAGGCCTTCATTAATTAGCACCACATTGGCAACTGAGAAATAGTTTGCAATATGACACATTCATATTACTTTTTTTTGAGGTTTTATTTTATTTTTTATCTTATTTTTATTAATTTTAATGCAGTGACATTGATAAATCAGGGTACATATGTTCCGAGAAAACATCTCCAGATTATTTTGACCTTTGATTATGCTGCATACCCCTCACTCAAAGTCAAATCGTCCTCCGTCACCTTCTATCTGATTTTCTTTGTGCCCCTACCCTCCCCCCATCCCTCCCTCTCCTTCCTTGCCCTCTCCCCACCCCTCCACCCCACTCGTTACCATCAAATTCTTGTCCATGTCTCTGAGTCTCATTTTTATGTCCCATCTATACATGGGTTCATATAGTTCTTAGTTTTTTCTGATTTACTTATTTCACTCCATATAATATTATCAAGGTTCATCCATGTTATTGTAAATGATCCGATGTCATCATTTCTTATGGCTGAGTAGTATTCCATAGTATATATGTACCAAAGCTTTTTAATCCACTCGTCCTCTGATGGACACTTGGGCTGTTTCCAGATCTTCACTATTGTGAACAATGCTGAAATGAATAGACACTTCTCCAAAGAGGATATACAGATGGCCAATAGGCATATGAAAAAATGCTCAACATCACTAATCATTAGAGAAATGCAAATTAAAACCACAATGAGATATCACCTCACACCAGCCAGAATGGCGCTCATCAATAAAACAACACAGAATAAGTGCTGGCGAGGATGTGGAGAAAAGGGAACTGTCCTGCACTGCTGGTGGGAATGCAGACTGGTGCAGCCTCTGTGGAAAACAGTATGGAGATTCCTCAAAAATTTGAAAATCGAACTGCCTTTTGACCCAGCCATCCCACTTTTAGGAATATACCCCAAGGACACCATAGAACGGTTCCAGAAGCAGAAATGCACCCCCATGTTTATAGCAGCATATTACTTTTTCAATGATAAGATCTGTGTTGTTCAGTATGGTGGTCACCAGTTTCCTGTGGCTATATCAATTTAAATAAACTAAAATTAAACACAATTTAAAATCCAGGTCTTCTGTGGCACTCACCATATTTCAAGTGCTCAATAACCAGACATGGAATGAGGTTACCATATTGGATAATTCAGATATAGAACATTTCCATCATTGCAGAAAATTCTATTGGATGGCACTGGTCTAGATGTAACTAATTCTTTACAATTGCAGTTAGATTGGTATTGAAGCTAGGATTGCAAATAGTTTTATTTTTATAGAAGTATTTAATACAATTTAACAAATTTTTACAAAAATTCAAAAGTAATTAAAAAATCACTGAGGAAAGGCCTAGGAGATGACACAATGATTTGTGGGTAAGGAAAAAAGTGTGTCAAGTCAAATTTGTGTGGCATGTCAAGTACATAGTTTGAATTTGTTACTAAGGGAATGGTCTTAATGATGCTTATAGCAATGACCTTGGGAACAATCCAGAGATTATGTATCATGTTTTCTGAATCTAGTCTAGAGGAACATTTTGATAAAACACACATCAAGTCTGATCTCATAACTCCTCTCAGATATATGCTGAGAATAATGACTAAATGTTACTAAAGCAACTAAATTAAATTTAGATACTCTCTGAGATTCACTTGAAGAGATAAATGAAACAGAACTTATAAATTTGAATTCTTCATAAAGAGATGATAAAATTACAATGCAAGTTGTGCCTTGTATGATTCAATTAAGATATTTTATGACATGCTTTGTGATGGTAATATATGTGACCTCATTGAAATGCTTTTACATGATATGTAAAATTATGGTTAATTTTAAAATCTAAGTATTGCTTAAAGAATTTGTTGACAATTTCAACTACTATTGACTCAGAAGAGGAAAAATTATCTAAATGGAAGTTGATTGAAAAAACTAAGAATTACAAGGACTCAAAATTTGTCTAATTTAGCTTTGCTGTCTGTAGAACCCAAAGCAAAGCATGCGAAAAATCTTTAACAACGTAATTAGTGATGTGCTGAAATAAAGGCAAGAAAATATTTTTATAGAAAAAATATAATTTATGACTCCATGCCTCACCTTTGGAACTCATGTTGGTATTGGCAGATTGCCAACAGAACACCCCAACTTGAATTAAATTATCTTTGATATTATGCTGACTTAAACTATTTAAAATAAACAGTAGTAGAAATGTTATTCAATTTTGTCATTATGAAGGGATATTTTTCAAGGAAGGAGGATAGAGCCTATTTTAACAGTTTGCTAGCTTGGTTTATATCTTCCAAATATGTTGATCTATGGTATGTGGCCCTCCACTTGTCTCCTGGCCTTTGGTCTAGGAATAATGAGTGGGCCTGGTCCTGTCAATCCTATGGAGGAAGGAAGAATGCCTTCTCCCACCAGTCAAGTTATAGCCTCCTGTTTCAGACCCCCTGGGAGCTCACTGGGACAGGTGCAAGGCATTCTAGTTCAACTTCATGGCTCGTGTTTAACAGCCACGTAATTCCAGACATTTGGAGTTGAGGAAATTCACAAAGGATTATTTCTAAGTGTTTCAGTGGATACTGACCAGTATCATGCTATCTCCATGGATACAGAAGAAGTATAAGGAAAGCTACTAAGCTATAGTCTAAAGGATTACATTTATACCCCAGGAAACATGTGTTTGACTGTGGAGTATCCTCAAATATTGGAATGGTCACTTGTGAGAGATGGTGGGTGTCTCCACCCCTCTTTTCTTGGGCTGTGACTGGATTTTTCTGATTTGAATCTTTATTTATTTGTTTTTTAGAGGGAGAGAGAGAGAGAGAGAGAGAGAGAGAGAGAGAGAGAGATGGAGACAGACACCTAGGAAATGAGACAGAGGAGAAGCATCAACTCATAGTTGCTGCACTTTTTAGTTGTTCATTGATGGCTTTCTCATACGTGCCCTGACTGGAGGGCTCCAGCTGAGCCAGTGACCCCTTGCTTAAACCAGCAACCTTGGGCTCAAGTCAGTGACCTTGGGCTTCAAGCCAGTGACCTTTTGGATCAAGGCAGTGTCCATGGGATAATGTCAACAATCCCATGCTCAATCCAGTGACCCAGCACTTAAGCTGGTGATCCTGTGCTTAAGCCAAATGAGCTCGCACTGAATCAGGCGACCTCAGGGTTTTGAACCTGGGACCTCAGCATCCCAAGTCAACACTCTACCCACTGCACTGCCACCAGTCAGGTTGATCTGAATCTTGTACTGATATAGTCTTGTCTGAAAGCAGAGGAGTGGTGCCTAGAAATGGTTTTGTTTATTTTTCTCTAATTTTTTGAGATATAATTGACATATAACAATTGTAAATATTTAAAGTATACAACTTGATGTTTTGATATATGTGGATACATCATGAAATAATCAATGCAATCAGGCTAATAAACATATCCATCGCTTATACTGAACTTTTTTTTTTTTTTGGCATTGTCTTCGCAGGTCTAAAACATCAGGTGTCCATGGCCTGTGGCTTAAGCTGGGTGCAGTCCCATCGCTCAAAGTCAGGAAGTGAGTCTGAGCACAGGCAGAAAGGAAAGGGTCTTTGTGAGCTGTGGAGGTACGCCTGCTCTCTTGCTGTTTCCCGTTCTTGCTGAACGGGCCCTTC
Organism: Saccopteryx bilineata; assembly: GCF_036850765.1. Classification (NCBI taxonomy): domain Eukaryota; kingdom Metazoa; phylum Chordata; class Mammalia; order Chiroptera; family Emballonuridae; genus Saccopteryx; species Saccopteryx bilineata. The sequence continues at coordinate 15,756,123 of NC_089492.1, read as the reverse complement.
CACAGCTGAACCACTGTGGGGACCTTGGGTTCTGTGTCACCAGTGACCTAATCCACTGTGAGTGACCACCAAGAGAGCCACTCATACCAGACACATATGTAGCTGTGACATTTCGTAAGAAGGAACAGCTTCTTCAGACATAAGTCTTAAGTGAAAGTCGAGCTCTTGCCTGGGCTGACTTTGTGCCCAGCACTCGTCACTGGAGGGGTGGGACATTCATGGAGCTCAGAGCCTGACAGGGCTCTGGGTCGGGTTTCCTGAGAGCAGCTGCTGGTCCCTAGGCATCTGAAACCTTTGACTAGAGCCTGTGAGATGTCTGTGTGGCTGACAAGGGAAGCGCGGCAGCTCTAACTCAAAATGCAATGTCCTGGGAAGGGAAAGATAAACAGGAGAGAGAAATGGCTGAGGCCTCTGGGGATTGGGGCCAGCATCTATGAGCTGAGATGGCCAGAACAGGAGCACGCTTCTGAAAAGATACAGGAACTTCAAATTAATGGGGATATTTCTTTTTAATAAAAGAAAATGCTTATGGTGACAACTGGCTAAAATGAAGGCGGGAGGTCTCCTAGAATATGAGCTTCTTAAACCAGAGACTAAATGAAGATAGAACCTATTTATAACCTATTCATAAGTGCAGGGACACAGTCTTAAAGAGTCTCAGTGTGCATAGGTGATCAATAATTAGTGTTAAATTAACCGGTGAGTGGATGGCTCAACAAATCTGTGACTTTCACGAGTGCCCATGTGGCCTATGGAAAGAGATGGAAGAAACAGACATGTATGGATTTCAGACCTGCCTTTTCTCTTACTGTGTGATCACGGTGTTTTCAGACCCAATTTATTCATATCCTAATTTGCTTAATAATAACCACTTTGTTTAGTTGGGTGAGAATTAAATAAAGTGTCATATTAAGTTTCAGGTGTGTGTGTGTGTGTGTGTGTGTGTGTGTGTGTATAGAGAGAGAGAGAGAGAGAGAGAGAGAGAGAGGGAGGGAGAGAAAGGACTTAATTCTTTTTAATTCCTTTTTTCTTTCCTGAGGTTGAGGATGTATAGTTATTATAGACCAGCCCGTAGCATCTGCTTCTTAGTGTCAACATCTGATACCTAGAAACAAGGTAAAGAGGACTGCATGTCATCTCAGTGTCATTTGGCAGCATAGGCCTGCCCAAGGAGACTACTTAACTATCAAGGAGAAAATGCCTGGGATCAGAACCCTCACTCCATGATGTTACATTTTGGCTTGCAGATTTTTATCCAGAGATGAGAATCATTTCTGCTTAGTAGAAAATTTAACTGCACAGGACAGTTTCTTCACTGTATATCTAACCCAGCTATCTTGTTCAAATAGTCTTTCTTTAACTCCTACAAATCCTCAGTTCCTCAAATGTTTTTTTGATATTTTATGATTCTGCTGATTGCCTCTTAAATTAGTGAATAAATTGATCATGCTATAGGAGTTAATTAAATTGATCATTCTATATTAAATTAGTTAAATTGATCATGTGAGTCATGTTTTCTACTTTTTGACAATGTTTTTGAGATCCCTATTTTTTTTTTTTTTTTTTTTTGCTAGCAATGCTTAGACACTCATAATATGCTGGTTGAGAGAATGCAGGAAAGATCAACAAAAGCATGAATGACTAAAAGAAGGCTGAAGGAACCCTAAGTCCTGCCAGCTTTTGATCCCACCTACTCTCTAATACTTTCATTGCTAAGTTCAGACCCAATCTTTGCATTTCACACCAGCTGTATAGAAGGTTTTGTTCATACTTAACCTTTTACATCAGTGTGAGCAGAAGTTGGGAATGCCATACACAGTTAAAGAGTATAATCAGTTGAGTTCATGCCATCCCATTAGGATTAGCTTGGTTGGGTAACCACTGTCTGCCCTTGAACTCAGAAGCCCATGTTAATTCAACCCAAGCATTGATGATTGAGGTTCTGTGTTTTCAGCTTTTAATATCTACCATCTGGTCCACCCTTTGACCTTTTTTCCACTCAAATGCATCATTTTCTTTTCTCCCTCTCTTGTTCCATGATTTTAACTTGGAAGGCATCCTATTTAGATCTCTTGACAATTCCCAGAACCTGCATTTAAGCATCAAAATTTTTTACTTGATATCCTTCTAATTCTTTAATGTATAGCCACATTTTCAATACTTTTATTTTTCTTTTTTAAAAAGACTTGTCTGTATTATTGATTAGTTAGGGATTGGGTTTTGCTACATGTAGTAAGAATCTGTTCTTTAATAATGAGAGGATTTTTTTTTCACCTAACAAGAAGTCCTGATGTGGATAGTCCAAACTTAATTACTCAAGCAAATAGCACAGTCAGCAACCCAGGTTCTTTCTGTGTTTCCACAAAGACTTCCTTGGCATGGAGTTTTTATTTTCCTTTTCATGTTTTGTGGTTACAAAGGAATGCTATTATTTCCAGCTTTAAGTTCACAATGTAAGTGGAATAAAGGAAAAAGGTGAAGGGCACAAAGCACATTTTAGCTAAGCAAGTCCCCTTTTAAAGAGCTTTCTCAGAATCCCTTCCTCATGGTTTCTAATACATTCCCTCAATTGCATCCTATAGTTACCCCTAGCTGCAAGGGAAGCTGAAAAGCATCCAACTATTCTAAACCAAATCATGGATCCTAAAGAAGGGAATACTGTAGATTAGATATCTGGTGATATCTTCCATAGTTTCCTTTATAACACATTTGATTTTGACCCTCTTTCTGGAATAGCTCTCAAAATTCATTATTACTCAACCAGAAAAATAAATGTTTATAAGTCATTGTTCCATATTATCAAAAGCAATAAATTGGGGCATTGAGAAAGAGCATAATGATCAGGCATATTAGACAAAGTGAAGTTGAATCCAAATTATGCAGTTTACTGGCTATATGACCTTAGACAAACTTGCTTAAGTCTCATTTATCTTAATTTCTAAAATTAGGGTAAAAGAATAGCATTGTCTAAGCATAGATTTATTAGAAAACAGAGTCTGTGACAAAGCTCATATATTAAGGTCTTACTGGAAAGTCTAGTGTCAGGGCAGCTAGAGTAAAAATGAAATGAGAAAATAAGAATATATCATGAACTTTTCATATAGTTAAGTTTATAAGAAGATGTTAAAATTATGAGAATATTTCCTTTCTACTGAGGCCAAAATGTTCTTTGTTATGAAATTATGGCAATAGTAGTTTGAGTTGACTTTTGAGTGCTGCCATTGGAAACAAAAAATTGGAAATTTGGCATTTTTATGTTGCTTCATAATTTTTAGAAATATCCTTGGCCCTTGTAATCCACTTAATCTCTAATATTTCTTTTTCCCCTGATATTATCATTATGAGAAGATGAGATCTTACTTACTAAAGAGTCATGTGATTTCCAGCAAGATTTCTAGGACTTTCTATCTTAAGAGAAATGGCTGCTTTTGAAAAACATTGTACTTACATGCCTTTTTATTTTAGTCCTGTTCACTACAGCTTTTTTTTTAAAGATTTTATTTATTGCTTTTACAAAGAAGAGAGAAAGATGGGAGGAACAATAAGTATCAACTCATAATTGCTTCACTTTAGTTGTTCATTACTTGCTTGTCATATGTGTTTCAACTGGCCAAGCCTAGGGTTTTGAACCAGCAACCTCAGCATTCCAGGTCAGCATTCTATCCACTGTACACCACAGGCCAATCTCATACAGTTTTTAAGTAGCTTCCAGGATAAAAGAGAGAGAAAAGAAAACTTTTCACCGTGAAAAGAAACAAGACTATATGGTGTATGTCAAAGGTCCATGAAAAATCATTAAGCAGGTACAGTGCATGGACTATATTATGTGCTCACTACACATTCATGGAATAAACTTAGACAAAGTTCCTTCTTGTCTTCTGTCTTTTTTTTTTTGGTCAAATCTCACCTCTATGGCTTTAACTTTCCAATATTTTGCATGTTTGTAGAATGAATGAAAAATATAGGCCTGGTCTGGGCATCTATAATATCTCTACACTATATAACATAAGCTTTAAAAATCCTTTGGGTACTACATGAGAAAATAATGGGAAGCATTTAAAAATCTTTTATGTAATTGTCATTATAAGAAAGGATAGCAGTGGACTGTAGCAATAACTAGTAAAACACCTTCTAAAATAGGAATTGTACCATATGTACTTCTCATTCCCTTAGGAGACAGAAGCAAAGGAAGACGTACCAATGGATTAGCCTTCACTCTCTTCCCCATAACAGATGACAAGGCTTTGTTCAAAAACAGTTGCTGAGAAAACCTACTTCATCAGGAAGAATGTCACAGAGTCAGAGGGAGAGTAAAACACCAATTGCTCAATAGCAAACATGACAAGTGATTGTGACACCCCTTTATGTCTCATGACATAATGAAGAGTTGACACTAAATTTCCAGTTGAAAGGTAGGTTGTCTACCAATATGGCGGCATCACTGAAGTCTGTTCCCAGTCACCTCGGACTACCCATCTTTGGGGTTTATTTTATTTAGGTCACTACAGTGTCTAGGACATGTGACAATTAGGTTTAAATCCAAGTACTTCTGTGTTTTTTTTTTCCTGGAAAAATGGCTTAAGCTAAAAGGGAGCAGCTGAATAAATATTTGTTGTTGATAAAGGAGTGGTGAGTAGATGAAGAACCTCTGCTAGCCTTCAACAAGAATGGGCGTATGGAAAGCAATAGTGTGTGCGATTGGAGGCGGGCACTTTGAACTTAGTCCGCATGATTGGATTTTGGATCCTTTCCTGTATTCCAGGAAAGTGCAGTATGTACATGGGGCTTTCAAAGGTGTGTTCTTCCAATTTGATATCGCCCAGCCTCAGTTTAATGAATACTGACAAGAAAACCCAGGCTTGTGGAAGATATTCACACATTTCCACTGAGTAGTTCATAGTTTGTATTGTGAATGGGTTATTCTGTTCTTTGGCCACAATTCTGTGTGGATAATAGTTTGAAACACATTACAACATTGAAGTATCTTACCGAGAAGTCTCTTTCTTCATATTCAAGGATCAGTACTATCCCAAATTATATACAGTCACGGTTATAAAAATCATTGCTACATTTTTCAGAATATTTTTGTCCCTTTCATTTTTTTATTTATCTTTAAGTAGATTGTATGTTTATGGATAAGAACGTTTTGAGACACTTTACTTGTTTAATTACTTCATTGTTATTTCTTTCAAGGTACACATGTAGGTGAGTATAACAGGACTTAAAACGGGCAGGCATTATTTTTTTCACTCACAAAATAATATGTTGTCATTATAAAAAGAATGTTTTTATGAAAATAAAAATATCAGCTATATTCTCATCACTCAGTGATAATACAAGATGTGAGTATATTTCCTTCCATTTTCTTTTTTTAAAATGAGTCATTTATTCTTTGTAACATAGTTTTGATCACACTGAATGTACAAGTTTGTGCAAGACCTTTAACTAGACCTTAATAATTCATGTGAATGAGGGATAAGGGGAAAAAAAAATCCAGACTAAATGAAACCTGAAGATAGATGAAAACCCTCACTATAATCAATGGTCTGAAATTCTTCTTCCACCAGACATTTCCCCTAAAGGCCAAAGAACACATTCTTTAAACTTCTATCCCTTTTCTTCTTCTTCTTCTTTTTATAAAGAAATAACTATGTGGTTATTGTAATTTGTTCTACATTATCCATGTGAGCTTGCTAACAACTGTAGTGATAGTAGTTGTACTGCTATTGAACATTAATTGATACAGTTGGGTCTAAAAGCCAGGTGTCTGAACTTGACAGACAGTGTTCTTTCCAAGACATCAGGCTCCCCCCCCCTCACTTGGGATTTGATTGGCTGCAAATACTTTTGTAAGCTCTGTGTTGACCCCAGCTGTCTTAATCAGCTTGTTTGATACATGGACTAGCATAAGCTGAAGAGGTCTTGGAGGCCTGGTCTAAGTCCTAAGGGTCATGCCTGGACCCCAAGTTCAGAGATCCTCTGGGAAGCTAGTTGGTTTGTTTTGTTGTGCCTGCCAGATGAACGTTAGAGTATCTGAAAAGCAAATGTTTTGGTTGGAATCTTTGTTCCATTATTTCTACTTGTGTGATTTTTGAAAAATCACTTAACCTTCTGAGTCTTACTTTTCTGATCCATACAATGAGAATGATATTAGGGCATAATTTATCTCATGAGGTTTGACTATAATCGTATATCTTACTTGATAAGAAGTGACTGATAGAAAGTGCTTATCACATACAAGTAGAATAAATTAGGCCTACCAACAAGAAGGCATAAACCCGTGGATTATGCTGATAAACAGCCAAGCCTCCTAATGATCCTTTGCTAGGTGTTAAGAAAAATGGATTTTAGCACTTGACATAACCAATGCCATCTTGAGAAGCAACTTACACTCAGTGACTGCTAATTCACACAAGGCCTGTGTCACCTGAAAGGAATGTTCTTATATAGATAAGTTGGCCCAGTGAGTTGTTTACTGCCTTGGAATATACAGCTCTTAGTAAGCACAAGCCACTTGGCTACAAAGCACCAGTGATCCTGCAGGATATATATATCAAGACCTATTTCCTTTTAGGAAGTAGAGATCCACTTTGCTTCTGTCCGTAAGTTCTTAATTCTTGCTTAAATCTGGAGTCCCTCAGCCCCTGTTCTCCTTTGGGAATGGGTTCTAGTACACCTCGGGAAAGTTTTCCAAGACTAGGGGTCTTGGCACATTTGGCTCCACACTTAGCCTTGCATAGAGAGAGATGGAAGATGTTCAGGACTCTGGGTGGGGAAAAAGATAGAGGTAATCCCAACAAAGGCTTTCTCATAGCTTTCCAAAGACCTTTACATAGCAGTGACCCATCACATGTGTCTCTGAGCCTTTATACGCAAATATTTATTGAGTGACTAATAAGTGCCAGAAACCTTTGGAAATGCTAGGAATGCCTTAGTAAAAATAGAAGTCCTCCAATACTGGGTTTACACATGAATCCTTGTATGGCGGGGGTGACTTGTGTATGCTGTGAAGGTACATTTTAAAAGTTTTTCTTTTCTTCCTATTTTCTTGCTGTGTTCAGTGCAGTTCTAACAGTTCCACACAGACACATCTGGGATTCCATGAGAAGCAAAATGAATGGGATATTAATCAGGCTGGCCTTAGTTTGCCTTATCTGCTTCATTGGAAATTGATATACTTTAGTCAGTGTTATTGTTTCTTTTCCTCCCTCTGTGCTCATTGATAAAATTATGAGAGAGACAATCTTAATATTTTCCTTGGTTTCTTTTTTAAAATGAGGCTCTCCTATCCCATAAGGTAATTGATGCTATCTATGATATTATTGAGGTGGCACATATAAATGGCTCTCAATAAATGTATATTTTCTTCATAGTCATTCTTTTTGAGTATATCCAGAGAGGGAAAAAAAAATCCAGTTTAGGCTGTGAAGTGTTTCAATTCAATCCCTGATTCAGTGGAGGTAGATTAACCTTCTATAATTCCCTAAGTGTCCATGACATGAAAAACTGTAGCAACCGGAGAATGGAGAAGGGAATAAACTCGACTCCGAGTCCTGGCACCCAAACACATGCCTCCTCTGCTAGGATTCAGTGTAGCCACTCTGACTCATGTTCATGAGCAGATGATCAAATGATTAACCCATGAAACATAGACCCTTACCCATTTATAAACAGCTGCTCCTTCAACCACTTGAAACTGCATTTTTCATTCTTTTCTTAGGGCTGGCAAGGTATGACTTGAGCTGCAAAAATATTTTTTGCTAAGCATTTCTCTGGAGCAGTGGTTTTCCAATAAGGTTTGAGAACCAGTGATCTAAAGAGCTAGGTGAAGGGTATGCTTCATATATATATATATATATATATATATATATATATATATATTCAGTTGTGTATGTTCAGATGTGTGTGTGTACACAGACATACCGTATCCATCTCTTTGTAGTGTAATGTCCATCACTAATTACTTCAGTGTACCAAAGCAGTGGTTTGCAAGCTTGGCTGCATGGTAGAATCACCAAGGGGACTTTATAAATTTCTGATGCCCAAGTGACATTCCAGGCCACTTAAGTCAGAAACTCTGGAAGTGATACTTCATGTGATTCCAATGTACAACCAAATTGGAAAATCAGAGTCCTAGATTAGATGGTTCTTATGATGAGATGGCCTTGAAATTCATTTACTATTTAAAAATAAAACATTTTAATTTTTATAAATTGCCGATTTTCACACAGGCTCACTTTTGCCTCTGGCTGTGAGGGGACATAGCCTCTCATGGAAATCAATGAGAAAACTGGATAAAATATGAGACCAGTCTTTCTGGACACTGGGCACTAGGCAGTGCAGGGCTGTGATTCGTGAGAGAAGGGAAGTAAACAATGTGAACTTTATGTTCATCCGGGCTTCCTGCCTGGAAGTGCTTTCCAGATTGCAGAGAAGGGAGGGGAACCTTAAGCAGAGCACAGAGGGAGACAGAGTTTGGAATTTTGGAAGAGTGAGGTATCTGGAATTTGAGGGTCAGAGTACTGGAAAGGAGGGAGCTGCCTGGAGAAGGACTTCCAAAATCTGCACAAAGCCCCCTTGAGTATTACATTGAATCCTAGACTACAGTGTAAAGGGTGAGAATCCATGAGGTTGGGCAGAAACAACCAAGGAACTGTAAACTGAGGAGTGTTTAGAACAAACACAGGGCTGGGGGATGTTTGAGTTTTGATCAACCATAGTAAAGAGTTCTTGTTTAATCTCTGAGGTATTCAGCAGAGGCACTTGAGGGTCCTGCCTCATGAGAGAGAATAAACTAGCTCTGGAGTCAAGGACACTCAAAACCTGCCCTAAAAAGCTAATAAGAAAACACTGAAAAGCTCACGCTGAGTAACAAGTGATATAAGTGCCTGCCCGAAGAAAGCCCAATACCTTTTAAAGGAATGTAGTTGTTTTTTTTAAAATCTAGCACTGAACATTGTAAAATGTAAAATATCCAGGACCTAATAAAAAATATACTAGATGTGTGAATAAGTAGAAAAAATACCACCTACTATAAAGAGAAGCATCAATCATTATAATCAAAATAGAAAATGAAAAAGATAATGGGATTAGCAGACAAGAATCTTAAAACAGCCAATACAAATAACTTTAAGGATTTAATGGGAAACATAAGTCTAATGAGGAGAGAGATGAAGGATTTTAAAAAGTGGAAGTTTTAGAAGTGAAACAATATCTGAAATGAAAAATTTCATTGGAAGGGATTAACAACCGATTAAGAAGGAAAAACAAAAATCACTGAATTTGGAAGCATAGCAATGGAAACTATGCAAACTGAAGCACACAGGGCAAAAAGACAATATGAACAGAGTCTTAGGAACCAGAGAACAGTATTAATTTGATTTTTATAAAAAAGGAATAAAATAAGCCCTGGCTGGGTAGCTCAGTTGGTTAGAGCATTATCCTGATATGCCAAGGTTGTAGGTTCAATCCCTAGTCAGGGTATATATAAGAACTAACCAATTAATACATAAATAAGTGCAACAACAAATCAATGTTTTTCTCCCTCTATCTTTCTCCATTTCCCTCTCTTTAAAATAAATAAGTAAATAAATAAATTTTTAAAGCAGGAAGAGAAGAAAACCAGGAAATTATTTGAAGAAACACTGGCAACATTTGTTTTTTTGCAAATTTGATGAAAACTATGAACTTATAGATTTAAAATGCTTGAGGGCACTCCAAGCAGGATAAACAAAGAAAACCTAACATATTACAATAAAATTTCTTAAAACCTGTAATTAACAGTCAATTTTAAAAGCAGAGTACACATTCCATACAGAGAGAGAGAAAAAAAAAGATCTGTGGACTTCTAATCGGAGACAATGAAGGTCAGAAGGCAATAGAATGGCATCTTCAATGTGCTGAAGGAACAAAAGCTATCAACCTAGAACTCTCTATTCAGTGAAAATATCTTTTAAAATAAAAGACAAAGACTTTTTCAGATGAATGAAATCTGAGAGAATTCATCACCAGCAGGCTTGCAGTTTAGAAATATTAAAACAAGTTTTATGTGGAAAGAAAATAATGCCAGATGAAAACTTAAACCTTGAAAAAATAAAAGTAACTCTGGAGATGATAAAGGTGTTGTTTTATATATAAAAGGGTTCTTTTATTTTTCTTTACCAAGTAATAAATGTATAAAAATTATTGAAGTAATTCACATTTGAAATCCATATATATTTTACACTTACTGTCACATTTCAATTGGGACTAATCACATTCTAAGTCCTCAAGAGAACCTGTGGCTAATGGTTACGCCATTGGGCAGCACAGCTCTGGCCAATCAGCCTAGTTTATTTTCTCAGTTACTTACTGTCATCTGAAAATAATGTTTGTTTGTTTTCTTATTTATTTTCTCTCACCCTACTAGAATGTAAGCTGTGAGAGAGAAAAGACATCATCTTGTTCACTACTCAACACCTGGTGGCTAGAACAGAATCCAGTATATGGTAGGTACCTCTCTTTATTTCTTGAATAAAAAGTGTTTCTAAGATGACATGAATACTATACACAGCAGATAGGGATTGTAAGATACATATTCTAATGAGAGAAGTGGCCCTTAGAAGAGGTTGAGTCAGTGTAGACCTTGAAATCTGATGAATGTGTGTTTGAATTTCAGTTTCACCATTTGAAGTTGTGTGACTTTGGGCAAGTTATTTAACATCAATACAGAGATGTCCAAAGTGGATGTAACTGGAAAGAGTTGGAGAATATTATATTTCTGATGTTTTTTTGAATTGACAGGGTCTGATGATAATCAAAAATCTTATTTTTCTTATCAAAAAGCACCCCAGAATAGAAGCATAGAATGGACCCCCTCGTTTTTCACATATGGAGTGTAGCATCTCACCGCCCCACCCTTGGTAGGCCATTGTTGCTGAAGCTTGAATTTTCCCATCTTTAAAATGACTTTTGTCATTTTTATTTAGTAAATACATTTATAGTCTTTTATATATGCAAGACATAGTCTCAATGTGTCATTTCTTTCTTTCTTTCTTTCTTTCTTTCTTTCTTTCTTTCTTTCTTTCTTTCTTTCTTTCTTTCTATCTCAATCTATTTAATCCTAGCAAACATCCTGGGAGGAAGGTCTTTTTTTTATTTCCATTTTATAGATGAAGACACCCGTGGCCAAATGGCACAGCTGAGAAAAAGCAGAGCCAGGTTTCTAACTCAAAGAATCTCACCCGGAGAACACATTAACTATTGCCTCTCAATAATAAAACCTTCCACACAAAGTTGGAGGACTGTGTGAAAAATGGCCAGCAAAGTATCCAGCTCATAACAAATATTCAGTAGACCGAATTCTGATGTGTGCCCTGGCTGGGGATCAAACCTGGGACATCCACACGCCAGGCGGATGCTCTATCCGCTAAACTAACCTGTCAGAGCCACCTGTGTGTTCTTAATCAGGCCAGGTCTGTGTCCACTGTCAACCCTCATGGGAAATTAAAAAGAAATAACCACTGGAGGAGTAAGGAAAGTGTTGACATTTTGATTAAATGAGCTGAGAACTTGTTCTTTTCTCCTATGGCTTGAAGGCTTATCTTATCTGATCCTGAGAATTCCCTAGTATTCTCCAGAGGGATTTTTATAAAGAGAATGTCCCAAAAGCATCCCCCACCCCCGCCCCTTAGCCACAGAACAGGAGTAGTATTTAGTATTCTAAGGCTATGTTTATTGTTTTTCTATTTTTTCAAACAATTTAAAACATGATTTAGACTTCTAAGGATGTTTAACCTGACTTGTGGTGGCTCAGTGGATAAAGCATCGATCTGGAATGAGGAGGTCGCTGGTTGGAAACCCAGGGCTTGCCTGGTCAAGGCACATACAAGAAGCAACTATTGATACTACAAGTTGATGCTTCCCACTCCTCCTCCCCTTTCTCTCTAAAAATCAATACATTTTTAAAAACCTAAAAAAAAAAAGAATGTTTAAATCTTGGTATAATTCACATACAGTACAGTGCACTAATTTTAAACAAGTGCTTGAATGGATTTTTACGTATGTGTACTTCCATGTTCCCACCCCCCAGGTCAAGATAGAACATTCCAACACTTCAGAGGCTTTCTCGTGCCCCTCTTGTAAGTAAATAAGCTCCACCAAAAATAAATAGCACCATTCTGACTTATACCAACTTAGCTTCATTTTGTGTATTCTTAGCTTTATTTGAATGAAATTTTGGGTCTGGCATGTTTTTGTTCACCATTGTCTATGGGAGTCTTCTGTATTGTCTATGAGATCCATCTCTATTGTGGGTCACACAGTTCATTTTTTATTGTTGAGTACTATTAAATTTTGTGGATATAATTTTGTAATTTACTACAGTTTATTTCTCTATATTTTGTTTTTTGGACATTTCATCAGTTTCCTATTTTGAAGTATCATGAGGCCCTGGCTGGTTGGCTCAGTGGTAGAACGTTGGCCTGGCGTGCAGGAGTCCTGGGTTCGATTCTCGACTAGGGCACACAGGAGAAGCGCCTATCTGCTTCTCCACCCCTCCCCCTCTCCTTCCTCTCTGTCTCTCTCTTCTCCTCCCGCAGCCGAGGCTCCATTGGAGCAAAGTTGGCCCGGGCACTGAGGATGGCTCTATGGCCTCTGCCTCAGGTGCTAGAATGGCTCTGGTTGCAACAGAGCAATGCCCCAGATGGGCAGAGCATTGCCCCCTGGTGGGCATGCCGGGTGGATCCCAGTCAGGCACATGAGGGAGTCTGTCTGACTGCCTCCCCATTTCCAGCTTCAGAAAAATACCAAAATAAATAAATAAATAAAAAATAAAAAAAATAGAAGTATCATGAATAATGCATCTATACAAATCTTGTATGTTTATTTGATGGACATAGAACTTAATTTTATTAGATACCTACACAGGGAACTACTGGGTCACAGGTTATGTGTATGGTTAGTTTTAACAGAGAATGCAAAAAGAGTTTGCTTTCAAAAACAACAACAGCACTCCAGCTGCTGCCCTCAATGTACTTGGTATTACTTTGGATCTTTTGAATAATCTGTATTTTGAACCCTTGTTTCATAATTATACTATGTGTCTGATTACATGTAATTTATTAATCAGCAAAAGATTATATGCTTGCAATTCAGATAATTCCATCAAGAATTAAATTCTAACAGCAAAATGTTTCCATTGACGATTAAATCACTAATGCTGTAGGTGCTTTTTTAACATTTTGTCTCTGAGCTCTATTTTTAAAAATCAGCATTATTGAAATGTAATTCACACAATCAAATTTGTTAATTTTAAGTGTAAAATTTGTTGAGTTTTGACCATGGTTACGGTTGTGTAACCTCTATAGTAATCATGATACTTTCACCCCCCTAAAAAGTTCCTTTATATCCTTATGTAGTCAACCCCCTGTTCTAGACTCCCATCCTTGGCAACTGTTGATTTTACTAAAGTTTTGGCTTCTGTAGAATTTTACATAAATGAAATCCTCTAGTATGTAATCTTTTGTGTCTGGATTATTTTACTTAACATGATATCCTTGAGATGTATTCATGTTATTGCTTTTATCAGTAGCTCATTTCTTTTTATTGCTGAGTTGTATTTCATTGTATGTATATACCATGAGTATACAGCACAATTTATGTAGTTCTTCAGATGTTGATGGAAATTTGGATTTTTTTTTCAACTTGGGGATGTTATGAATATGCGATTCTAATGCTGTGTAAGGGTATCTCCTTGTAATTTTAATTTGTATTTCTGTAGCGATGAATGTTAAGCCTTTTCATGGGCTCTGAATAGACTGCGTGTTGGGTGGTTTTCATGGGCTGGTCCGAGCTGAGCAGGTGATTAAGGCATCCCGGGCACTGGGCTACTGAGCAGGAGTGGTTCCAGGTGGGGAGGCCAGCTGTCTGTAGTAGAACCCTGTTGATCCTGCTCGCTCCCTTTGTTGGGGCTGAAACGGGCTCCAGAGATGTGTTCAGGAACCCACTTGGGCATAGGCCAGAGCACCTAGATAGAGCTACCACCCACCCTTTGGAGGTGGAAGGAGACATAAACAAGGCCTACTGGTCCCTCCAACCCCAGAGAGTTCCTGAAGTCCCTAGGGAGCGCCTGTGGCTCTCCAGTCTTCTCTACACAGCCTCTCATGTTAGTTATACAAGACATGGTCTGGTGTAGGAGGAAGTCTGGGCCAGCTCTACCTGCAAGGTAGTTGTGGAAAGCCCCACAGCATGAGCATGGGCTTAGAGCACCTGGGGCACACAGTCTGCAGGGAGGATCAGCCCTGCAGGGAGGCCTGGTGGGCATGTGACGCCCCGTGGTTCCTGCTTGCTTCCTTTCTTGCAATACAAGAGGCTCGGGGCACCACAGCTGTGAACTGAGTGGCAGTGAATTGCAGGTAGGCCGAAGTGTCTTAATAGAGCTCCCTCGCCCTCTCAAAGAGGAGGGGAGCCAGACAGAGACGCCCCCGGGCTCCTCTGGCCAGGAGACTTCCTGCAGCTCAGGAGGGCTCTGTTGGTTTCTTACCCTTGTTTGTTGTCCGCTGTTGATGCAGCCTTGGCTGTCTCTCAGGAGTCATCGCTACCTATGCGCATGTAGATTTGGTTTGGCTTCTGGGAGGGCTGCGTTCAGCATCCTCCAGTGCGGCTGCTAACTCGGGCCTCAGACTGGCTGCTCTTCAGGGACCACGCAGGGCGGAGGTGCTGCTCTTACTGGGGTCCTCACCATCCTTTCTTGGTTTTCTTTATTTAATCTCACCCTCATCTCTGCAAATAGCCTCCTCATTAAACTCTTCAGTTAAACTCTTTAAGCCTGTTTGTTGCGGACCAAAGCTGTAATACTGTAAATCATAAATTCCTATCTGGGTAGGTCATGGTGGGTGGTCACACCCCAGGCCTATAACTTCTTTAGTGAAAGGTCTTTAAGAACGTTCTGTCCATTGCCCTGTGCGTCTGGGCTAACACACGTTTGAGATGGCAGAAGTAATACCCCTCAAAGGCATAACTACTCTTAAGAAAGTGCATAATCTGCAATACAGCCCATGCCTCGCTTCCTTCCACCCTCATGTGATCTACCTTACGTTCCCTCTTTCATACATAAAAGAGCCTGCACAGCTCACATCCTCAGGAGCATTTGAGATCTTGCTCCCTGGCAGATGTTATCAGTTTGGTTCAAACAAGCTCATAAAAATGTTCCGGCCCTGGCAGGTTGGCTCAGTGGTGGAGCGTCACCCAGGCATGTGGATGTACTGGGTTCTATTATCGGTCAGGGCACACAGGGGAAGCCTTGCTTCTCCACCGCTTCCCCTCCCTGTCTCTCTCTCTCCCCTCCCACAGCCATGGCTCCAGGGTTCCAGTGCATCAGCTGGACTCCAAAGATGGCTCCTTCCCCTCAGGCTCTAAAAATAGCTCAGTTGTGAGTGTGGCCCCAGAGGGTAGAGCATCAGCCCTAGACGGGGGGTTGCTGGGTGGATCCTGATGGGGGCGCATGCGGGATTCTGTCTCTCTCTTTTCTCTCATTTGGAAAAGAAAAAAAATAAACAATTAAAATTTTTTTCTGCAGGTTTGAATGTTCTTACATTGACACTGTCTTTTGATATAACCAATATACTCAAATATCAGTGAGAGTTCAAGCTCATGCCAGAATTATTACCTAAACCTTTTTCTTTAAAAAAAAAATACAAAAATTATCTGGCCTTAAGAAATAGGTGGTCACGTCTAAATGCCACTTTATAATTCTATCTTTAAACTCTAACATAGACATTGTCAAGTGAAATATGAAATTCTTCCCCAGTCCTATACCATGAGAGCAAAGAGAAAGGTCTTTTTTCATCTCCAAATTTCTTTATAGTGAAGTGGAAAGGGTTGTTTGGGAGGACTGAGCGAGTTAGCATTTGTACTGTACTAAATACAGTGCCTAGAATATAGTTTATTATTCAAAGAATTTTTTTAGCTTAAATGCCGGATGATTTTATTCTAGTCTCCCTCGACCTTCATTTAGTTTAGGTTATATCTATCCTTCAGCTTTCTTTCTTCCAAATTTCTTCTGCAGTCGGATTGCTTGTCTGCACTCAATCTTTAGCTCTACCTTCGTGAACCGAAGACTTCCCTGCTTTGGGAAATAACACAAAGTTTTCAATATTGCATATTTCCTTATTTTCTCCTCCCCTTCTGCACATCCATTTAATTACACATGGCAGTATTAAAGCAAGCTTCCACTCTGTTTGGGGGAAGTTTTATTTGAGTACTTTTGATTTAATAAGAGGAGTAATCATTACAGATTATTTTTTTACATATTTCATTATATCAATCAACTTCTAAGGCTATTATATGGCATTGACTCTGAAATTTGCACTGCTAAAATACCAAGATCTGCTTCATTTTGTTAATTTTCTTGGCCATTGTGTACTGTATACAGTAATATTATATTTCTTTCATAACAGTTGGACACATACATATTTGAAGAGCATTTCAGCTTTTGAATGTTTAAAGCAGAAATGTAGGCAAAATTATGGGAAAATTTAGTGCCCTCAAACCTAGAGAAATTACCTGTGAAATTATAAAATAACACCAATGGCTGGATTAGGCTTTAAGAGAATACAATAATTCTAAAGGAGACAAACTTATAAATGAGATATTGAAAATATACAAAAATTGTCTTTAAAAGTTTACATGGACACACAATTTTACAACAGTTGATCAATTTGGTCATATTGTGTCCATCATTTTTCTGGTATAGTTTTTATCTTTTTGCTCCCATCTCCCTCTCTCCTTTCCTCATATACCCACCAAAATAATCCCCTTTTTATTTTTATTTATTTATTTTTTTTTTGCATTTTTCTGAAGCTGGAAACAGGGAGAGACAGACAGACTCCCACATGCGCCCGACCGGGATCCACCCGGCACGCCCACCAGGGGCGATGCTCTTCCCACCAGGGGGCGATGCTCTGCCCATCCTGGGCATCACCATGTTGCGACCAGAGCCACTCTAGCGCCTGGGGCAGAGGCCACAGAGCCATCCCCAGTGCCCGGGCCATCTTTGCTCCAATGGAGCCTTGGCTGCGGGAGGGGAAGAGAGAGACAGAGAGGAAGTCGCGGCAGAGGGGTGGAGAAGCAAATGGGTGCTTCTCCTGTGTGCCCTGGCCGGGAATCGAACCCGGGTCCTCCGCACGCTAGGCCGACGCTCTACCGCTGAGCCAACCGGCCAGGGCAATAATCCCCTTTTTAAATCTGGTTTACACCCTTAGTGTATTTTTTGTCTATGTTTATGTAATAGTAATATGTAACAATTATAAACATTTTTAAGGCTCACATATATTGAACAGTTACTATAGATTAAAGATTGTGCTAAATTTTTATGTGAATTTTCACATTTATGTCTCATAAAAATGCCCTATGACGTTTTTATTATGATTTTTTCCTCTCACTTTATGGAGGAAGAAATTTAGTCACAGACATTAAGTGATTTGATCAAAGTTACTTGGTAAACAGAAGAACTGGAATTGTACTTTGGTTCCTATGTATTTATTTTTAAGAATAAAAAATATTGTGCATTTATAATGTTTAATAGCTTTCTTTTTCATATAATACTATGTTGTAAATATTTCCTGAGTAAGTATTTATTTTAATGCTACTAATGCCAGATACTGTTCTAGGGAATTTATTCTCTCTCTCTCTCTCTCTCTATTCATCAAGAGGAGGGAGGCAGATAGATAGACTCCTGTGTGTGCCGGGACAGGGATCCACCCTGCAAGCCCACTAGGGGGTGATACTCTGCCCATCTGGAGCATTGCTTCGTTACTCAGCAAACAAACTCTTCTTAGCGCCTGATGTGAAAGCCATGGAGCCATCCTCAGTGCCCAGGGCAAACTTGCTCCAACCAATTGAATCACGGATGCAGGAGGGGAAGAGAGAGAGAAGTGAGAGGGGGAGGGGGTGGAGAAGCAGATGGGTGCTTCTCCTGTGTGCCCTGACTGGGACTCGAACCCAGGACATTCACATGCTGGGCCTGTGCTCAACTATTAAGCCAACTGGCCAAGGCAAATTTTTTCTATTTAACCCCTATATATAATCCATCACTAAAGATCTTTTACTTCTTTGTTCAATGCCACTAATGTAATACATTACATTATCATCTGTCAAATAGATTATGGCAGCAGCCAGGGTCCTTACAGTCATGCTGATATCTGTTCCTGGTCCATCCCACCCATTCTCTGCTATGAAGTCAAGCTAATCTTTTCAAACCAAAAATCTGAGCACATCACCTGTGTGAAATCCTTTAACTGTAGGATAAATATGCAAATATGAATATTTAGACCTTTATTTTCCAGCTTTTCACAATCCCAATTTTTTCTTTTAGTGTTACAATTATACCAAATTTATTTCAGTTTCGTGAATCTGACCCTGGGGCCTTACACATGTTTCCTAAGTGGAACATTTCTTCTCTGTCCATTATTACCACTGTCTCAGATCTCTCTGTAGTCACCACATCCTCTAAAAGCAAGGAGGAGTCTCTCACCCTGACCTTTTTGACTGGGTCAATATCCCCATTAGAGGCTTCATCAAACTAACTTTTCTATGTAGAATTTACCAGAGCTTAATTTTATGTGTGACCATTTGATCAGTGTCTGTAAGAGATATGAAGGAACTCACTTCTCTTGTTTTTGCTTACCATTGCAATTCCAGAACCAGTACCGCCATACTGTTTGTTGAGTCCATGAATGGTGAACATAGATACAATGTCTGTACTCAAGAATTTTATGCTGCAGAATGTAGACAGGAACAGAAATTTTTATGCCTTGGGTTAGGTGTTACAATGAGGTTTACTAGATGCTCTGGGAGAAAAGAAGAGACACCAAAATGGACCTGTGAGCACAAGGAGTATACTTGAACTTTCTTTCTTATCTGAATGTCTAAGCGGAGATCTGAAGAGTGACTATGAATTAGCCAGATGCAGTTGGCAGGTATTGGAGGGTGGTCTTAGGGGAAAGAAGAGTGTCATAGGCAGAGTGAACAGAATGAGCAAAAGTCTGTGGGTCACTTGAGAACTCAGGTTCTCAATGTGACAGGAGCATAAGAGGGAAGAAAGGTAGGATTTGAAAGATAAAAATCATAGAGGTAAGCAGGTTTCATATTAATACGGAACACAGAGTCTCTAATAAAATTTTTGTAGCTTATTCTGAGGGCAGTGGGACAGCAGTGAAAAGATTTTGAGTAGGGGCATAACATATATTTTAGAAATGCCATGATTGTAATATAGGGAACAGACTGGAATGTGTCATGACTGAGGCTAGAAAGTGAGTTGTGAGGCAGTTTCCAGAATTTTGGTGAGAGATGATGTTGGCCTGACATAGGTAGTGCTGGTGGGGATGAAGGGAGGTTGATGGATCAAGAAGACTGAGGCACTATGTCATGGTGATTGAGTGATTATTGAAGGTGAAGAGTGGAGCAATTAAGAATTCTCTGTAGGCTTCTTACTTGGATGGTGGTGAGACTTTCCATTGTGGTGGGGTGGGGCATTATGGCTTCATTTTGGAAAATGTTGAGGAATGGTGCTCTAGTGGAGCTGCCTATGAGGCAGTTGGATGTTTGAGGTCTGGGCTGGAGAGTGCAATGTGGGCAGAAACTGTAAACCCCATCTCTGTGCACCGTCAGCCTAAGGATGGCCATTGAAAGTATGGTGGCTGAGAATGCCGATGGGTAATGCATAGAGTAGGAAGGGAAGAGAGTTTAGATGAAGACCCTGTGAAATATGGAGGTTTAAGGGATGTTAGAGGAAGAGGAGCTCACAAAGAGGAATTTTGGGAGACTTCATAACCTTGATATATAATACTTATCACTACCGGTGAACATATGTGGGTACTAACTAAAGGTATTCTTTTGGGAAGTCGATATTAGGAACATTGATGATACACTTCAAAAAACTTCTCATAGGTTAAATTGTAGGAGAAAAGCTGTACTTGTCCAAACACTTCCTTCCTGAGAGGTTGTATGTCATGGTGATAAGAAGAGTTGATAAAGATTGGATTAGTATAGAAAGAGCCATATGGCAATGATAAGTACTTAGTATAACTTGGTTCAGACAAACTGTTCAAAAATGTTTGCTGGCACAATCACCAGAAAGTTCTAGGTAGAACTTTGGTCTATGTAGAAACTTCCTTCTCTCCCCTATATCGGGCATCTCCACTTACATTCTAGCTATTTCTCTGAACTTAGTGGGCAGGCACAACCTCTCCTACTTTGACTCAAAGAATTGCTTTGGAGTCTTCATTCTCCACTCAGTGTAGTTGAAACCTCTCGTGCAGTTGCTTGGATGCAGAAGGGTGGTCATGGTGGACTATGCATTTGCAACAGTGAGTTTGGGTCATTGTGTACTTTGAGGTTTAATTTATTTCACAGAAAAGTAGCACCTCAAAAATTCATTCAGCTTGACTTATTTTTTGTAAATCAGATTGCTGTTTGAGAGTTCTTTCTGCCTTTGTGTTCAATAGCCTGAAAAGATACCATCTACCCTTTCTTTGAAAAAAAAGGGAAAGCAGATTAAAGGTGATCAGGCAACAGCTAGCTCTGTAGCAATTTAGAGGGGATAAAAAATTGTGTCACACTTCTGTGAAGCTTTCACTGCTCTGGCCTTAAAGTCCTACGTCACCAGGCTCTTCTACTTCTCAGGTATGGCCAAATATATGCCCATTGTTAGAGCCAATCAGTCCCGAAAGGGACACATTTTATCTCTTTTTATCCATTTCGTATAGCTCCGTAACCCTGAGATGAGTGGCGTTGACCCCCAGACATTTGTTCCTATGGAAACCCAACAGGTAACTGAAAGTGGAGTCCAAAATTATGCCTCTTCCAGGGGGCAGAATCCATTAAGCCTGAGCATGTGGCCCTGGGTTCCTTCACATGGTTATTTTAAAGTAATGAACCTAAGCTTTTTCAGGATCTGATTCAGGCTTTTACAAGGTACTGAGAGAGCATTTTCTGGGAAAGAGGTTATCCTTCGTCTATATTCATCACTATAGTAGACTGAGATCACACAGTGGGGGATGAAAGACTACCATTTGAAAGCTGACATTGGCTTAAGGCTTTGGCTTTAACAAGATTTGTCCAGAGACCCAGCCCAGAGTTCCAGGGGCTTCTTAGTTTTTGCCTGATGTATGCCCCTTCCCCAGATATTTCTTTATAACTGTGTTCTTAGAGCCTATCCATGTTAGATGCAAAATAGTGCGGGGTGGGTGTCACAGATGAAGAATATCGCCGAAACAAGAAGGTAACGAGCGTTCTCTGAAGGTTGACTCTTTCCCACGCCCTCCGGAAGGGAGATTTCATGTCTTCACCAGCATTCCGTTTTGATCCGCCACAGTTGCATAATGAAGTCTTGCTGAATAAATGGGAATGAGGACTAGAAACTGTATTTGCTATTGGAATTAGAAAGATAAAAGGCTTGGCTTTGTTTTATATTTTCTTATTTTATTTACTATAGATGCTTTCTATACATATAAAAATTTGAACAGCAACGTTTTGAAGTAGATATTATATCCAGGCAGAGCTAACCTCCACTGGTATTTTTAGTTCATACACTTCTAGAGTATGTGTATTTATCTGTGTGTGTGTGTGCTTGTGTGTGTGCACAGCTAACATATCATATGTTATACAAGCATTGGACTATACTATTGTCACATTTTTCTGCATTTAAATTAAACAACTTAGTATTTTGTCGTATCGATACACTACAGTTTATTTACCCATCTTTTATTCTTGGTCATTTAGGGTGGAGAATATTCTATCATACGTGCCATTACCAATGTATTTAAATATACCTTTTCTGGTAGTTAGTGGTATTTTTTTCCCCCATGACACATAATATTATAATGAACATTTTTGGGGAGAGGATCGATTTTGTATATATTTTATAATTTTTATAGAGAAAATTACTAAAAATGAAATTACTGGATTAAAGGGCATGAATATTTTTTAGTGGTTCTAAATATTATACATATTGTCAAGTTGGCCTGCAGACAGGTTACGGTGCCTACACTTGCCCTGGAAGTATAGTGATTCCCTGTTGCCCGGAGGTGTAGTGATTGCATTTGCCCTAGAAATATGATTGTCCCTTTCCCCATGTTCTTGCTAAACTAGATACTTTTAGTCTTAGTCATTACTAACCTGATAGGCAAAAGATAGCATCTCATTTTAATTTTTTTCTTGAGCAGCAGTTTACTGGTCAAGAAAAACAGCAGTTAATTTCTACACACACACATACACACATGCACACAATAAATAAAAAAAATGTAGAAGATGTTAGTGTCAGTCTCCAGGATATACTGTGAAACAATTTAAAATCAAGTGAATTGATTAGAACTTCATGATATTTAGCGTGTCTTTTTCTCCATCTATTCATGCTGTGTATAATTGCATAAAGATACAACAGGAGGTAGACTTTTTTTGAAAAATATTCTGGAGGCCCTGGCCGGTTGGCTCAGCGGTTGAGCGTCGGCCTAGCGTGCGGAGGACCCAGGTTCGATTCCCGGCCAGGGCACACAGGAGAAGCGCACATTTGCTTCTCCACCCCTCCGCCGCGCCTTCCTCTCTGTCTCTCTCTTCCCCTCCCGCAGCCAAGGCTCCATTGGAGCAAAGATGGCCCGGGCGCTGGGGATGGCTCTGTGGCCTCTGCCCCAGGCGCTAGAGTGGCTCTGGTCGCAACATGGCGACGCCCAGGATGGGCAGAGCATCGCCCCCTGGTGGGCAGAGCGTCGCCCCTGGTGGGCGTGCCGGGTGAATCCCGGTCGGGCGCATGCGGGAGTCTGTCTGACTGTCTCTCCCTGTTTCCAGCTTCAGAAAAATGAAAAAAAAAAAAAAAAAAAAAAAAAAAGAAAAATATTCTGGAGCCAAGTTGGAAAGGCATCCCTTGTGATGTATGCCATTTTGATTTCATGTGGTAATTATTTTTGCAAGCATTTAACACATAGTTTGAACCATGGGGTTTATAGCAGCCACCATTTTTTGTTTGTTTATTTGTTTGTTTGTTTATATAAAACAGAACTGTGAATTAGAAAATATGGAGAGAGGAGAATTTCTATTAAGACTTGTTGCAAAAAAATGTTTTTGTTTTTAAATTTCCTGAATGATTTCCAGGCCCAATAAATTCTCTGTTCAGCTGACAATTGTTTATTTGCTTCTATATCTATATATATATTTAAGTCTTACAATGTGAGTAACATGTACAAATTTGAACACTGAATGATGTACAATGGAAAAAGTACTATACTACCTGGAAGGAACCTTGAATTTTAACCCAGAATCCATTCAATAAAAAGCTGTTTATCTTCGCCAGGTAACTTCATTTCTCTGGTCTTCAATTCCATAATCTGCACAATGAAAGAGATAAACTAGAGATTGTTTACAGAATCCTTTTAAATCCAATATTTAGTTCAACCATGTTTTAAGGCAAGGGCTATCATAATAATTTATTTTTGAATAAATAACCAAATTAGGTATAACTCTGCTATTTTCCATAGAATACCCATAAATAACAGGAGGCATTTGGCAGAGGGACCATATCTTGAGCTGTCCACTGTTCTGAATTTTTAATTTAAAAGACAGGAGGGGAAATATCCTAAATTTGCATGCTGGCTCTTTGATAGGTTGGAGGTTTATACTTAATGAATCAGGTTTTAGTTTTTCCTGGGACTTTATTTGTGTATTAGAAATATATTGTTTCTTTCCATGTTAATATCCTTTTTTTAACCAGCAATCAGAATGGCCTATATAGCTTAAACTGTTCCCTGCTTAGCATGTTTCTGGGAGAAATCTTTGCTTGCTCCTTGTGGTTCTGATGAAGATGTCAATCATAGTGTCTGCTCCTCCTCCCTGTACCCTACCCAAATCTACTCATTGACTGAAGCTAGGCCATTTTCTGCTGGCTCTGGAGGGCAAGACTCTTCTCTTTGGCTCTCAAGTTAAAACTTGTAGGCCTGGTATTGCCAGTGGTCATCACTTTTAGCATGAGGCAAAGCCTGTTTGCAGGTATAGAGAATTAAGCCAACCTAGAAAGAGAATGAAAATTTAGACATGAGTGGTGGACAAAGAGAGCTCTGATGATATTGGTTTTATTCCTGAGTCCTGCAGTCCTACACACTTTGATAAATTTCTTAGGCAAAATTAGTTTGTATTCCATTGTTAGTAATTGAAAGAATTCTATTGTAATACAATAAATTGAAGGGAAATTAAAAACAAAAACAAACTATCTCCAAATATATATTTCTTTTCTTTTTTCTTTTTTAGAGACAGAGAGAGAGTCAGAGAGAGGAATAGACAGACAGAAACAAAGAGAGATGAGAAGCATCAATCATTAGTTTTTCATTGCAACACTTTAGTTGTTCATTGATTGCTTTCTCATATGTGCCTTGACCGTGGGGCTTCAGCAGACTGAGTAATCCCTTGTTCAAGCCAGCAACCTTGGGTCCAAACTGGTGAGCTTTGCTCAAAGCAGATGAGCCCGCACTCAAGCTGGCGACCTTGGGGTCTTGAACCTGGGTCCTCCGCATCCCAGTCTGATGCTCTATCTACTGCGCCACCACCTGGTCAGGCTATATACTCAGTTTCAGAGGCCCCCTTAAAACATACATGATGTACTAATAAATATTCAATGAGAATGTTTAATTTAATTCATGTCAAGGGCTTTGGGCTGTTGGTTTGGACTCTAGCAATGCTTCTCGAATGCATACTTCCTAGGTCAAAATTAGCAACAAAATGTTAGGCGTTATTATAGCATGTTGTTACAAACTACACGGAAAAGCTATTCTACCTTTGTACCAAATTTTGGCAAACACACATTTGAAATAATATGGTGTCGATAATAATTCTGAACAGAAAATTAAGAGAGCTGGGTTGAAGTTCCAGTTTTATCTCTAAAGGTGTCTGGCCTTGAGCAAGTCGCTTCTTTTCTCTGGGGCTCAGCATTCTCTCCTGTGAATGAGGTGTTGGAGGTGCACTGTTCCTTGGGTCCTTTCAGCTCAGAAGGTCTCTGCTCCCCTTCGTGTTCTCCCTTCTCACCTCTGCTGTCTGGAGTGTAGTTGTGATGTCTCAGGGTATGAGAAGCCATGATTGAGAATTAACGGGGATCAGGAGAATAAAAGCACACGATTGAAGGGTTCTTCCAGTTGGAAAATAGCTCAAGAAGGGCCAGAGCAATATGGTGAAACATGCTTAATTGTTTGTTCATCAGACCATTTCCTTTTTGCTTCTGGGTATCTATCTGGATTCTATGCCTGGTTTCCCTGGCTGTGACATGTGGCCCGGTGAGTGAGGTCTTGCCAGAATTAATTATGTCGGCTTGGCTCATACACTGCCTCCCCAGGCTACCACAGTCATCGTCTTCCTTCGTCTACCGGCCGGATGCACGGGGTCCAGTGCAGGACTGCACAGCCCATCGGAGTAAATAGGAAGAGCCTGGGTCCTGGAATGACTGCCTTATTCTGAGAAACACTATTGGGGACATTGCTGTATTATTGGGTGAGATAAAGTTTTAAGTCAGTAAAGTGAATAAAGCAGATGGCTCTCCCTAACATGGGTAGTTTTTTCGACATGGGTTGAAAGTCTAAATAGAACAAAAGGACTGACCCTCCCCAGGGTAGTTCTGTTTCTGAATGCCTCCTGATTGGCTGCCTTTGAACCAGTGTGCCAGCTTTTTCCTGCCATCGAACTGAAACACCGGCTCTTGGGGGTTAAGCCTGCTGGCCTTGAACCTGGAACCCCACCATCGAATTTTCTGCCTCTAGCTTGTCTGCTCACTCTGTGGATCTCGGGACTTGTCACATTCCATAATCACATGAGCCAGTTTCTCATAATCTCTCTCTGGATACACAAACACACGCACATACGCACACTTCTTTTTCTGGAGAACTCTGACTCACAGATTCCCTTCCTTATAAACCTTTTCTCTGATTTCTTTGTTTTCTTTCAACAGCATGACTAAAGCTCATAACTGGGCATCTTTTCTTCTTTGCCCTTTGTCACTACTAGTCATAAAGTTCCAGCTTCTCTTCTCTCTCTTTAGTTAATGTGTTGGTCTTTTGCCTGTTAATTTTCATATTTATTCCCCAACTTCCTAATTTTTATTTTCCTTTCACTTATAGGGAACTATATTTTTCAGGACACCTTGCCAGGTGCCTCGTGTCTAGGGTCAACCGAAGGAACACACCTAGCACACAGCACTGGCGGGAGACCGGAGGAGGGCGAGGCCACGGCGCTCTCTGCCCTTGCTGTCTCTCCTGCAGCAGGTGGGGCTGCTCCACAGCTCCAGGTCCTGAGGAATAGACTTTGCATCCCGGCAGGCTCCCCTTGTTTCTAGCTTCCAAGAGGTAGCCACAGAGCCTAGACTCCACTAATACTCTTTTTCTCACTTCTGCACCAACCCTGAGGGTGGTGACAGCTTCCTGGTGTTAATTCCTGATTTATATAATCTGTGTAGCCAGTTCTCCACATGAAATTCCCTCTGTTTAAAACACTTGGAGTGATTCCTGCATTTATGAGTGAATGCTGATTGATACAGTTAGATACTTTGTCGCCTTTCCCTGGGGAGCACCTGGATGAGGACTTTAGCTCTGGAAACACCCTGCCCCACCTCCTTCCAGGTTTTCTTTATGAGAGTTCACTTATTCGCCAATCAATTCTCCTGAAATACAATTTTCATCATAACCAAAACTTGTCATCATGGTTCATTCTTTTTTTTATTATTATTCATTTTAGAGAGGAGAGAGAGAGAGAGAGAGAGAGAGAGAGAGAGAGAGAGAGAAGAAAGACAGGGGGAGGAGCTGGAAGCATCAACTCCCATATGTGCCTTGACCAGGCAAGCCCAGGGTTTCGAACCGGCGACCTCAGCATTTCCAGGTCGACGCTTTATCCACTGTGCCACCACAGATCAGGCCCATGGTTCATTCTTGTGTGGAGCATAAAATCTGGTCTCCCCAGCCTAGAATTGAAGGAATCCCAGAATGCACCAGTGTATGGCCAGCAGCCGCTGCCGTCACGGCCATTCACATGCAGGTTCACACTGGATTCGGGCAGATGGTGAAGAAACAGTGGAGCCAAAGAATGATGGGCCATTCCTTTATTAAAGTCTTGCACTGGCTGATGAGCAACACACAAGGAAAACACTTCCCTTTTCATTCAGAGCTCACAAAGCCCTGACACATTCTCCGGTTCCACAGCCAGGAGAATCTTCTCCGGTTCCTCCTACAATCCAAGGCCGCATCAGTCTCAGTAGAGCTCACAAAAGCCCCTCAGCTCTGGTTCCCCATCTGCATACCTTCTCCTCTCTGTACAAACTGCCTTCTTCTTCAGCACTCTGCATTCTCTCTGCTCTCCCTGCAAAATATGGCTTCTCTCTGCCTCTTCTCTTCTTTTCAAAACTTTCTGGCCAGGAAACCTCTCCTCTAGCAAACATTAGCAAGACAACGGCCCTTCCCAAGCAGGAAGGTAATTCGCAATTCACAGACCACATATACCTGGCGCTGCCCAGCCCCCAATGCAAACTATAAACAATAAACATAAAAATCATATTTTATAAACTTATTTGACCAACAACCAGGATCAATCTTTTGAATGGCCTTTTAGATTTCTCACGTTTTTTGTGGGTTTTTTTTTTTTTCTCAGATTCTCTGTGCTGATTCCTTTGTCCATGCTCTGCTACCAGCAGACTGGCCATTCTTTTTCTCTCCACATTCTGAGTGTCTCCCATTCTTAAGACTTGGTTTAAAACCCATATTTCCGACGAAGCCCCATCTGACCATCCTAACCCTTAGTGATCCCATCTTTCCCAGAAAAGTATCCGCTTGTGCTATTCATTACTGTTATTTAAATGTCTCATACCTGTGCCTGAGGCAAATCATTCACATAATAAGATTTGTTTTTCTAATTTTATCTATCCAAGAATTAATGGCACAATTGCAAGAAATGATATCAAACCTGTTATATCTGACAGATAAATAATTGTTGGTTCCCTTACTGCCTTTCAAGATTTTCTTATAAAATGAGCTATTCTCGTTTTGTGTTTGGTTCTAAATGTGAAAGATGTGATAATTAGGCTGAATATTGCCCACAGAATATATCTGGAAATTTTTATTTTGAATGCATCTCTTAACATGGACGTCTTTTCTCCTGTTTTCCTCACTTTCTTACCACTGAATAATAAAGGTGGCAATGCATTCATTTATTTATTTAACTTTTATTTATTCATCTCATATCATGTGATACTCTGCTACCCCTGAGGATAAAACTGAGGAGCCAGGGAGACATGCATGTACCTCCAGGAGCTTGAATTATAGTGGGGAAAAAAAGAAGCAAGAATACATGCAGATACATAAAGATACTGTAGGGGAGGAAAAAATCTTTCTTCTACCATTCTAGTTTCTAAGTCTGGTCTAAGAATTAAATTAACACAAGATATTAAATCTGTATAAGACATATTAACAGGCGAGAAAAAAATGTCGTGACATATGTACACACAGGAGTTTCACAAAAGTGAGAGACTCAAGGAGGTGGCCGGATGATTGAGACTTGTACACTGCCCCAAGCTACAGAAAGGAATAGGAGGGGTTGGTCCTGGGAAGGAGAAGCAATTTAGGGGAGGAGACGGGAAGATACATGTGGCAAATAAAGCTTGCCTCGTTATCGCAGGTATGAGGTCTTTTCGTGAAAAAACTTGTTCCTGGAACTAGTTTTCTTCCTAATACAGCTGTCTTTACTAATGGAAATTTCTTTTACAGAAGGTGAAATTTCTACTTTATTTTAGGTAGGTCATGTTACTAGTCCGAAAGTCCATGTGCCCAATGCTTCAAAAAGGCCCAAACTGAAAACATCAGAATCTGGAGTAAGGAAAGGTTTATTGATCTAGAAAGTGCCAGATTGAGAAGATGGGGCCTTCATGGTTTTTCAGATTCATCGTAAGAGAGCCCAGAGCCTGGCCTGTGGTGGCGCAGTGGATAAAGCACTGACCTGGAATGCTGAGGTCACCGATTCAAAACCCCAAGGCAAGGTGCATGTGAAGCAAGTGCTACAAATTGATGCTTCCCTCTCCTCCACCCCTTCCCTCTCCAAAATCAACAAATAAAATCTTTTAAGAGAGAGAGAGAGAGAGAGAGTGAGAGTCCAGGCTTCTTTTATATCAAAGGAAGGGAAAATGGGAGGTGATTGGCGATTGAGGACAGCAGATATCTGGGTACCCCAGGGTTCTAAGGAAGAGTGAGGAATCTCTAAATGTCTGTTCCTGGTCCATTAACCCTTGCTGAATTGAGTCAGTCTTGAGATTCCTGTGAATCTTTGATAAACACACAGTATTTGTCTTTTAGCGAGCAAGACAGAGAGAGAGAATGGGACAGACACGAACAGACAGGCAGGAAGGGAGAGAAATGAGAAGCATCAATTCTTTGTTGTGGCACCTCAGTTGTTCATTGACTGCTTTTTCATATGTACCTTGAGTTGGGGGCTCCAGGCAAGCCAGTGACCCCTTGCTCAAGCCAGTGACCTTGGGCTCAAACCAGCAATCTTGAACTTTGAGCCAACAACCTTTGGCCTCAAGACAGTGACCATGAGGTCATGTCAATGATCCCACGCTCAAGCCGGTGGCCCTGCAGTCAAGCTGGTGAGCCTGCACTCAAGACAGATGATCCCACA
Organism: Saccopteryx bilineata; assembly: GCF_036850765.1. Taxonomy (NCBI): domain Eukaryota; kingdom Metazoa; phylum Chordata; class Mammalia; order Chiroptera; family Emballonuridae; genus Saccopteryx; species Saccopteryx bilineata. Next base: position 15,726,459 of record NC_089492.1, on the reverse strand, counting down.
CTCAAGCCAGTGACCTTGGGTCTTCAAACCTGAGTCTTCAGTGTCTTAGGCCAATGCTCTATTCACTGAGCTACTATCTGGTTAGGCAGCAAGGGACTATTCTTTAAAAAATAATAACTCAGGCTGCAAGCAGAATTCCTCTGATTGGCAAATCATCTCACTTTATTACAATAAAGAGGAGGTAAAGAGCTTCCCAGTATCTGCTGATTATAATTACCTTTAGTTCAAAATAATCCATATGCCAAAGTGGCTTATTTTTAGGTGGCATGTTCTGAACTGCTTGAACACAAATGGTCAAAACTGCTATGAAGAAGATAAATGAAGGTCTGAGGGAAGGGGGAAGTCTACTGTAGATGGAGTGATCAGGGGGTCTGGTCAGCAGTGGCACTTATGATGGGACCAGAGTTGGTCTTCTCCTTAGTAAAGACCTGAGAGGTGATGGGCTGGAGCACAGCTAGAGGATACAGGATGCTCAAAGGCCCGAGGCAGATGGGAGCTGGATCTGTTGTGAATGGACAAAAGCCCAGTGTGGTCAGAGTATAAGGGGAGGAGGGAGTGTGGGACAAGAGGGTGGTAAAGGCTTTGGTCCAGATGGTTCCATGGACAGTTCTAATAAATTCTGCTTCGTTTACACTTGGTTTTGTGAAAACTGAATTATTAGGTTTGACAAGAGTTTAGATCACTGATCTTCAACTCTTAGAAGAATTTAGAATGTAGTCCCTGGAAGGTTCTTGGAGATGGGTGACAGGAAAATAAGTTCAATGAAGCTGGCTTTTTGTTTTCCTTCATTCATTTACTTATTTATTCATTTATACAACATGGACCCTTGACCAGAACACCTTCTTTTTTTAATTAAAAATTTTTAAAATTTATTTTTAGTTTCTTTTAAATTTTATTTTTCAATAATAGTTGACATACAACATTATATTAGATTTCGGTGTATAGCATAGTGATCAGACATTTAAGTACCTTATGAAGTGGTCTCCCCATAAAGTCTAGTATCCATTTGACACCATCCATAGTTATTGCAATATTAATGACTATATTCCCTATGCTGTACTTTCAAAATACTTTTAATTACACTTATGGGGAGAGCATTCCTTTTTCTCTTTTTCTTTCTTTTTTTTTTTTTTTTTTTTTTTTGTATTTTTCTGAACATAGAAGCGGGGAGGCAGTCAGACTCCTGCATACACCCGACCAGGATCCACCCAGCATGCCCACCAGGGGGCGATACTCTGCCCATCTGGGGCATTGCTCTGTTGTGGCCGGAGCCATTTTAGTGCCTGAGGTAGAGGCTGTGGAGCCATCCTCAGCACCCAGACCAACCTTGCTGCATTGGAGCCCCGGCTGCAGGAGGGGAAGAGAGAGACAGAGAGGAGAGGGGGAAGGGTGGAGAAGCAGATGGGCACTTCTCCTTGTGTGCTCTGACCAGGAATTGAACCTGGGACTTTCACATGCCAGGCTGACACTCTACCACTAAGCCAACCAGCCAGGGCCGGGACAGCATTCTTGGTCGAATGAACTGTGACAATGTTTTATTTTTTGTCTATTTAAAAAAAATGCTACATGAAGCAGGAGACTGCAGTCTTGGGGAACAATAAGAGAATTTTTCATTTAGTGCCTGGGTATTTGGCATTCTTTGAGTCTACTGGCATCTCAAGTCCCAGCAACTCAAACAGCCATCTTTGTTTCTTTGACCCGTCTTTGTGGTTCTGAAGCCCGCGCACCTTTGTCAGTCCTCCTGAAGGGAGCTCCAAAGCCTGTGAAACTTCAGTGACTGTTTTGTCTTCCCTCTGCCACAACGAGCTAAATGTTCTCTTGCACGGCAGGGATTATTTATGACAAAGGTCCTCTCAATGTCAATCCGTCCACAGAGGGAGGCACAGCTCCAAGGGCACGGCTCTTCTCTTATGCCACTTCTCAAGTCCCATTAGCAGTAACAAGACTTAAGGGTGTCACTGTTGCCTTTTCTGGGCCATTGCCACACGGAGAGAAGCCTTTCATCCATCACATCACCCTAAACCCTCGCTCACTCACTTCCCTCTCCTCTAAATAGATTTCCAAAGGAGAGAGTGGAAACATTCCCTTGTTTATCTCTGACCAGTGTTCTTGTCAATAACAGTAATTAGATCTTGCTAAGCCACAAGGCAGAGTTTGCTCTCCCTGAACACTGGACAGCGCTAAAGGGGTTGATCTCATGGGAAGGTAAAATCTGGACCATTTGGAGGGTTGATTGTAATTTCTTGGAGCTCAGAAACCCTGATTTCTTGTGCCCCAACACAGGACTTAACACAGGCCATTAGTAGATGCTCCATAGTTATAGCCTGATACTTGCTCAAGCCCTTCACATTCATTATCAGGGACAATCCTCAAATTAATTAGCTTAATATGTCTAGTGGCTACATATTGTTCTTTTGGTCTGCCCAGCTTTAGAAGTCCATCCTAAGGCTCAGGTGGATACTAGATAATCATTTCCCCAGCTGTTTCTGCAGCCAAGCGCTGAGTGGGCATAAACCTAGTCTTCTCTGAGTAGATGCATTCTTTGAGGACTTCCCATGAGACTTAGTGACCTGAAGAAAATAAGGACCACAAGGAAGCTTATATTTTCAGCAACTGCGGTGAGGTATATTCTTCGTTTGTCTTCCCAACCCTTCCTTAACTCCCTTTCTTTTTATTTTTCCCTTAATTACTTTGGTCAAAATTCCAGTAAAATGTTGAATGGATTTTGTTGGCTGGTATTTTTGAGGATTCTTTGCATCTATATTCATAAGTGGTGTTAGTTTGTTTTTCTTGTGGTGTCTTTGTCCGGTTTAGGTATCAGGTCAGCAGTAGCTTCATATAATGCATGTCTTCCATTTTTATCTTTCAGAAGAGATTGTGAAGGAGTGATACCACTTCTTTAAATGTTTTGCACAATTCACCAGTGAAGGCATCTGGTTCTGGGATTTTTTTTTTTTTTTTTTTTTTTTGGTGAAAAGCGTTTTGATTATTGATTCTATCCTTTCATTTATTATAAATATGTTTAGTTTTTCTATTTTTCTCGGAGTCTGGTTTTGGAGTTTGTATGTTTCTCAGATTTTTCCATAATATTTAGGTCGTCAAATATGTTGTTTTCTTTAATTTCTGTAAGATCGGTTGTAATGTCCCACTTTCATTTCTGGTTTTAGAAATTTGAATAGTATCTCTTTTTCTCCTGGTCAGTATACTTAGAGATTTTTTAATTTTATTGATTTTTGAAAGAAATAAATTTTGATTTTGTTAATTCTTTATTTTGTTTATATCTAATCTTTATTATTTTTCTCCTCTGCTTGCTTTAGCTTTACTTTGCCATTCTTTCTTAGTTCCTTAAGATGTAAGGTTAGGGTATTAATTTTGAGGGTTTTTTTTGTGTGTGAGAAAGAGAGACAGACAGGAAGGGAGAGAGATAAGAAGCATCAACTCATATTTGTGGCACCTTAGTTGTTCATTGATTGTTTTTTCATATGTTCCTTGACCTGGTGGCTCCAGCAGAGCCAGTGACCCCTTGCTCAAGACAGTGACCCTGGACTCAAACCAGCAACCTTGAGCTTCAAGCAAGTAACCTATGGGCTCAAGCCAGCTTCTATGAGGTCATGTCTATGATCCCATGCTCAAACTGGTGAGCCTGTGCTCAAGCTGGATGAGCCCACACTTACACCGGCCACCTTGGGGTTTCAATCCCAGGTCACCAGTGTCCCAGGCTGATTCTCTATCCATTGTGCCACCACCTGGTTAGGTAAGATATTTTTTAATATAGTCAGTTTTAGCTATAAATTTCCCTCTGAGTACTACTTTCACTGCATCCCATAAGTTTTAGTATGTTGCCCTGACTGGATAACTTAGTTGGTTATAGCATTGTCCTGAAGCACTAATGTTGCTGGTTTGATCCCTAGTCAGGGTATATACAGGATCAGCTCGATGTTCCTATCTCTCTCTCTTCGTTCCACTTTTTCTAAAATCAATAAAATAAAAGCATTAAAATATAAAAGAAAAACATATGAAGACATAAGTTTTGGTATGTTGTATTTTCATTTTCTTATATTTTAAAGTATTTTCTAATTTACCTTTCATTTCTTCTTTGACCCTTTGATTGTTTAAGAATATGGTGTTTTATTTTCACATTTTTATGAATGTTCCAAATTTCATTCTGTTATTTATTTTTAATTTCATTCTATTTTCATTGGGAAAGATATTTCATATTATTTCAGTTTTTTAAAGTTTAAGACTCCCCCCACCCCCACAACAAATAGTGTATCATGGTGAAGGTTCCATGTGTACTTGGAAAGAATTAAGAAAGAGTAGGTTGAAACTCACAGTGTTTTTTGTGACCTAACCTTGGAAGTTGTGTTTCATCATTTTAGCAATATTCTTTACACAAGCCAGCTTTGCTCAGTGCGGAAGGACTACATAAATATGTGAGTGCTGAAACATTAGACTCATTTGTTGAAGCCTGACCACCATAGTCTTTGCTCTGGTTCCTAGTGATTCACAACCCTCACACAGACAATGTACATTCACCCCCTTCCAAAGCCCCGCAAAGTCTCATTCTACTACAGCGTTAGCTGAAATTCCAAAATCTCCTTATCATTTAAGTGGTCCACATGTGAATGGTGCTTCTAGAGTGTTCCTTAAGTACATTCCCTTCAGTACAGTTCCTCCCCAGTTGAAGACCTGTGGATAAAAAGACAAGTTATCTTCTCCACACACCCCCAACAAACAATGGTGGGAACCACATAGTATAATAGATATAGATACTCCTGTTCAAAAAAAGGAGCAATGAGAGGTAGGTGGCATTCATAAATCCATAGCAACTCTGAAATGCAGCAGGGTACAGGTTGGTAGTTCCTTAAGTAGAACTAGACTAGGGAATGAGTCCTCATGACTGTTAACTCTAAGTTGATTGTGTATCTGCCAAGTAGTTTTTCTTAAACACTTTGTGAACTTCCTGGGAATGTTATTGGGATTCACTTCATTAGATACAAGCTATCTCTACACTTATCTTTACAATAACATCTTCTTTCATCTTGGCTTCTACGGAGACCACTGTGGGACAACACTCTTAACTTTCTTTGAAGCCCTATTGCACTACTTGTTGGGGTTGCTTTGGATCATTCTGCGGTTGTTTGTTTTGTTTTTAAATTTTTTTGACAAAGAGAGAGGGTCAGAGAGAGGGACAGATAAGGACAGATGGAGTGGAAGGGAGAGAGATGAGAAGTATCAATTCTTTGTTGCGGCACCTTAGTTGTTCACTGATTGCTTTCTCCTATGTGCCTTGACCAGGGGGCTACAGCAGAGTGAGTGACCTCTTGCTCAAGCCAGCGTCCATGGGGTCACGTCTATGATTTCATGCTTAAGCCAGTGACCCCGCACTCAAGCAAGTGAACCCGTGCTCAAGCTAGATGAGCCTGCACTCAAGCCGGCGACCTCGGGGTTTCAAACCTGGGTCCTCTGCGTCCCAATCCGATGCTCTATCCACTGTGCCACCTCCTGGTTGGGCTGAGGTTTTAATCAACTTAAAAGAGCGTGCCTCAAAATCAGCATCTTGGAGTCCAGTCAGAGGTTGTGGGTCAGAAAGGTTAAAGCAATCTTAGACTAAACCAGAATGATGGTGTCTCAGGTTTCTACCACACATAACTTTGGGAGGCTTAATTAGTCCTGTTCCTATCAAAATAGAGAGCTTCCTTCAGTGGAAAAGAGAAAGGCCCTTCTTCTTATCATCCATCTGTGTTGAGTGTTGTGACTCGCATGTCCAGGCATAGCTGGAGGTCTGTTGAAATTCTAGAAACAAATAATGCATACTCTAGTGCTGAGACTTCGTATTTGCCTTATTATCTAAATTGTGCACGTTGATATGCCTCCTAAGAAGGTGTCTTGTTTATTAAGTATCACCATAAAATAAAAGAGAAATAAGAATTACAGAGAAAAGAAAATGATTTTGCCCAATTATTTTGGTACTTGAGTAAGTGAATTTGAATTAGTAAATGACTCTATTTCAATATAAAATTTATTTAGAGAGAAAAATAATGTTTTTTCCTGACCAACTGAATGAAAACTGCACATCTGTTTGAATAAACCACATGATTAGCTCCTCCGAGTACCTGCATGTCCTGGTTGAACCTGTGTGAAAATCTAACAGTGAAATATAATAAAACAAGGGCTCAATCCCCCACATTGTGTGAGTTGCAGATCATGCCTCAGGTACTTGGGAACAAAGACATCATGCAAGACTTTGTCTTAGAAAAACTGTTTGCTATGCACTGACTTTGTCCACCCCAAATCCATAGGTTGAAATTCTAACCCCCAACACTATGTCAGAGGTATATATTCTTAAATTACTTTAATAAAAATACCTCTGACATAAGTGGTATTAGGGGATGGAGACTTTGGGAGAATGAAGCATCATGAATGGGGCTAGTGCCCTTATAAGAAGGGACATGAGAGAGCTTGACTCCCCTTCTCTGTCCTCTGCCGTGCGGAAGTACAACGGGAAGATGTCTGTCTGCAAACCAGGAAGAGTGCCTGCAGGAGACACTGGATTTGCCATTGCCTTGATCTTGGACTTCCCAACCTCCAGAACTGTGAGAAATAACTGTTTGTTATTTAAGCCACCCGGTATGGTATTTTGTTATGGCAGCACAAACTGACTATGAGACACTCTTTCCTCTTTGTGTGAATACATGGAAGGATTTTGTTCTTTTTTTTTCTAAGAAGAATATAGGAGAAGGTTTCAAATGAAATTATCTACTCACCAGTTTTATCTCTTTTTTTTTTTTTTTTTTTTTTTTGCGTTTTAGAGAGAGAGATACAGACAGACAGACAGGAAGGGAGAGATACAAGAAGCATCAACTCATAGTTGTAGCACCTTAGTCGTTCATTGATTGCTTTCTCATATGTGCCCTGACTGGGGGGCTCCAGCAGAGTGAGTGACCCCTTGCTCAAGCTAGTGACACTGGATTTCAAGCCAGTTACCTTTGTGTTCACACCAGTGACCATGGGGTCATGCCTATGATCCCACACTCAAGCTGGTGACCTGGTGCTCAAGCTGGATGAACCTGCACTCAAGCCAGCGAACGTGGAGTTTCAAACCTGGGTGCTCAGCGTCCCATTCCAGCGCTCTATCCACTGCACCACTGCCTGGTCAGGCCAAGTTTTGTCTTTTTATTAAAGTAATTTAAGAATATATACCTCTGACATAAGTGATTTTTTTATCCAATTATACATTTTACCTTTGAGAGAAAAATGAGCAATGTATTCTTATACTTAAGAATGAATTGTGAATCTCCTATATGCCAGCCTTTGTGTTAACTGCTTAGTACATGCAGATGAATAAGGAACATTCCCAGTCCTTAGAGGACATGCAATGTAGTGTGAGAGACTTAAATACGACACAAAACTGGCTATTAGGTGAACTGAGCGCCAGGGCCCAAGACATGGTTTCGGTGCTGGGTTCAACTGCTCAATTCAGGAAGAGCTATGGAAATCAGTCACCCGTTTGTGCCCCTTGATATCTCCAAAAGTTCAATTCGTGCACATTAGGTTACTTTAAAGCCTGTGTTGAATAAACAGTTGCATAACCCAGCTGGTGACTAATAGCTTTTTGCTTATTCTGGGATAAGTCCTGTGTGATTCTCAGAAATCTCTTAATTGTTTGATTATTTAACAAGAAGTCTTTGCCTGTAAGACTTCAAAACCTTTTTCAGCCATAGTAAGAATTCATTTTTCGTGCTTTCGGTCATAGTGGGCTTATTTTCCCCTTGTTCATAAGAAAGATGATAAGATTGGTTTGTCCTCACGGTAGCTCTGCCTCAGTGAGATGGCAACTGATTTAACGGGTCGCTCACCACCTCCCTTAGTCTGTGATCAGGTTATTCTAAGTGAGGTCACGGTGCTTAGCTGAGCCATTTGTGAAGTGAATAAATGCATCATTTCCATGAGCCCAGTTCCAAAGCTGATTCTCTGATTCTGTCACTTACATTCCCAGCACTGCCGTTAGTTCCACGTGCCACGCGGTTTAAGGTTCTGTATTCAAGGACATGAATGTTCTGTTTTTGTCCATGGCTCACTCTGTGTTGTGACACAGAGACTTCTGAAGTAGGTATTATGTTAAACTGATGCGTCTCTCGATGGTCTAGTCCTAAGCATTCGGTACCGCACTGTGAAGATAAATCTTCTGTCTCAGTAAGCACAGGAGTAAGCAGAAGACCTTGTCATGCCGGCTCTTGCCCTTGGGGTTTATTTTTTATCTAACATTCTGCTCCACATACTCTCTGTGTCCCAGTTTACTCACAGTTGACAGTATCAGGAAGACAACTCAAGTCCTTCTAACCCTACTCATTACTCATCTCTTTAGCAGCCACAGTTTGTACAAGCCTTGCTGATCACCTGATGTAGAGGTTCTGAGAACCATATCTTTTTGCCTGTTACTTTTGGAGGAAATGGCTTAAATGTCCTTCTGCTTATAGCTTGAAAGAAAATGACCATAAAAAGCATATTAGCTTGTCAATTTGGACCATTACAAGAGATGGAGACAATTACTGGTGCTTAAACCAAGTTGGAGGCCTTCTTTTGACCACAAAATATATGTCTTTGGCCAACTGTATTGAGAGGTCAGTAGCTGGAATTGCTTGGTAAGGTTTAAAAGCATATTTTTTGAATTAGCAACCAAACTGTCAGCCCCATTATGTCCTAAAGCCAGTAAAGGAGGCATCTTACCAACTGCAGACATGATTGCTACTCTGCATCGTAATACAGAACATTACTCTGGCCAGAGGTGTTTAAAGGGAAAGTCTAGATTCTTGTCCAAAGTAAGCAAAGTTCATTTTAAGAGACAAAATTTTAGAGTCAAAATGACTAAGGCTTGAATTTTACCTCTACATTGTGGGCGATTATTGTAACTTCCCTGACTGCTGGTTCCTCATCTTAGTGTGATAATAAAACTAATTTATAAATAAATAACTCATTAAAAAACCAACGTCTTCTTCCCTCCACTCCCCACCCCTCTCTGGCCCTGTCTTGGTTGAGAATTGGCTCACTCAGCACTGATTCTTCTTTGCTTTTTTTCTGATGTAGAGACTAGAGGGCTACGTATTCATTTTCCTAGCTGCAATCTAGCTAGCTGTGATGACATCACACCCTTCTGACCAATGATATGTAAGTTTAAGTCCAGTGGGCACAGCTCCTGTTAGAGCTTTAGTCCTCCTACCTTCTTCCTTCTTGGGAAGTAGGTGTGATGGCTGGCAGCACAGCAGGCCTCCTGCCACCATGAGGGTGAAGGTCATGTGATAAGGATGGTGGGGCCAGAGGCTAGGAAACACCTAGTCCCCAATAGCATCATCATAGAATAGCTGTTCAAGGATGCTGGGCAGGCACAAATGTTTTCGTTCAGAAAAACTTTTATCATCCTTCATATAAAGTTAGTTTTCTTCCTGTTGCCATGACATTGAACCCATTTCTTATAAACCAACCACCTGTTTTGCTGTGCTAGGAGAGAATGTGCCTACTCACTGCTTTACAGGTTATATTTCCGAATGATCGAATGCTGGAAATATCACATGGCTCAACCCTAAATGTTGTATGGAGTCAGGACTCAGAACCAAGTCTTTCTGTTTCTGAGGCCTATGTTACCACTCACTATGTCCACATGCTGCTTGAATGTCAGGAGCTCAGCGACATCTTAAAGAAAATAAAAAGTTGCTAATTGACTGATGCATCAAATAAATGCTCTATTTTTACATTACAAAGTTTCCTCTTTCAGCACAACCTGTAAATTCTGACACTGAAATCAAAGGTCTCCCCTGGCGGGCTCTGCTCTCTGTAGAAGAGAAAATCGACCTGTGAGAGCGCAGAAATAAATTTTGTGCAGTGCTGGCCCTGACCGTACTGATGAAAGGCACGGGCTGAAGTTCCTTGGCTGGGCCCCAGGGGTTGCACACTTGTGGCTTTAAGAGGCATGGCCCAAGGGAGCCACTCAGAGAGAACTGCCCAGTGACATGCAGCGAGAATGAGCCTCCGTCTCAGATGGCCTTGCTTGGCTCTGTAATCGTAGCCCTTTGAAGGGGTCATAGCAGAGACAGCAAATTCCACATTAATCCACTTTTTATGAACAGAAGAGATGTTGTTTGGTATTAGCCAATAAGCACTAGTGACTCAAAAGTGGGTCACAGATACTGCCTTTTGCCTAGGTTGAAGGCCAAAAACATACTGGGCATTGTCCAAAATGGGATTAAACTAGCCCAGTGCTGGACAGCGTACAACCTTGATTATATGGCTTACTAATGCACCCTGTTCAGTGGAAACAGAACGTAGATTTTTCTCCTACTTACCCAAATTCTGAGGTGTTTGTTTCAGACACAAGATGCTTGGGAGAGCTATATATTTCATCTTAAATGCTTTGTTTTGTATTTCCAATAGCATAACAGAGCCTCAATTAGGCATTAATGATAGTAATTTTTATTGAAGAAAATAGTGTATATTTGAATTTTTCAAGTAGAATTGAAAGGTAGAAAACAAAATATAAAACCCCTTGCCCTGGCTGGATGGATCAGTGGATAGAGCATCTTCTAGGTACACTGAGGTTGTGGGTTCGATCCCCGGTCAGGGCACAGATGAGAAGCAACCAATGAGTGCACAACTAAATGGAGCACCTAAGTGGAACAATGAGTTGATGCTTCTCTCCCTTCCCTTCTTTCTCCTCTCTTTCTCTCTCTCTCTCTCTCTCTCTCTCTCTCTCTCTCTGTCTCTGCCTCTCTCTCTCTGTCTCTCAAATCAATGGAAAGATTTTTTTTAAATCCCCAACTCCTTAGAAATAAACACTGTTAACATTTTCTTGAGTACTCGTACAGAAATCTGTGAATGACAAGCGTATGGTAATGGGTTGCATTTTATCCCCTTGGAAAAGGACTTTGAAGTCCTAACTCCCAGTACTTGAGAATGCAGCCCTATTTTGGGTCTTTACAGAAATAAGCAAGTTGAAATAAAGTCATTAGGCTGACTTTTAATCCAGTGTAAGTAGTGTTATAAAAAGGAGAAATTTGACCCGAGATAGACTCAGAGGGGAGAACACCATGTGCAGATGGAGACAGAGATCGGGGTGAGTCTTCTATAAGCCACGGAACACCGAAGGTAGTCAGCAACCATCGGAAGCCGGGAGAGGCACGGGACAGATACTTCTCAGAAGGAACCCACACATTGACACCTTGATTTTAGGTGTGGAGGCTCTGCAAGTGTGAGACAATAAACTTCTGTGGGTAAATCACTGTGTAGTATATGCTCAGCCGTAGCAAACTAATACATATGTATGTAGAAATTGATATCGATATAGCTATAAGAATATATAAATATTGCCTTATTTACCATTTCATTTCTTTGTGAATCACAACTCATTCTGGTCCCTCTTCACATCTATCTGGTTTTAATAACCCTATGCCTGATATTTTTCCCAGTGTGATGAAAGTTGATACTTCAACAATATGGTTATCCTAAATCCTTCCACACATAAGAGTGTATGACTCTCTGGCCCTGGATATATGGCAACTGTTCTATAGTTGCCATATATCCAGCCCCATTTCTCTGTCTGGGAGATGCCAAGCACTGCACAATGATTGTGGGGATGCAGAGATCAGTTTGGTAAGGAGATTGTGTGCAGTTCTCTGCTTGGAGCCAAAGGAATCCCAGGGAAAAAAAGCACCCAGGTTAAAACAATGTGTTCATGACCTAAGTACCTGATGCTTGCTCTTCTTAAAGTGACATCCTAAATTATGAAGAGTAGGAGGATGCAAAGATCAACCCACCCAAGGTAGGTAAAATTATTTGTGGAGATCATCAGACTCTTATTTTCTTTGATTCTATATGAAACAAGCAAATTTATGTTCTCTTTTCCAAGTGAGAGGAGGGAAGATAGAGAGACAGACCCCTGCATGTGCCCCAACAGGATCCACCCAGCAATCCCCACCTAGGGCTGATGCTCTGACCATCTGGAGAGTCATTCTTACAACTAAGCTATTATTAGTGCCTGAGACTGAGGCTCCACAGAGCCATCCTCAACACCTGGGGCAAGTTTGCTTGACCCAATCAAGCCATGTCTTCAGGAGGGAGGGAGAGAGAGAGAGAGAGAGAGAGAGAGAGAGAGAGAAGGGGGAGAGATGGAGGAGCAGATGGTTGCTTTTCCTATGTGCCTTAACCAGGAATTGAACCCAGGACTTGCACATGCCAGACTGACACTCTATCACTGAGCCAACCGGCTAGGGCTCAACCTGTTCTGTCTTAATGAAGTTTCCTATATAGACTTTCTCTTTAGGCTTGAATGATGGCACTGCATGATAGACTTGCTCACCACTGTAGCCCCCACCCTAAATTCAGAGTCTGACTCACAGCATGTACTCATTAAATATTTGGTGAATTGACTAACATATGTAGGAAATGTTTATATAGTAAATATTTATAAATAGTAAATTATTTCTAAATAATATTGTGTCTACTGTGAGTGAGAAATGGGGCTAAAAACTTTATATGCTAAACATTAAGATTTGTCATAGAAGATGAGTAATTTGATAATGAATAATCATTGACTTATGAAGCAGGTTAAATGGGTTAAAACCCTCAGAATCTCACCATCTCATTGCTCCAGATAAAATCCAGTCCTGACCTTGTAAACCCCAGGCCTGGTCACTCCTTTAAGTCTTTAGACAATTTGAAAAGCTCTGTTGTGAAAGTTTTTTTTTTTAATGTCTCTTGTATTCTTTATTCATTATTTAAATCAGCTCTTCATTCAGTTATTTCCTTTACTGGGTCTTTCTTTCACACTTTTATCAGACAACAACCACATACATCTAGGGTGTGTCAGGAGCTATGGTTGGTGCTGTGTGAGGATCCAAAGCTATTAAGACAGTCTTGTCCTACAGGAATGAATGCACAATACCTTCTGTGGAAAGACTGCTGGGGGTTACACTCGGGGCTGTTTTGAAGGTAACGCACAATACTCAGGGTCTCTTGTTCCCCTCCAAGCCAGTTTCCAGATCCAGGAAAGCCAATGCAAGGGCCTGGATGCCCCATCCCTGCCTGTCCCTCCCTGTCTCCAAACCAAACTCCAGGCCCTGCCAACGAAGCTCACAGTAATGAAACTGATTCTGGAAGTCGTTCAATTGCAGAGCATTTTAATGAAGAATTCAAGCCAGGATGTTGTATTCTTTTATTTATTTTTTTTCAATTATGAAAAGAAAGCTGTTTTGGTAGCTATTTTGAGGCAGACTGCCACCCTCTCTTGTTCTGCAGGATTTTCAAAACAGAAGCTATTGAAGACTCTACGTCTCCTTTTATAATTATCAAGATTTCAGGTAAGTGCTGAGCTGCCCCACTACACAACAGGCCCTGCGGTTGTGGCAGTAAGAATGGGGGTGCCCCACCCACATAACGAGAGATTGGAGCCAGCCCCAGCCCATATGCCTGTATTTGATGTGGTTTTGTATGAAGAGCCCCAAGTGAAATACCTCCGTATGGCGGCTGCTACCGGCCCTAATCCATGCACCTTAGTTAATTTCAGGGTTTCCAAGACTGGGGTGAAGTCCAATGAAACCTTTAAAAAAAAATTCTGCAGTTGGCAGAACTGATTTAAAAGCATACCTTCCACTTATGTATAACTGACATTTATTGCATGTTTATTGCGTGAACTAGATATTTTCAGAGACTTTATCTCAGTTAGTTCTTGGACCAAGTCATTGAAATAACAAGGTATTGAATTATCTCATTTTTCTAAGTGAGAAATTAGAAGTTCAGAAAGCTTAAGGAACTGACCTGAGTTCATAAAGCTACTGCATGTTGGAACCATGACTAAAGATCATAAATATTTACCATAAATATTCTTTTCCTTACCAGGGAAGACAATACTTCTCAAGTGTCTTTGCTCCTTTTCCAATTTCCTTCCTTCTCTCTCCCTTTCTTCTCTCTCTCCCTCCCTCCTTTCTACCCTTCCTTTTTCCTTGTGTTCTTTCAGTCACCTCTCTCCATTCTTTCTTTCTTAGAGTGTAGCATGTGTCAGGCCCTGTCTTGGGACTTGGAGCTACCTGTGACTGGGTTTGTCCAATTCCGGGGTTTTAGTCTAAGGAAACCCAATGTAGCTGCATCCTCAGCTGCATTTCTGCACCAGCTTTCTCATCATCGAATCTGGAGTTTTGCCCTTCACTTACCTGACTCTTCTCTGCCTCTCAGTAGATTCTCACCTTGACTGAGACAGGAGTGTGATACTCTTGAGGCCTCTTCAACAATCATAAGTTAAAAAGTTCTCTTCTATTAATAAGCAACAGAGAGCATATTTCTGAAACATGGGCCAACATCAAAACGGACCAATTATTTACATCTTCAGTGGACAGTAAAATAAATGAGGACCAGATATGTCTAACTTGGGAAGCCACGCCTTCAAGCTGGGGGCAGGGTCTGAAGCTCTCTCCTTCTGTTTTTCAGTTACCATGTTAGCATCTTTCCATGCAAATTTCTATGGGAGCAGGTGCTTGGAGGACTGGGTGGCAAGTGTCTTCTGAATTAAAAAACAAAACAAAATAACACATTTAGGACTTTTTACATGTCAGGGACTATTCTAAGAGCTTTACATATATTAATTCATATGATCCACATGACAGTTTCATTCTGCAGATGAGAAAGTGGAGGTCCCGGAAGATTAAGCGGCTCCCTCGTGGTCACAGAATCAAGGGAGGAGACAATGGGATGTAGCCTTGGTTGCCCTGTCATTGGCGTCCCTGCTCTTCACCACTACACTCCTTGCTCCTGCTCCTCCTCTGCTAGACCCACTTCGCCCGCTTCACCATCCTCCCAAGGGCAGAACACCATAGCAGCACCCTCCTAAATCAGTGTCATGAAACATGAACTTGAGCACTCACATAGTCCCTGGGTCGGCATGTCTCTAAGGCAGTGGGTGGATTAAAGATGTGTGGCACTAAGAGGGACATGGGGGGTGGCTGTGATCACAGGAGAAGTGGAAAAGGTCCAGGCCCAAGGCCTTCCTATGTATTTCTTTTTTTTTTTTTGGTTTTATTTTAATATTTTATTTATTGATTTTTAGAGAGAGAGGAGTGAGAGAGAGAGAGAGAGAAAGAGAGAGAGAGAGAGAGAGAGAGAGAGAAGGGGGAGGAGCAGGAAGAATCAACTCCCATATGTGCCTTGACCAGGCAAGCCCAAGGTTTGAACCAGCAACCTCAGCATTCCAGGTCAACGCCCTATCCCTCTGCGCCATCACAGGTCAGGCCTTTCTATGTATTTCCATGGGTGAAGTAAACACACCCATTTGTAGGTGACGGAGACAGGATTGAGAGTATGAGGGGCGGGGGTGTCTCTTTCTCTACCCTCAGGGACCTGGGGGCTTAGGAAGGAGTTAGAGAAACGGCTCTGTCACAGTGTGCTGTTGAGTTGGAAGCGCTCCGCTGTGTGGCTGTGCTAGGTTGCAGGGGTGCTTTCAGAACATGGCCGAGAACGGGTCCACAAGGGCAGCCGGGTAGCTAAAATTCTGTAAATATGAGAACTGACTCAAGTGCTGGGACAGGCAGAGGAAGCTGCCACAGCAGTGTGTACCTCCAGGAGGCAGAGACTTCTCCTGTCTTCACAGAGGGTCTTCCTGTGCTCAAGGCCCAGCCTGCAGACCACAGCAGCTGCGCTGAACTGGGCACCTCCTCGACCTCATGGGTTTGGTGATCAGAAGCATGTGGCAGCACAGTGAGATGCTTTAATAGTGATTCCACCAAGAAGGCCAGATGGCATTCACCCTGCCACAGTGACAGCTGCAGCCACATTGAAGTTATCCAGCCACCTGAGGACTGAGCAGCTCTTCTGTCCGTTAAAGCAGGGCTAAATGTGTCGTTGGAGGAAGGCCCACAGAGGAGTAGCACCCTGGAAGAGGCAAGAAGAAATTTTAAAAAAAAATTAGAGAGAGAAAGAGAGAATAAAACAACAGCATTGATTCATTGTTTATGCATTTATGTACTTATTTACGCATTCATTGGTTTATTCTTGTATGTGTCTGATGACTAAATGAGGGCTGGAGCTAGAGAGGTTAATTGAATTTAAATATTCAAATAACTTGGCTTGAAGTGGCTGCCCAAGGCCATATGATTGGCAGGTACATGGACACCAGTTTGACCTGTAAAATGTGTTTTTACCACAATCTGTAGCGTCTCAAGACCAAAGCATGAAATGCTTACAGAATGCGAGAGCCCGATTTTACCAGCGTGAGGTGGCTGCCCCTCAGGGCAATCTGATAACCAGAAGGAGCATGTAGCTTGGCAGAGAGACCCTATTATTACTTTGTTTTGTACTAGGCAGATTAAGGCAGAAGAGGAGGACCTAAATTGTGGGATGGGGCTAGTCCAAAGTTTAGCAGCTATTTCTCTAGCTTCTCCTTTTCAAAAAACACTCAGACCAAGTCCAGTTAGTCGGTCATGGCAGCGTAAAGGATCACTTGCGGAAAGGGACACAGCTGACTGTTCAGAGACTATCTCCAAGTCTCTGTTTCAGGTGTGCTCGTGGCAATGAAATAAAACTAAGCATAGTTTCTTTTTTTTTTTTTATAATTTTTTTTATTTTAATTTTTTAATATTTTTTTATTTATTCATTTTAGAGAGGAGAGGGGGGGGAAGAGAGAGAGAGAGAGAGAGAGGAGAGAGAGACAGGGGGGAGGAGCTGGAAGCATCAACTCCCATATGTGCCTTGACCAGGCAAGCCCAGGGTTTCGAACCGGCGACTTCAGCATTTCCAGGTCGACGCTTTATCCACTGCGCCACCACAGGTCAGGCTTAAGCATAGTTTCTGAACATGAAACTGTGACAGTGCTGGCTCAGTGACTCTTTAAGTAACTGCCTCACCATGAACTTCCCTTCGAGAAAAGTGAGTACTTATAACTACTGATTTGAGTGGTTGCTGTCTCAAAGGTCTACCGGGGTCAGGCATGGGAGTCAAGGAGTGATGCTAGTTGCTAGGCATGGAGGTTCAGGGACTGTGTTGAGCTAGAGAGTTCAGGGGCCTTTTCAAGTGGTCAGTCACTACTCTGAGTCAGTTCACTGTGGCTCATGTTTTCTGAGATTCCAGTATTTTGTTGTTGTTTTTTTAAGCAAAAGAGACAGGTACAGAGAGAGACACAGAAAGGGACTGACACGCAAGAAGGAAGAGAGGTGAGAAGCATCAATTCTTCATTGTAGCTCCTTAGTTGTTCATTGATTGCTTTCTCAAATGTAGCTTGATGGGGGGGAGCGGCTCCAGCAGAGCAAGTGACCCCTTGCTCAAGCCAGCAACCTTGGGCTCAAGCCAGTGACCTTTGGGGGCTCAAGCCAGCAACCATGGGGTCATGTCTATGATCCCACGCTCAAGCCAGAAACCTCACGCTCTAGCTGGTGATCTTGCACTCAAGCCAGATGAACCCGCACTCAAGCTGGCGACCTTGGATATTCGAATCTAGGTCCTCTGTGTTCCAGTCTAACACTCTATCTGCTGCGCCACTGCTTGGTCAGGCAGATTCCAGTTTTTCAAGGGAAACTGGAAATCTGGGTTTTCATATAAAATCTCTCTATGTAAAAATGTTGGTTGAGCATAACATTAAAAAAGTACTGTGTGAGCGAATATTGTGCAAATCAAACCAAACAGAACTGTGGCTAGTTCCAGCCTTTTAGTTGCAGTCATCGCTGCACATGGAGGTTTAGTGCTTCACCCATGGGGCCACAGTGTGAGTCAAGTTGATTGGAGAGGAAATGCCACTGGAGCAATGGCAGTCCTCATTAGGTTATCTCTGGAAATGGAATGACTGTGGGAAGCGTTCTTTTCAACCGGAAACCCAGTCCAGAAGGTGACTGGTCAGCTCAATCAGGGCCTCACCTTTGGGGAATTGGGACAGAAGACACAGAAAGAGTTAAGCTGTCATAATAGAAGAAACAGGGCCCACACTCATCAAGAAACCTTAATGGCAGAGCATTCAAATTAGAGGCCTCCGGCTGAGAGGCACAGGACGGAATGGCTGGTGCTTTTGCTGTGTGCAGAGCCTGCTGGAGCTCATGTTTTCTGAAGGAAGGTCAGGTTTTTCTTGGTGTTCTGTTAGTTTGCAATAAAACCCATTGATCAAGGTAAACCTGAACATGTCAGGGAATCTTGTGACTTCAGAGATGCTGGTCAGTGTAGGAATTTTGGTATGATACATACTTTTTTTGTAGTAGTAGTAGACCACCCATTATTCATTTCACTGTTGGGCTCTCATAACCATGTGACCCTGCCCCACCTGCTGATTGGATAAATGCAGAATACCTGTGCCAAGTTGAGACAATCAGATTCTTTGGGTTTGAAATCATGTCAGTTCATCCATGATAAATGGTCTAAGAGGGCCAGTATGTTTAGGACTTGAAGGTTTTCTTTTGGATGGACATTTTCAGTGAAATTCATTCATACAGATTCCAAGGCCCAGCCAGGGGAGCTTCTACCTCCTTTCCTAAATTTATCACTCACCAATCTCTCCACATTCTCTCCATTCCAGGAATTCTGACTTTCTTTCTAATCTGCAAGAGGCTGTGATCAGTACTGCCTCAGGGCCTTTGTATGTGCTTTTCTCACTTCTTGGTGACTATTTAGCTCCTATATGACCTTTCACATCTCAGCTCAAGTATCCCTTCTTCAGAGATACTAATTATTATGCTTTAAATTAGATCAGAGTGCTGCCATTCTCCCCTCCCTACTCATTACACTGTTGTGGCACTATACTTTTTCTATTTCTTCATAACAGTTAGTTCACTGGGGCCTTTCATGAAGGTTTTTCTTTCTGCATCCCTTTCTTGGCACAAAAGTGGTTCAAAGCATTCCTCTGGGGTCAGATTCCTTGGGTTCAAATTCTGGTTCTGCTCTTTACTTCGGTATGTGACTTTGAGAATGTTACACAACTTCTCTCAGTCTTAGTGTGTTCACCTATGAAATGTCACTAACAGTAACCAGTCTCACTTGGTACAGCCATTGAGATTCAGTAAGCTTCACATCTTTTTTGTGTGCACTCAATTTATACTTGCAGAGGATAATGAGTTCTGCAATATCATTTTTTATATTCCTAGTATTTCTTCCTGCTATATAGATAACAGAAAGGATGGGCTGAACTCATTGTTTCAAGAAAATGATGGTTTATTAGAAGGAGAAACAAAGAGTCTTTTCTTGATTTTTGTATTTCAAAAGTATATGCATTGTGCCCTGACTGGTTGGCTCAGTGGAAGAGTGTTGGCATTCTCTTTCCTCTCTATCTCTCTCTTCCCCTCCCACAGCCAAGGCTCCATTGGAGCAAAGTTAGCCCAGGTGCTGAGGATGGCTCCTTGGCCTCCATCTCAGGTGCTAGAATGGCTCTAGTGACAACCAAGCAATGCCCCAGATTGGCAAAGCATCGCCCCCTGGTGGGCATGTTGGGTGGATGGGTGCACGCAGGAGTTTATCAGCTTACCCTGTTTCTCACTTCAAAAAATTACAAAAAAAAAAAAAAAGGATATGCATTGTCAGGGAATCAGAGATGGTGTGTGTGAACAGACTGTCCCAAGTTGGGGGGGGGGGGGGAAGAATACACGTAAAAAAATGGATATACACAGCCCTACTGAGTTTCCTGTAGTTCTGTGTGGCATGAGTATAAAGGTTGATTTTCAAGTGCTTAGGAAATTAGCCAGGAGAAATCCTATGCTTAAGAACAGGGATGATATATATCAAATCCAAGGGAGTCAATGGTTGAAGACCAAGAGGGAGATCTAATGAGGGAGACAGCTCAGTAGATGCCTGTGAGGTTACAAACCAACATCAGATGTTCTCCCCCAACAATGACCTAGCACTCTATAAAATCCACCCCACAAAAAATAGAAGTAATCCCTTTGAAATTAAAGGGACCCCTCAATTGCCCAAGATTAAACTTCCAGTAATACGAGAACTTAAAATAGATATAAAGTTCAGAAATTAAAACACATATATTTCTGTAGGCACCCAAGTGTTAAGCCCTGACCAGGAGTAGCACCAGCGACCCTGGGCCTCCAGGATGCTGCTCTATTCACTGCACCACTTACCAGGGCTAACACATATATTTCTTACCCATTTACACTTAAAGACTAACTAACTCATATCTTTTCTAAAGAGAACATACAATGAGGTGGTTTTGGCACTAGTTGATAAGACCCATGTCTTTTCTGCTATAGTTCGCAGTACCCACTCCGGAGGTAAGTAGATCACGTATAGTCATTCAGCTCAAGCATCAACCTCTGACTTGTCTTGTCAGCAATGGCAAAGGTGATGATGGGTGACAGTACCTTGTTAACAGTAATGACAGCTCCGGCAAGGAAGGCCACTTGGGACCACGTTCTGGGAGGAGTGACTGGGTCTGTGGCAGGCACTTAAAGCTCTATGGACTCCTTAGAGTTAGGGTATCCTTGGGCCATGAGACTTTGGGGAAAGAGGCAGGACATGTAAGTGGATTGAGTTTCCTAGATTAGAGTCTCATTAATTTCAGATAGGACTTGCTTAGCATTTTTAGAGGGTGTGTGAGTGTTGGGGCCCCTCGAAGGAAGGTTGAGTGCCTGTAGGTGTTGGTCTGAAAACGTAGGATTGGTGGAGTGGAAACATTTCAATATAACCTTCGCTTCATTAATTGATTGAGGATAATGAGGTTTCTGGTCTTCTTGGTGAGGCCAGAGGATGGTTTAAGTCTTTTGGGTCTCTTTTTAAGAGGAACACATATCAACTAGAAAGAAATCAAGAAAGTGAAACCATGTTATATGAAATGTCTGAAGGATCTGGGAATACTTATCCCCAAGAAAAAAACCTTCAGGTGACACAGTTGAAGATTAAATATTCAAAAGCCTATCTCTTGGAAGAGGGGATGCACTTATTCAATTCAGGAAGGCCCCAGGCCAGATCTAGGGTCTGCAGGTAGCAGTTGGAGAAAGACATTTAATTCATGACTTAGGGCAGACAACTCAAGGTGAGTTGTCTGAAGAGTGAATGGGCCACGCTCAGGGTCCAACAAGGAATTTGGGCACAGGTTGGCAGGAATATTGTAGAGGCCAGTTGGTACAGATAGTAGTTTGGATTTAGAGATAGAATTGAGTTTTAATTTGGGCCCTTATCAAATATAGGATTTAGAGCAAGTTGCTTTAGTCTTCTGCTTCAGTTTTATAATCTTGAAAATGAAGATAATAATGCTAACTGCATGATTGTTGGCAAGGGTTAAGTTAAATAATTGACTTTAGTCCTTAGTTACCTAGAGAGGGTGTGTGTGTGTGTGTGTGTGTGTGTGAGAGAGAGAGAGAGAGAGAGAGAGAGAGAGAGAGAGAGAGAGAGAGATTTCTTAACCTGAAGTTCTATGATCCTAAACTCTTTGATAGAGAAAAGTTGAAAAAATAAGCTATTCTTTATTCCTCAAGTTTCCCTCAGTATTTTGAATAGGATTTAAAAGCCTTTTTAAGTGTGTCAGGTTTGATTTTTTTAAATAAAATTCTGTGTTTTTATGTGGTTTTCCTCAATCAAAAACTCAGTTTCGGTCCAGGCTGGTTAGCTCAGTCAGTTGAGAGCGTTTTCCAGAAATGACAAGGTTGCAGGTTCGATCCCCTGTCAGGGCACACACGGGAAGCAACCAAAGAACGCACAACTGAGTGAAACAACAAGTGAATCCTTCCCTTCCCCCTCCCCTCTCTCTTCCTTTCTCTCTCTGTCTCTCTGGAAATCAGTAACAATTAAGCCCTGGCCAGATAGTTCAGTGAGTTGGAGCGCCGTCCCAGAGCACGGAGTTGCTGGTTCGATTCCCGGGCCAAGGCACATACAGGAGCAGCTCGATGTTTCTGCCTTTCTCAAAAAAATTTTTTTGTTTTGTTTATAACAGGTAAATAGTATTTGACATTCATCCTCATGCCATGAAGACTGAAAAAAGAAATGCTCCTCACTTTGCTTGTGAGGGATGAGGTATGAGGATTTTTTACCGAGGAGTTTGAAAAAGACAGAGAAGGATGAGCAATCACAATTTGGCCCCTTGATTAACAGCCAGATTCAATTGTTTACATATCAGACTTATGTTTGGGGACCTCTGGGCCTCTGTGCACGTTTATCAAATTGCAAACAGCACCATTTATGCATGGCTGGTGATAAAACACTACCACACAGCTGAATAGCTTTCCCAGTAGAAGATGATTATTTCCCAAGATAAGAGCTAGCTACCTGATGCCAAAGCAATTCATCAATTCAATGACCAAAAAAAATAAAAAAGCCAAAGACAAACCACTGTCTTGGTATAGACGGAACAATTGATGGATTGATGGGGTTCTGGCTGCTAAAACTGCCAAAGCAAACCTAAAACAACATGAAGAGTTCATGGAAATTTTCATTATCATACAGTTGTTCCTACTAAATGGCTTTATGGTTTCCGGTTTGCTCCCAAGTTACCTGTGGGGCTCAAGGTTAAGTGGCTACATCATCATTGAGAATAGCGGGCTTGTTTGCCAACAGAAACTGTGGCTTTGGTGCAGTTGCGGGAACTTCTATGGAGGGGGAGGTTTGGTTTATAAAGGAAGAAACTTGATCCTGATGCCCGTGCACCGCAGAGGAGACATCTCAAAATCTAGCAGCAACTGTTGTTTAAGTTTTGTTTTTCTAGCCACAAATAAGTTGGGGTAGAATAACCCCCGGCTTTGCAGTCAGAAAGAACTCAGTCATTTGTTCATTGATTCAGCGTGCTTTCATTGAGCTTCTGTTAGGTGGGTGCTGGGGGTGTAGCAACAGGCCAACAGCTGCTTGCTTCCATTGTCACTGCACCCTCATTGGACAGTGGAGGTGGAGGGCCAGACCATGAACATATGGGTAGTCTTTCAATCCTGGCCTCTGCATTTTCTATTTTTGTGATCTAGGGTAAATCATTAACTTAATAGTGCCTCCTACACAGCAAGACTCAGCCAATGGTAGTTTTCCTGCCTTCTCTACATCCTACCCTCCAAGGCCCTAGAAAAAGAACAGTCTGGTTTCCACTCAGGTTTGGTTGATGCCTTTCTTGAGGCCGCACAAATGAAAGTCCTTGTCACCACTACGCACGGTAGGGAGATTCAGGGTGAGATGGCTTGTTGTCTGATGTTTCTGTGATGGTCTTCCTTTAAAGTCCCAGAGCTAACCAATCTCTCTCTCTCTCTCTCTCTCTCTCTCTCTCTCTCTCGTTTCCTCTCCATTTTGCTTTGCCTAAGAGAATACTTCCAGGTAAACTACTTTCAACCCATAAATGTTATTTTTTAAAAATTTTAATTATTTTATTTATTTATTTTTCTTCTTTTTCCAAGTGAGAGGAGAGGAAATGAAGAGACAGACTCCTGCATGCACATGCACTCCTACCAAGATCCACCCAGCAACTCCTGTCTGGGGTTGATGTTCTGCCCATCTGCACAGTGCTAGGAACAAGCTATTTTTAGCACCTGAGGTGGAGGCTTCACAGAACCATCCTTAGCACCTGGGGCTGATGCACTCAAACCAATAGAGCCATGGCTGTAGGAGGGGGAGATAGAGAGATAAAAAGAGAGGGGAGGGGAGGGGTACAGAAGCAGAAGCAGATGGTTGCTTCTCCTGTGTACCTTGACCGAGAATCAAACCTGGAACATGTACACGCTGGGCCAATGCGCTACCATTGAGCCAGTCAGCTAGGGCCAAATGTTATTTTTTCAAACAAATGTACTGCAAATAGTTCATTTTGACTATAGTTGTATTCTACCTTTTATGGAATTTCCACTTAAGATGAAAAAAACAACCTAGTCCATGAAAGGTGCTGGTTCTTATAACCACCTAGCAAGAGGTCGAACTTGTTCTGGGGTTCGGTTAGGATGACTGTGTGGTTGCCTTGTTAGGGAATGGGATATAGAAGAAGTCATGGTGAATTTACCGATGGGAAAATACATATAATTATTAGTAATTATAATTTTGTATGCAAAGGCAATTTAAGATCGATAAAAAATATAGTTTCTAGTGAGGTTTCTCAAATATGTCTGGAGTTCCAAACAGTTGGTTTGAAACAAATGTTTGTATGGAATACAGCACATTGGGAAGTTGAGAGATTGAATATGGTGTGAATTGAATATCTGTTCACTTTCTGCCACTATCCTTCTCTTGCTGCATGTACTTTTAATCAATATTTCATCCTTAGGATAGATTTCATGGGAGATACCAAAACCCTTTCTCCTTGAAAACTTACTAAATCTATATTATGTGGCCAAAAAAAACCCCAATATTTTAAAATTTCAACAGTACTCTCGCTCTCTCCAGAAGATGCTTGCCTTGCTCTGGTAGCTGTCAATCAAAGTCTTCAGTTATGCTAATTGAATAAGGTGCAAAAAGGAAATCTGGAAAATCTCGGAAGAGACAGGATAGGTTTTCATTGGCAAAGGCAGAGAGTTACTGGCAGGAGGGGCGAAAAAAATCCAGAAAGATAAAGAAACCTGGAGACAGAGAGCCTGTTGGGAGAGTTCTTAAGAGTTTGGAGGTGGGTAAGAAAAAAGATTTTGTGGGTAGCTGCCATATATGAGATGCCTAGACAGAGAGAATAATGAAGAAAAGAACGAGGTTTTTAAAGAAGTTTGGCTCAGCATTATAAATCTAATTTACTCCTGGCCCCTTCTTTTAAAATATAGTAAAAATGTACATTACATTCCAATTATTGTGGTGGCTCTTGGGCAGATTTTTTAAAGCACTGCTAAGGAGTGATTGGGCCTCAGAGTGGCTTTATAAATAGTGTAACTTTGAATAAAGCATTGAAGCCATTTTGGCATTTTTGTTCCTTAGACCTCCCTGCTTATCTAGATGCCCTTTGAGGCATTTCTTTCAGGGTTGGGAAGAAACAGCTGAATATCCAAGACTCTGACATTAGACAGACCTGGTTTCAAATCCTAATTTTCCTCACTTGCTAGCTGTGTCTCCTAGGGTACGTCATGTCACCTCCTAGATGCCTCAGTCTCCTCATCTATCAGAGGGGGTCAAGAACCTACCCTGTCAGACTGTTGTATAGTAATTACTGGAATAAAGGGACATCTAGCAGAAGAGCCTGGAAACAAATGACCCATTCAAATTAGGAAAATTTGAGAAAGTGTAATAGTAGGAGTATTGTTAAAAACTCTATAGGTAGTGTGGAGAAACATCACAAAAGATAGTATAGTACTCTGGGCTTACCAGCTTCAGACCTGGAGGTCTGAGTAGGAGGAGTGTTTCTTGGGATCTGGAGAAAGAGAACGCTGTGTAGAGAGAGCTCCCAGAGAAGTGCTGAGACCTTCCATGGAGAGATGTGACCAGCCCTTGGCAACCACCATGGGATTGAGAAATGAATGGTGTGACCTCCTTCCCATCTTTTTTTTCTTCTCTCCATTCTTCCAAGTTCCTCTGTTGGCCAATCCCAACTTGAAGCCATTTGGTGTTAGGCAGCCCATTAAGGTCACAGGTCGTGAGCTGTGGAGCAGAGTGGAGAAGGTTGGAGAGTGAATCTGGGGGCAAATTGGACATATCCACCATGCGCGGTAAACACAATTTCCCATTTCCTTT
The DNA here is from genome assembly GCF_036850765.1 of Saccopteryx bilineata. Lineage (NCBI taxonomy): Eukaryota > Metazoa > Chordata > Mammalia > Chiroptera > Emballonuridae > Saccopteryx > Saccopteryx bilineata. Next base: position 15,700,896 of record NC_089492.1, on the reverse strand, counting down.
TTCCCTTTCCCCTTCCCCCTTTCCAACAGCACCGACAAAAGAGTATCTTCCCCATGTAAGAATAAGAGTTGTCTGGTCTCTAAAAGACTGTGCTGCCTGACCTGTGGTGGCGCAGTGGATAAAGCGTCGACCTGGAAATGCTGAGGTCGCTGGTTCAAAACCCTGGGCTTGCCTGGTCAAGGTACATATGGGAGTTGATGCTTCCAGCTCCTCCCCCCTTCTATCTCTCTGTCTCTCTCTCTCTCCTCTCTAAAAATGAATAAAAAAAATTTTTTTAAAAAATAAAAATAAAAGACTGTGCCTTGTATGTGAGTTGTCTGGATTGTGACACATCACAATCACAGCTCTACAGTTGGACATGAACACACAATAATATTTATTTAAAGGATGGTGGGAGAAGCACAGCCAGTCCAGTGGCTCACTCTCCAAGAGGGTGAGTGGTGTGGAGAACTGGCTCTGTTGGTCGGAGATAAACAGCAGCTCTTGTTTCAACAGTGGCTTTTCAAGTTTGCCTCTTGGCACGGAGCTGACTCTGGCAGAGGATATTGCATAAATAGGGCACATGCCTAAGCATGCAGCCAGTCACTACTTGTTGGATACATTTTCACCCTCTAACCAAGGACCTACAGCTAGCTGACAAAGCTGATGGCGGGGCATCCTTTGAGAGAATGAATGTGGACCACTTGGATCTTTTCAAAATTTGTGAATGAATTGAAGATGACCTTTGGAGAAGAATGGCTTGTAATCACTGGTGGTGCAGATATTTGATTTACTCCAATGCTAATGCTTCTAACTTTTGGATAAATAACTCTTCTCCTAAAAAAAAAAATCATAACAGTCCTCTCCTTTGCCTCCCATACTGGGCTGAGTGGTGCCCAATTGCTAAGAAGATATATCCATGTCCTATTCCCCAGAACCTGCAAATGTTACCTTATTTGGAAAAAGTGTCTTTGTAAATGTAATTAAGAATATTGAGGCCCTGGCTGGTTGGCTCAGTGGTAGAGCATCGACCTGGTGTGTGGAAGTCCTGGATTTTATTCCCAGTCAGGGCACATAGGAGAAGCGAGCATATGCTTCCCCACCACTCTCTCTCCCCTTTTCTCTCTCTCTTCTCCTGCAGCCATGGCTTGATTGATTCCAGTGCATCAGCCCCAGGTGCTGAGGATAGCTCCATGGAGCCTCTGCCTCAGGTACTAAAAATAGTTTGGTTGCAAGCATGGGCCCCAGATGGGCAGAGAAAGTATTAGCCCCAAACAAGGATTGCTGGGTGGATCCTGGTCAGAGCACTTGTGGGAGTCTGTCTCTCTATCTTCTCTCCTCTTACTTAAATAATCATTTTTTTAAAAGAGAATATTGAGATGAGGACATCATCCTGGATTATCTGGGTGAGCCCTGAATCCAATCCCAAGTGTCCTTATAAGAGAAATTCAGAGGGCAGTCACAATGAGGAAAAGTCTATATGACAATGGAGGCGGAGACCTGTGATGCGGCCACAAACCAGGAAGCCAGCAACCACCAGAAGCTGGAAAAGCCACTGAGTAGATTTTCCCTAGAGCTTTGTAGGCAGTATGACCCTGGTTGTAGACTGCTGGCTTCCAGAATGGTGAAGGAATAAATACCCATTATTGAAAACCAACAAGTTTGTGGTGTAGTGACCCTGGAAACTAATACACTTTCTATGAAACCCTCTGTGCTGACCCCTGACAAGATCACATCGTCTTAACAGCATGAAGAATTGTAGAGATAGTGTAAAGAACAACTATATAAGAATGTATTTTCCTAAAGTTTGTAAGAAATCCTGGAAAGTTGTGCTGTCTTATTAGTACTTTAAGCAATTGCAATGAAAGATCATTAAGTGGAAAAAAGAGGCAGAAGAAGGAACATTGGAGGAAGGAATCAGGTGTCCTAGATTCTAGCGCTGGCTTTACTGTTCACTGGCTATTTGACTTTGGAAAAGTCAATGAAGCACTCCAAGTCTAGATTTTCTTATTTCTAAAATATTAGTCCATTCTACCTTACAGACTTGTCAAGAAGATTAAATTATACAAGGTGCTTTGAAATAATAAAGTGCTATCCATGACAGTGCAAAATGTTAGATTATACAATTCATTATTCACAATATAATCACAACCCGTATTTGTTGAGCTCAAGTAGATCCTGTGAACTTAGAATTTGCAATGATCTGGAAAAGGGAGATACAGGAGTCAGTGAAATCAGGGTCTTAGTTCTGGCTGTGTCATGAAGTAAGCTTTGAAAAATTATTGAACCTTAAAGGGACATAGTTTTCATAATTGTTAAGTCAAGGTGTTGCATTGTATAATCTCTAATGTGGCTCCCATGTCTCTAATTCTATACCATTTTAAGAAAATTATGCCTTGGTAAGCTTGTTCCTCCACAAGGATTACATTTCCATCATGTTCCGTTACTCTTGAGCTTGTCTGCTGAGCTTCCGATTTATAGTTGGCTATCTGGTTGTCAGGCAGAGTTTCTCTGAATGTAAAGGAAAGGTCAAAAAAATTTACTTACATTTAAAAAAAAAGAAGAAAAAGAAAAGAGAAAGAGAATTTATTGACTCAATTGAGAAGAGTTGTTTTAGATTTATGGCCCAAATAATGTTATCTAGATTTACATTCTCTTAGTTTGGTTTTCTGGTTTAATTGAATCGAGTTTTAGACTTCACATGTTGTGGAAGTGCTGTTGCATCATTTCTAGATTACATACACCAAAGGAAAGTAAAATCCCTTCCCCATGATGCACAGCGAGGGTATCATTGCATCTCATTGGCTCTTAGTGGCTCATATGCCCATCTTAGAACTAATTATTTTGCCCAGAAGAAACTCAGTGCATTGATTGGTGCTACATCAGTATACAGCCAGTGGGCTGTTGGCGCTAGTCAATTATTACATTCAGTAATTTTATGAGCTGGTTGTTCAGCTCTTGGGAGAGCATTAAATTAGTAGAGATAGGAGCATCTACACCCCAAGTAGGAATGTACGTATGCATATGGGTATTAGAGCTGGTTTACCAGCACACCACCGTGTATGGGTCTCCACAAGCATGTGTTAGAGAGTAGGTGAGGGTAGAATCACCCTCCAGAAGATAAGGCTGTTGTCAAAATAAGACAAGAATAAATGCTGCAGTGGCAAAAAGTAACTATTCCCTAAACCTGGAAGCTTAAACTCAAAATACCCAATGTTGGACCCACTCTTGTTCCTCAATCTGTATTGTCTTAGGGATTTTTAAATCTTTGTTAGTAGCTATCACTCCAATCAGAAACCTAAGTGTTTGAATAATAAGAATGAACAAGTCAGGAAGGAAAGACAGTAAAGCCTGACCCAGCAGTGGCGCAGTGGATAGAGCGTCAATTTAGTATGCTGAGGACCCAGGTTCGAAACCCCAAGGTCACCGGCTTGAGTGTGGGCTCATCTGGCTTGAGCGTGGGATTATAGACATGACTTCATGGTTGCTGGCTTGAGCCAAAAGACACTGGCTTGAGCAAGGGCTCATTGGCTTGGCTAGAGCCCCTGGTCAAGACACATAAAAGAAAGCAATCAATGAACAACTAAGGTGTCACAACTATGAGTTGATGATTCTCATCTCCCTTCCTGTCTGTCTGTCCTTGCCTGTCTGTCTGTTTCTCACTCTCATTCTCTCTCACAAGAAAAGAAAAAGAAAAAGAAAAGACAGGGAAATCCTGGGCAAAGAAAACAGGAAGTACAAAGCCATAAGTAGGATTTAAAAAATGTGTTTTGTTGAATAAAATAATGGCGATATTTATGGCTGCACCAGAATGAGTGGGGTGGAGAAGGTGACTAGATGAAGTCAGGAAGGTAAGCAGGCACCCCTAGAGCCACAGTGAGGAATTTAGACTTAATTCTAAAGACAACTGATCACTGTCGGAGGATTTTAAAGCAAAGAACTGCCATGCTCTAATTTGCATTTGAAGCTCACCCTTGCTTCTGAGCAGAGAATGGATTATCCTTTGGCAGGAAGAGGTGCAGGGAGGTGAGTAGGGAGAACCAAGCGTGGGATGTTGGTGCCTTGGAGTAGGGTGGTGGTAGTGGACAGCGATAAATGTACATATTGGGATAAAATTTGTAGTGATAACTAATAGGACTTGCTGGTGACTTCGATGTGGGGCTGAGGGGAAAGAAAGATTTTTGGCTTTGGTGGGGCTTTGTACCTGTTATAAATCAGTGGTGAATCATGAGAGGTTAACAGGGGACTGTATGCTCCAATTTCTTTCTGCAAGGAGTTTCTTTAAATACTTCCTGATGGAATTAATCTCTCCCTCATCTGTGTATGTGTGGCCTAATGGTTTTGACTCTTTTAGGGAATGTAGCATAAGGTTCAGGTGAATAGCGTAGTACTTTGGGGACAGAATTAACGTGGATTGATCTGGGTCTCACCTCTACTTCAGGTGGTGTGTAAGACTTCCCTAAGGCCATGCAACTCTTTGGCCTCAATGTCTCTACATGTGAGTAGCATCTCTATCACAGGTTTGTTGGGTTAATGAACTGAAACAGAGGAAGAGAAAGACATAGTTCGGGAAGGGTACTTAATAATGAATCATAGCTCATATTTATGGAGCACATGTCATGTCCCAGGAGCATTCTCGGTGTTTTACTCTTCATAACAGCCTCCTGATGAGTTACTTTTGTTATCCTCCTTTACCAGTGAATAACTAGAGGCTCAGAGAGCTTCAAAATGTGTGCAAAGCCATAACGCAATGCTTAACTTGATGGGACTGTTTCTCTATATTTGTATTTCTTCCATGTCTTGCTCACAGCTTTCTGCCCTCGTCCCTGACACACTGCCCAGAGTCATTAATTAACATAGTGAACCTTTGGGCATTGACTCAAATATTTTTACTTCTGACTCACATGTCAAAGTTTGTATCATGACAGGATAGAGGCGGGAGCTTTGGTGTCCTGTCTCCCTTGGAGCAGGCCCATATAGCTGAACTTGGAGAGTCCTCAGCCAGGCTAGCTCGGGCAGTGGGTCAGCATCACGATTAGATCAGATTTCCACATGGCCAACCATGGCTGCCCAGTTCATAATGTGATGACTTTGAAGCCGATTTGCTTGTGCCGGTTGGCTTCAGAAGGTTAGTGGTGGCACAGCAAAACTTTTATTTTTTTTATTTTTCATTTATTTTACCTTTTTTTCTTATTACTTTTTAATCTTTTAAAGATAGAGGAGAGGAGATAGACTCTTGCATGCACCTCTACTGAGATCCACCTGGCAACCTCCCATCTGGGGCCAGTGCTCTGCACATCTGCAGCCATGCTTGCAACTGAGCTATTTTTAGCACCTGAGGTGGAGGCTCCACAGAGCCATGGCTGCAGGAGGGGAAGAAGGAGAAAGAGAGAAGGGGGAGTGGGAGGGATTGAGAAGCAGATGGGTGCTTCTCCTGTGTTCCCTGACTGGGAATTGAACCCAGGATGTCCATACACTGGGTCAATGCTCCACCACTGAGCCAACTGGCCAGGGCAGTAAAGCTTTTATTAACAAGACTATTCAGGGAATGGTATATTCCAATCACTGAGGTGGAAAAGACATCTCCCTTACTTAAACCCTTTTGAAAAGTCTTTATAAATGTAGCGGCCATCTATTCTGCGTTGGTAAATTCTGTGCTGTGATTTAAAATTGAAAAGCTACCGATCCTTGTATCATGGTGCTTTTGGTCTTTATTCTAAACATGGGGGGGAGATTGGACTGAAAATATTCTGAGACAAGGCCCTATGTTATTTAAAAATAACATAATAGTATGGACTTACTTTTCCTCATTTTCCCTTAAAAATAGAAGAGGAAAATAAAGATTCTAGTCAAAGTTTTAAGGTTTCCTTCAAATCTCAGCTTAATTTTCTTCTCTACAAAAGCCTGTAAGATCACTTTTCCTTCCTCAGCACTGGGCTTGCTCTGTCTGGTTCTGTCTGTGTCACTCGTTGCTGGTCTGCCGAGTGAGAAGGAAGAAGGGGGAAGTCCCTGACGGGGAAAGGTCAGGGAGTGGATCGTTCCTTACCCTGACAGGGAAAGGTCAGGGAATGGATCGTTCCTTACCCTTCCAAGGCAGTCTCGGCGGACTTACCAAGGGAGCAACGTGCGCGGTGATAGGAGGGGACACGATGTGATTTTAGCAGGCACCGAGAAGGTCCTTCTGCCAAAAATAGACCCACCTGCTTGTGGATGTCTGGCATTTCCTAGACTGGGGACAGTGCCAGCAAGGCCAGCTGTTCCCTCAGATACTCTTCTCACAGGCTGGCCACGACCTGAAATTCCAGCCTGGAACTGAAGGCTAAATTTTCCTCCACCATCTACCCCAAAGCCTCCCCCAGCTCTGAAATAAAGGTGTAAGCAGATATTTACACTGCAGAGCGCTTTGTATAGACTCGTGCAGAGAGCGGATATCGTGGAAGTAGGAGAATCCTTATTCCCCGCCTCCCTACTGTACCCTTGACTTTCGTCAAGTCCTTAACTGCTTATGCAGCAGTTTCCTCCTCCATAAAGTGTGGAGAATAAGCCGAACCGAGTGCACTCTGGGGAGGGCTAAATAAGAAGCATGCAGTGCACCAATTAGCAAAAGGTGAGAAATGACCCAATGTCTGTCCAAGGGGGACTAGTTGTATAAGCCGGGGAATGTCCCCACAATGCCATGTTACGCGGCTGTGGAAAGGCGTGTGGAAGACCTCTGTGTGCTGTGATATGATAGAATGATGACCAGGATTTACTGTTATGTAACCACAGCAAAATGCAGTGTAGGGTTTACAGGATGCTACACTTAAGACAAGAGGAGGAATTAGGGAATGCTTAGTCGTTTATAATATTGGTAGCAGGATAACCCCAAAACTAATTAAAAAGGGGGGGAGGTCAGGGATATGAAGGGGAGATAAACGTCCCTGTATACCTTACTTTAGTTTTTCACTTGGGACTCGTTTAAACATTTTACATCATTAAAAAACCAAGTTAATTATGCCTGACCTGTGGTGGCGCAGTGGATAAAGCGTCGACCTGGAAATGCTGAGGTCGCCGGTTCAAAACTCTGGGCTTGCCTGGTCAAGGCACATATGGGAGTTGATGCTTCCTGCTCCTCCCCCCTTCTCTCTCTATCTCTCTCCTCTCTCTCCCTCTCCCTCTCTCTCTCTCCTTTCTAAAATGAATAAAAAAAAACAAAAACCCAAGTTAATTAAATCAAAGGGAAAAACAAAGCAAAACATAGGTCCTAACAATTTTAACTCAAACTGGGAAATAAAAGTGAACCTAATGTTATGTCAGTTCTATGGCATGACCATCTCAAAAATTATGTCAATGGCTTTAAAAGACATATTTGAATTGTACATTTCTACAGAGATCTATCCTGTAGACAAAAGGAAGGGGAAAGGTGTCTAGGGTGGGGTCCTTTTGCGTACTTGTTAGTGGTGATATTTTTACATCATTATTTTGAATACTACCATATAGAGAGTAGGATAAAGCAACTAAGTAAGTTAATATCCTTAGAAGATAAGATTTTCAGAGTAGGAAAAGACAAATCTAAAATAAAAGAACTGCAGTTAAAATCCCGTAATCTTTTACTTGAATTTGAAATATCAGTATGAATTGATTATTTATTTTCCCCTTTCTAAATTCTACAAATTTTCTAAGTCTGTCCTCTAGAAGTGTGACCAACTCAGTGATGATCATGGTGAGAAGCCAGAATATAAGATCTTCTTATCATTTCCGTCTGAAAGGAACACGGGTTCCCTGGACAAATGACCAAATCTATGTGGATCTGGGGTAAGAAGCGTTGGGATGAGCCTGAGATGTACTGTTCTGTCTAAAAGCAAGAAATACTTGAAGGAAGTCCCACTGGCCAAAGTGTGGGAAGAATCTAAAAGCAAATGATGTGGATAATATATTGAAACCCATCAAATATATAAAATCTACAAGTTCATTTGGAGGTTTCTGGGATGGCAGCTCACTATTCTGAAAATAGATAACTAAAAGGTAAGAATCAAGCATTCATCCTGCCTTTTTTGTTTGTTTGTTTTAGGTCATCAAACAGTCGTTGAGGGAAAGTTCTTCTTTATTGAATAATTCTAGCTAGTCAGTGCAGGTGAATGATAACATTTTTTTAAAAATCTCCACTTTTGGTGGTAAATATTTTGCAGTATATGAATGCATCAAATCAACACACTGTGCACCTTAAACTTACAAAGCTATGTGTCAATTATATCTTTTTTTTTTTTTTTAAATAAATTTTTATTAATGGTAATGGGATGACATTAATAAATCAGGGTACATATATTCAAAGAAAACATGTCTAGGTTATTTTGTCATCAAATTATGTTGCACACCCCTCGCCCAAAGTCAGATTGTCCTCCGTCACCCTCTATCTAGTTCTCTGTGCCCCTCCCCCTCCCCCTAACTCTCTCCCTCCCTCCCTCCCATGTCCTCCCTCCCCCCCCCACCCTTGGTAACCACCACACTCTTGTCCATGTCTCTTAGTCTCATTTTTATGTTCCACCAATGTATGGAATCATGTAGTTCTTGTTTTTTTCTGATTTGCTTATTTCACTCCTTATAATGTTATCAAGATCCCACCATTTTGCTGTAAATGATCTGATGTCATCATTTCTTATGGCTGAGTAGTATTCCATAGTGTATATGTGCCACATCTTCTTTATCCAGTCTTCTATTGAAGGGCTTTTTGGTTGTTTCCATGTCTTGGCCACTGTGAACAGTGCTGCAATGAACATGGGGCTACATGTGTCTTCACGTATCAATGTTTCTGAGGTTTTGGGGTATATACCCAGTAGAGGGATTGCTGGGTCATAAGGTAGTTCTATTTGCAGTTTTTTGAGGAACCACCATACTTTCCTCCATAATGGTTGTACTACTTTACAGTCCCACCAACAGTGAATGAGGGTTCCTTTTTCTCCACAGCCTCTCCAACATTTGCTATTACCCGTCTTGTTGATAATAGCTAATCTAACAGGGGTGAGGTGGTATCTCATTGGAGTTTTGATTTGCATTTCTCTAATAACTAATGAAGCTGAGCATCTTTTCATATATCTGTTGGCCATTTGTATCTCTTCCTGGGAGAAGTGTCTGTTCATGTCCTCTTCCCATTTTTTTATTGGATTGTTTGTTTGTTTGTTGTTGAGTTTTATGAGTTCTTTGTAAATTTTGGATATTAGGCCCTTATCTGAGCTGTCGTTTGAAAATATCAGTTCCCATATAGTTGGCTGTCTGTTTATTTTGATATCAGTTTCTCTTGCTGAGCAAAAACTTTTAATTCTGATGTAGTCCCATTCATTTATCTTTGCCTTCACTTCTCTTGCCATTGGAGTCAAGTTCATAAAATGTTCTTTAAAACCCAGGTCCATGATTTTAGTACCTATGTCTTCTTCTATGTACTTTATTGTTTCAGGTCTTATATTTAGGTCTTTGATCCATTTTGAATTAATTTTAGTACACGGGGACAGGCTGTAGTCGAGTTTCATTCTTTTGCATGTGGCTTTCCAGTTTTCCCAACACCATTTGTTGAAGAGGCTTTCTTTTCTCCATTGTGTGTTGTTGGCCCCTTTATCAAAGATTATTTGACCATATATATGTGGTTTTATTTCTGGGCTTTCTATTCTGTTCCATTGGTCTGAGTGTCTATTTTTTTGCCAATACCATGCTGTTTTGATTATCGTGGCCCTATAATATAGTTTAAAGTCAGGTATTGTAATGCCCCCAGCTTCATTCTTTTTCCTTAGGATTGTTTTGGCTATTCGGGGTTTTTTATAGTTCCATATAAATCTGATGATTTTTTGTTCCATTTCTTTAAAAAATCTCATAGGGATTTTGATGGGAATTGCATTAAATTTGTATATTGCTTTGGGTAATATGGCCATTTTGATTATATTTATTCTTCCTATCCAGGAACAAGGAATATTTTTCCATCTCATTGTATCTTTTTCGATTTCCCTTAACAATGCTTTGTAATTTTCATTATATAGGTCCTTTACGTTCTTTGTTATGTTTATTCCTAGGTATTTTATTTTTTTTGTTGCAATCGTGAAGGGGATTATTTTTTTGAGTTCGTTTTCTAATATTTCATTGTTGGCATATAGAAAGGCTATGGACTTTTGTATGTTAATTTTGTATCCTGCGACCTTACTGTATTGGTTTATTGTTTCTAATAATCTTTTTGTGGAGTCCTTCGGGTTTTCGATGTATAGGATCATATCATCAGCAAAAAGTGATAGCTTTACTTCTTCTTTTCCGATATGGATGCCTTTTATTTCTTTGTCTTGTCTGATTGCTCTGGCCAGAACTTCTAGCACCACGTTGAATAAGAGTGGAGAGAGTGGACAACCCTGTCTTGTTCCTGATTTAAGATAGAAAGTCCTCAGTTTTATGCCGTTTAATAGGATGTTGGCTGATGGTTTATCATATATGGCCTTTATCATGTTGAGATATTTTCCTTCTATACCCATTTTGTTGAGAGTCTTAAACATAAAATTGTGTTGTATTTTATCAAAAGCCTTTTCTGCATCTATTGATAAAATCATGTGGTTTTTGTTCTTTGTTTTGTTGATATGGTGTATTACGTTAGCCGTTTTGCGTATGTTGAACCATCCTTGAGATTCTGGGATGAATCCCACTTGATCATGATGTATTATTTTTTTAATATGTTGTTGTATTCGGTTTGCCAGTATTTTGTTTAGTATTTTAGCATCTGTATTCATTAGAGATATTGGTCTGTAGTTTTCTTTCTTTGTGCCATCCTTGCCCGGTTTTGGTATGAGGGTTATGTTGGCTTCATAAAATGTGTTTGGAAGTATTGCTTCTTCTTCAATTTTTTGGAAGACTTTGAGTAGAATAGGAACCAAGTCTTCTTTGAATGTTTGATAGAATTCACTAGTATAACCGTCTGGGCCTGGACTTTTATTTTTGGGGAGGTTTTTAATAGTTTTTTCTATTTCCTCCCTGCTGATTGGTCTGTTTAGGCTTTCTGCTTCTTCATGACTCAGTCTAGGAAGGTTGTATTGTTCTAGGAATTTATCCATTTCTTCTAGATTGTTGTATTTGGTGGCATATAATTTTTCATAGTATTCTACAATAATTCTTTGTATTTCTATGATGTCTGTGGTGATCTCTCCTCTTTCATTTTGGATTTTATTTATTTGAGTCCTGTGTCTTTTTTCCTTGGTGAGTCTTGCTAAGGGTTTGTCAATTTTGTTGATCTTTTCAAAGAACCAGCTCCTTGTTTTATTGATTTTTTCTATAGTTTTTCTGTTCTCTATTTCATTTATTTCTGCTCTGATTTTTATTATCTCCTTTCTTCGGCTGGTTTTGGGTTGTCTTTGTTTTTCTTTTTCTAGTTCCTTAAGGTGTGAAGTTAAGTGGTTTACTTCGGCTCTCTCTTGTTTGTTCATATAGGCCTGAAGTGATATGAACTTTCCTCTTATTACTGCTTTTGCTGCGTCCCAGAGATTCTGATATGTCGTATTTTCATTTTCATTTGTCTGTATATATCTTTTGATTTCTGCACTTATTTCTTCTTTGACCCATTCATTTTTTAGAAGTATGTTGTTTAGTTTCCACATTTTTGTGGGTTTTTCCCCCTCTTTTTTGCAGTTGAATTCTAGTTTCAAGGCTTTATGATCAGAAAATATGCTTGGTACAATTTCAATTTTTCTAAATTTGCTGATATTGTCTTTGTGGCCCAACATATGGTCAATTCTTGAGAATGTTCCATGTACACTAGAGAAAAATGTATACTCTGTCGCTTTGGGATGAAGTGTCCTGTAGATGTCTATCATATCCAGGTGTTCTAGTATTTCGTTTAAGGCCACTATATCTTTATTGATTCTCTGTTTGGATGACCGATCTAGAGCCGTCAGCGGTGTATTGAGGTCTCCAAGTATGATTGTATTTTTGTTAGTTTTTGTTTTAAGGTCAATAAGTAGCTGTCTTATATATTTTGGTGCTCCTTGGTTTGGTGCATATATATTAAGGATTGTTATGTCTTCTTGATTCAACTTCCCCTTAATCATTATGAAATGACCATTTTTGTCTCTGAGTACTTTTTCTGTCTTGTAGTCAGCATTATTAGATATGAGTATTGCTACACCTGCTTTTTTTTGGGTGTTGTTTGCTTGGAGTATTGTTTTCCAGCCTTTCACTTTGAATTTGTTTTTATCCTTGTTGCTTAGATGTGTTTCTTGTAGGCAGCATATAGTTGGATTTTCTTTTTTAATCTATTCTGCTACTCTGTGTCTTTTTATAGGTAAGTTTAATCCATTTACATTTAGTGTAATTATTGATACTTGTGGGTTCCCTACTGCCATTTTATAAATTGCTTTCTGTTAGTTTTGTATCTAGTTTGATTCTTCTCTTTTGTTTTTCTATCATTTGTTTTTGTTTGTTTGTGTTCCATACTTCTTTCCTCTGTTGCTACCTTTTTTAAGTCAAGTGTTTTTGTGGTGGTTTTTTTAAGGGTGGTTACCATTAAGTAATGAAAAGGGTACCTACCATATTCATTGTAGTACCCTATCTTATAAGTATTTCTGCACTTCATCGTCCTTTGCTACTGTTAATCTCCATCCTCTCCCCCCTTTTTTTCCTTTGTTGTCACAGTTTAAGTTTGGTTTTATTGTGTTCTTGGTGGAGCTGTTACTTGTGGTGTTATTTTCTTTTGTTCTTTGAATCTGGTTGGAAAACCCCCCTTAGTATTTCCTGGAGTGGGGGCTTTCTGTTGATAAATTCTCTCATCTTTTCTGTATTTGTAAATGTTTTTATATCTCCTTCATACTTGAAGGATAGCTTTGATGGGTATAGTATTCTTGGCTGAAAGTTCCTCTCTTTCAGGGCTTTAAATATTGGGGTCCACTCTCTTCTAGCTTGTAGAGTTTCTGCTGAGAAATCTGATGATAATCTAATAGGCCTTCCTTTATATGTTGTACTCTTCTTTTCCCTGGCTGCCTTGAGAATTTTTTCTTTGTCATTGGTTTGTGTCATCTTTATTATGATGTGCCTTGGAGTGGGTTTGTTGGGGTTAAGAAAACTTGGTGTTCTGTTTGCTTCTTGAATTTGAGGCTTTAGTTCCTTCCACAGGCTTGGGAAGTTCTCGTCTATTATTTGTTTGAGTATATTCTCCATTCCATTTTCTTTCTCTTCTCCCTCTGATATACCTATTATTCTTATGTTATTCTTTCTGATGGAGTCAGACAATTCCTGTAGGGCTTTCTCGTTTTTTATTATTTTTGAGTCTCTTTCTTCTTCTCTCTGTTGTGCCTCAAGTTGTTTGTCTTCTATTTCACTAATCCTATCTTCAATCTGGGCTGTTCTGTTAGCTAAGCTTGTTACCTCGTTTTTCAGCTCGTGAATTGAGTTTTTCATTTCTGTTTGATTTGTTTTTATAGTTTCAATTTCCTTGGTAATATATTCTTTGTGTTCATTGAGTTGTTTTCTGATCTCCCTATATTGCCTTTCTGTGTTTTCTTGTATATCTCTGAGTATTTTTAAGATTTCTATTTTAAATTCTCTGTCATTTAGCTCCAAGGCTTCCAATATGTTAAGTCTTTTCTCCATAGATTTTTCCACATCTATTTGTGTTACCTCTCTTTCTTTTGTATCCATAATATTCGATTTCCTCTTTCTTATCGGCATCTGAGGGTAGTCTTATTGATAGCACGCAGGCGCACTCCCTGGCGGCTTGAATGTGCGTCGCTGTGGTAGCTTCCTCCACACCCTCGTCTCTCAGATTCAAGTGATAACAGTCCTTTTGCTTTCAGTTTGTGTGGAACTCCGGAATGCTCCGAGGATAAATTTTTCTGTTTCTAGTTGATAAATTTGTTGTGATTTAGGGGAGAGCTGTCGGACGCGCTTCTCACGGCGCCATTTCCGTGACGTCACTTGTCAATTATATCTTAATAAAGCTGGTGGGCAGAACCTCCATTCTGAAAACAGGAATGAAAGAATGGGTCTAGACCAGGATAGTCAACCTTTTCATACCTACCGCCCACTTTTGTATCTCTGTTAGTAGTAAAATTTTCTAACCGCCCACTGGTTCCACAGTAATGGTGATTTATAAAGTATTGAAGTAACTTTACTTTATCAAATTTATAAAGCAGAGTTACAGCAAGTTAAAGCATGTAATAATAATTACTTACCAAATACTTTATGTCAGATTTTTGCTAAGTTTGGCAGAATAAATCTTTATAAAACAACTTACTATAGTTATATCTATCTTTTTATTTATACTTTGGTTGCTCCACTACCGCCCACCATAAAAGCTGGAAGGCCCACTAGTGGGCGGTAGGGACCAGGTTGACTACCACTGGTCTAGACTCCAGACAATTGGCAGCAATGTTCGCCAATAGCAGTAAGGGAGAGTAATGGGAAACTTTACAGTGGGAGTGGCCAGGTGATGCTGGCAGGCAATCTAAATTCTATAGGAGGCAAGGCAGTAAGACGTGGATGGACCTCTCCACCATTAACACAGACACGAGCCTGCCCTCTTGTTGTGGGAGGAGACAGAGTAGGTATGGACTTGGGGTAAGGCCCACATTTCTCCACCTTCCACTCTTCTGATACTTTCCGTCATCTGAATAGGGTGGGGGACCCCCTGGAAGGGCAGGCGCAGGGGCCTGGGTGAATTCAGAGCCCTCAGTTGTGGCCTTTTTAGTCTCTTCCCACTCTGCGTGTCTGTATCCGCAGAGGAGACAAGGGTCTTGACTTTGGGGCCTGTAGTCCTTCCCCCATTAGTAGTTGTGGGGCCGGGGTAGTGTTATCTCATCTCTCTAACCCTCAGTTTCCTGTTCTATGGAATGAGGATGATAATAGAGGACCCTTGGTGTACCAGGTGAGATCTAAGTCAGGGGCTTAGCACATCGAATGCCTGGTGGAGCTTTCCTGGACGTCAGAGACCCGTTGGGTTGCTTCCTGCATTTGGAGGTGGGAAGCCAGGGTCCAGAAGTGGTTTCCTCTGAGGCTGTATTTGCACGGTCCTTCCTTTCTCAGGAGGACGGTTGTGGTTTGTCAGTTTGAGCAGGATGTTGCCTAAGAGAACTCAGCCCAGCTCAGCAGAGAGGAAGTAGCAGTAACCAATTATGCCCTTTCAGATAAATCACTTTTTTTTCCAGGATATTGTTCTATTGTTCTTTGGAACCCTCACACATTGATTATCTAGAGGTGTATTTTTCCCAAGCGGGCTATCAGATGGGGAACAACGAAGAAAAATGAAAATTAAGCCTGTTAAAAGACTACTTCAGGATGCTACTCCCTACCAATTTAGACTGTTTTACTTTCCCTAGTGCGCCTGCTCTGCCTAAAAAAAAAATCCCAGCCTGGATTATGCAGTTGTTTAACACTGCTGCCATCTAATGGTCACATGTGGTAATACAGGACCAAGTGAAGACCTCTGTTCCCTGAAATAGAGGCGGACTAGAATTAAGAGGAGGCAATTGATTGATTATACGATGTGATTTTAAGGGTGATAGGAAATCTGGATGCTCCCTTAGGTTCCATTGTACTTGTGTACCAATTTATTGGTGACTGAAAGATCAGCGTTGGGCTTTTTATTTCTTAGCGCTGCATTTTGAGCCTTTTCTCTTTGGGAAAGACGACCATTACTTACTTCAGTGCTATTCCAATATATCTGCTCAGTGCTCATAAAGCTGAGGAGAGTAAGTTTCTTTTCTTTTCTTTTTTTTTTTTTCCATTTTTCCAAAGCTGGAAACCGGAGGCAGTCAGACAGACTCCCGCATGCGCCCGACCGGGATCCACCCGGCATGCCCACCAGGGGGCGATGCTCTGCCCCTCTGGGGCGACACTCTGTTGCAACCAGAGCCATTCAAGTACCTGAGGCAGAGGCCACGGAGCCATCCTCAGTGCCCGGGCCATCTTTGCTCCAATGGAGCCTCGCTGCAGGAGGGGAAGAGAGAGACAGAGAGGAAGGAGAGGGGAAGGGGTGGAGAAGCAGATGGGCGCTTCTCCTGTGTGCCCTGGCCGAGAATCGAACCCGGGACTCCTGCACGCCAGGCCGACCCTCTACCGCTGAGCCAACCGGCCAGGGCGAGTAACTTTCTTTAACGCTGGGCACTGGGGCAGAATCGATACATACCAACTCCTGAAGAAACAGCCTCATTCGCCCGTATATGTATTTTTCACATAAACCCATAGGTAGAAGCATAAAGAAATGGACGGGAAAAATATATACTAGGCCAAGGAGAAAGGAAAGGCATTGTGGTCAGAGAGGATTTCAACAATATCTGAATATTATATTTTTTTATATTTTAAAAATGTAGATATATTGACAAAATAAGTTTATTATCCTCTAAACTCCGAGCTTTTAAAAGTTTCTTTCTCCACCCCATCCACACTTTTAAATGAAGTGAGTTGAATGTGTAACGGTGATGATTGGTCAGGTGGGGGCGCCAGTGAAGCTGAATACAGATAACATTCTGCTGGGTGGTACTTTCATTTCCAGAGCTCATACACGTGTGTCATTTCATTAATTAGGCTATTAGGTAGGAATGAGGGTTTCCTGGTAGGAGGGAGAGACTTTGAGAAGCCCAAGTCATAAATAAGCAAAGCTACAGTAATTGGATTAAAGACTATTTATTACCATGGTTCATTAGGATTAATAACCAATTTTGTGCTTCAAAGAGAAATTATTATTTTGCATAATTCCCTTGTGATTTATTGAAAGACCTACGTGGCATATTTTATTTGCAGAATATTTTATCTACAATGTTGAAATAGCTGAATTATTTGTATAAATTTACTCAGATCCATGCTTTAGTTTTCTTTTTTCAAAGCAATCTTAATAGTAGAGCAAAGTTTGTTTCTTCTTCTTTATCTAAATTATAGTTTGAATAATTATAGCAAATACTAACTAAATAACCAGTATGCTACCAGTCACTATTCTGGGAACATTGGATATTTTTAAACTATAAACAGGGATACACTCGTGGTTAGGCTGAGAAATTGTTGGCTGACATGATTTATTTTTCTGGGAATCCATAGAATGGCTTCTATTGAAAAGTGTGGCATCTCTTGCCTTAATTCTTACCCAGGTGCTCAGTAATTAGATTCTAGATTTCTTATTCTAATCATTTCCGTCTTTTCATGCCATGAGCATTTGCTGAAAACAGTGGCATCATGGGGAAAGTTACTGCTTTTAACTTAAAGGACCCTTGTGATAAGAGGTGTGCTACCTGTGACAAGTAGGTCACCGATGGCTAATTCCAGTGTCAGAGCTGCCCTGGGCTGGCCCTTCTCTGAGGCCTTTGCATAGTTGATTTGAGCTTAGAGCTGGCCAGTGGCGACGGCATCAGAGGTGGTGGTCTTCCAGTGAGGAGGCATATGGACTTACATTTCTTTGAGTAGGTCAATTGTAGAAGTAGGAGTTGCGATCTAAAATGACCTTTGCTGCCTGACCAGGCGGTGGCGCAGTGGATAGAGCGTCAGCCTGGGATGCTGAGGACCCAGGTTTGAATCCCCTAGGTCGCCAGCTTGAGCACGGGCTCCTCTGGTTTGAGCAAGGCTCACCAGCTTGGACCCAAGGTCGCTGGCTCAAGCAAGGGGTTACTCGGTCTGCTGAAGGCTCACGGTCAAGGCACATATGAGAAAGCAATCAATGAATAACTAAGGTGTCGCAACGAAAAACTGATGATTGATGCTTCTCATCTCTCTATGTTCCTGTCTGTCTGTCCCTATCTATCCCTCTCTCTGACTCTGTCTCTGTAAAAAATAAATAAATAAAATAAAATAAAATTACCTTTGCTAGCCCTGGCCAGACAGCTGGGTTGGTTGGAGCATTGTCCCGATATGCCCAGCTAGGGTACATACAGAAACAGATCGATGTTTTTGTCTCTCTCTCTCTCTCTCTCTCTTCTCCCTTCTTCTCTAAAATCAATAACTAAATTAAAAAAAATATCAAATGACCTTTGCCATTTTTCTTTTTTTACTCATTGGACAAAGAAAGTCTTGTTATTTCCCCCCAAATACTAGCAAGCAAGGGGAAGGTGATTAAGCAGCTTTTGGTGGGACTGTAACAGTATTACAAGTTTGGGATCAGCTACTAACAGTGCAGTGTTAGTTGGCAGGAGAGAGCTGAGACTGCAGGTATTGATCAAGGCGCTTAAGAATAGCATTTCCAGGCCAGACCTGTGGTGGCACAGTGGATAAAGCGTCAACCTGGAATGCTGACGTTGGTGGTTCAAAACCTCGGGTTTGCCTGGTCCAGGCACATATGAAAGTTGATGCTTCCTGCTTCTCCTTCCTTCTCTCTCTTTCTCTCTCACTGTCTCCTCTCTCTCAAAATGAATAAATAAAGTCTAAAAAACCAAAGAATAACATATCTATGTTCCTTAACTGTTCTATTAGGACACTTCTGCACTGCATTTAAGGCTGGGAGCCAGGGACATCACCCTGTTCGCAAGGTCCTTTGATAGGGCAAAGGGCAGAGTAGTGTGCCATCCTTGGGATTTAGAAGAGCAATTCCATGATACTGAGTCTGTGTACCTATGGGTACGAGAAGGTTTGGAAAAAAGACATTGCAGTGTACGCTCCATCGATTCACCAATGCTCATTGCTGGGCATTCAGAGCATCGGAGATGTTCTGAGGAATTCAGGAAGTACGGTAGAGGAGGACCGTTTTCTTCTCTTTTGTCCCACATACGTTCACCCAAGTGAAGCGCCCGTATGGATTAGTCAATGACAGTTTTACTAAGCTACCATTTGATGAGCACCTACTATGCGCTAGGGGCTTTGTGAACATCATCCCTAATCCTCAGGATAGCTTTTATTTCATTTGAATATGGAAACACTAAAACTCAGGTGAAATATATTGGCCAAGAATATGCAACATAGAGTGTAGGTCGAAGAGCTGTTGTTTAGCTCAAGTATGTTTATTCCACTAGAGAATTATACCAGTTTCCTGCATTTAGTGTCATTAATTGGGGGCAATCCAATTACCTCGTTACCCCAACCCCCTTAAAAATTGATAAACATAACATATACTATTTACTTTTTGTCTTAAATTTAAATGGAATTAACTTATTTATTTTTATTGAGTTTATTGGAGTGACATTGATGAATAAAATTATCCAGGTTTCAGGGGCTCAATTCTATAACACATCACCTGTGTATTGTATTGTGTGTTCACCCCAAGTCACGTGTCCTTCCATCTCCACCGATCCCCCCCCCCCGTCTACCCTTGTCTACCCCCCCCCTTTTCCGCTTGTAATCACCATACTACTGTTTGTGTCTGTGGGTTTGTTTTTTATCTTTGCTTAATCCCTTCACCTTTTGCAGCCAGCCTCTCTACATATACTTTGTAAGTTAAATCTATCTCTTCTCGAAAAAGAAACTCACATAACGTTCTCACTCGGCATCATGCTGATGCCGGGGCAGGGCTGATATTCTGTTTGGATGGTTATTCTGTGCCTTTTCCGGGGATCGTGACCAAGATTACAAGCAGCAGTATCATTAATCATCGAAAACCGTCCCTGGATTCCATTCCTGAGAGCACAGTGGCTGTCTGGGGCGTGGCGCATTGGGAAAGGTTCGAAACTAGCGTGCAGCCACTGACCCTCGGTCATCCGTGGTGGTGGCAGGAAGTAACAGGGCATTTAATTGAGAATAACAGACAATACCCAGATCGTTGATAATTGCTTTTGGAACAGATTGGATGATTTGGATGGGGAAATATTTCTTTTCCTAATTATTTTCTTTGGCTTGTTATAAAAATAGTTTTGCCTCCCCTTGGCTCTCTTAGGAGGAAGAAAAGAGTAAGAGATCCAGATGTGCTGATTAGCAAGGGAAGAAAACGCCCAAGGTTAATATCCAAGGATGTATATGCAAATATAAATAATAGTCGACCTGTTCAACCTTAGGTTCCTTTTCCCGAGGTATTGCGTTATTTATATGTGGTGTTTGCAGAGTATTTGTGAATGCGTTAGAACCATTAACCATTTTTTTTTTTTTGGTTATTTTGCTGAATACCTTTAAAACAGGACTTTTACGCCATATGTGCAAATAAAAACATTCTTGCATTCAGATAGATTGTAATATATCCGGAAAAGTTTGCTCTCTTGAATAGAGTTTTCAGAGCATTCTTCTATATCCCCTCCTCTAAATTTTGCTGACAAAATTTGCTAAGACACGTTCTTGCTTATGATTCAAAACTAGTTCCCTATGTGGTCTCAATTGAACTTTCAATTTATCATTTATTTATTTGTTATTATTATTGATTTTTTTTAGTGAGAGAGACAGACAGGAAGGAGAGAGATGAGAAGCATCAGTTCTTCATTGTGGCACCTTAGCTGTTATTGATTGCTTTCTCATATGTGCCTTGATGAGGGGGACCCCAGCTGAGCCAGTGACCCCTTCCTCATGCCAGCTTCCTTGGGCTCAAGCCAGCGACCTTGGGGTCATGCCTATGATCCCATACTCAAGATGGATGAGCCTGTGCTCAAGCCAGCAATCCCAGGGTTTTGAACCTGGGTCCTCTGCATCCTAGTTCGATGCTCTATCTACTGCGACACCACTTTGTCAGGCTATCATTTATTCTTTTACAATTCTTTTCACTGAAGAATTATATTTTATAAACATGAAGATTTCAAAAATATCTCTTGAGCTATATGAACTAGGAATTCATGTAGGTAAAATTAAAACATTGTTTGCTCGATTCTACCTAGTAGACATGATTGTACCAGGTTCTAATATCTGGAAATCTGTGAATAATTGATTACAGTTTTCAGTTTTTACCTACATGTTTAGTCGAGTTCAGTGATGACCATTATGGTTATAATGCATTTAGTAGAAACTTGATTTCAAGCTGATTAGGAAATGGACAATAATTTAGCCAAAAGTACAAACTGAACAAATCAAATGGGTAAATGGATATTTATTGTTATGGTAACAATAACCAGTGCTTTGAATTGTATGTTCAGATTTTCTCAGAACAATAAAGGAAGTGAAGCAAGCCAATTCTGTGTTCATCAGATTTTGTTTTTGAGTGTTTACCATGGGCTGGCTTTGTTACCTCCGTCTTAGCGAGCCTAAGCCTCTGAACTGTGAGCTTCACAAACATGTAGCCCCCACTCTTAGGGAAGAGAGGAGGGCCCCAGGGGCTGGAGTTGGCTCTTTCTCTTCCTGGGGTGGGAGAGGCTCTGCTAATATATCAGCCCTGTTAGGCACCGTATTTCCCCATGTATAAGACACTCCCATGTATAATATGCACCTTAATTTTGGGGCCTGAAATTTGAAAAAAAAAGTATTACATAAAGTTACTGAACTCAAGTTTTATTCATCATTAAATTCATACAACTCCTCACCACTGTCAAAACCCCCATCCATTAGCTTGTCCTCATCTGTGTCTGATGACGAATCACTGTCTTCAACAAACGAGTGCAAAAACAAGCACGAAAAAGTGGGAAATGCAAGTAAAAATATCTACAACCATTTTATAAGATGCACCCAGGTTTTAGACCCCCAATTTTTTGGAAAAGGATGTGTCTTATACATGGAAAACTATGGTAGTTTTCCCCGGGAGAAGCCTTTTAGAGAAGACAGGTGCTCCAGAGGCCTTTTCTCTGTTATTTACTGTGAGGTCCTGGCTGAGCTCCTGGAGTTAAATCTTACACAATGGCAGGCCCCCTGTGACCGGATCCCCTGGAGTTTTTAACAGTCAGAGTTGTCCACTCTGAGACTTGGCACAATCACAGTTCAGGTCTCAGGTCCTGGCACTGGTCCCCAGTGAGGTTTACACGGGTGAGTCTCTCTTTGATTCAGCCCTGCCTGTGACCACCCTGTCTGTCTCTCCAGCCTGGGGGACACCCCAGATCCAAGAGGAGTTGTTGATTTTTCAGTCTGTTTGGGTTTTTACTTGTGTTAGGACTAAGTAGCAACTCCCACAGTGCTTACATGCCTGAAACCGTGGGTGATTACCTCCACTTTACAAACAACAAAACTTGGTCTAAAAGATACGAAATGATCCTCAAGTCACACTGCTAACAAATCAGAGAGAGCACTGGGATTCTAGCTGCCTGATTCTTGATCAAGGCAGTGGGATTCCTTCTTCTTATAGAAGCATTAGAAATAGCCAGATATCTGCCCTTAACCAGAGCTAAGAGGGAATAGACTTTCTATCCTGTGACTGACCTAGGAACAAATTGAAATGGGATGTATGTGTGAAGAGGCATTGGACCTGTCTGTTCTGGAAAATCTAGATAACCTTGGGCAAATTACTTAGCCTCTCTTTGCCTTTTTTCCATCTATATAGTGGGCATACTAACATTTCTCATCTGATTGGTGTGAGGATGAAATACAAGTAGAGACTGTTGGCCAGTGCATACTACATACCCACTGCTCAGCTAACACTGTTTGTAGTCGTGGAGGAGAGGCAGAGTGGCTGTGAACCTTGATCCCTCCCCTCCCTTTGCCTTCTCCCAATCCCCACTGTTTCCCAAATTTCCTCTTCCCACCACTCTCTGTGTCTTTTCATTTTTCCTAGTTGCTGTGGCTCTTTTTTCTGTTCATTTTCATCTTTTAAACTTTTTCTCTTGAGGAGCTCCTCAGAATCTTCTGTCAGAGTAATTTCCCAAACCCAGGAGAATTCTCACATGTCTTGGATTAAACCATAATTACCAATGGTTTACTTGAGGTCTAAATGGTATATTTCTGCAACGTAACCTCTGGTTGCTGAGGCCATGCTGTTTTCTTTTCAGAATGAACTTGGGCCAGGTATGTCGTTAGTACTCAGCATCTTTAAATGCACCCAGGCTCGCTGTCTCTGCCCAATCCTGACTAGGGTCAAGAGGAATTACCATAGAACAGGCCTGCAAAATCTGGCCAGTAATAAGCATATAGGCATTTTCTTGGCAATCTCTGCTCAACTACTGTGTATACGTTGAGGCCTGGCTTCAGATAGTTGGAGCCAGCTTTGCAATCCCACATGAAGAGCCTAAGCCTCATCACAGGGATTCCTTTGTCATACCCCCCAGAAATGTGGTTTGCTTCTTGTATTAAAAGACCATAATTACTGCTAGGACAACGACAGTCCTTTTTTTGGCTCAGGGAGAATGATGGGGACCTCTTTCCCATGGAATCATGTTGGGGGAAGTGAAGGGGCCATGAGTACTTTGCATTAAAAGATGGTTATGGGGCAAAAGAAGATTAAAGAAGACAAGGTCAAGGGGAAATTAAGAAGAGAAGGTATAATGGTTAGTGTTGTATATGGAACAGGTCATCACATAATAGGAAATGATGACAACACAGGTCATACGTTTAGAAAGCAGAATCATCTTTCTATACAACTGAAAAGGAATCTGATGTAGTCTCATGGCAGAGCCATGACATCTAGGCTTCTGAGGTCGTGGGGAGGTGGCCTGGGAAGGCCAGAGACAGGTGTAATATTGCAAGAAAGGAAGTCATCAGAGTAATATTTTTGTTGGCATTTAAAAGAAAAATGGCCCTGGCCAGGTGGCAGAGTGGATAGAGCATTGACCTGGTGCACCAGAGGTCGGAGGTTGGACCGCTGGTTAAGGCATGGGCAAGAAGCAGTCAATGGGTGCACAACTAAATGGAACAATTAAGTGAAACAACAAGTCGATGCTTCTCTCTCTCTTCCCCCTTTTTCTTCCTCTCTTCTGCACCCCTCAAATCAATGGAAATTTTTAAAAAGAAAGAAGCTCTCAGATTCCAACCGGAAGTTCCCTTTTGGCTGTTGTGCAGGGTCTACAAATCCTCACACACCCTGCACTGGAATACAGAGAACAAGTGTTGGGTGTTGGCAGAAATTTCAGCAGAACCTTTTGCTAAAGCATACAAAGCTTAGCAAAAGTTATGGAGCCCTCAGCTCTGATGTCTCTGACATCTCAAATTTAAGCGATTGTAAGCAGAGAGGCCCGGAACGACTCGCAGTTAGATGGGAATTCTTCGGAAGGCAGAAAGAGTAAAGGCTGTTCTCACCTGATGGGGAGGTGCTGACTCGTTCATTTATTCATTTGGCAATGACCAGAGACCTACAATATTTCAGCCACTGTGCTAGAAGCTAGGTTTGCGATGGTGCATAAAGCAGACATAGTTTTTATATTTCTGGCTCTAGAATAAGAAGAGAAACATTAAGTAGACATTTCAAATGGGTATAAGGGCTCTGAAGGAGGTAGTCAGGGCCTGGTTAGAGAGAACTGTGGGTGGGGCATGAGGCACCTGAACGGGTCACACAGCCTTTTAGGCAGGGTGGGCTTGGGGGCGTGTTAGCCAAGAGGAAACTTAAAATAGGAGGAAAGATCCGTGGGTTTACGAGCAGGAGGAAAAGAGAGGTTTGAATGTGGGAAAGAGCGTGGCGTGTTCAATAAACTGAATGGAAACATGAACAATAGAAAGTTCTTCCATCAACACAACTAAGCTTCCACACCGCCATTTGGGGTCTGTGAGAGAGAATCTGATTGGTCCAGCTGAGTCAGGTATTCTCACCTGATGCCCAGTCACCAGTGGCCAGCTGGACAAGGTCTAGCAGTGCAATCTCTGGCTTTGGGGCTGGCAGTTGCCAGCAGGAGGCCTGTCATCCCCTGGAGCGTGGCTCCACACTGGATTTGCTCCCGGCCCATCCTGTTTCTCTGTGAACTTCTGTGGAATGGGCACACACATGGGCAAAGCTCA
Source organism: Saccopteryx bilineata (assembly GCF_036850765.1). Lineage (NCBI taxonomy): Eukaryota > Metazoa > Chordata > Mammalia > Chiroptera > Emballonuridae > Saccopteryx > Saccopteryx bilineata. The sequence continues at coordinate 15,676,251 of NC_089492.1, read as the reverse complement.
TGGACAGAGGACTGCTAGGCCAGGTGGTGAGGGTTCAGGAATTTAGATTTGGTATCTGGACCTACCTAACAGTGTAGATGTTCCTGCTCAACACTCACGGGTAGGACCTTGCACGTGTGTTTGTCTAAATCTAACATGACCAATTCAAGCCCCGGCGTGGCCCCCAAGGAACCAGATCCTAGGACTTGGGGGCAGGGAGGCTTTCCCTCTCCAAGGTTAGGAAAATATTCTAGGAGCTCTGCTAAGTATAGAGGACTTGGAAGGGTTTTCTTTGTGTTTAGTCCTGTCTAACCTCATGATTCTTTCCTTACCTTTCCCTCCCTCCCTCCCTCCCTCCCTCCCTCCCTCCCTCCCTCCCTCCCTCCCTCCTTTGTTTCCTTCATCCTTCACTCCTTCCCTCCCTCCCTGATATAATCTAATGGCAGAGCCATGACATCTAGAGGCAGGGAGGCAGACAGACAGACTCCCACATGCACCCTGACCGGGATCCACTGGGCAAGTCCCCTATGGGGCGATGCTCTGCCCATCTGGGTCCACTGCTCCATTGCTCTGGCAACAGAGCTATTTTAGTGACTGAGGTGAGACCGTGGAGCCATCCTCAGTGCCGGGGTCAACTTGCTTGAACCATTTGAGCCATGGCTGTGGGGCGGGGAGAGAGAGAGAAGGGGGAAGGATGGAGAAGCAGATGGGCACTTCTCCTGTATGCTCTGACCAGGAATTGAACTGGGGATTCCCACATGCCAGGCCGACGCTCTACCACTGAGCAACTGGCCAGGGCACCTCATGATGTTTCTTGAGGGTGAGTACTCTCACCACTTCCAGACAACCCTGGACATTGGTCACAGCAGTTTGTCCTCTGACATCCCAAGCTGACCTGGCAGAGGGCACTTATCTTAAGGCAGAGATTGTCAGAGGAGAGAGTTTCTGCCACTCATAGACTCAGTCCCCAAGCTGCTTTCTTATCTTTTATCTCAGGACATACCATCTGTCACCCCCCTCCCATTCTGAAGGTCTGAGTTTGGAGCTGTTCTTTTATAAGAAAACTAGAAAGCCCGGCGGTCATATGAAATGACCGCTGTTCTAGATATTATAAATTGTAATTAAAATGATTTGTGCAAAGGTGTCTGCTAATTCAAACTGAATTACCCAGGGCAAGTGGCGAGGACGCCCCTTTGCTTACTGCCCCATGGGGTTTCCCCCTTCTACTTGCTTAATTGCTTAAAGTAGAGTGCAATGAAGGAAACCACTGGCAGTACATTTCTTAAGAGCCACTGCTAGTTCAATAAATAAAGGTGATTTAAATAATAAAATGTTAATTCACATGTCAAAGATCTCTTTGTACACAACATTTCTTGTGTAGATCCTTCCATCATTTTTAAGCTCGCCTTGCAGAGGACCATCAATTATTTTTAATTTTACATCCATTCTTTCATGAACTCTTGAACAGGCAACATAAAGTTGACCATGTCCAAATGCAGGCTCAGGTAAAAAAAATGCCAACCCACTTAAGTGTTTGGCCCTGAGACTTATTGATGGTCATAGCAAAGGCAAGTTTTACAGGAAATTGTCTACATCTCAATTGAAACGGCAACCCTGTTTGAGATGGAGCCAAATCAATTCTTGGAATGACATGTATTTCACCTTTAGAGGAGCCAGTCAAAGACTTAGCTATTATGACATTATTTTTCAATTGGAGAACCTCTAGTCTTGTACCATTGCAAAGACCCCTTCTGGTGTTAAGATTTATTAACAGCATAATAATTGCTCCAATCTTTAACCTCAATTTGTGAGGTGGCATGCCAGAAGGCGGGACTATTTGAATGCCGTGGCAACTTCACCCCATTGGCTAGTACAGTTACGCAAGCAACCAATAAGCTATCGGTGACAAACAGACACTTAAGCTGCATATAATAAAGATAATAGCTCTGTGTGCCAGCATGCAGAATATCCCATACAGCAATGCTGGTGAAACCAACTTCAGGGAATGCCACTCACTTAAATCAGGATGGAAATAGAGCCTCCTGGAGTTGTTTCATACAGCCGACTAAACAAAAATGTTTTGAGGTTTTGTAACAATAATGAAAAGTATATGGTTGTTTCACTAAGCTGCCATTTCATGAATACATGCTAGGAACTTTGATTACATCATTCCTTATTCTCACAACGACTTTTATTCCCTTTGAATATGCAGACACTAAAACTCAGCTGGGTAAAATTCACTGACTAAGAAAAGAACACTATGTGTAAGTTGCAGAGTTGTATTTAACTCAGGTGTGTTCATTCTACTAGGGGTCATGTAAGTTTCCTGCATTTAGTGTCAATTCATTGGAGAAGAAGGGTCACATTGCTGCCCATCCCCAACTGACCTGATATATGTTCTTTAAATTAAACCTACCCCTTCTTTTTAAAAGAACTCTGATTTGTCAAACTTTTAAAAGATGCAAATCAGCATAAAGCTGATGTTGGGGGTAGAGAAGATTTTTTTTTTTTCAGATGGCCATTCTATGCCTCTGTGGGGACCTTACCCACTCTCCATGTGAGAAACCATGAAAGCCATCTCTTTTTGAACACAGAAAGGGATAACTACTTTAGTTTAGCCTAACATAAAGCATACATAAAGCATAAATATTACATGTATTATCTTTTCCATAACCCCCAATTTTTTGTTTCCGTTTAGCTTAACTTCTTTAGGATCAAATCCTTTTAAAACCAAGTCCTTTGGCTTGCCTTTGAGACGTGACTTAGACACCAATGTCCTTGGGGAGGGGATACCTGTTCCTAGCTGAGCTGTCAACTTTGTTCACATCAATAAATATGTCTCTATTGATTTAACAAAAGGTTTAAGTTTTCAGTTGGTCAATGGGACGAAAGACTTGCAGTGGAGACCGACTAGATTTCCCATTGTTTGGTCATATGAATAATGACTGTTTTGTGCCAGGAAAATGAGGTGTTCCCTTGTTATATAGCACGTGGTGATCGCTTTGACCAAACCTTAAGTCCAAACACATGGTCTGACATTGGATTCTGTCCCCTTCTCGAGTGGCAAGGACATTCTGAGACACAGAGTTGGAACCCCCTCCAAAGGCTGGTTTTAGGCATTATATAGGAAGGGCAAGTATCTTAGTGTCTTTAATTTCATGTCAACTCTCTTCAGCAAGTAGTGTTTACCCAGCAGACAGTGTTGAGGATTCCGAAGCCGGTCTGGGTCCACAGGGAAGATGGGTCCTCCACACCTCTCGCAGAAGCCGCTGGTGGGGTGTGGCACAGCTCCCACCCTGTCTCTGAGGCTCGGAGAGCAGAGGATTTGAAATCAGATGATCAGGGAAATCGGAGCTGTAGAAATGGTTAAGTTTTTTTAGATCATCAGTTTTTCATGCTGTGTTGGGAATGCATCGTGGAGACAAGGGGAGCACACAGTACGTATACAGGAGGCTGAGGGGCTGACAGCAAGCCTTCAGGACCTCATTACCTCGCTCACAGAATGTCTGACGTCAGAGCTACGGTCATTGAACAAGTGCTAAAATGACCAGATTTCCCCATGTATAAGACGCACCTTGCTTTTGGGGCCTGAAATTTGAAAAAAAAAAATGTTTTCCATAAGGTTATTAAACTCAAGTTTTATCCATCATGAAATTCATACAACAACTCCTCACTACTGTCAAAACTTCCATCCATTAGCTTGTCCTCATCTGTGTCTGATGACCAATCACTGTCTTCATATATTGCCTCGTCCTCAGTTCCATCTATGGCATTTGAAACGCCACAACTGCTGCATAAGATACACCTAATTTTTAGACCCAAAATTTTTGTTCTTTTTTTTTTTTTTTTTTTTTTTTTTGTATTTTTCTGAAGCTGGAAACGGGGAGGCAGTCAGATAGACTCCCGCATGCGCCAGACGGGGATCCACCCGGCACACCCACCAGGGGGCGATGCTCTGCCCCTCTGGGGCGTCGCTCTGTCACGACCAGAGCCACTCTAGCACCTGGGGCAGAGGCCAAGGAGCCACCCCCAGCACCCGGGCCATCTTTTGCTCCAATGGAGCCTTGGCTGTGGGAGGGGAAGAGAGAGACAGAGAGGAAGGAGAGGGGGAGGGATGGAGAAGCAGATGGGCACTTCTCCTGTGTGCCCTGGCCGGGAATCGAACCGGGACTTCCGCATGCCAGGCCGACGCTCTACCACTGAGCCAACCGGCCAGGGCAGACCCAAAATTTTTCAGAAAAGGGTGTGTTTTATACATGGGGAAATACGATAAATATGGTGGTGGTGTGGAATGGGTCAGTGGAGGAGCTCTGGTCATTTTGTTCTTCTTGTTTCAGAAAAAAATTTAACACTGATTGAAGCACATCCAGGAAGGCCAACCACGGGGCTGAAACATCAGGCCACGTGAGCTTTCCTTATTTGTGGTCTATGTCTCAGCTGTCCACATGACCAGAACTTATATTTCTGAGCATTGATAGTTTGGGTTCTAAATCATATTTTGTGCAGAAAATTCTAAAATGATCAAAACGTTGTTTGTTCTATGTCATGTCTTTAAAAGTATAAGCTGAGATTACATTTTTGCTCTAAGGGAGGAAGCTATTTATTTTATTTTTTATTTTTAATAGGTGTTTCGAAGTTATGTAAGTGCAAAAACAGTAATAAAGTTTTATTTGGTAGCACATGATATTTTTGCACCCTTTAATTTCAACTACTTGAATTGCTTAAATAAATTACTTTAGCAAATAATCAGACCATAATGTTTCAATTATTGTTAGTGCTTTACAAATAAACCATATAAATGCCTGACATTTCCAACTTTGAAAAATGCCCGAGGACGGCTGAACATATGGTCTATAAACTCACCTACTGGTTGAAAACCCAGCCCGTCTCTTTAAGGCCCATAATTTGGGTTTTTTTCCAGTGTGTGACTCAAATTTCAAAATTAGCAACAATAAGGCAATATGTGTTTGATGCTGAAATGACTTGTCTCCTCAATGAAAGAAAAAAAAACCCGGACAGGTCTTTGGGGAGAATGATAACTATTAAAAGAGTGAAAATGTTACTCTTGTTACAGATTTGCTGACAACTATCGGTAAAGACTTGGTGGGTCCATGACCGTGACTTGTCTGAACAAGAAATGGATGCTCTGTGTTGGCAATTTGTCTCGTGATGTGTTGTCCATACGTGATTTCAACGGAAGCAAAAAGCATAATTGGGAAACCAGGTTTTTTGTTTGTTTGTTTGTTTTTTTGAGAGGATCAAAGAGCATCATCTAGATCAGAAGTTTTCCAAGATATTTAGCTTGAGACCCACTATATGAAGTGCGTTTTACATCACAATACAGAGAGTACTAAGTACTTGCTTATACACACACCCCTGAAGCAATACTTATCCTTACTCTGTGTGTGACTGCATGTGGTATTTTACATTGTACTTTTTCCATTTTTTTAAAATAAGCTGGTGACAAGGGACCAAATTAATTTTACATCTCCCAAAGGGAGTTGTGGTCTGTTTTCCCTAATGTGATCAACAGCTGAACTGGGTGATCTGAAACCATATTTTCCACTGACCAATTGTTCTGGAAGCATATCCGGTGCCCTTGGGTGGACCTGTCAAATCTGAATCACAGTATGACTCCGTTGGGTGATTCTGACTGGGCCACACCAGTGGGAGGAAGCGAGAAGTCTGAGGTTGGGTTTTGGCCACAGACACCTGCCCTCCGTACACAACTTGTCCAGGGCTAGTTCCACATCCTGGAGAAGAGCAGGACTCTGTAGTCAGACTGCTTGGGTGTGGACTCGGCCCACGCTGCCTCTGTGGGCCACTTCTCTCAGCCTCAGTTTTCTCACCAGCCAAATGGAAATTTTATTTGACATATTGTGGAGATTTAATATAAGGGGAATAGAGTAAGCACTCAATAAGAATTAGATATCATTATTGAAAAGTCCCATAAAAATGTCAGAATCAGGAATACCAGTGTCTCTAAATTCCCATGGGAGGAATTGCCACAGGTGTTAGCTAGCACTTGCTGTACACACGCCGCGTGCCAGGCGCTGCGCAAAGCATTTTATGCACATTTAACATTTACAACGTTTAACCCCCATTTGCTTATTCCCATTTTGGAGATAAGAAGTCGAGGCTAAGAGAGCAAGGGACGGAGTCGGTAAATGGTGGAGCGGGGACTCAAGCTCAGGTAGGACTGATTCCAGAGCCTACGCGTTTCTGTTTAAAAACCACCAATGGGCTCCTCAAAAAACTGAAAATAGAACTACCTTATGACCCAGCAATCCCTCTACTGGGTATATACCCCAAAAACTCAGAAACATTGATACGTAAAGACACATGCAGCCCCATGTTCATTGCAGCATTGTTCACAGTGGCCAGGACATGGAAACAACCAAAAAGCCCGTCAATAGATGACTGGATAAAGAAGATGTGGCACATATACACTATGGAATACTACTCAGCCATAAGAAATGATGACATCGGATCATTTACAGCAAAATGGTGGGATCTTGATAACATGATACGAAGAGAAATAAGTAAATCAGAAAAAACCAGGAACTGCATTATTCCATACGTAGGTGGGACATAAAAGTGAAACTAAGAGACATTGATAAGAGTGTGGTGGTTACGGGGGGGGGGGGAGGGGGGAGAGGGAGAGGGAAAGGGGGAGGGGGAGGGGCACAAAGAAAACTAGATAGAAGGTGACAGAGGACAATCTGACTTTGGGTGATGGGTATGCAACATAATTGAACGACAAGATAACCTGGACTTGTTATCTTTGAATATATGTATCCTGATTTATTGATGTCGCCCCATTAAAAAAATAAAATAAGAAAAAAATAAAAAAAAAGGAACCACGGATGGCTCTACGGACCCCCAGTCGCCACATGACTCACTCCCTCACTTGCTTCATGTCTCTGATTAGTTTTCACTTTATCTACCACACATAAAATAGCAATTCCCTCTCTCCAGCCCACCTCCTGTCTGCCATCACCTGCTTTAGTTAGCGTCACAGCACCTACTCCTGTTCGACATTTTATATTTACTTGCTTCTTTCTTTTAAATGATGCTCCTTTTTTTTTTTAATTTTTATTTATTTATTCATTTTAGAAAGGAGAGAGAGAGGGAGAGAAGAGAGAGACAGAGAGAGAGAAGGGGGAGGAGCAGGAAGCATCAACTCCCATATGTGCCTTGACCAGGCAAGCCCAGGGTTTCGAACCGGCGACCTCAGCATTTCCAGGTCGACACTTTATCCACTGCGCCACCACAGGTCAGGCCACTTGCTTCTTTCTTGATTCCCCATCACCCATGGAACCAGAGCTCCGAGGGGCGGGGCTTTGGTGCTCACTGCTGTATCCCCGTGCCTACAGGGGTAGCCGGGGCACGTTACAGGGAAAACATGCCTTTCCCATTTGGCCCCAAGCCATGTGACTTGTGCTAAAGCCCGTGATTGATACCAAACCTAGATTAAACACCTGACCCGACTGTTGCTTCCACCTTGCCTAGAAATACCGTCTTAATCAACCAGGCTGGTCGAGCACCAGTAATTTATGAAAAGGCAATAGACACGATGAAAACCCTGCTGTTCCCTTACCCCCCAAATAAGGGGTCTTCTTGATCTAAAAGTAATCCTAGATTCTTTTGTAAACAGCTCCCTTGCCCCCTCCTTTTTATAAAACCCTTCCATTTTGTACAAACCCTCAGAACGCCCTTCCGTGGCTCGAGGGGCTGCTGCCCAATTCAGATTCATAAATCGCTTAACAAAGCCAATCAGATCACCAAATTGATTGAGCTGACTTTTGCTTTTTAACAAGCACATGATATGTGCTCAATAAATATTCATGATTAAATTAATTGAGGTAAATAAAACTTGAGAAAACTTATTGCTTTAGATTTATACTGAATGTTTTTTATGTGTATCTCTTCTTAATATTTCATGCTTGGAAGGTTCTATGAGCCATTGCTTCTTCTAAGAAAAATTCAAAATCTCAGTGCATATGTTGGGCATTTCTCTCTATTCAATTTCCTTCAGTTCTTTACAAACGTACCAAGTAAGTGATGTTACTATTTGCAATTACTCTATAGTTAAAAAGGGATCGTCAGTCCTCAACTGCATTCTCCTTTCTCTCCACAAGATGGCGCTCCTTTCCCATATAAATTAGCTTCTTGTATATTTCTAGCTTGTTTCTGGGATCTGGTTTTTTTACCCTTAGTTTGTCTTTTTAATTTGATTGTACTTGCCTCTGCCTTTTTGGGGGGATTTTTGTTTTCTGTTTTCATCTCTCTACCCTATTTCATTTCCTTCTATTTATAGCTTTACCCAAGCAGTTTATTCTATAGAACATATTTATTGTCTGTTTAACAAAGTCAGATGAGTTTTATGTTCCTTGGTTTTATCTTTAAAATCCAAGTAGATGCACAATAATATAGATTATATACCGCTCACAAAAATTAGAGGATATTTCAAAATGAATATGGAGCAATAAAGTATCCCCTGAATTTTGTGAGCAGAGTATATTTATACCTCTAAAGAAGACCAAATACCTAATTAAATTACTTTGGGAGTCACTGATGTAGCATTGTTTTTTACCCTTGTTAGGTTAATTTTTTAGAATATTTAAAGGAATTTTAAAGCTTGGAGATATGAAGTGATCTGCCCCAAATCGTATAACTTTTGGGAGGAACCCAGAATTGAGTTTGGGCCAACTGGTCTGAAGTCTACCCCACTTTCCCTCTGCCTCAAAGATTCCTTGCTCTTTGCTCCCCTTCATCCTAATGTTCAAGGGGGAAGTTTAAAAAGTAGATTAATTTTACTGACAACTGAGAGAGAACCAGAAAATATGGCTCAGAGGATGCGATACGCATCCCCCCGCCCCAGCCCGGCACTGGGCACTGACACGTTCCTCTCCTGATTGTGTTTCTTTTCCTTCCTCCTGGGAAACGTTCTTTACCGCCCCTCGACCTGATTACAGTAGGGCCAGCAGGACGGTCCGTTCCGGGCTTGGTCTCCTTCAATTCATGGATGTACACCTGACTCAGACCAACTGGGGAAACTTTTTTCCCTGGTGAAAGGCATCGCCCCTAGGGGGAGACATAGAGCCCACATGGGGCCTCTTAATCTCACTTGTGTGGATGTGGGGAGGGCCGTGTTGGACGTTGAGCCCCTAGGGGGAGACATAGAACCCACATGGGGCCTCTTAATCTCACTTGTGTGGATGTGGGGAGGGCCGTGTTGGACGTTGAGCCCCTAGGGGGAGACATAGAACCCACATGGGGCCTCTTAATCTTACTTATGTGGATGTGGGGAGGGCCGTGTTGGACGTTGAGCCCCTAGGGGGAGACATAGAGCCCACATGGGGCCTCTTAATCTCACTTGTGTGGATGTGGGGAGGGCAGTGTTGGATGTTGAGCCCCTAGGGGGAGACATAGAGCCCACATGGGGCCTCAATCTTACTTGTGTGGATGTGGGGAGGGCAGTGTTGGACGTTGAGCCCTAGGGGGAGACATAGAGCCCACATGGGGCCTCTTAATCTTACTTATGTGGATGTGGGGAGGGCCGTGTTGGACGTTGAGCCCCTAGGGGGAGACATAGAGCCCACATGGGGCCTCTTAATCTCACTTGTGTGGATGTGGGGAGGGCAGTGTTGGACGTTGAGATTGTGAACTATTAGGACCACGTGTAACCATTTTTTGATAGAATTCATTGGGTACAAAGAGGGAATGATAGCCTTATTTTTTTTTTTGCTTCCTGCTGTCTTCTCTTATCTGTTGGCTCTCTCTTTGCCGTCCCTTGATTTTAGAAAAATTCCCTAGTTGCCAAGTCATTTTCAGCTGAAAGAAATAGGCTCATTTCGGGTATTGAAAACTACAGTCCGGTGCAACATCTGTCTCACATCCTAGTCCAGTCGTTCCCTTCCATCAAAGTCCTGTTTGCTCCGCGGTGCACGGTCATGTCCCTGTGCGGAGGTGGATGCAGCCTCCACTCTTCCGTGCTGCTTCCTGGTTTCCCTTCTTTCTTCTCCAGCTGTTGGTCAAGGAGGAGAGGATGGGGAGGAGTGAGAGGGTGGCCCATGTGAGGTGCTATTTTAATCTGACCTTCCTGGTGGGTTCTCAGAGACAGTGTGCGAGTCTTCCTTCCCTTATCGTGAGCGATGAATGACCCGATTCTCTCCCAAGGTGGTTCTTCTCTCTTGTCTCTGTTCTTTCTGTTCAAACACCTGTCTCAGGACCTTTCAGGGCATTCATCCCTGGCGCTTTCACCTGCCTCTGTTCTTCTGGGCCCAGTCTCTATCTCAGCACTTCCCAGGGACGTCAGTGCTTTCCCAATAGACTTGATTAATGTGCAATCTGTACTTTTGGCTTAAAGGTTCTCCCTGTCCTTTTCAATTCTCACCTCACTTTATGCTGTGTGAACTGAATTTAAAATTGCTTCTCTGTAGGAATGAAGAGACCAGGTAGGTTTCAGTGAGTTGTGTAGTTTTTTGAGTTTTCATCTTACACAAGTAATCCAAATCACTGTGCTATTTTATAGCTGGTCATGTAAAACACTAATTCTGTGGGGGCTTTGTGGGTTTTATTTATTTATTTTTGCCTTATCAGCATAGCCTTGACATCAAGCTAGGTGTTTTTTGAGCCGCTGTATAGCTACTACATTCTTATTATCACATGATTTAATTACACAGATTATTTTAACTGTGAGTGAAATCCTTATTATAATTTTCATTACTAATCCAGAAGTCGGACAAGGAGTCGGTCTCTAATTGCTGATCGTTTGGGTTCTGTTTCCAATACTGGAGTCATAAAAGGCCCTCTAGTCCAACGACTTGCATTGTGTTCAAGTTTAATTACCGAGTTTAAATAATATTTTTCCTAAAAGCGGGCCCATGCTAAAATAACACGACTGGTTTAAGCAGGAGACAATCCAATCATTTGGCTTTTACTTGCAATGAAAAGTTGGGCTTTTTATTTCCTCCACGCAAATGAGTGATTTTTTTTGGGGGGGGGGATAAGCTATGTTCGAGTCAGCCTGAGTTGGCCTGAGCAAGCCCTCTAACTGCAGGGCTCTGTTAACTACCCTCCTAATGGGATGCCAGGGACTCGCCTTTGGCAGGCCACCTGCCCCAGGGTGCGCTGCCGTTCCAAGGGATCGGTGCTCCGAGAAGCTGCCCCGGGTGCACTCCCAGCTGCCTGTTCACAAGGTGCTGCTGTGTGCTCGCCAATACCGGCACCTGGAGGCTTGGGTCGCCACTGGGCCAAGCGTGGAGACCCCGCGTAAAAGTTGCACTTTTCTTTCTTTCTTTCTCTCTTTTTTGAAAAGTGTATATAAACCATTAACAGTTACTACCTCTCAGGGATTTAAACGCCAAATAGAAACAATATTTCCTTGCCCAAACTACTATGCCTCACAAACTTAGCAGGGAGGGAGCGCCAGTAATTAAAAATAAAACATCAAGTCCTGTAAAAAGTCATGGAGCAGTGAGCTGCAGGGTTCCCTGGCCTTGTTCGGGACACACGCTGTTCTGTACCCCAAACTCTGCCGAGGCAGGGGGCTGAGAATGAGTCTGGGGAAATTCGGGGGCGCAGTATCCACGCTTCCAACGGGAAGGCCAGACTGCTCCTGTCTGGGGAACGGCTCAGCAGTCCGGTTGGTTCCGTTCAGTCAGAGCGGTTCGGCTCGATTTCTGCTCCATTCAATGGAGTTGAGTTGATCCATTTTCTACTCTGTACGTACCAGGCACTGAGCAGGTGTAAAAACTACTGTAGAGCTGAGACCTGCCTCTAAACCCACTCTCCTCTCTTCTCCACGGGCCCCGCGCCCCGGAAGCCTGGTGTAGATGGACCACATCCCCTGCTCTTCCTTGCCCGGGGCTTTGCACTGGGGCAGCTGGAGGGAGACCGAGGGGAGTGGGCAGGAGGGGGCGGCTGGCCTGTTTGTTCCCTGACACTCTCCTGAACTGTGGGCTCATGTCGTTCGGCTTTGGCAAGGGCATCCTTCTCCGCAGGGCCCCAACCCTGAGAGGGTCCTGATCAAGGCTCACTCCCCGCCCCCCACCAAGCCTCAGCGTGGTCAGTGCTCCCTGATCTTCGTGTCTGTGTCCACAGGAGGCTGGCCCACGCTGGCTGCTTTTCCTACGCTGAGTGTGCCCCCTGTTTTGTAAATACCGCCCCCCAACTCTTTTTGATTATTCAGCACGGGTCCTGTGGAGGACCGAGCGGATACCTGTGAGCAGCCTTGATTCCAAGTTAGTGAATGCATTTATATGTCAGTGCTTATCCTGGGCCAAGTGACGAGGTCCTGGGGATAGAATCCCCTCTACGTACAGCTGATGCAAGTCCAGCTCTCAGGAAAAGCATTGCTTGTCTGAAAAAGAGTACAGAAATTAGATCAATGGTGGCAGAACAGTGGGAGTGTCTGACAGGTGATGGAGAGAACATGGGGGCCTCCCTGGAGGAGGTGTTTAAATGGAAACCTGAAGAATTGACTAGGTGCGGGGTGGGGGCAAGTGTGGTAGCCTGGAGGTGGTGGTGAGTGTGCTAGAGAAAGGAAGTGCCCATGTGAAGACCTCGCTGAGTTGGTTGAACACTCAGGACAACCAGGATGGGAGAAGGTGGATGGTGAGGAAGGGCCAACCTCATGACCCTATAATGGGTTTGGAGCTTATCCTCAAGATCCAGGAGATCACCGAAAGGTTTCTAAGCATCTAGGTGTGCGTTTTAGACAGTCCTCTGGCTGCAGGGTAGAGAATGAACTGGGAGGGTGCTGGGGGAGGGGGAGTCGGCTGGAACTAAGAGAGCTGGTCAGTTACTCCCTCTGTTCTTCTCAGCTCCTGGGTGCGGAAGCTGAGGTTTCTTCCCAGAGTGACTTAGCTGCTCAGGGAGCAGCCCTGGCAGCAGGAGGCTCTGGGCGGATGGCAGAGTGGTGGGAGGGATGGCAGGTGTGCAGGAAGCGGGTGCACGGCCTGCCCTTGACGATCGGGGAGCCCTGTGAAGGGGGCTCTACAGGGCTATCGGGAGCGTCCTGGACACTGCTCATGCTCAAAGGGCACCACCGCCTTTCAGTGTTTGCAGAGAGGCAAGTCAACCAACAAGGGGGAATTGAACCTGCTTGTCCCAGTGCTCTATCTATCTATCTATCTATCATCTATCTATCCATCTATCTATCATCTATCTATCATCTATCTATCTATCTATCTATCTATCTATCTATCTATCTATCTAGTCTATCATCTATCATCATATCATCTTTGCCCCTGAAGAGGGAGAGCTAGGTCCCAGCAGCCGACTGTGCTCTGCCCCACCCACACTTAGAGACACTGCAGACCACGCCCCTCCCCCCTCAGGACCCCAAACTAGGACTGTTGGTGCTGGGGCAGGGGAACACATTGAGCCAACAAGGAAACTGTTTCAAAAGGAAATAACTGAATTTTCAAAGAACTAGACGTTTCTAACAATTGAGGAATATGCCCGGGTGTCAACATGGGAGGGAGAAGGGAGATTTCACTGAGTAGGGTGAGAACGCAATGATTTCTGGTTTAAACCCCACTGACACACACATATACTTCTCAATTAACACACACTTCTCAATTAACACACACACATATACTTAAACTTCTCAATTAACACACACACATATACTTAAACTTCTCAATTAACACACACATATACTTAAATATGTATAAATGCACATGTGCATCATTTTTATTTTTATTGCTTTTAATTTATTGTGTTTACATAGATTCAGTGTCACACCGAATTTATCTCCCCACCCCTGTGTTCCCCGAACACTCCCCTGTCCCCCTCCCCCCATTGCCCTCCCCCTTCCCTCCAGGATTTGCTTTCCTGCTCTCTATAAACTGTGTTATGTGTATATAATTTCACCAGTCTCTTCCCCTTCTCTGATCCCATCCTCTCATCCCTTTCTCTCTGTCCACTTTACCTCTGGTCCCTTTGATCCCTCTGCCTCTATTCCACTCCTCAGTTCACATTGTTCATTGGATTCCTCAAATGAGTGAGGTCATATGATATTTTTCTTTTTCTGCCTGACTTATTTCACTTAACATAATAGTTTCCAGGTCCATCCATATTGTCACAACAGGTAAGATTTCCTTCTTTTTCATGGCCCCATAGTATTCCATTATATATATGTACCACTGCTTTATAATCCACTCATCCCCTGACAGACACTTGGGCTGTTTCCAGATCTTCGCTACTGTGAGCAACACTGCCATAAACATGGGGGTGCATTTCCTTTTTTGAATCAGTGATTTGGTGTTATTAGGGTATATTCCTAAAGGTGGGATAGTTGGGTCAAAAAGCAGTTCCATTTCTAATTACTTGAGGAATCTTCGTACTGTTCTCCACAGTGGCTGCACCAGTCTGCATTCCCAAAACTAAAAAGCTTTTGCGCATGTGCATCATTTTTAATAATTTCACTTATATGTCTGCATACATACATACACGTATATGTAGCTGTGTGTGGATATACGTGTGCACACACATGTTTCCCATAGATATTCATTGTAAAAACTTGGAGAATATAGAGATGGACAAAGGAAGATGAAGATCGTCCTGTCACCACTGGCTGCGTCATATTTTTATCACAGAAAATGCACTTGAAACTCTTCCCCATTGAGCTGCAGTGTATAGACATGAGCCATTGAAGGCACTTGGTACGCATTATTAAAGTTTTCTTAGACACGTTGTACCGGTTTACACTGTTCCTTCTCCTTGGCTGCATTCAGTGCTGTCATCGTGTTGATGCCATTACAGAAAGGCTTGCTAGTGTGGCAGGTGAGAAACAAATGTCCATAATTTCTGTCATCTGTATCTTTTATTATGAGAGAACTTGCATTTTCTATTAGATGTGTTCTTCCTTTATATATTACTTCCTCTGCGATCTAATTCTTTATGACTAATAGCATATTTTTAAAAGTTAAAGTGTTTTGTTTTAGAAGAAACATATATTTAGATGAAAAAATAGACATATAGATAAAGACTATTTGTCTTGTTTGATGGAAATATTTTGGAAGTACTTTTTCTGTCTCGGATTTCAATTCCTAGTACTTTTTGCACTACAAGTGTTTTTAATTGGTATGCAGTCAAATATATCAATAATTTCTTTTATGATGCTTCCTCTGTTTTTCTGCTTAGAAAGGCTTTCCTTACCCTGAGATCAGAAAAAAAATTGCCTATATTTTATTCTACTTTTTCTGTTGTTTCATTTTTAAACTTCAAACTTTTTAAGCTACTCTAAATTAATGTGATTTATACACACTGGTAGGACTCTTCTCCCACTTCTCTGCCCATAGTTAGACCTCAGTGGATAGAGTGTTGGACTGGGATGCAGAGGACCCAGGTTCGAAACCTGAGGTCGCTGGCTTGAGCACAGGCTCATCAGCTTGAGCACAGGGTGGCTAGTTTAAACGTTGGATCATAGACATGACCCCATGGTCACTGGCTTCAGCAAGGGGTCATTTGCTCTGCTGTAGCCCCCTGGTCAAGGTACAAATGAGCAAGCAATCAATGAACATCTAAGGTGCCACAGTGAAGAATTGATGCTTCTCATCTCTCTCCCTTCTTGTCTGTCTGTCCCTATCGGTCCCTCTCTCTGTCTCTGTCAAAAAAAAAAAAGATTCTGATTTAAATCTATTCATGCCCCCGCCCCCCACTGTAGAGAGTGGATGTGACTAATTTATAGACTTTACAGTCAAAGCGATCTGGGCATGTGTCACCTCCCCTTTCTAATTTGCTGGCTGAGGAGGAGGACACAATGGACTTAAAAATCACATTTACCTCCTAGTTTCAAATAAGATGACTAGCATCTTAGAGGGTTATGAAGAGAATTAAGTGAGGTAAGGCATCTGCAATACTCATTGGAAGGTGTTAAAAGATTTAGTTTTGTGCTTCTGTGCATTGTTTACTTGGAAGCGATCTGGATGGGAGTCAGAAAATCTGAGGACTCTTATAACCCGGCTTTTTTTCTCGGTCACTCACGTCACCTTTCTCTGTGTTCAATAGCTACTTATGTCACAGAGCTATCGGTTTTACTTTAGAGAGAATGATTCTCTCTCTTTTCCCTCCCCCTTCCACAGGCACATGTGTACGTGTAAGTATGTACTTATATATATGCACACACATGTGTAGATAGAGGGAGAGAAATGTACTTTAAATGCTATAAAAGTGCTATACAAGTATAAAGTACATTTTTAGGATTTCCTTGAAGATTGGAAGTATAGATTATCTTTAGGGACCAAGTCCTTAGTTGTATCCTTGAGTTGGCCTTATTAAGCCTAGAAACATTGAACCTATTATGCAGCTGGTTGGTTTCAAATAACAGAAACTGACTCTGGTTAACTTATGCAAAGAGGGAGTTTACTGGAAGGCGATGAAGTTCCTCATGGACCAGAAGGGCGGGGGCTAGAGCACGGGGCTACAGCAGCTGTCTGTGTGTGTCGGGGCGGTGCAGAGTGGAGTCTCCAAGTGGAGTTTTTAGAGCACCAACTGATAATGTATTCCCCCTAATACTTCTCTTCCCAAGAAAAGCATTCTGTGTTCAGTGTTTTCTTTGTGACAGAGATAGAAAGACTGAGAGAGGGACAGAGAGACTGAGAGAGGGACAGATAGGGACAGACAGACAGGAAGGGAGAGAGATGAAAAGCATCTATTCTTTATTGTGGCTCCTTAGTTGTTCATTGATTGGTTTCTCATATGTGCCTTGACCAGGGAGCTACAGTAGATTGAGTGACCCCTTGCTCAAGCCAGCGACCTTCAGGCTCAAGACAGCAACTTTGAGCTTCAAATTAGTGACCTTTGGGCTCAAGCCAGTGACCATGGGGTCATGTCTGTGATCTCACACTCAAGCCAGCGACCCCATGCTTAAGCTGGTGAGCCTGTGCTCAAGCCAGATGAGCCTGCACTCAAGCCGGAGAACTCAGGGTTTTGAACCTGCATCCTCTGCATCCCAGTCCTATGCTCTATCCACTGCGCCACCACCTGGTCAGGCCAGTGTTTTCTTTAATCACTCTGCTGGAGATTAAAATTTGGAGGAGAGAACATACATGGCCCCAGGTTATATTGTGTACTCACCTGCTGGTTAGAGGTAGGCATAGGCAGGATGACTCATTGATAGTTGTGAGGCTGTGTCTGGAGAAAGGAGAGGGACCCTCCCAAAAAAAACTGGGTGACATTTATAGAAGAAGAAGGATATGACGATTGGGTGGCCAGCATATAACAAATGTCACAAAGCATCATCAGCCCTGTTTTTCTGCCCCAGCTTCAGGGAGAGAAGCAATCGAAAGAGGAGTCCTAGGATAAAAGGCACAGCACTTTTCACTTTGGTTGTCTAACTAAGCCCAGCCCTAGAATATGGTAGCCAGCTTTGCCCTTGACTCTAACCCAACAACAATCCACCTCTCCGAGAAGGATGAGCTTCTCGCTTCTCGCCTTTTGGCTAAGATCAAGTGAAGAAGGATGAAGTTGCGTAAAGGCATCCACGACAGTGGTGCTGTGAGGGCCTTTGGGCTCCGGGCTTAGGGAAGACTCGGCGTTCAGATACCGTAGCCCACGACCAAGGCCACGGGCAAGCACCACGTTCCCCACAGCTGGAAATGGCAAATGAGGAACACAGTCCATGGCTGTCTGAGTCTGAAGACTCACGACTTTTCTGCTCTGGCATAATTAAATCTCCGTACATCCATTTCTAAAGAGAAGAAAAGCAATGAACACATGAATTCATAAGTCTGTACCTTTCTCTCTGTGTGCATATTCCTGGGGGAAGGCGATCCATTAGAAACAGAGGCAGACATGCCAAGAGCAATAAAGCGCAGGCTCTGTGGGCCAAGCAGGCTGGAGGTAAAGGCTTTCCCTGGGAATCTTGCTCATTCATTAGTTCTAGCCTTGGACGTGGGCCAAGCTATGTGGTTTCACCACAGCAAGGGGGCAAGATCCTAATGATTAAATGCTCTTTGTTGCCTTGCATTTGACTAATGCACTTTGAAGAATGGAAAATTGAGTTTTCAATACTTTGTTGTTTGCTGAAGTTGGATCTCAAGGTAATTGAAGCCAGTTGAAAGCTGAAGGGAATGGCCAAAGTCAAGCTTAGCGTGCAGAGGACGCTGCCGGACTCAAGTCCGGCGCCCCGGTGGACCGTGTCATCTTCATCACTGCCCTTTCTCCCTTTGCATCGGGTTAGAAACTGTGGTTGGAACTTGTGTTTGGAGAATCGGATTATTCACTGGAAAATCCATTTCTTTCTACATTCTCTTGAATGATCCCTTTAGTGTGTATAGAAGGCATTGGACCTGAACAATTAGAAATGGATTCTCAGTGGATAGTAGAGTGTCATCATTATTTACTTGAAAATCTTAGTTGACTAATGTGTCTTTTACTTTTTCCTGGATAGCTGACCAGACCTTAATTTAATTACATTTACATTTCTATGAACACAACTGAGTCATCTCAAGGAAGTGAAATGCTTCTGTTTGATAATGCCCGAACGGATCCATGATTTGAGAATATCTAACACCTGGGCTAGTCCTTGGCACAGAGTAGGTAGACGACCTATAAATATTAACTAAATGAATAAGTTAGGTTAGTTTTCTCCAACAGTCCATAAACACAGAGGAAACATTCAAACTATAGTGTGACTGAAGAAGTCATTAAAATCTTTTAACCTGGTGACTTTGTTATGAAAGAGTTCTTCTAGTCTTCAAACTGTTTGGTTGGGTATGAAAGAGAATGCATTTGTAGGTGAGGAATTACTGCTCTTTCAGATGGAAGAACAAGGCAGCACAGGGTCTAGTTTCTACACCAATACTGAGCTGCAGGAGGAAAGCCCTTCGCTGTCGGCTTCTCTAGGTTTGCTCTGTGGCTTGATTCAACGTGATTTCAGGCTAGGAGGAGGTGAAGAATCTCTGTCAATGGCCAGAGATTTCAGAGGAAAAGTTAGGCTTCTCCATTTTTCTCTTGATCTGAGAGCTCCATGTTGAATGTTTATATCACTGCGCATGTTCTTTGTAAACAGTTTTATTAAGATATAATATACATACAATAAATTTCACCATCACAGTTGAATTTAAAATACTTTCGGCACCTCCAGATGAAACCCCATGCCAGCTCGCCCTCATCCTCTCCCCAGGGCCCAGTTCTCGGCACGCACCTGCTAACCCCTTTCCGTCTCTATGGGTTTGGCTCTTCTGCACATTACACACACACGGGATCACGCAGCATGTGAGCTTCGTGTCTGGCTTCTTTCACTTAGCGTGAAGTTTTTGAGATCCTTCCATGTTATAGGATATATTAGTATCTCTTTCTTTTTACTACCGAATAGTATTTAATAGTGTTTATCCATTCATCATTTAATGGATGTTTGGCTTGCTTTTATATTTGGATATTATGGCTCAAGTTGCTGTAAACATTTGTGTACAATTTTTGCATGAACATATATTTTCTTTCTCTTTTTTTCTTTTTCTCTCTCTCTTTTTCTTTCTTTCTTTTTCTTTCTCTTTCTTTCTCTCTCTCTTTCTTTCTTTCTTTCTTTCTTTCTTTCTTTCTTTCTTTCTTTCTTTCTTTCTTTCTTTCTTCTTTTTTTTGAGTATATACCAAGGAGGCAAATGGTTGATCACAGAGTGATCCTATATTTAACTTTTTGAGGAACCGCCAAACTATTCTCTATGGTGACTACACCATTTTTCATTTCTACGTACAATGTCTTTTTTTAAAGAAAAAATATGGGTATTCCTTGCAAGGCTTCGAGATGATTGTACTCATCGAAGACTTACAACGTCTTTATAAAGAGTTTAACACAGCACCTGTCATATCAGACTTAATCTTCCTAGCAAGCCCATGCAAAGGGCATTATTGTGAAGCCCATTTAAAGATAAAAAAGCTGCGGAATGGAGAGAAGTGACTTGCCCAAGGCCACACAGAGTGGCAGACTTTAAATATGTGTCTATCTGGCTCCAGAACGAACCTTTGGATCAACAGTACTGTAAAGCTCTTGTCCTCCTTTCAGTCCTGCTGTAAAGCTCTTGTCCTCCTTTCAGTCCTGCTGTAAAGCTCTTGTCCTCCTTTCAGTCCTGCAGGTGCGAATTAGTATTACACTGATCACGGACTAGGTAAGTGGGGAGACCCAGAGGAAGGGGGCTCCCTGGACCGCCCTTCCGATACAGGGTGAGAAATGGACTCCTCCTGTGGGCTGACTGTCGTTACTATATTTATTGGTGGGTTTGGGATGTTAGAAAGAGGCATTTTTCTCTGATCCATTATGAGAGGATCTACATCTAAAAAAATTGTTAAATCAAATGCCTTATTACATTACATGATCTGGCGAATGCATCCCACGGACCAAGTGTTATGACAGGTGATGTATCAGACACCTTACGTCCTTTAGTCTTCATAATGACAATGCAATAGGCACTCGGTTTGTCTCCATTTTACAGGTTGGGGAATACTGGTTTTGAGAAACTAAGTAGACATGTTGGCCCTGGTCACACAGCTACGAGAAGTGACAGAGCTAGGATTTCAGCAGATGCCACCTGACTCCTAAGTCTGAGGCCAGAAGCACAATGCCGTGAAATCCTTCCAGAAGAAGCAACCACTATGAAATTTCCTCTGATATAAGATCCCACTGTAAAGAAATTGGTCAGTGGTTACTTTGAAAATGGAGATTTTTAAATCTCTGTCCAGTAAACGCAATTTTAGTTTTCAACTTCAAAGTAGGAAATGAATAGAATTATAGCTTTCCAGTCTCGACAAATGTGTCACCATTTCATGGTAACTGTTTTGGGGAAAATGTTGTGTCCTAAAAGTTGCAAGTACGCTCAAGCTTTGTGTCAAAAGCCAAAACCTCTTTCCTCTCAGTGGGGTATTCTGTTGTGGAATTCCTGGATAAGCCACGGCAAGGACTCTCTGGAAAGTGAGATTATCTAGTGATGGCATCATATAGGCCAAAATAACAGTTTATAGAATGTCTTGGGGCCTTTGGTGGCATCCTGTGGGGGAGAGCTCAGTCCTGCTCCTGGGATAATGGGTAGAAGGTATTCTTCAAGGTTGATTTCAAAACGTGGCTTAAGGGTTCCACAGAGAGTTGGAATATTACTGGGAAGTAGTCACGGTGAGGGCCTGGGACATAGTCTATCACCTAATTGTCACCAGAGAACTGGACAAGCTGTTTAATTCTCCAGTGTCACACTTTGTCTCTAAATAATAGAACTCACTTCATAGCATTCATTGTTCTTTTTGTTTGTTTTGGGTTATTTCTGTATTTTTCTGAAGTGAGAAGCAGAAAGGCAGAGAGACATGATTCCCGCATGTGTCCAACCAGGATCCACTCGGCATGCCCACTAGGGGGCGATGCTCTGCTCATCTGGGGTGTTGCTCCCTTGTAACCAGAGCCATTCTAGCACCTGAGGCAGAGGCCATGGAGCCATGCTCAGCACCCGGGCCAACACAGCTCCAATAGAGCCTTGGCTGTGGGAGGGGAAGAGAGAGACAGAGAGAAAGGAGAGGGGGAGGGGTGGAGAAGCAGATGGGTGCTTCTCCTGTGTGCCCTGACCAGAAATCGAACCTGGGACTTCCACACACAGGGCCAACGCTCTACCGCTGAACCAACCGGCCAGGGCCATAGCATTGTTTTGAGGAGGAAATTATTTGAAACATGGACAGCACTTAGGGGCAATATGTGACACATAGGTGGCCCTTTTAATTTCCAGTGTTCAGCAGTGTGAACTTTGGAAACAGACCTGGGTTTGAATTGTGGCTTTGATATTTACTTTTTTGTCCAGAGAAGGCTAAAGGTACACATGCAGTCATGTTCCCCATTCCAAGTATAGGGTTATGGATGGGAATCTACATTTCCCGTTTCTCCCTGGAGTGAAGGTGGCCATGGGACTGAGTTCTAGTCTACGAAAACTTAGCAAAAGTGATGTGTACCACTTCCCAATCTGGCCACTAGACCTCCCATATACTGTCCTCCATTCCCTCTATCTCCCTATTTTATTAGAGTATACACCTTGACAGAGCGTCTGGGAGCCCATGTCCCTGTCTTCCCCTTCACCAACCCAGTATTGTTATATAGGCAAGAAATAAGCTCCTATTGGCCCTGGCTGGTGGCCCAGTGGATAGAGCGTTGGCCCATCATATGGATGTCCTGAGTTCTATTCCTGGTCAGGGCACACAGGAGAAGTGACCATCTGCTTCTCCCCTTTCCCTTCCCCTTCTCTCCCTTTTCCCTTCCTGAAGCCAGTAGCTGTGGCCCTGGGCACTGAGGATAGCTCGGTTGGTCTGAGTGTGTCAGCCTCAGGTACTAAAAATTGCCCAGTACGCAAGCATTATCCCCAGACAAGGTTGCCAGGTGGATCCCGGATGAGACACCTGTAGGATTCTGCCTCACTATCTCCCCTCCTCTCACCTAAAAAAAAGAAAGAAAAGAAATAAGCCCCTCTCATGTTTGTGCTACTACACATTTTTGTGGGGCTGTTAGAGCAGTCCCACTTGATATGTGACTTGGTTACACTTGTTGCCGGAGGTCATCAAGAGGCCATGACTACGTGTTGGCCTGAGAGCTGAACCCAGGCAATCGGAGGCTCCTTGGCCCCTCCCCTGTCCTTGGAGTGTGTTCTGCCCACTGTGTCCATAGGCAGAGCCATTGCAAGGAATAGCCTTGAGAGGGTTAGAGTCTGGAGGGCAGGTGTGGAGAGCTACTTGTCTTGCAGCCGCCCATAGTGGGACAAGGAAGTAAGTTCCCTTGCTTACTGAGATTGCCACCCACCAATCTGGAGCAGCTTCCTGCTTTCCTGCCCTCCCTGTTCAGAGGCTAGTTTCAGATGTTATGGGGGAACCCCCGAGTCTGTGAACTAATAATTGGCGAGGCAGCTGGGAGACTGAAGAAGCAGATCTTGAGAGAGAGGCATCCGTGGGGGAAATTCTGAGTTGGCCGTCAGACTCTCCACAGGGAAGGGTGTCCCGTTTTCAGTGCTTGTGAACTGCCACAGGAGTGCAGGGATGCCCGGATGTCACTGGCCGGTCTAATGCACTTGTTTGAGGAACAGCACAGAACACACTGGGAATGGGGAAATGGACAGCTGCCACAGTGGGCTGGCTGGACTGTGGGCCACACAGAGGCTGAAACTGAGGTTAGGAAGCTGGAAGAGTTGGGGTTAGAGAAGGACACAGGGTTGTCCACTGGTCTGCTGGCTTCGGGCCAGGCAGGCCAGGTGGGAGGGCAGGGTAACAAAGCACGCTGTTTCACAAAGTGGGGGCATACAAGCTGAGGATCGAGGTCTGAGGGCTTGTGACAGAGCCTGACCGGGATGCTGGAAAAGTGAGCAGGGTGAAGAAGGAGATGTGACAATGGCCCCATGCTGTCTGACGCTCCTCGCACAGCAACCTCCCCAGCTGCAGGAAACGTTCATGAGGAGGGAAGAGACTCCCACTGGGCTTATTGATAAAGCAGCCAAGCTCTGCCAAGACCAAGGAGAGTCACCAGTGACGGTCAGTGTGGCAATGGGATACCCTCGTTACGTGACCTTGGTCAGTTATCTTCGTTGAACATCAGTCTGTAAAATCAGGGTGGCCATACTTATTTTGCTGTTTTGTTGTAGAGATTAAACGAGATCAAATATAAAATTTTCAGCAGGATAAAGTTATTATTTTTATTATTTATATCTAACTTACACCCAAGAGCTGAACTCTCAGGAGGCATTTAGTCATGTATTCACATGGCTACTATAAAAACCTGTTTTCTCTCAATTCTGCTCTGTGAGAACAATAGAGGGGAAATCTATTGTCCCTGTTACCATTATTCTTCAACTTAAGAGCCTTTCTGCCTGGAATCTACATTCCGTGAGGGTGGGCCTAGGTCTTATCTTCCTTCCACTGTAGCAATTAGATGAGTTTCTTATATATAGCAAGTGCTTAGCAAATAATTCTGGGGTTTAACTTATTTTCTAGTATTTATTGAGCATGTACTGTGCTCCTCCCACCACATATGTTTCATTTTCTTTAATTATCTTCACACACATTTGCTCATGTGAGCCTCACAGCAATGCTATGGAGAGAACTGTATTATCTCCCCTATGATGGAGCTGAAGTAATGAGGCCCCGAGAAGCTAAGTTACATGCCTGGGGTCCCATAGAAATCATAGCACAACAGGGATAGGACTCAAGGATATCTGGCTTCAGAGCCACTATTCTGCCTCTTAGGAATAAATAAATAATGTAATCTTTTTTTTTTTTTTAAGTGAGAAGTGGAGAGACAGAAAGACAGGCTTCCATATGTGCCCAGACCAGGATCCACTGGCAAGGCCCCTACGGGTGATGCTCTGTCAATCTTGGGCCACTGCTTGGCAACTGAGCTATTTTTAGTGCCTGGGGCAGAGGATCTACAGAGCCATCCTCAGTGCCTGGGGCCAACTCCTCAAATCAATCAAGCCATGCTGCAGGAGGGGAAGAGAGAGAGTGTGTGTATAAGAGAAAGAGAGAAAGGGTGAGGGGGAGTGGTAGAGAAGCAGATAGTCACTTCTCCTGTGTGCCCTGACCGGAAATCAAACCCAAGACATCCACATGCCAGGCTGACACTGTACCACTGAACCAGCAGGCCAGGCCCAAATAATGTAATCTTTAGTTTATTGAGGACGTATTTCATAAACCCTGAATTGTTTACATGTATAAACCCATTTAATACCACAACTGGGTCAAGATCAAAACTGTACATTAGGTGGAACTGTGCTATTAAAAAACACAAAAGGATACCTTAGTTACTCTGTGTCCTCTAGAAAAATACCTGTAGCAACAGGGAAAAAATCTACCCACAAAAATTTGATGATCGTGGAGAAGATCTGGCTGTCCATACTGTGAAGGGAACCTTTATTTCATTCACTCCTTCCCTGTTGGTTGAGCACCTCTGTGTGTCAGGCCGTGATCTGAGATGAGGACACAACAAAGCAGTCAGCCCCTGCCCGCAAGGCCTTTTCTCTCTAATGGCAGAGGGAGACGTATGAACTTGGCGAACCTGAGACGTAGCGGAGTGAGATCCAGCTAAATTCTCTGTGCCGGGAACCGTTGAACTGAACGCGGCGGCTTGCACAGGCAGAAGCGGCCAAGTAGGAGGTAAGAGCTGTGCTTCTATGTAAAACGGATGAGTTATGAGCGTCGTGTTTCTTTTTCTTTGTCGGAGGGCAGGAAAGTGAGAGAAACATGATTTACAAGTATTTGTTGGGTTCACTTATTTTAACATTTCCCACATGCTTCGAAGACAACATAACTGGAATGTCCTTCCTGGGTTACACACTGAAGCGTCTGGCAGAGCTTCTCATTGCTCCGTGTACGGTGCAGTCTCCTCTTACGGTTCCTGCTCATGTTTCTTATAAGTTCGTCTACACCAGTGGTTTTCAGACTTTTCACACTCGGGGACCGGTGAAAATAGGAGAACTGTTTCGGGGACCGCTAGGGCAGAAATCACCCTTAGCATAAGCGAATTCAACTAAGACCATTGGGACTGCCATCCTCATACATCAGGGTGGTTCACTCTTTCATGGACCGGCACAAAAGTTCTGGTGGACTGATCTACACATCAGTGGTTGAAAAACACTGGTCTAAACAACAAAAACAAAAAACACGCAACAATTCAAGTGATTTCTCTTCCACATTTCTAACACTGTATTGCTATAAGGAAGTAAAATAAAGCTTTAGAATAAAAAAAATGACAGACCTCTATGGTCAGGAGTACTGCTGCTAAGACCTTTGATTTTTACAGCACTTTAGAGCCCCACAGGGCTTGTTGGGGACCTGTTCATCTTCTGCCCAAAATAATAATCTTGGGAAGTGTGCAAAGCAAATGACATTACAGTCGTCCCTCACCGTATCGCGGCTCACTTTTCCCCGTCTCACTGTATCACAGATTTTTAAATTGTAGACATTAATTTTGTATTGCGGATTTTTTGCTATATTGTGAGATTTTGTGGTATATAAGTGTTTTTATATATTTATTATTTTAATTATTTTTGCAGTAAAATAAGAAAAGTAAGTGTGGGAAAAGTTAGTAACAGTGTGGGAAAGGTTTATAAGAGTGTGGTGAGGGTTTATAAAGCCTTTATATATATATATTATTATATAAATATAAGGTCGCTACTTTGCGGATTTTCGCCTATCGCGGGGGGTTCTGGAACCTAACCCCCTTTACAGACGAGGGCCCACTGTATGTTCATTGTCAAGATCAGAAAACAGACTTTCAGAGAAAATAAATTATTTCTTAGATCAGATCCGTAGTAAGATGCAGAACCACGATTTGAACCAAGCTCTTTCTATACAACTGCCTCAACTCTAATATGCCGCAGATATTTGAATTTGAGTTGTGGCAAGAAACCATATTTTAGCATTTGTCATCTGTTTTTGCAAGAAAGTCTTACATTTTGTGAAAAATGTCTCCTAGATGAAGTGTTGCTTTGGGTATTTAAACAGATCTTGCAACTATTTTTCTGCTTTCTACTAATCTATCAGTTTAAAAATTGGTGCTTTCTGAGTCTTTTACATTATATATATTAAAGGATTTTTCTGGGTGCATTTACCTGAGATTGCCCAGCTCTGGTAAGGATTACATGTTTTAGACCTGTCTGTCCCTCAATAGCAGTGTTTTTGTTGTTGTTGTTGTTGTTTTTTTTTTTTTTTTTTTTTTTACAGAGACAGAGAAAGTCAGAGAGAGGGATAGATAGGGACAGACAGGAACAGAGAGATATGAGGAGCATCAATCATCAGTTTTTCGTTGTGACACCTTAGTTGTTCATTGATTGCTTTCTCACATGTGCCTTGACTGCGGGCCTTCAGCAGATGGAGTAACACTTTGCTCCAGCCAGCGACTTTGGGTCCAAGCTGGTGAGCTTTTTGCTCAAATAAGATGTGCCCACACTCAAGCTGGTGACCTCGGGGTCTTGAACCTGGGTCCTCCGCATCCCAGTCTGACGCTCTATCCACTGCACCACCGCCTGGTCAGGCAGCAGTGTTTTTGTTTGTTTGTTTGTTTTTGAAAGAGAGACAGAAAGAAAGAGAGAGAGGGACGGACAGACAGGGACAGATAGGAAGGGAGAGAGATGAGATACATCAACTCATCATTGTGGCACTTTAGTTGTTCATTGATTGCTTTCTCATATGTGCCTTGACCAGGGGGCTACAGCAGAGCCAGTGACCCCTTGCTCAAGCCAGCGACCTTTGGGCTTAAGCCAGTGACCAAGGGGTTATGTTTATGATCCTATGCTCAAGCCAGTGACCGCATGCCCAAGCTGGTGAGCCCATGCTCAAGCTGGTGATATCAGGGTTTTAAACCTGAGTCTTCAGCATCCTATGTTGATGTGCTATCCACTGTGCCACTGCCTGGTCAGGCGACAGCTCAGCAGTTTGACTGGAGCAAACATGCAGTAATGTAGGCAGCTCAGGGTAGGTCTTTCCAGACTTGAGCATAACATACATGAGTTTACCTTGCCTACAGCTCCCCTGCCTAGAACACGTCACTGGGGGTTGTCCCTGTTCACTGCTTGGCAAGGCACAAGAACCATCTTCCTAAGGCTGACATTGATTCTCTAGGAAGTCTGCATGAATGTTTATAACCCATTTACCCTTCACTTCGATGTGGAATCTAAAACAATCAAACTCATAGCATCAGGTAGTAAAATGATGGTTGCCAGGGGCTGAGGAGAAGAGACAATGAGGGGTGATGGTTCAAGGGTACAGAGTTTTACTTATACATGACAAGAAGTCCTAGACATCTACTACATAGCATAGTGCTTATAGCTAACAATACTGTCTTGTACACTTAAGATTTCCTAAGAGGGTAAATGTTCTTACCACACACATGCATAAAATAATACCAGAGGGGGAGGGCTAAGTGATGGGTGTGTCTGATCGTGGTGTTGGCGCTGGTTTCCTAAGTGCATACCTACACCCAGACCCACTGAGTTATAGACAGTAAGTATGTACAGCCCCGCGAAGGTCAACGATACCTCAACAAAGTGGTTAAACAGAACAACTCTGAATCTCTAGCAGCTCCCTTTTCCTTTTCTTAAAGGAGGAAGGGGAACTTCTGTGTGTCTTCTGTCTGCCTCCTTCCTCTCTGTCGCCAGGGCCACCTCGTCTCGCTCTGGACACTGTTAACTGTTGCCTTACAGTTTTTGCTCTCTGTCCCTGTCTTCTCTGAACCATTTGTCACATTACACATGGATTTATTGTCTTTTCTTGGGGTTCTAGGACTGATTATGTCATTCCCCTACTTAAAAACTGTGGAAGGCTTAGTATAGCCATTGAGTCCAAATTGGAAGTCCAAACTTCAAGAATTCAAGAGACACCATTAATTGACCTCAAGCAACTTTTCTTGGTTCCTGACCACATCACCAGCGGCCACTCTGTGTCCTCACCCTGGTGGCCCACCTGCCTCTTCTCTGTCAAAGCCCACACTGTCACACCACCAAGTTCTCCTCGTGCTGTTTCCCAGACAAGAAAGCATTTGGTGACAATCTCTTATCTATAACAGTGTCTTCGCTTAGTTAGGGTCCAGTTAAAATAACTCCTATTGTGCATTGACTACTCTGATTATCATTTAGAATCACATGCCTATAACACTTTAGGACATTTAACTAACTGTTTTTCTTTCCTGCCTTGTAAGATAGGTACTTTCATGTCTACCTCATCTACTAGATTATGAGGGTTGGCTTCATGGACATGAGATGCAAGGCACCCCATATTTAGATGACTTGAGTGCATGCCATCATACATCACCATCGTGAAAAGCTTAAGAATGTTCAAACAAATAGCACTGCACTTTCATTTCGTCTAAGTCCTGCAAAGATCATAGATGGTGCTGCCCTGAAGGAAGGGGGCTATTTCAGATCCATCTTTACCTGTACCAGTGCTGTGCCTGTTACATAATTCCTGCCTATTTAAAAAGGCTTGCTGAGAAATAGAAATGAGTAGCTGAGGGACTTGCCTAATTGAAATATTTCAGAGCAGGAAATGGGACTGGAACCTATCAGAGAAGTCTGGGTATCAATGGATACAAGATTTCCCAAGGTCTAGTCTCGATGGCATGAAGTCCCAAGGATTTTCCACAAACCACACTTACTACTCATTGGGGAGTGACATATTTCTACCAGAAGCAAATAACAGACTTCAGTATGAAGCTGATTCCCGGACTGCTCAGGGGAGCTCTGAGGCATGGGATTGGAATCTCATAAAGATGTAAAGATGCGTGGCCACAGAATTCCCTGCCGAAGGCTCACAGGATGTGAGATTCTTGGCGTTCTTCTCATAGTGACCACACATTTGGCCAGACAAGCCCACACATTTGCTTTCTTTAGGAATCCTCTGGAAACCTAGAACAAGTTGCCCTGGAGAGAAGGAGAGATCGTGGCTCGGAGGGCTTGCCTCTAAGTGAGAACAAGTCTAGGAAGCAGGAGGCAGAAAGCTATAAGAACGGCCCTTTTATTTCCAAACTGCATTCTTTACTCTTGTTCCCGGCAGTCCTGCCGAAACTGCTATCCCCACATGAACACAGTGATTTCTTATCCTTTCAGCAGGTTTGGAATTTAACATTCTTGCCTTCAATGAAAAGAAATGATTGTTTAAAAGCAATTGCTAATAGTTTACGCTGTTTCTTTAAATGACTATATATATATTTGACTATAAGTGACTATATATATATATATATATATATATATATATATATATATTTCTTCTTCTGATTTTAGAGAGGAAAGGAGAGAAACATTGATTTGTTGTTCCACTTATTCATGCATTCATCATTCATTGGTTGATTCTTGTATGTGCCTTGACCGGGGATGGAACCAGCAACCTTGGCATTTCTGGACAATTGTCTAACCAACTGAGCTATCTGGCCAGGGCTATATATGTTAAAGAAAGAGAGAGAGAGAGAGAGAGAGAGAGAGAGAGAGAGAGAGAGAGGAGAGAGAGAGAGAGAGAGAGAAAAAAAAACTAGGCCTCTTTGAACGAAGGATGATTTTTTTGTTGAGCACCGCAAAGAGGAGGCATTGAGGAGAGGAACTGGGACCTTGTGTTACAGCCCTAGAAAAGCTGCCACGGGCAATAGGTATACAAGAGGATGTGGCTATTTGCCAATTATGCATTATTTGCAAAAACTGGTGGCAGGCTGGATGTAACCCTCGGGCTATAGTTGCTGACTCCGCTCTGGGAAAAACTGACAAGGACACACCTGGACAGTTTTTGTAGACATTGCTTCTTTTAATATTTTTCATAAGACTGTGCATCTCAAATTGCCACTGCATGTAACAGTTATAAAGTTCAGAAGAGGTGATCAGAATGTGAGTATACTTAGGGGTGCATATACAGGTGGGAGATTATAGAAGAAAAAAACCCCGAATGCTTAAGGGAGGTTTGGAGTTATCACCGGGGAAAGAGGGAGCATAAAAATGAGGAAAGTTCTGGAAGCTTTGGGAATACTGCTCAGTTCTATTTAGTAAGCTGGCCCGCTAAACATACAGATATTTATTATTTTCTTTAATAAGCACATGCATTTTGAAATGTCCCTTTTTGGTACATAATAGAGGTAAAAATAAAAATAGGGCTAAGTAACTTTTGTGCAAGACCATTCAACTAGTTCAGCAGCAGACCTGGGATTTGAAGTTTGGTCTCTTTGGCTCAAAAGCTCAAAATCTTTCTACTCACTCCTCATGTGCCTGGGTTTAAGCCAGTATTATTTTATTGTAGTCCTTGCACTTAATCACTTCTCTGTTTATACTGAGATACCACAAAACAGACTCGCACAGCCTCAACTTCTGCCCGAATCAGTGGAGCCTGTCAGGTTGATTGGTTGTGACACACGGCTTCCAGAATGTGTAATTATCAGCTGCCTAGAGTGGGAAGCTCAGATGACAGTTAATAGTACATGTAGACAAAACTCTGTGCGTTGCTGCAACTGAAGAACAAGCCAAGAATGTACCATTAATCAAAATGCCAATGTCGTGTACCAGAAAATAGTTCTACATGGGAACGCAAGCCAGAGCAATCTGTAAACACTCCTAGTTATAAATTCATAATTGGTCTCTGTGCATCTTATTCTCTCTTTCACCCCAGGTATGGAGGACCAGTCCAGTAGAGCCTCCTGGGCACTGAAGGACAAATGGCCCCATCCCAGCTCCACAGTGAAGCTGAACATTTCAGGCCCTGACACCTGCGGCAGCTGGTAGGTGAGTGTGGCTCATCGGTCAGCCAAGCAGACAATCAAAGATGAGCAGCAGCAGCTCTGGAAACAGCCTCCGACAGCGAGCTGATAGCATGCCAGGAGCTTGTGTATCACGTACGGTGGAAGGAGTTTTGTAGTTGGACAACCAGACTTTGTGTCCTGGCTTTGCTACTTCATAGTTATGTGGTGTTGAGCAAACCACTTTCTCTGTCTGTATCCTCAGTGGTGAAAGTTTATAAAACAGCTCATTGTTTTCAATCCTGGCGGCTCATCGAAATGCCCTGGAGAAACTTTTTTAAAAAGCACCAATACAGGGGCCTCACCTGCTCTGACCAATGAACTGATCAGGGCGGAAGAAGAGAGTCCTGGGTCATGGCAGTTTTGGAATGCTCAGTCCATTAAAAAAAAGTGGCTTTGAGCTTCTGCCTGATGGGTGGTTGTGTGACTCTTGCCCTGGAAGGGAAGACCTTATAAAATAATTTGTTTTGATTCTCCCCTTTATGATGGGAAAGTGATATCCAGAGAGGTGAGGTGACCCAACCAATGTCCAACAGCACGTGGCAGAACCAGCTCTTAACCAGAGGTTGCCTGACCTCTAGCCTTCTATTCACTAGAGACGTTGAATCTTCAAACT
Source organism: Saccopteryx bilineata (assembly GCF_036850765.1). Classification (NCBI taxonomy): domain Eukaryota; kingdom Metazoa; phylum Chordata; class Mammalia; order Chiroptera; family Emballonuridae; genus Saccopteryx; species Saccopteryx bilineata. The sequence continues at coordinate 15,644,431 of NC_089492.1, read as the reverse complement.
ACAAATACCAAAGACTGTTTGCAAGAAATGGTATATCTTCTCACTTTCAAAAGTGTCTGGTTTGGGTGACAAATTATACATTACCCTGTATTTAGAGATGTACTGCAGGCAAACAAATGAAACAGAAAAACCGAATCAGATGCTGTGGTGTGTGTGTCCGTGTGTGTGTGTGTGTGTGTGTCCGTGTGTCCGTGTGTCCGTGTGTGTGTCCGTGTGTGTGCGCGTGCATGTGTGTCCGTTTGTGTGTGCGCGCGTCTGTGTCCGTGTGTGTGTGTGTCCGTGTGTGGTGTGTGTGTGTGTGGTGTGTGTGTGTGGTGTGTGTGTGTGTGGTGTGTGTGTGTGTATGTGTGTGTGTGTGTCCGTGTGTGGTGTGTGTGTGTGTGGTGTGTGTGTGTGTGTGGTGTGTGTGTGTGTGGTGTGTGTGTGTGGTGTGTGTGTGTATGTGTGTGTGTGTGAAATGTTAGCAGTGATAAGCAGGACCTGGAAGTTTAGGAGAGAACAGGCATGTCTGAGTCACCTAAGGTTGCCATATCCAAATACCGTCGATGGGGTGGCCAAAAGTGGGCATTTATTTCTCCTAGTTCTGGAGGGTGGGAAGGTCAAGATCAATGTGCCAGCAAGACAGTGAGACTCTGGGGCCTCTGCTTTTGGCTGTAGGTGGTCATTATCTTGCTCTGCGTTCATATGGCCTCTTCTTTGTGAGAGTATGGGAGGAAGAAAGCAAGCTCTCTGGGGTATCTTCTTATAATGGCACTAATTTCACCTTGCAGGCCCATCCTCATGACCTCATCTAAACTTAATTACCACCCAAAGGCCTTGTCTGAAAATATTATCACATTGGGAGTTGGGACTTTAATATATAAATTGGAAGGAGGGGCACAACCATCCATTCCATAATAAATAATAGATGAATACACTAATCAGAGTGATTTGCAAGACCAGAAGTCAGGTCTATTACCTGCCATGGGCTATTGTAAAACATCCTACCTAAGTGGTTCTCAATCCTGGAGGTTAATTAGAGGAACCTGGGAGCTGTTACATAGTACTGCTTCTCAGCACCTCTTCTCGCCACAGCACGGTCAGAATCTGTGAGGCGGGTTGGGGACACCAAGCATGACAATGGCAGACAAGGTTGAAAACTGTTCATCTTCATGCACCAGTGCCCTAGAACGGAAGGCGGCAGTGAGATTACCTAGTGAATGCCGTAAGGGTCTGAATGGAGGGGGGAACCATCTCTAACATTGTCCCTTATAAAAGAGGTGTTGAATTATGTCCATGTTCTTACAAAACTTCTCATGTTATTGGGCACTCACTCATTACTGTGCTTTGTGCTATTCTGATTTTACATCTATTTTAATGCTGTGCAAATTGAGTGGCTTGGGATTGCTTTATATTTAAACATATGTAGCTTATGTTGTCATGTAATGTTTTCCCTTCTATTGTACTACTAAACTCCCACACTGGGAAGTCATGGACTTGTCCACAGACTTCTAGACCTTGGGTAAGTTACTTCTCTTCCCTGAGCTTAGGTTTTTTCATCTCATAAAATAAGGTTACTGGGCAACTAGGAAGTTGATAAAACTGTAAAAGCCCTAATTGCAGCGACTGTAACTCCCATCTACGTATTTACACTTTCCACACGCATTCTTTGATTGAACTGTTCACATCACTTTATTTTCTCTTTATGTTTACCACATTCCCTGTGGTAGATTGTATTTTGTTCAAAATATTTGCTGCCCTTCCTTGGGTGACAATCATACTTCCTCACCTGACTAAACTCGGGAGTGAACATGTGACTTGCTTTAGGCAATGACATGTGGAAAGAAATGACTTAAGTCACTTCTGAGAAGAAATTTTTAAGAGCCAGCTTGTGCTTTTGCCATATATCCTTGCCAGGATGTCATCACTGACTCACATAGGAAAGGCAACATATAATTTACTGTCCAAACTGCACACTTTTGAAAGTGAGAAGGTAGACTATTAGGAGCGAAAGGGTCTGTATTAATAGTCTCTGGGATGATCAGTATAAACATAAACTAGGATGGTGTTGAATAAGCTGGAATATGCCAGGAACTGCTTCGTCAGCTTGGGTCCTGGAGAGGCAATAACGGAGCAGAACCAGAGCCAACCCCTGATGAACACACAGGAGAGAGAAGTCACCCCGTGTAAGCCACTGAGGTTTGGGGGTTCATTGTGATTACAGCACAATTTAGCCGAGTGATACACAGATGTTTAATCAATATAGCCGACTGATGCAGAAAACTCATTAACAAACGGCCTTTTGTTGACATAATGGCATCATTCAAGTGACTCTGAACACTAAAGATATGTTCAGGGGTGTCTAGAGTTGCTGGTGGTATCTTTCGTTTTAAGATGTTGAGTTATAATATTGTACATCTGAAAACTATATAATGTTATTAACCAATGTTACCCCAATAAAAATAAAAACCAAACCAAACCAAACAAGAAAAATGATCCTGTGCTCTCCAAGTTGGCCTGATGCATGCCCAGATAGGCCAAATCTCAGAGCCCCACCCAGAGTACCCTTCCAGCGGTTTCTTCTGTAAATACCAATATTGATTTATTTGACGGTTCTACTGTGGCCAAAGCAGACAGATCCAGGGTGGAGACCCAAGGATGAGCCATCCGCAGGCTGACCAGCAGCCCTGTTGGTGGCACCGCATCAATGTTCTGACAGTTAGGATGTTCGCAATGGACTGAGATCCTCTCTCCGGAAAAGATCTGATCTAGAGATGTAAGGAGACACCTATGGGTTGGTGGAAGTTGATATGTAATTCGGTAGAAGAGGAGACAAAGGATATAATTGATTCATGCGAACAGGGAATATTAGTATGAATTAACAAATCTGGGCTGCCAAAGAGACAGACTGTTCCCTTGGCTACTATGCTGTTGCTCAATGAAATCTGTGTCCCCAGATTGCATTCTGGTCTTGGTGAGGCCCTTGTGCCCAAGGAACTTGTTCTCCCTGAGGCCGGAAGTGCAGCTAAGAGCTTCATCAGCCTTCCTTACATGAATTCTTTCCAGGCCACGTCTCCTCATTCCAAAATTTAAAATGAGTGAACCCCTGTTTTTGAAACAAACAATAGTTCTAAATAGGGCCAAAAAGTACAACCAGGGCTAATTCTTAAGATGGGTATTTGGCAACAGCAAAACCACGCATGCAACGTTCAAACTCCTGTCCATTTTGAGCTTCAGGGTTTAACTCAGCAAGACCTTTGCACATGTGACTTCCCCTAAATGCAATTGCTTTGTGTTGGAATGGACTTTTAATTTGTCTGGGAGTTTTGTTTTGTTTGGGGGTGGGGGTTTGACTCAAATCTTCTCATAAAAAGAGTATTTCCTCTTACTTCATGTGGTTTGTCCCACTTCCAGAGGGGCCTTTGTATTTTGCTTCTGAGCCAGAATTTCCTTTTCTGGGGTCCTTAAAATTGTCGATTCGAAGTGCTGTGGCTTTTTCCTCCTGTCCTCAGTTAGGGAAGGGGCTTGTGTAGAACAGAACTTCATTCCCATGTGAATTAACTCGCAAAACATGAAGAGAAAGACTTAAGTCATTGATTAGCTTGTTGTTCTCTTTTAAGTCTGGTATGTTAGAGTAGGAAAGGATGTTAGACATCATTGAATCTAAGAGTCCTGTGGGATAAAGTGACACCTTGGTAGCCATATCGGTCATGGGTAGTTGTAGGTGGAATAATACTGCAGACATTTGGGTTCCTTATCCAGTCAGTGCTTTCTCCAAATCAAATTTCATTGTCTGCTGCAGCCTTTATATATTGAATTTCAAACTTATATATTGTAATTTATCTCTTCAAGTGGATATGCTGGCTTGGCTTTGTTAAGATTTTATTCATTTGTTCTTTCATTTATGCTGTATATACTTTCTGGTATCTTTTCTAATCCCCGTAACAGCTGCGTGTGCCAGGCACAGTGCTAAGCAGTGGCAATATGGAGATCAGAATGACGCAGCTTTGACTCCTGGAGAATGGCAGGCATTAGAAAATAGATACCACAGTCCAGTATACTAAGTGCTTTTGGGATCAGAGCAGAAATTAATCGGTTGGGCTGCTGGGAGGGGGGAGAATAGCTTTCTCAGAGCAAGTCACACTTAGCAGCATTTTGGAGGATATGTAAGTGGTAGCCAGATTGGGTGGGGTTGGGAGGAGGACAGCGTTTTGCACAAAGGGTCATGGGAGGAATGGGGACAATGCCAGGAACGCAGAAGTATGGAGTAGGATAAGAGAAGTGAGCTAGATGTCTGAGGAAGGAAGGTCTGAAGAGTGCCCGGGCTTTATTTCCCATTTAAGCAGATTGGCGTTTGTTCTGTAAGAAGTGTAGATGAGCCTTCTCTAAACAAGGAGAGAGGGGAGGTGGGAGCAGCGGGACCAGCTGGGAAGATGTTAGATACAGTGGAAGGGTGAACCGACCCAGTTGTGCAAAGCTACCGAGGGCAGGAAAGGTTGAAGCAGTGGGCTCACGTCACCCTATCTGGAAACTCCATCCCGAAACAATGCTTTTAATAGGTTAAAAGGAAGAAGAAAAGCAGAGATGACCCTGAAGATGCTAATTTTGGCAAGTGGGGTGGATAACAGGAGCAAACTATGAAAACAGTGGAAAGAGGATCACTGTTTTTGGGGAAGCAAGAATGGTTCGAGATTTAGACGTGTCACAAAGGAGGGCTGCTGAGGTGGTAGCCATAATGATTTGATTCTCAATTGCTGGAAAGGGTCAGGAGAAGATCTAGAAGAAAAAAAGCAGAAAGTTACCATCTTGGTATTGGTCCCAGGTTTAAGAGGAGAGAAATCAAGTATCTGACGGTTCTTTCAAATTGTCTGGCTGGGTCACATGAGAAAAAATGAGAAAAGGAATTTAGGGCAGCACGGGTAGTGGATAAAGGTCTGAGTGACCTTAGCTTAAAGATCGTTGCCACACTTAAGATCACTTAAAGGTGATGCCCACAAAGATGGGATCTTTAAGTGAATCCCCTTTCTGAGTACGTCCCAGGCTTGTTGTGAGGATTAAAAGCAACATCAGAAAGGAAAGTGTATCAGACAACCTAGGCTACGTTCCACTAGTAAAACAAACAAACAAACAAACAAACTCCTGAAAGTGCAGGGGGTCAAGACAATTATGTTTTTATTCATTCAGTGACTTTATGAGAAAGATGGACCATCTGTATTTCATAGATAAAGGAACAGACTTGTCCGAGGGCACAGGAGAGGGAGCTGTGAGATCTCCCAGACCTCACAGCCTGCACGTTCTCCTTCCACTCATTCTATTGTGCAGACTACACGCTCCTGGTCAGAGCGGAGCTCAGAATATGAAACGCGTACACCATTTCTACGTATACCCTGCTGGTGAAGAGGCGGGCAGAGAGGACGGTGGTAGTATATGTCCTGCTTACTCTGTCTCTTTGCTTCCCAGAGGAGGGCAGGACAGGGTAGTATCCAGGGAGGGGACGTGGTTAAGTTGTCAGATCTCAGTTTAAATCCTGATTCTAGCCTCTTGTCAGCTGTGTGGACCTAGACAAGACAGTTAATGTTTCTGGAGCCTAGTTTCCTTAACCTCTAAAATGGGGGTACTAATGGTACTTATTTCAAAGTTTTGTTGTGAGCATTAAATAAAAAAAATAGCCCTAAAGTCCTTATTACACTGCTGGATGAGTAGTTAGTGGTCTATACATATTTGCTACTATTGTGATGGCTGTTTTGAAACTCGTAACCTCTTGCTTTCCGTTTCTGCACACGATGATTTCCATAAACCATTGCCCAGAGAAAGCTGAATTGCAGAAAATAAAGTTTTTTTATTTTATTTTTAAGAGGGACAACAGCTGGTCTTGTGGGTATGGGGTATGAACATATTCTCATGGCTGGGTGAATTCCAATCATATTTATCAGTTTAGTCTAAAGTTGCAGAATTGGTGGTAGGGAGTTCATGAGTCTTAATTAGAGGTATGGAGAAGGATGTGGATTACTTTGTTTACTTTTTGGACTATAGGCTCCATTTGGTAAACTGAACATATCTTCAGTTACAACTTTATGAACTTTTACAAAGTGCACCCGCTTGTGTAATCCCCAGTCGGTACTGCAGAGAAAACCAGAGCAATGTCTGCACCCATGTTTTCCCTTCATGTCTGTCCCCATCAGTGCCCTCCGCACCAAAGGTAACCATACGCTGGCTCTGTTACCCTATGTGAGTTTTTCTCCTCCTTGAATTTTATACAAAAAGAACATTAGAATATGTACTTTTGTTCAACATTATGTTTTTGAAATTCATTCATACCATTGTGTAGAGCATTAGTTTATTCCTTTTTATGGTTGGTCAGTATTCTATTTTTTAACTGAATTTATTGAGGTGACACTGGTCGACATAATGATATAGGTTTCAGGTGCCCAATTCTATGACACATCTCTGTACTTGATATTCTATTATGTGAATCTACCACCACACTTTTATTTTCCAATGCTTATAGACTTTTGCATTGTTTTCTATTTTAGGCTACTACAATAATGTTGCTTTGGACATTCTTTGTGTGTTTGTGTGTGTGTGTGTGTGTGTGTGAGAGAGAGAGAGAGACAGAGAGAGAGAGACAGAGACAGAGACAGGGACAGGAAGGAAGAGAAATGAGAAGCACCAACTCTTAGTTGTGGCACCTTAGTTGTTCATCTATTGCTTCTCATCTGTGCCTTGACCAGATGGCTTCAGCTGAACCAGTGACTCCTTGATTGAGTTGGCAACCTTGAGCTCAAACCAGTGATCATGAGATCATCTCGATGATCCCACACTCAAACTGGTGACCCCACGCTCAAGCCGGATGAACCCATGTTCAAGCCGGTGACCTTGGGGTTTCAAACCTGGGACCTCAGTGTCCCAGTTCGATGCTCTATCTACTGTGCCACTACTGGTCAGGCTGAACATTCTTAAATACAGCTTTTGCTCTTACATGGGCACATACACATTTCTGTTAGAAACATACCCAGGGGAGAAGTTGCTGAGTCATAGGTTATGTATCCATTCAGGTTTCATCACATAGTTTCTATAGTTATTGTTTTTACTCCCACCAGCAAGATATAAGAGTTTCAATACTGCCTACTCTCTAACACTGGCCCGCTCAGTTATTATTTTTAACTTTAAGGCACTTTAATGACTCGGTAGAAGTTTTTCCACTGTGGTTGCAATCAGCAGGTCTCTAAAGCCTGGTGAGGTCGAGCATTGTTTCACGTGCTTGCTACCATTTAGGTTTCCTCTGTTGCGAACTATCCATTGAAGTCTGTTAAAAAGCTTTCTCATTAATGTAAAGTAGCTTTTAGAAAATTCTGAATACAAGTTAGTCATAAGATTTAAGTATATATTCTTGCAGCCTTTTCAACTTGTAGTGATATGTCTTGAAGAACAAAAGTTCTTGATTTTATTCCAGTTCAACTTATCAATATTTCCTATTATAATAGTGTCCAGTTGTCCTCGTCTGTATGTTGAATCATAGACACTTGTGAAACAGCGACGGCTGTTGATAGGCAGACAGAATAAAAGGGAAGCGATAGGAGTATTGGGTTAAATGAAGAGGGAGAACATACTTTTGAAGCCACAGAGGAAGGACCTCACAAAGACCAGAGGAGTCATGACTTGGGCTCAGGGAGTTTACATGAGAACAGGAAAACACTGCAAAGACTGTAGAAGTGTGACATGGGCAAGGATAGGATTCCTCCTTCATTTTGCAGAAGAGTGGCATTTTGTAAGACTTTAACTTCAAGACAAGACCCTGGATGGAGTCCAGAGTTATGGTTTGATTGTTCTCTTTATTTTTATACTGTGCCCGATCTATGGCAAGGTGGTGCAGTACTGATTCAAAGCTTCTGAAGTCTGAGAGGTTGCAGATGGTGGAAAACCAAACCTAAATTGCTTTCAGGATCTAGTGAGTTAGCTGAGACCATGTTTTTATGCATTATATGCTTAATAAATGCCTCTTCATTTCCTTGTATATAATTATATTAACTTAAGTAACAGCAGGGGTATGATTTAGAATTGTGATTGGGTGAAAGCCAAAATAAGGTGTTTTTTTTGTTGTTGTTGGGGGGGTTGCTTTGAAGCATTTTATTTTAAAGCATGGACCATGGTTTTTATTTTATTTTTTAAAATAAGCTTACATCTATTTAACTAGTGTTAAAATCTTACTTACTTTATTGTATATATGCTGCCTAGGTGCTTTCCCAGAGGTTATTTTATTTAGCCTCCACAGTGAACGCTGTGTAATTATTAGTATTTTGCAGATGGGGGAACAGGAGGCTAAGAGAGATGAAATAATTTGTCCAAGAACCCTTAGCTAGTTAAAGACAGAGTCTAAACTTAGGCTATATATTTTTTTATTATAAAAGTCCCTGTCACAGGTTTAAAGTTTAGAATTCTTTTTTTTTTTTACAATAATAAGCCTCCATTTAATGCGTTCATTTTTGAAGTCCATGGGAATGGTGACCCAGGGGTTGAGCCCTCCGCTAAAGTTCTGGGTTGCTGACTTAGGAGAGCATAACTTAAGAGAACTTTTCAGTCTCTGTGTCTCATTTTTCTTAATTGTACACGGGATAAATCATGGCCACCTTAAAAAGTTGTTCTTTATTTATTGATACTTTTATTGCTTCTGTCATGCACATAAGCATTCATTCAGTCACCTCCAATGAGTGAAGGAATGAATGACCCCTTTTCATGCATTACCATCCAGCTACAGCTCGGTCAGACTTCCTCCTTATTGCAGTGCTTGGTTGTAGCTTTGTGGTTTAACAGGCCTCATGTCCCTTTTCTTCCCCCTCATTCTCAACCCCCAGACCCATTCAGTCGGAGTAAGTCCTAGTCAGGGCACATTCAACATACCTTTCTGTACTTTCAGCTTCTACTGTTTGTATCCTTTTTTCTATTATTGCTTAAAGAACACCTAGAAAATCCTTTGTTCTGATAAAAAAAAGAACCCTCAAGTTTTATTTAAAGAAAACGTTTTCGTTGACTTTCACTCTATTTGGGTAGAGGTGACACTATCGACTCCATGACACCTTGGACTCCAGCCACGGATACATACATCAATACTGACCAATCAGAGGGCTGGTTGCGTGATCTTGGCCACAGTGATTGGTTCAGGGATAGGCAGTGACACAAGTGAAGCCGATCAGAGGAAATCTAAGGCGTGTATTTACTAGCTGGAATGATTGGAAAAGAGGCCCCATTTATCTACCAGACTTGCGAAGCAAATAAAATTAAGTTTGAAGTTGCTATAAACTACTTTTGCTGGCTCCCGATGAGAACTGAGCTCAGAATGCAGCCAAAGGCAGAGGAAGGTTGAAGCACGGGCTGGAGACAGGCAATGTCTTGATGACAATTTTGAGACATTCGGTCTAGTAGTTCCTAAGGTTGGGCACATCTCTCGAACATATCAATTATAGGAGGCAATGACTGTTTCATCCAGTGTGAGAAAGGCTTTTGTTACTGGAAACTGAATGAGTTCACAGGACTCCTAGCCAGTAGGCTGGTCTCATGAACACTGTAGCTTTCGACGTCCTCTTATTTTAGGACCTTTGTTCTCTTCATAACCTGTGGGAACTCCATGCCTGCTGGGGTCACTATCCTGTGCCCCTGTCACTGGTTCTGTGAGTGGAAAGCCCTGCTTGAATGATTATCACCAAAACATGCATTTATTATTTATGTCTCTGAAGACGATGGTAGGCACAGTTATAAAGTTAGACTTAAACAAGACTTACCCAAACTGTAACTTGATATAGCCAATTCTAAATTCTTGCTTAATTGCCTGTTGAAGGCTCGAATCCTTGAAAACAAAAGCGTCAACTGTTGGGTATCATACACAATTTGTCGTGCAGTGTTTTCCTCCAATGGCACTTTTTACCTTTCTGTTTGGAACTGGATATTTAAAAAGCAGCTAGAGTCTCAGCTAATTGGTTCATTTCTTCAGCATCCACTCTATGCCAAGTGTGGTGCACGAGGGACGCAGTGGTGACCAGACCTCGTGCTGCCCTAATGGGGCTCTTCATTTCATGGTCTCAGGCAGCATCTGTGTCTCTGTCTGTAGATGTGTGTTTGCAATGTCAAATGTTGACGTTGAGGCAGGGATTTACAGGACTCATTTAAACAATCACATTCACTTTCAAGCTCCGGGATGCTGGCCAGTGAAAGGTGTGCAGAACAGATACTGAGAATCCCCGGCTGTTGCAGTAGCTTTCTCACCAGGATCTCTGTCTTCACTACTTGAGGAGACAGTATGACCTTGTCCTTAAGAGCATAGGATTCCATAACAGGCTGGATTCAGCTCTCAGCTCCATTGCTGACTAGAGGTACAGCCCTAGGCAAATTTCCTAAGCTCTGAGATTTTCCGTTTCTGCCCTCTGTAACATGGGATAACATGTCTACTTATTTGGGTGGTTGTGAAGGTGAAGTGAGATCATGCATTTAAGCACTTAGCATTGTGTCCAGGAGGTAGTCCATTCTCAATAAATGGCAGCTATTGTCTTATTTCTAGTACTCATTTTCTTATTTGACTGGAAAGACCAAAGATAAGATGTCCATCTACTTATTCTTCAAGAACCAGCTTAAGTACTCTTCCATTCTTCAGAGATTTAGTTGTGTCATTCCTCATCATTTATATTGCCCTCACCTTTATTATTCTGGATATAATGATTTTTCCATAAGCTTTTCTGTTCTTTTCATGAACACTGGCACGATGGCTTTATCATCCCTTTACTGTCAGTACTTGGGATCATGTATGACTTATGGTGAACCGCTCATTAATTATTTAATTTAGCTGACCTATCAGTAAGTGACGGACTTTGAAAGGATGCTTCTGACTCCATTGTGCATAAAATCTCCTGGGTCAAATACAGAAGCAGGGGACTAGTTCAATTACTGCATGGATCTCCGGGGGAAATGGGAGTACAGGCTGGGGGTGGAGGTTGCGTTCTAGATATGCTTTGGAACTAGAGCTACATACAGTATTTGGAAGAAGAAGAATGAGAGGAACAACAAATAAAAATGAGCATGATAACAAATTAAGGAAAAAAATAACTTTCCTGTTCTATGAGAACTGTAATGTAATGCAAGGAATGAGTTTTGTTGGGCGGTAAATTGATTTGGCCTGTAGATGGCGGTATTTTCCTAAGGAACTTGAAGGATTCTTTGTGTGTGTGTTCCGGAAAACCTCCGTGCTGCTCCATGTTTGGTTTTCCCAGACTGACATTATGACTTCACCAGAAATTAATAAGAAGTTTTGACTTTCTTTGTTCCTATATAATTATATACATAGGCTCACATTTCTAACATAAATTCTTTTTTTTTTTATGAACCACCATTTAAGAACCACTAAGAAACTTGAGAAGCTAGGGAAATCTTGTGTAGGTGGGTTACTTTAATGGGTTTAAAAATGTCTTCAGTTACTTATTAATTTATTTATTAAATGACCGTTGTATAATAGGCAAAATATTAGAGGCAGCAAAAAGTATTAGTACGAATAGGCATGTATTTTCTGTCCTTTCTTATGATTTAAATGCTTTAGGTAATATTAAGTATTCAGCATGGGCAAGGCACAGCGTGCAGGTCATACATACAGACTGTGTACCATGTTATGTACACCCTCTCATTGAAATCTTCAAAATAACCCTCTGAGCTAAATGATACCCACATTGTATCAGCAAGGAAACCAAGGAAGAAAAAGGTTAAGTAACTAGTTCAAATTCAACCTGGGTTTTTTTTTATTGTGGACACCAGTCCTTCTAATCCACCTGGCTTGGAGTTGCTCTCTCTGAGGTTGGGCCGACCTGCCGAGTGTGAGTGTCAGCGCCAACCCCTCTCTGATCAGTCCTCGCACGAGCCTCACTCCACTGGCCTGCCTTTCTTTGTATCTTTTGCACTCACGTCAAGTCCTGTCTCTTTTGTAAAAACAGTTACAGATTCCGTTAGTTATTTATTTCCCCTTTCCTCAGCTCTGCTGAGCCACTTCTGCGCGTACACAGGAAAGGCTCCTGATGTGTGGTCACCGTGCCTCCTCACAAAACAGTGGACAAAGAGATTAATTATTGAAACCTTCGAGGGGCAGGTGAGCATCTATCTAGTTTGGGGAAGTTTCTTTTCTTCTTAGAAAAGAAAAGGGAGGACTTGGAGTAGAGGGAGCTCTTCTTCCTAAGGACCCGCCAGCTTCGGAGCATCAGATTCCAAGCCAGCTGAGGACATGGTGCCTACCTAGTCATTTACACCCATTTCCTCCAAGTTCTTTGCTCCCTCTTTCGCTCCAGGCTCCTATTCTGCCCTGAGGGGTAACTGTAGTAGAGACTGCTGATTCTCCATCACTGCACATTCCCTGTTCCTTTATAGTACTGGAATGACCCCAGTTTTAGCTATCCGCATGCTCGTACACCCAGGGACCATCTTTTCCAGTTATCCTTGCAGCCTGGTGTAGCCATGTGAATAAGTCCTGTTCAGCTGGATGGAAACAGAAGGTGTATGTGTTGTTTCTGTGTTTTATCATTAAAATGAATGAGTCTGTGCTGCTTTTTCCCCTTCTTTCTGCCACTTGGGAGGGGATGAGATGGGGCACAGTCACTTTCAGCCCTGGAGCCAAATGTCCACACTGAAAACACCAGAGGTGTCCTTCCATTCCCTGGATGGCTGTTAAGAGAGATACGTGTTTGACTCTTGCTTAAGCGCCATATTTTGGGTCTCATTCAACTGAGTTTGTTTTCTACAATTAATATGGAAATTGACACTTAGAACTGGGCCAGTGTCCTAATAGGTAGGTAAAACATATACCATTAGCTTGCCATTTGGTCTTAAGAGGCACATATATCATAGGCTAGCAGGCTGGTGATCGTGTTATGCCTTATTAACCCTTTGATAAAACTCTCATTTGCCATACCTTGGGGGGCAGACCGTGTGACAGCAGAGTCTGTATCTAAAACTTGGGGGGAAGATGACATCGTTGATGTGCGCTGGCTTATTTTTTGCTTCATTTGGCAAAATTCTATAAGAGAGAATTGAAGTCAGGCCAGCCGTGAGGAATTGTGCTGATGAAACCATTTTTACCAGGGTGAGACCTCAGCCTTTCATGTGTCCCTCCCAGCACATGTTATTCAGAAATTGGGCGACAACTTAATACCAAAGAGCAGAGAAACAGCGTTGTCTACCCAGCTGAACCCCTTGTTTCAAATGATTTCATGGTAGATACAAGTTAAGTTGAGAGACAGAGGGACGGGAAGGAAATTTTGGCTGAGGTTACTTGTATAAGAAACAAATAGGTCATATGCCTAAAAAGATGATGAGAGCATATGACAACCAAAAAAACCAGAAGGCTGGCCTGCAAAAGCCTGCGACTCTTCAATACGTAGGCTCCCAGACACATACAGTCTGTGGGTGGAACTGGGGCTAATGGAGAAACAAGAGTCCTTATAATACATGCCATTTTAAAAATGATCACTCTAGTTAACAAAGTATTAAATGATTTTTCTCCTGTCCTCCTACCTTGAAAAACATATCTTCATCATGACTAAGTTAGAATTTAGAATCCTGACACTCATTTGGCTTTTTCCGGCAACAGGGCCTGGATATCCAGCCCGTGGCCCACAGCACGTGCCCCGTGGTCTTCCCAGCCTTATTGCTATCCTGCATCAAAGATTCCTGTGAGCACATGTGGATATTCCGCTGGCACAAAGATCCATTCACAACCTGGTCTCTTCCACACCCTCCAACCCCTTAAAGGGTCAGTAAATCCACAAACTGGTACTAGTATGGCACATATTTCTGGGTAATGTGTCTCAGGACAACCTAGTTCCTTGAGTTCTTTCTCCTTCTCTCCTCCATTCTACTTTTTCCTTGTTGTTATTACCACTTCAACCACCATCAGCCAACAAGCAAAGAGGCACATTTGTTCTATAAGGAGTTACCCATCTATCATACCATATCACAACCATTTGTTTACACATCTGTAAAATCTGTGAGTTTGCTGAAGACAGGGCTGATGGGTGCCTTCATGTCAAAATTTTGCAGCATCAATTATCCTGTCATGTGCAAAGTAAGTGTTCAGTGAGTACTAGCTGAGAATACCTGAGTAAATAAACAAATGCGTGAATGAATACATGCATCTTTATATTGCTAGGCTCTGTGCAATAAATTGGAAATGTACCAAGACTTCTAGGGTTTTCATCAAAGAGAGACCACACCAGCATTTGGATAACCGGATTAGAGCAGCAGGTTCTATAATGTGGCATCTGTACAAAGACCTGAAGAACAGTCAGCCCTGTTTATATTTCAAATTGCCCAGAAATATTTGGGTTTGCTTCACTTCTAGGAAGGGCTCAGGTTTGGAGTGAGGTCACAGTTTTATCAGCAACAGTTCACTTAATATTGCTTATACAAGCTTTCGAAAGCCATGACAAGGGCATGTGTTTAGACTTTCCCAAGTGTTTGGGCTAAAGAAGCCATCTATATGTTGGTGCAGTGACTCTCGTATTGATTCCAGAGGCTTCTAAGGGAGGAGGACCACATTGTACGTTTTAGTGACGCTAAAACCTTTTCTGGGCCTCCATGTCATTTTATCTTTGTTCTTTGAGACGAACTCAGAATGGTACGAAACATATCTTTATTTTCACATTTCCAACCTCGCTCTCTTTATGCACATATACTGAAACCATCTGTCTAAATTGTGGCAAAATCTGCCAGTTCCAGATTGGCCTCATTAGTCATTTGAGAACACATAAACAGGGGGATTATGGAAAAATAAATAGATCTTGGATAGATCATCCTGGTCTGGGAACGGTTTTTCTCATCAGCAGCATCATTGCCAGACATAAAAAGGCACAGGTTTACATCTTTAAAACACTCGGAGGAGTTTTTACTCCAGAAAGTGGATACAAATTTCTCAGTGACCCACCTGGTTCTTTGTCACTGGACTGAGTGGCCTCAGCGACAAACCAAAGGAGAAACGAGCCTCTTGAGCTGACAGGGTCTTTCGGAGTGAAATTCTGTATATGCTGTTCTGATGGAGAGGTCTGTGTCTACGGAGTGAGATGAGAGGGCGAGAGAGCAAAAAAAATGTTTTTGGAACTATCATCAAAGATAGTGTCTTTCTAAGCTCGTCATGTGCTCACCTCCCCAGATATCAGCATGTGCTCCTAGCAGCCGTCTCCTCCCTCTACATAGCAGGAGTTTAATTGTGAGATTGAGTTGTAAGAAAAAGATACAGTACAAGTGAATATCTCCCACAGTAGGAAGTTTCTTCATCAGTATTTTCCTGGGAGCTCACAGAGCCCATGGGACCGATGTCGTTGGAGGAAATGTTTAAGTAGAGAGGAGGCTGCGAAATGGTATAAAATGAGGAGGGATGTTCTTCTCAATCCCTCACAAAAACAGCAGCAACAACAACAAAAATCTCTATCACCAGAGTCTTGCCATGTCCAACATTCCGTTATTTGACATCCATGATTTTAGTCCTTGAGGTTTTATTAGGTAGGGTATACTCAATTCATTGCAGTGTTTGAGTCTCAGTGAATTAAAGCAATTAAAGTTTATTTCTTGTTCATGTCCAAATTCAATGAAAATCAGATGGTTCTCCTTCAAAAATAAGATTGAAGGGGTCCACGTTTCTTCCATTTTGGGACATTGCTGTCTTCAGCACATGCTGTCGCCGTGACGGAGAAGACCCAGCACAGAGTACACGCTGCACCCGCGCGCGTGCCGCGAACCCGAGCACTCGGATTCAGCCTCCGTTCAGTGAGTCTTTCTGCGGGTCCATAAGGCGGAAGTTTGATTGGTGAGCCTCTAGTTGCCTTCTCCCACAAATACAGTTGAGTTTATGGTAGATAGAAAACATGGGCATAATATTTTCCAGCTCTTTCCACGACATGTTGCTTTCACCAACACCAGGGGGTTGAAGTGATGTTTGTTAGTTCCAGAGCGCCTCTTTCTACAGGCTTTGAAACGTCTGTCTTTGTCCTTTGGAACTTCCACATAAGGAAGCTAGCTTGAGTCGCCTGGGGGAGAGGCTACATGTAGGACAATTAAAAGACACTCTGGCCAGCAACAAGCATCAACTATTGTCCATGAGTGAGGCCAACTTGGACCTTGCCATCCAACGGACTCTCCTCAGTAGGCACTGCGTGAGTGAGCCAGGTGAGATGAACAGAAGACTCGCACAGCCAATGAATAGAATTGTGATAAATAAACAGATCCTTGTCATTTCAAGTCATTGAATTTAGGGTGATCTTATTTTATTTTATTTTATTTTATTTATTCATTTTAGAGAGGAGAGAGAAAGGAAGAGAGAGAGAGACAGAGAGGGAGAGAGAGAGGAGAGAGAGACAGAGAGAGAAGGTGGGGAGGAGCTGGAAGCATCAACTCCCATATGTGCCTTGACCAGGCAAGCCCAGGGTTTCGAATTGGCGACCTCAGCATTTCCAGGTCGACGCTTTATCTACTGCGCCCCCACAGGTCAGGCCTAGGGTGATCTTTTTATTTGTGTGTCTAACAATAGGTAACAGGTACAGGTCTAAAATTTTTCACACTGAAATGGAAGAGCCCACCTTTATAAACCTGCAGCTAGTGGCTTATAAAGGGGTGAGTTTGTTGGGGCTCTTACACGCCTACTGCTAAGCGGAGCAAAGCTTATTAGGAATGTGGCATTGGGCTGGAATCCTGGAGCTGGAGGGGTAGTGGTTATGATGGTGATAGGGGATTAACGAGGGAGATAGAGAACTCCAAGCTGCAACTTCATCTAACTCACAAATTGTTCCTGGCTTACAATTTAGAAATATGAAGTAGAAAAACCTAAATCATGAAGATAGCATTTCTTGGTTTGGGAAGACATTTTGATTTTTGCTATGTTGGAATATCTTTCTTTTAAAAATATATTATTTTTCATATCTATTATTTTTTACTTGTTTTATTCATGTTTGTTATATTCTCTCCTAAAGTGTTTAGCTCTTTAAAAAAAATTTTTATGGATTCATAAGTTGAAATATTTTATTTCAAAATTTATTGTTTTCTAATTAAACTATTAAAGGCTTTAAACTTTTATGTGTCGTACCACATAATTAAAAGTTATCTGAATTTTGGTTATATTGAAATAGGTTTTGACTTTTCAGTTTATTTTCCCTTTAATACAGGATAATTTGGACAGGTGTTTTAAAATTTGATTGATTTTTAACTTCTCCTTTGCTGTGAATTTCTAATTTTATTATACTGTGATCAAACAATACAGCTTGCACAATTGGAATTGGTGAAACATTTGTGACCTAGCTCACAATATTTTGTGACCATGTCAGGGTGAAATCAACTATATTTAGTTGAGTTTTTAAAAAAGAACATTATATATCTATTAAATCATACTTATTAATGTTATCTTTATAATTTTTTCCTCTTTGTTTATTGGTATCTAGCTGTAAAAGTCATATTAAAGTTTCTTCTTTTGACTACTTTTTTGAAATATCTTAAATTATATTTTAAATTCCTTTAAATATATCTAGATACTCTAGGACTAAATACATATAAGTTCAGATCTTACAATATCTTTATCGTCTTTGGTAATTTTAGCTTTCATATATTTAAAATCATTATTTTTGCCTAATTTGAAGGTTTTTGATTTTCTATTAATATGCCTACTTTCTTTTATCACATTTTTTTAGAAAAACTTTAAATTTGATTTATTGATTTTTAGAGAGGGGGAGTGGGGAGAGAGAGAGAGAAAAACAAACATCAATTTGTTGTTCCACTTATTTTTGCATTCATTGGTTGATTCTTGTATGTGCCCTGATCATGGATTGAACCTGCAACCTTAGTGTAACAGGATGATGCTCTAACCAAATAAGCTACCTGGCCAGGGCTAAAAAATCTTTTTAATCCATTTACTTTCAGTCTTTCTGTGCCGAGCTGTGTTTGGAATTTCTCATGTGAACAGCATATAACCACATTGTTTTTTTCTTTAAGCTTTTATTTTGGCGATTCAGTAAAAATAGGATATTGAAATTGTTTTTGTCCTTAGGATTTTGAAGTCTAAAAAGCCAAATGCCCGTTTTAATGTTATCTCTTCATTCTCAATGTGGGTTCAGTCACATCGTTGCGTATGTCTTCGGTTGGGTTCCCCCAGAGGTCAACCCTGAGCAAAGGATGTGTTTGTGAGTTGTTTATTTGGGAGGTAAGTCCACAAAGCACTCGTAGATGGGTGAGAAATGATACAGGGAAGGGAAGGCAACCAATCATGGTATATTATTCAGCCTGTTATGACTGGACAGCTAGCTCTCAATTCTACGGAAGAACCCTATACCTCAGAGTCATCTCAGCTGAGAGCTGGTAGCTCAGGTGGGTATTTATTCACCAAGTTTCATCACTTATTGATAGGGGTTTCTGGGAAGGGGGAGGGTGTCCTCCCTCCTCACTGCTTCTCATCTACCTTATGCACCGACTGAGAGGGTTCCTTGAAGGCAAGAGACCCAGGGCTCTGGTTTGGAAAACTTCCAGTTGGCTTTCCCAGGAGTATGAGTGTTAATGCATTTAGGTGTGGTATCAACCCTGACATTTGAAGTTACAATATCTAAATATATATTTTGATGCCAAATAATAATTAGTTAAGTTAGATATAACTTGTAGTGAAAAAAATCTTGTGTCCTACTTTTGAAATTTTAAGTCTACTGAAATATAAATATATATTCATTATTAAAACTAGAAGACTGTGGCCCTGGCCGGTTGGCTCAGCAGTAGAGCGTCGGCCTAGCGTGCGGAGGACCCAGGTTCGATTCCCGGCCAGGGCACACAGGAGAAGCGCCCATTTGCTTCTCCACCCCTCCGCCGTGCTTTTCCTCTCTGTCTCTCTCTTCCCCTCCCGCAGCCAAGGCTCCATTGGAGCAAAGAGGGCCCGGGCGCTGGGGATGGCTCTGTGGCCTCTGCCCCAAGCGCTAAGTGGCTCTGGTCGCAACATGGCGACGCCCAGGATGGGCAGAGCGTCGCCCCTGGTGGGCGTGCCAGGTGGATCCCGGTGGGGCGCATGCGGGAGTCTGTCTGACTGTCTCTCCCTGTTTCCAGCTTCAGAAAAAAGAAAAGAAAAAAGAAAAAAAAAAACAAAAAAAAAAACTAGAAGACTGTGAATAAACCATCATAATTTTGAAGTATGTTAATATGTCAAAACGTAATTTTAAGAACTTTAAAGTAATTTTTTTTAAAAATTGTCATTTAATATGAACAGTGAGAATATTTTGGCTGAATAACTTGAAAAGAACATATTTTTGAGTAGAAAAATATATGTAAAATTTAAATAATGTAAAGCCAAGTAATATTTTTATAACTTAATCCAAACTTAAAAATATTAGCAGCTATATTAGTGTTCTAAATGTTAAGCAATTAACTGCTGAGAACATTTACTTTTTAGTTATTTAACTTTTTTATGTGTTCTTTTTAATGAAAAAAATATTTGGGAATTATTCACAAATAACAATAGAATATCATCTTAGCTATCTCAAAATTGTAAGAGTTGTAAAGACCTCAAACTTAATCATAGAACATCTAGGATATATAGATAGCTTTGATCCAGACATAATAAAAACTTCAAGGGCAGGAAAAGAAAAGTTCTTTTTTTCTTGAAATTCTTACAGTCCATTGAAATATAAATGTATATTCATTATTGTAAAGGCAAAACCCAAAAGTGTTAAAGCAAAAGGGTTAGAAGAAAATACACTGAAACACGTTTTGTTCATTCAACTCAAACTCAAAACAACAGGCTTTACAAGAATGCTTTTAGAAGAAAATTCCCTATTGTTTGAGTCTATAGAGGCTCTATTTTGGTTATAAGGGAGAGGAAGAAAAGCTTAATAACCCTTTGGTAACTTACAATTAGCAGTCCTCTGTGCTGCAGAGCCAGCCGAAGCCAGCAAGTTGCTCCCTACCAACTGAAAGTAAGCTTTTATTTTGTTTTGTTAAAATGCTTCTCAGTAACCATGGGTGCAATCAGGCAGCTGACAGGGCTGAGAAACCATTGTTCCTGGACTGTAATGTCACATTCGTAAAATCTGGTCATCACAACCATTTTAAATAATCAAAGAATAATGACGACGATGATGAATTTAAATAAAATTTTAGACATGATTCTAGATTCCAGAGTTACCTTCCCACGATGGTGATTCAGCTTTAGTTAGGCTGAGGTCTAATATTGGTGTTAACTCTTTGACCTTTGGTACTTGGCCATAAAGTATACTCCACATGCCTCTGCTGTGTGTGTGTGTGTGTGCGCGTGTGTGTGTGTGTGTGTGTGTGTGGCGGTGGCTTGCAAAAACAAGCATTTATCTCATGGTACATGTTGGCAAGGACAAGTTTAACAGATATGGCTTTGGCATCATCTGACTTTTAGTTTGGGGAGTCAGATCAAAGAAGTAGCTCTGAAGTGGGATGTGTGGCTTCTTGTTCTTGTCCTCATGGTCCTGAGGACGGCAGTTCAAGATCAAGGTGTTGGTAGGTTTGGTTTCCTCTGAAGACTGTCTCCTTGTGTTGCAGATGACCATCTTCTCACTGTGTTTTCACACGGTCTTTTGTCTGGTAGCTCGTTCTCACAAAGAGTGTCTCTGTGCCTTCAAATATCTTCTTCCTGTAAAGACATCAGTCAGATTGAATTAGAGCCTGTCTTAATAGGCTCACTTTAACTTATTTGCCTCTTTAAAGTCCTAACCTTTAATATAGTCACATTCTGAGGTACTAGGGTTAGGGCTTCAACATATGGATTTTTAGGGAAACAATTCACTCTTAGAGTTTTCCCTTGTGTAGATCATGCTGCTGGCTAGAGGAAGTCACGTGATAAAGAGTGAGGATGTAATCCTTTGCCAGGGAAGGAGGAAGTAGAATAATTTGGAATAAAAATCTAGTTCATTCAAGAATTGTATTTATACATTTGCCACTCTAATCTTATATGATTTATTTAAGCATATATGCTTTAAATCACTGAGTTATAATAATGCAATACTGGCTTTATGTGTTTCAGTCTACTTGTAGAACAGGCTATTTTAAAATAAATACTGGTATATTTTATGTTGTTTTATTATTTTTTTATACTTAAAATTTTTTAACAGCAGAGTATTTTTTTTATTTTTAATTGATTGTGTTGACATGGTTTTAAGTGTCCTACTCAATATAACATGCTCTACCCCTTGCATTGTGCCCCCCATGCCCATGAAAAGTCTCCTTCTACACCCATTTCCCCATCTTTGTCCCCCTTCCCCCCTCCAACCCCCTTCCTGCTGGCTATTTGATACCCCGTTGTCTATATCTATGTATTATGTATATATGTTTTCAGCTAATCCCTTCACCTTCTCTGATCCCGTCCCGTCTTCTCCCTTGCCTCTGACAGCTGTCACTTCTTTTCTGTGACCCTGCCTCTGTTTCTATTTTGTTTTTCAGTTTATTGTGTTCGTTAGATTCCATATATACCATATTTTTCCCCATGTATAAGATGCACCTTTTTTGAAATTTTTGGAGTCTAAAAACTGGGTGTGTCTTATATGGTGGCTGTAGGTATTTTACTTGCATTTCCCACTTTTTCACGCTTGTTTTTGCACTCATTGTGGAAGATACTGATTTGTCATCAGACGCAGATGAGGACAAGCTAATGGATGGGAGTTTTGACAGTGATGAGGAATTGTATGAATTTTATGATCAATAAGACTTGAGTTCAATAACTTTATGTAATACATTTATTTTTAATTCCGGCCTCCAAAATTAAGGTGCGTCTTATCAATGGGGGTGTCTTATACATGGAGAAATAATGGTAGGTGAGATTGTGTGGTATTTGTCTTTCTCTGCATGGCTTACTTTACTTAGCATACCATTCTTCAAGTCCATCCATGACCAGCAAATTGATATTAAGATCCATCTGTTGAATGGTGACCATTACCCAGGTTATATTTATCTATTCGTCCAGTGACAGATAATCTGATAGCCTCTAACTTTCTGCCTGTGCAGTTCCACAATGGTCATTCTCACATGTGTTCCCATTTAGGTGACAATGTCTCTGGGATATAAATTTGCGAGTGGGAATTCCAAGTCACAGGGGAAATGTCTATGTGCTTTGACTGAGTTGAGCCAGCTTACATCCAGAAAGGCTGCGCCAGTCTTTCCCTTGTGCTGGCAGGGCTCAGGGCCGGCTGTATCCCCACCATGCCTTGGCATTAGTCAATTTCTGTTAGTCTACTATGTGTCTGGCTATTGTCAAAAATTTATTGTTCTTTAGGGAGAGTTTTGTGAGCATAAAGCAAAATGTTATTAAAAAGGAAAAGTGTGGCAAAGTGCCATGGTTTATTTATGTATTTATCTTAGAAATATAATTTAGAAGTTTGCTGATGGTCATATGGCTGAAAGTTAATAAATTTATTTGAACTAATAACTACAGTGAACTTTCTTTCTTTTTTTTTTTTTTTTCAGAGTCCAAAGTTTTATTTCATACCTTCTTGAAACTCCCAAATTGTGGGTCTTCTGTAGGGCTTTAACATTTTTTTTACATCTAAATTTCTGAAGTCTAACTCTACAGTGCTTAACTGGTGTACCAGCTGATCTCAGCTAGGGTTTACAAGAAGAAAGATTAATGTGAAGGTAACTTATGCCTTATCCATAAGGGATTTGCTTTACAGATTAATGTAAACACCTTGAATTTCAAGTTGCAAGTACATGGGGAGCCAGAAGATTCCACAGCAGTGGCGTTCTTTTTTTTTTTTTTTAATGAAAAGTAGGTCTGGATCAATAAATCAGTTAGACAATGAGGGCTGACTTTGCCAGTTAGGTTATGTGGTGGATAGTTTCCGTAAACTGAATGGGTTCAATTGTAGTGCCAGGGTTTTGAGGAAAATATATTTAAACCACATGATAAGACAAATTATTTTATTAAAAATTAGTATTGTCAAAAGTTTATTGAAAAGAGCAATATTTTTATTTTCTCAGACTTGGGTTAAACAAGGTGTCACTGTGTAAAAGACCCAGTGTCATTTAATAAACTTTGTAAACTTTTTTGGAACATTTCCCAGAAACTAAGAAAGTGGATGACTTTCATTACTGGATAACAAATCGCTTCACAGGTCAGGTATTTTTTCAGTTGTTGACTCTTAACAAAATTGATGGAGGAAATAACTAAGTTGTCAGGTGAGAGTATTAAAAAAAATTTAGATGATAGACCACTATATAAAATTTGGCATATAACTTGGAGGGTATCAAGGAAATAGGTGATGTTGCAATAAAGAAGTTCTTACATCTCATTTAGCTTGTTGTAAGACAATTTTCCTAAGTTTACATCTATAAAAATGAAAACTAACAATAAATACTGAGAACTGTGTTCTTCTAGTGACAAGTAATACTCATTCATGGACTCACGAGCTAATTACAAAAACCAAATAATCTCTTTATGATATAAACTTCCAAAAATGAACATTTTAATTGGTGAATTTCAAAATTTTAATATATTTGTATGACCAGGCAGTGGCTCAATGAATAGAGATCAGCCTGGGATGCTGAGGACTCAGGTTTAAAACCCCGAGATCAGGGTTGCTGGATAGAGCATGGGATCATGGACATGACCCCGTGATGCTCGCTTGAGCCCAGGGTTGCTGGCTGGAGCAAGGGGTCACTGGCTTGAGCAAGGGGTCACTGGCTTGGCTGGAGCACTGCGATCAAAGCACATATGAGAAAGCAATCAATGAACAACTAAGGTGCTGTAACTGAATTGATGCTCCTCATCTCTTTCCCTTCTATTCTGGACCTGTCTGCTCCACCCCCAAATTTTAATATATTTGTTCTTCTGTTTAATTGTGGACCAATAATAATTTTGACAGAATCCAGATAAAATGTTTAATATTTAAAGCCTAAATTTTTTTTTTTTGTATTTTTCTGAAGTTGGAAACAGGGAGGCAGTCAGACAGACTCCCGCATGGACCCGACCGGATCCACCTGGCATTCCCACCAGGGGCCAATACTCTGCCCCTCTGGGGCACCGCTCTGTTGCAACCAGAGCTATTCTAGCACCATAGAGCCATCCTTAACCCCCCGGGCCAACTTTGCTCCAATGGAGCCTTGGCTGCGGGAGGGGAAGAGAGAGACAGAGAGGAAGGAGAGGTGGAGGGGTGGAGAAGCAGATGGGTGCCTCTCCTGTGTACCCTGGCCGGGAATTGAACCCAGGACTCCTGCACACCAGGCTGATGCTCTACCACTGAGCCAACCGGCCAGGGCAAAATTTTTATTTTTAATTTATATATATATATATATAATATTTTTGTTGTAGAGTGTGATAAGTATGACAAAGTTAACTTTTAACTATAAAAATACATTATGTCAGGATATTATGTGTGTGTGTGTGTTTGTGTGTGTGTGTGTATTATAGAGAGAGAGGAAGAGAGAGAATTGGAATGGGAAAAGGTTCAAGGAGAAAAGAAATGATATAAACTTCTTATCTGTTAAGGAAGATCTTATCCACCTATTTTTTTAAATGTATGAAAGCAAATGCCTCTTATTATATTACTTAGGTTTACTGAATACATTTAAAAGGGTGATATAACCATATTATTTTAAAATAAAATATTTATAATATACCCAAAATCACAGACATTGTACCTATTTAAGCTTTTAGTTTAAAAAATTGAAACATCGACTTAAATTTTCTGCATTGTAGGTAGAATATAAGTAAAACACTTCAAAAATCAATAGCATAATTCAGAGGTAGTAGGAAGCCAAAAAGGCATTAGAAGCTAGATTTTGACTTCTGGTGGCAGAATTTTGCATCTGCAATAATTTAGTGGAAGGATGATCACACGGCAGTAGGAAACATCTTTGTTTTAGTTATTTATTTATCTTTTGTCAACAATGTACACAGAACTTGCAGACAGGCAAGAATGAAATTGACATGCCCCGAGAACTGAGGAAAGACCGTCAGAGTTACAGATGAGATGCATGTTTCTGCCTAGCACAATGCCTACCACATATTACTAAGTGTTAATAAAAGTTTGTTGAATAAACGAGTAAGTAAAGAGTCTAGGGCTTTTCCTATTAATTAATAAAGTATCCTTGAAGATGAATGTTTTACCTTATGATTGTTTTTAGATAGAGGATCAATTCAGAGGTTACAACAAAGCTTGTTATAGTATGAGTTTCAATGATGATGAAAAAAAACTAAATAAACGAATAACAAGAAAAACCCACGATACCTGTTTGCCAGACTGATACCTATTTTTAAATCTAAGCTTGTATCTGATTTAAAGGTAGTAACTTTGATGAATAATACTAATTTACTAAATGTGAGCTATGTTCACACTATATTCAGAACAGAGGCAACTCAGTTCTTAAATAATTCAAGACAGATTATACCCTTATCTACTTTAATCGACAAAAGAACCTTACAATCAACTCTTGTTTGTTTGTGGTAAGTGAAAATGGGCGAAAAGTGATTGACATCAGTGTATAAGCTCAAAGTAATTTATACCACATGATTGTGCATTTACTATTCCTTATCCTTCACTTTGTTTTTTTCTTCTTTTGTAAGCAAGAGATATTGGGTTGAGTTTAAGCTATAGTGCTCACAAAAATTAGGGGATATTTTATGGCTTCATATTCATTTTGAAATATCCCCTAATTTTTGTGAGCAGTATACTTTAATTCCTCAGAAACATTTTTGGAATTAGGAGGGTCTTAGACAGAAATGGATTTACCATGAAGATACTGAAACCTAGGGCTTCTTGCTTACACGCCATCTTTCCAGGATCCTGAGAAAATCCTTGGCAATGTTTGCACAGGGTCCAGACATATTTTTATGTAAAGTTTGAAAAAAATTGAGATATCTTTAACCGATATTGGAGTTTAATGGGCTATATTTAGGTGATTTACAATATCTTCTAGTAACTTATTGCCAGCCATTTCATGATAGGAATGACTTTCAGGAATAGGCCCACCAGCCATTTTTCTGGTTCACTCAAGATTGAATCTCAAAGATGTCAGAAGTGATGTTGCATTATAAATGTATCCACGGCATCTGGCTTGGGAGTATGTAGATAGTGGAGTAGATACAAAATTTCAAACAGAGCCAGAAGCTGGCCTGTGGAAGAGTCTTCCAGTTTGTATTCTAAGATACTGGATATAAGTCCCCCCCCCCAATTTCACAACATATTAAATGTTACGTAATATTAGTAAAAATAGGTTGTGAAACTGAAAGGAACATTTTGAAGCAACCTGTAAATTATAGAAACACATTTTGATCAACCCTGCAAGAGGAAGAGGCTGAATTACCTTTCTCTTCTCTCTGTAGATTCTAGCAAAACTATTGTCTAATGAAGGAACATTTTGAAGCAACCTGTAAATTATAGAAACATATTTTGATCAACCCTGCAAGAGGAAGAGGCTGAATTACCTTTCTCTTCTCTCTGTACACTCTTGCAAAACTATTGTCTAATGAAGAGTCAGTGATGACCCTGCAACCAAAATATGTAGGGAAATAAGTAGCACAGAGACATGAAAGGCAGTTAAGTGATAAAAGTATTGTTTTATTTTCCTATATTTTTTACTGTCTGTAGTATTTGTCAACTTTTTAAAATTAGCAATTTGTTATTTTTTGCTATGTATAAATTTCTTTTATAGCTAACTTTGTGTTCATAATTTTGAATTCCTTTTTCTTTTTTTTTAACAAGAAAGAAAGAGGGACAGAGACAGAGAGAGGGACAGATAGGGACAGACAGACAGGAAGGGAGAGATGAGAAGCATCAATTCTTCGTTGCGACACCTTAGGTGTTCATTGCTTACTTTCTCATATGTGCTTTGACCCAGGGGCTCCAGCCAAGCCAGTGACCCCTTGCTTAAGCCAATGACCTTGGGCTCAAGCCAGCAACCTTGGCCTCAAGCCAGCCATCATGGTGTCATGTCTTTGATCCCACGCTCAAGCCAGTGAACCTGTGCTCAAGCAGTTGAGCCTGTGCTTAAGCCGGCAACCTTGGTGTTTCGAGCCTGGGTCCTCTTTGTCCCAGACCGATGCTCTATCCACTGTGCCACCACCTAGTCAGGCTGAATTTCTTTTTCTTATAAAGGACCTCCAAATCTTATATACTTCAGTCCTCATGAAACCTGGGTTTGTCCGTGGCGTTACGTATGACTTGGTGCCATACTCTTCATATGTATATAGATGAGATAAGAGGCCGAGATTTTTTGTTTTACTTCTTGGAATCACATGTTAAGGGCCAGATTACAACACAATCCAAGTCTCTGAGCAGTGACTCAAATCTTTCATCATTAATCTTTCGATAGAATAATTAAAATTTTTTCTATACACAAATCTACACCTATAATTTTAGCTGAAAAATGTTATTGCAGAGCTGAACTCTAGGATTCTCAAAGTCTGCTATAGATAGATTGTGCAGGAGAAAAAAAAGTAAGCAATTGTGTATGAATTTCTTTGAGAAAAAAAAAATTGTCAAAGAGACTAGAAATGAGGAACCACTCTAGGGTTCTGCCAATTCTTACCAGCCAGAAAGTCCCAGAAATCGTGCGCATGGCACTGTGATATCTACAGTTGCACATTTGCGTGACATTCAGCAACATTGGTGAATAAGGCAGGAAAGAACCAGATACTGTGAGACTCGCTTGTTACTGATTAAAATGACATGGCCTGTCTTCATATCCCTCTCTGAACTGCACACAGGGGAAGCCAGAGGAGGTTTCAGAGCTTGAAGAGTAAAAGGGAACTTCCTCAGCTCAGAACTGTCATAGAAGTCCCACCACAGATGTGGTCTAGACGGCACCCCTTTTAATTATATTCCTGAACTGTCTCTGCACAATTCAAACGGATGTGTACTTGGAGACCTCCGATTCCTCACATTGTGCAGAGGACAGAGAAAATAGAGTTTGCTTCTAGCAAGACAGAAACTTCGAATTTGAAGACCAAAGAAATCAGACTTTCTCAGACCCATGAAGCCTAGCTGGACTGTGGTAGAATTTAAACCCAGAGGTGGTAGTGATTTACCGAGAAGGCTTACAGTAGCAGTCGCACGGATATTAGACAGCCATTAAAGACATGCTTGCCAGGCCCAGCAGAGACCGAGAGCAAGGGTACCGTGCAGCCTTCTCACATTTCAAAGGCAGATTGAAAGCATATTTAAATGGTAGGTCAGAGGCGGCCCCTGACGGAGGCAGGGCTGTCTCAGCATTGTCTTTGAACTCAGAAAAAGAAATGGGTGTTGACTCTGTTTCTGTATTTTAAAGGCAAGCGGTCCCTCCAACCATCTCCACCCCAGCTCCGGGTTTTGTAAGAACCCCTGCCTGGGTTTGAACTCCTCGAGTCCCCCTGTGCCTGGTGTGGGCAATAGACCAGTTAAAAAGGAAAAGAAAGCAAGTTCTAGTAGAGGTGGTTAAACAGTCTATTTATAAAACATACTGTGGAGCGGAGGCTACAAGCAGGCTGACTGCTGGCAAATCTAGATGGTAAATGGATCACTCTGATTGACTATGATTTTTTTTTTTACAGAAAAATTTGAATAACATTTAACATAAAAAGCATAATTTTTCAGTTTCTCCAGAAACATTTAGCCACAGTGAGTCTCGCTTTTGCAGGGCAACCATGAGCCTCAGCCGGACCCCAGGGTGGTAGCCTGCACACACACTCTCTCTTTCACTCTGGCTCCTCGGAGTGGAGCGCAGTTGCTAATCCAGGTCAGACTTACAAAGGGGAGAGGGAAGGGGAGCTTCAGGAAACTGAGAAAGTGTCCGATCACAGCCCTAATCTGACTCTTCGGAGGGAGGAGGGGGGAGGAAAGGCTGGTTAGACTAGGAAGAGCCTAAGACAAAAATGTGGTTCTAAGGAAGTTCAGCAAGGCTGATGGGAAGTCTTAGAAATTCGCCTGCTCCCAAGTCTCAGGACTTTTTTTTTTCTAATTGACTTCAGCGAGAGAGGGGGAGAGAGAGAAAGGGAGAGAGAGAGAGAGAGAGAGAGAGAGAGAGAGGGAGGGGAACATCAAACATTTCCTGTATGTGCCCTGACTGGGGATCGAACCAGCTACCTCTGTGCTTCGGGATGATGCTCTAATCAACCAAGCTATCTAGCCAGGGCAAGTCCCAGGACCTCTTTGGTTTTCCTGCAGTCAGCCAAGGCTGGGGACCACTATCTGTAAGAGGCTTTGGAGGGCTTTCTGTGCTTAGCTCCCCTCCATCAGGGCTCTGAGAGGGGTGTTCTCAGAGAGTCCATACCTTCAATTACTCCAGTCTCCCCACGACTTCCTGTTTGGAAGGAAAGTTTGATTAGACTCTGGTGGTTTTACTTTCCCATGTCTGGCTCTTTTTTTATTTCCCAGGCCATCGATGGCATTGCATTGGCTCCTTTTGTTTCAAGCCTAAGGATTTTAAGGTCATGTTAAATATGTGATTTGTCCTTTAAGCTATGAAAACCAAGAACAGGAATAATAAAGCAACAACCAAACAAAAACAAACAAACAAAAATCCAGAAGTTCTATTTATTTTGTAATGAAAGGTACCATTATTATGGTCATTGACAGATTTAGACTCATCCATGTATGAAGCCCATAGTACACACACGAGGGCTCTCAAGTAGTTTTTTGTTTGTTTGTTTGTTTGTTTTTTGTGACAGAGACAGAGAGAGACAGAGAGAGGGACAGATAGGAACAGACAGACAGGAAAGGAGAGAGATGAGAAGAATCAATTCTGCGTTGCGACAGCAATTCATTGATTACTTTCTCATATGTGCCTTGACTGAGGGGCTTCAGCAGACCGAATGACCCCTTGCTCAAGCCAGTGACCTTGGGCACAAGCTGGTGAGCTTTGCTCAAACCAGATGAGCCCACGCTCAAGCTGGCAACCTCAGGGTCTTGAACCTGGGTCCTCTGCATTCCAGTCCGACGCTCTATCCACTGCACCACTGCCTGGTCAGGCCATAGTAGTTCTTTTTTAAATATGTCAATACCTAAGCAATTTACAATAGCTACCAAAACATCTTCCACACACTGGGACATCTCAGAATTTCTTCTTTCTTCTCATCACAGAGGCATCTGAGGTCTGACCTCCAGCATGGGGCATTTTTGTGCTGGGCAGGTCCACAGATGACAATGACATGTAGTTTTATTTTTTCTCCCTGTTCTCAGGAAGCAGTATCCTTTCCCATATTCCACCTCGCCTCGCACTGTTGCCCTCTTCCCCTAAGAACTGCCCCCCACACACACACACACATCTTTCCACACTACAGAACATGATCCGCAGTGGACGGGAGCCAGGATGTATGAAGGTCGGTTTAGGCTGTCCCAGGGTCTCTGGGACATCAGGCTATTTGTGGCCGGGGCATCAGTCAATCCATGTAGTACTCATATTGTGGAAAACAGTCGGTAGACATCTTGACTCTGCTCCAGAATCCAAAGTAGGGGAAGGTGGAAATTCACATCTCACAAGTCACCCGAATGTCCTCCTGTGACTTGAATTGTAAACAGTTCAATTTGTAAATATGAATTTTTAAGCACCAAAAAACAAATGAAAGATAAAACGTGACTTAATGTCTTTTCGCCTCCTCCCAGCCGGAGCCACTTGTGTCTGGCTGCTTGCGTCGGGAGTTAGGGTGTGGTCGCTCTGTCTTTTCTACCTTCACTCAACTAACTAGGTCCTACTCCTACCCAGCTAACTAAGACATCTATGGAGATAAGAGGGGAGAGGGGAAACATAATTAATTCTGAATCGATACTGCCAGAATATGGCTTTGCCCACTACGACCTTGTAAATGTATGAAGCGCTTTCTCTCTCTCTCTTTCTCTCTCTCTCTCTCTCTCTCTCTCTCTCTCTGCCTTTGTGGGCTTCGTTTCAGTTCTTGGTTTCTCAGAGAGCTTCTACACAGATATGCTCACTCTTGGAAATCCAATATTCCTTCTAGAAAAGCCCCTTGGGCCGAAATTAAGAAAGGGCTCTGGGTTAGTTTTCTGTCCTTCAAGACCATAAAACTTGTCCATGGAAGGCCTGCCACACTTTTGTACCAACTTCCGAAGGGAAGAACTATTTCTTTCCAGGTGCACCTGACCACAGCTGAGAGGACTGTGCGGCTTGCCCACCCACCTGCTCTGCCTGTCAAACTCGTGGGAAGCTCGACAGGAGACTGGTGAGGGTTCTCCTGCGAGGCCCAAGGTGGAATGGCACTCCCGTGTGATTCAGAGATGGCAGCAGCTTCGTTTAAATCTTCTCTCTCACCACTCTCTTGACCTTTTATATATTCAGTGTGGAGCAGCTGTTATTGGATGGAGGCTGAGGTTAAGAAACCAGTCTAAAAAACTTTACACTGAAACTCCCATTTGGTCTGGCCCTTGAGAATTCTGTGTCTGTTTATCTTGCCTCTATTGAAACATCAATGACATTATTCTGTTAGGCTACCTTAAATGTATGTGATATGTTAGCGATCTCTTCTCAGTTTCCTCGCCTGTAATGTTGGGGTGATAATATCTGCTTCGTAAGGAATGAATAACTAAGATATGTGAAGTGCCAAGCACAGTATCTGGCACATAGGAGGAATGAACAAAAGTTAATTTCCTTTCTCCCAGTCCTCTGACTTCCACCATTTAAATAAAAAGGCATTGTATTTTGTTATACTGAAGAGAGATTGGGTGCCTAAGTTATTTTATGAAAATAATCAAAATTGGCCTTTGACTTAAGATTCAGTGGTACCTTCCCATCAGATTCATCTTTTTAAAAATATTCAGTGTGAAGGAATATAGTATCAGGTGTAATGAGGCTACCTTTCCTGAATGCGGTATTGCTTAGTAATTATCACTAAGATTCAGTGAAGGTTTTAGCAACTAGGTGAGATTTAGGAACTAGGAAGACAATAAACCTAGTTCTTTTCAACCTGTTGGTTGTTGTTGCCATCGAAACAAATTTTTTTTTTTTTTTTTTTTTTTTTATCAAATGAGTAGTCACAACACTACTCACTTGATGGTCAACTAATGTAGAATCCTATTTATGCAGACTGGAAAAATTAATGCTCATAAAGATTTATAAGTAGTTGGAGTTTTTTCCCATTTTTATTAAAGTTGGGTCTATTTTTTATAGTACCACTAAGAGATGAATTTTTCCATGAACTCTTATAATCTAAAAATGCAGAATCGCACACATGAATTGCTAGTTCTTAGTTTTGTATAACTACAAACATAGAAAGACTCTGTTTTACTCTAAGGAAAGCAAAAATTATTCTGTTTTGCAGGAGAATACACTTTCATATTTATATCTAAATAGGAAAAAAAAGAAAAGATGGAACAGCTGTTTGATTAAATTACTTTCTTCTCAATAATATACTGTATTAATCATGGCTCTTTCAATATCTCCTTTTTATAACTGTTTTATTTGAATGTTCCCTTATGTTACATTTTATTTGGTTCAGTTAATGAATTGCAAATGAAGTTCACAAAAAAATTTATTTCCCTCAATGAATATTACTTTAGTTCAGATTGAGACACACCAATTAATATTCTATTTATCCTTGTAGGAATCTGAGAACTCATTGCTTCTCCTTTGCATTTAATTTTAGTATAAAGAATAATGGCTTGCATTATAAGACTGAAGGTTTCTTTAATTTGTTCTTGGTTCTAGATAGTTGGTTCTTCAACTTAAGTTATGGGCAGTTTAATACTTATATTTTGTCACTACAGAAATCAAGAAGTTGTAAGCTAATGATCTGCAACGACAGAATTAACAATATAATAAAGCCCTAGTGAGGTAGTTCAGTTGGTTAGAACATTGTCTTGATATATCAAGGTTGTGGGTTCAATTCCTGGTCAGGGCATTTACAAGAATCAACCAATGAATGTGTGAAGAAGTGGAACAAACAAATCATTATTTCTCTCTCTCTCTCTCTCTCTCTCTCTCCTTTTCTCTCTCTCTCTAAAATCAACAATTTAAAAAAAATAAATAAAAAGACTATTGAAAAGAGTTCACATTAAAACAATACTCCTGGTTGGATAGTTCAGTTAGAGCATCGTCTTGATACACTAAGGTTGTGTATTGGATTCCCAGGTACATGTAAGAAGCAACCAATGAATGCATAACTAAGTGAAACGGCAGATCAATCTCTCTCTCTTCTCTCTCCCTTCCCCTACTTTTCTAAAATCAATCAATCAATACAAAATATATATAATATACGTGTTATATATTAAAGATATGTATTTGCACTTGACAAGGAAGCCCAAAGTTGAAGAAATTTTAAAAAGAGATAAGGTCAACAAAAGAGAACATGGGGCCCTGGCCGGTTGGCTCAGCGGTAGAGCGTCGGCCTAGCGTGCGGAGGACCCGGGTTCGATTCCCGGCCAGGGCACATAGGAGAAGCGCCCATTTGCTTCTCCACCCCTCCGCCGCGCCTTCCTCTCTGTCTCTCTCTTCCCCTCCCGCAGCCAGGGCTCCATTGGAGCAAAGATGGCCCGGGCGCTGGGGATGGCTCTGTGGCCTCTGCCCCAGGCGCTAGAGTGGCTCTGGTCGCAACATGGCGACGCCCAGGATGGGCAGAGCATCGCCCCCTGGTGGACAGAGCATCGCCCCTGGTGGGCGTGCCGGGTGGATCCCGGTCGGGCGCATGCGGGAGTCTGTCTGACTGTCTCTCCCTGTTTCTAGCTTCAGAAAAATGCAAAAAAAAAAAAAAAAAAAAAAAAAAAGAGAACATGGATCACACCTATATATCAATAAAATATAGTCAGTTTCATTAACACTTTAAGTCAGCCAGATGATTGTATAAATATAATATCGTATAAATAAGGTATTTTTCGTATCATAAAAACAAAGTTTAACTTGGGGTATGTGGAGACAGTTCAAGACAATTATATTTATTGAATAACAGAGCAGCATATATATATATATATATATATATATATATATATATATATATATTTGTGGTTTGGTGGAAAGAGGATGCAGAAATATTTGCAATTCAATACAATTCAACAAATTTTTATTGAAACCCCCATTATGTTCTCTACCCTTTGCTTATCATTGGAGTTCAGTAATGTTTAAATCAAATATACAACTATACAACTTAGGACTGAATTTTTAGTTTTCAACGAATTGGTTTTGTTTGAAGAGGGCAAGAGACTTCTGTCACCTGGGACAAAGATGGCAAGTACAGACTTCCCCTGAAGTTCGCTTTATTCCATTGGAATCATGGCTGTCCTCACATGATCCAGGTTCCCTGAGCAACCAGCGCTGATTCCGTCAGCTTTTCCTCTCTGTTGAAAGAAGTGCTGGCTTGAACGTATTCCTGCTGGAAAGCCTATGTGAGGTGACATTGTGTAGAGTAATTTGTTATTTTAGAATGATGCCAATGGTTAAATACATAATCAAACATCGATGGAACCACATTTAAGAAGGAAGCTGGGCTTTGCTTTTTTCCTGTTTCCAAACATTCAAGGCCATTTAATGGTCTGCAGTCTAAACACACACATCAGAACCAAGTCTTTTCTCCCCAAAGGCATCACAGTAATCTGATCTTTCCTGAGAACTTTTTTCATTCACCGTTTTCTATAGCCTCCCCTGCCACACGGGAATAGAATTGCTTGCTGCTGTTGTGGCCTCGGCAGAGAAATTTAAAATGTGAAGAAATGCATACCATGTTCTGTATCCTCTCTTCTATTCTCTACAGAGCTACTCCCCCCACCACCACCACGTACACACTGCTGGCACACTAATAAGAGACAGAGATATTGATTCTTCTCTGGATGCGCAGAGATGGTTCAACCATGACTCCTGCTCTATGAGGCCTTACAACCTGATGTGGGCTGGAGATCTGCAAACAATAAAACAATACAATAAAATGGAAATAGACATTCTAAGAGAGCTACACAGTGATTTGGGAGTGATGAATTTCTCCAGAGGGATAACAGGTAGTATTTGACTTCCTTTTGAAAGATGGTAGGTTTTTCTTTTTTTTTTCCCTCTGTCTAGTTTTGTGCATGTGCAGGTGTGGATGGTATTGACCAGGTGGAAGAGATTTCCGCTGGTGGTCTGCGCTGAAGTTTTCAGGTGTAAGAAGTTACTGAGGACATTGTTCAGAAGTCACAGGTGGCTGAAGTGCAGGAAGCAAGGGAGGACTTATTTGGGGATGAGGCCAGCAAGGTAGATTGGAACCACATTGTGATGGGTTTTTCTTGCAGCCGGTGGACAGTTCCTGAGGAGTAAAGAGAGTATCTGCACCTGCAGCAACCTGCAAGTTCAATTAGATCATTCGAGCTAGAGACAGGAAAACCACGGCATTAGTCCTTGAAAGAGGTGAGGAGCGTTTTAATTAAGGGAGGATAAATGAAAGCGAGAAGATAGATCGGTGAACCGATGGAGGGTGTTGTAAAGCGTGTTTTCCAGAAGTAATCCAGCAATTTAGACCATCCAGTTCTGGGACGGAGTCCCTTTCCTTAAATCTCCACCTATTACTGTGGTGGAGAATGTCTCATTCCAGGAGACCTTGGTTTACACTGGAACACGAATCATTCTGTCCTCACATACAAATTATAGCAAAACACAGTATTTTTTTTCTGTTTACATATGTATTGGTCAGGAGACCTACTTGCAAATAACAAAGTTATCTCTGGCTAGTTTAATTTTTGAAAAGTAATTTCTTAACGGCCGTTTAGAAGGCACAGAGCTATAAGCCCTGAAGTTTAAAACCAGATACAATGGAGAACCACATAATAGGGACTTCTCAGGGTCCTTTCGCCTGGGACACAGTGCAAGACATCCCACCAACTGCCATTTCTGAAGAACCAAATGTTTCTGCTCCAGGCTTGGTAAAGATCAGTTTCCAAGAATGAAGCTTCTGTAGATAATTGCTTCATTTGAAATTCAAGTCTCATATGGTTGTACCTGATTGGAAGGATGTAAATAACATCTTTTTATTTGTACAGAAAGAATGTTTTCTGAATTCTACCCCCCAAAAGCAGGATTTATAATGTAGAAAATGATTGGAGGCTGTTCAAAATATATAAAACTATTATATATTGGTAGTCCATAAATGAATATTGTTATATATTAACAATTCACAGGTGCAATGTATATTCTACATACACTAGAATTTACCATTTTTAGGCAATGCTCTTTTTACTTTTGGAAAAAATCTAAGTGACTTTTCTATGCATATCTTATTAAATGCAATACCTTGCCTATAGATTACTAATCAAATTTTCTTAGGTAAAGCTAAGGATATCTTTCTTAGGTAAGGATGAAAAAGAGCCCCCACCCTGAAATTTCAGTGTCTTAAAATGACCAGGTTTTCTTTCTGACTCATGTTACATAATCTTTGTGGGTCAACTGTAATTCTGTTTCTGTTCACGTTGAGATGACTATTTCTACTTCACATGTTTTCTCTATCGTTTGATCCAGGCTAGGGAGCTCCCAGTATTTTGGAAAAGATGTTTCCATGGAAGAAGAGAGAGAGAGAGAGAGAGAGAATAAAAACAGAATTGCATAATGTCTCTAAAAACTTCATGGATTTGACATCTATCACTGCTGATTTCATTGGTCAAAAAAAAAAGAAAAATTAATTGTTAAGTCTCATACCATTTGGGTAGGAAAACATAATATTCTTATAGAAAGCACAGTAAATAATTGGTAATAATAATATCCTATTTCTGTCTTCCTTCATCATCTCAAATAGTTTGTTCCCAGGCTTACTTAAGAAGAAAAAGTACAATACTGACCTTGTTTATTAGGAATACTAACCAAGTTTGTATGCAGCCAATTGGTTAAATTTGGATATTGCAATAATCTGTATTTTAGATTTTGATGTGAATCTCTTTGACTCCAGGAACAAAACTATTTTTCCTGCCCCACCTTTGTGAGCTACATATAAAGGCAGACAGGGCACTTCCATTGGGGAATGGAGAAAGGCGGGAAAATAAAGAGTCACTGTTCCATAGCCATTGTTGACTCAGTGTGACTCTCACAAGCTTATGAAATCATTCAGAAAGGAGTGATCAATAAGCAATGTCAAACTTTTCTTTTTCTTTCTTCTTCTTCTTTTTTTTAAATTCAGTGAGAGGAGGGGAGGCAGAGACAAACTCTCACATGTATCTTGACTGGGATCCACCCGAAAAGCCCACTAGGGGGCAATGCTCTGCTTCATTGCTCAGCAACTGAGCTCTTCTTAGTGCCTGAGGTGGAGACCATTAAGCCATCCTCAGCACCCAGTGCCAACTCACTCCAATCAAGCCATGGCTGCAGGAGGGGAAGAGAGAGAGAGACAGACAGACAGAGAGAGAAGTGAGAGGGGAGGGGTGGAGAAGCAGATGGGTGCTTCTCTTCTTTCTCTTCTGTGCCCTGATTGGGAATCAAATCTGGGACATCCACATGCCATGCCAATGCTCTATCATTGAGCCAACAAGCCAAGGCCTAGCAATGTCAGACTTTTTTTGAGACATAATGGTGTCATTTGAAAAATGAATTACTCCAAGTTGAACCTACATAGAAGTATTATTAGTAAAAATAATGTAATTATAGTAGCCCCTAACTCTTGAGTGTTTACTAGTCCAGATACTGTCTTTAATTTCATCTTAACTTTATTTTAATAAAAAAACTAAAGTTTAAACCACATCCTGAAGCTAGGAGGGAAAGAAGACGAATATGAAGGCAGTTCTATCTGGCATAAGAAACCATTTTCTAATTATTAAGTCTGGATATACAAGTTGTATGTATGTATCCTTATATTATAATACATTTTAAATCTAAATTTAAAAATGATGAAATATAAAGTGATTAGTGATGGGTTCTGCTTAGTTAGGGTGTAACTCATCTGAGAGGGGACCCTTGGACCTATGCTAATAGCTAAAATTTATCTATTCTGGGTAAGCAAGGGACAAAAAATAGAGAGTCAAACATTAAAATAAGTCTATAGGCCTTATTTGAAAATGATCATCCATACATAGAACTGAACATGAAAATTCTGCCCAGCCCTGGGAGGTACTTGCCGGTTGACAACATGATGCTCTCAGAACCCTAGCTACACTCTCACACCAAGTGCCCTCCTCTGGAGAAACGCACAGGGAATGTTTGCCAGGGGTCTGAGACTCCTGCTGTGTTCAAGTTGAAACTCCGTGAGCCAGTGTTGGCAGAAGATGAGTGAATCGTTTTGCATACAGATGCTTTTGTAGAATCATTTGTATCTATAACACTCAAGCTTATGGTGATTCAATAGAAAATGGAATTCTGGGGTCTCCAGTTGATATCTGCTCAGAGCCAAGGAGAAATGTCTCCAGGAAAGGCTTAGCTTCCTCTGAGTCACCTGATCCTGAGACCCAAATAGGAGAACTCAACAGGTGGAAGCAGTCTGAGAAGGGCCTGTGACCAAGCTCTGCTGGCCTTCTTTAGTACTTCTTAGCTGGCTGCTTTGCTGAAGTCAGTTGAATTTCCTTATACACTCAGTTGTTTATATTATTTGCCTGTTAATCCAGGCATATCAACCTGGAACTGTGTCTAAGCCCATGAGGGAAAGCATTGGTGAGGATTCCTTCCTCCCTCCCCCTCCCCGCCCCCGCAATTGTACTGAGGTATAATTGAACAACAAAATTGCAGTATACTTAAAGTGTACAAGATGCACATTGTGAAATGTTTCCCACAATCAAGTTACCACACCTATCTCCTCACATGGTTACTTTTTGGTTGCTGTTCAGGAGGGATGTATTACTTGAAATTTGCTTACTCTCTTAAGCAAATTTCAAGTAATACAATACAGTGTTATCAACTGAAGTCACTAAATTATACATTAGATTCTCAGAACTTATTCACTTATAACTGGAAATTTGTGCCCTTGACCATCCTCTCCTCATTTCCACCATCATTCAGCCCTTGGCAACCACCAGTCTACCTTCTGTTTCTGTGAATTCAACTTTTTATTTTTTTAATTATTATTTTTTTAATTCAGTGAAAGGAGGGGAGGCAGAGACAGACTCCTGAATATGTCCTGACTGGGACTTACCCGGAAAGCCCACTAAGGGCCAGTGCTCTGCCCATCTGGGGCATTGCCCATTGCTCAGCAACCAAGCTCTTCTTAGCACCTGAGGCGGAGGCCATGAAACCATCCTTAGCACATGGGGCCAAGTCGCTCCAATTAAGCCATGGCTGCAGGAGATGAAGAGAGGAAGAAAGAGAGAGAGAGAGAGAAGCAAGAGGGAGAGGGGTGGAGAAGCAGATGAGTGTTTCTCTTATGTGCCCTGACTGGGAATCAAACCTGAGACATCCACACAATGGACCAATGCTTTACCACTGAGCCAACCTGCCAGAGCCTCGACTTTTTAGTTTTTTTACGATTCCACATGTAAACAATACTACAGGGTCTTGGTCTTTGTCTGGCTTATTTTGCTTAGGATAACATCCACCACTTTCTTCCATATTGTTGCTAATGGCAGAATTTCTTTTTTAAGGCTAAATCATATTCATATATATATTTTGCATTTTTAAAATTCTCTCATCTATCAGTGAAATGAGGAACTGCAGGTATCTCTTCAAGAGAGTGATTTAGTTTTCTTTAAATAAATGTCCAGAAGTGGAATTGTTGGTTCATAGGGTAGTTCTATTTTTATTCTTTTTAGGAACCTCCATACTGCTTTCCATAAGGCGGGGGTTTCTTTTGATTAGCTGCCATAGAGTCACAGAGATCAGACAAAAGCTAACTAAATTTTATTAAGAAAAAAGAAATCTGTAGTCAATCTCAGCTATGTGTGTGTGAGTGTGTGTTTGTGTGTGTATATTTGAGAGACAGAGAGAATTCCATGACATTTTGAAGACATAGATTGATCGCTGGTCTCTGGGGCTACTTAGTTTATTTGGTTGGACATCAGTAGCCTTAATTTAATTCCCTCTGTCAGCATTTAGCTTGACTCTGACATAACCATAGCCCCTAGAGTAGTTTAGGGATTTCCAAAGCAAAATATTGAGACACATTTCTTCTTTGGGTTAAATCCTGGTTTCTGCCTACATGTGCTAGAAATAAAAACAGGCAATCAAATTCAACCCACAGCAAAGTGCCTTTATAGCCTCTAAATATTTGACAGAGCAGGTAGGAAGGAGGTGAAACACGGATTCAGTGTTTGGGACCCAGATGTTGGGTTGTCCGTTGACAGCTTGGTGAGAGCAGGCTCTGCAGCTCAGCTAGAACAAGGCTTTGTTGAATTGATTCCAAGCTTTGGTCTGGGGGAAGCACTTTCCTATCTGGCTCTTTTGTTCACAGACACCTTGAAGATTTGTGGAACCCATTAATTTTTATTGTTTTAATTTCTCATGTTTATGTCCAATTTTAAAAAGTCAAATTGGTCCTGAGAAAGGATGCCCATTGATACACACATCAATATTCCCTCTCTGCCTGTCTCCATATTTTGTCTTCTCCATGGGTGACAGCTTTTATGTATTTTATTTGCTTCTTTAGTATTTACCTTTGTACCTCTAATTTTCTTATATTACTTATTGATATTTTAGTTTTAGAAATGATCAACTGGTGTCTTACCACGGCAAATGAGAATTTAGCTTCATTTTTTTCCTCTGCGTTTCTTATACATGCATTTTCTCTGCCTTCTCATCTACCTGCTTGTTAATATAATTGTTCCATTTTAGTCAATTCAGTTGTTGCCATTTACATTTTTGGACATGAAAATAATATTCACACTGAAATAGGGTTTGATATCCTTCGTGTAGTC
The DNA here is from genome assembly GCF_036850765.1 of Saccopteryx bilineata. NCBI lineage: Eukaryota > Metazoa > Chordata > Mammalia > Chiroptera > Emballonuridae > Saccopteryx > Saccopteryx bilineata. Next base: position 15,603,755 of record NC_089492.1, on the reverse strand, counting down.
CATAATATGTACATACTTTTAGGAAGAGAGAAATTAGGCTTGCCCTGGCCAGTTGGCTCAGTGGTATAGCTTTGGCCTGGCGTGTGGAAGTCCTGGGTTCAATTCCTGGCCAGGGCGCACAGGAGAAGCACCCATCTGCTTCTCTACCCCTCCTCCTCTCCTTCCTGTCTCTCTCTTCCTCTCCCGCAGCCAAGGCTCCATTAGAGCAAAGTTGGCCCGGGCGCTGAGAACGGCTCTATGGCCTCTGCCTCAGGCACTAAAATGGCTCTGGTTGCAACAGAACAACAGCCCAGATGGTCAGAGCATCGCCCCTAGTGGGCATGCCAGGTGGATCCTGGTTGGGCTCATGTGGGAGTCTGTCTCTCTGCCTCCCCACTTCAGCAAAATACAAATAAATAAATAAATTTTAAAAATTAGGCTTGACTTTTTCCATTATATTCTATTGTAATGTTCTTTTCCTCCTCTGAACATCCTTTTTGTTTGTCCTTAAGTTCTTTGTTTTTGTGTTTAATTGTCTATGTACTCAGCACAGTGCAAACCCAAATTAAGACCTGGGTGTTCCACCCATTTCTACCCCTGATTGAATTTCTCCCAGAGCATTCTCTCTGCCTTATTGGGACTGATTGTCCCTTAGCCCAAGTCACAGCTCTTGTCACTTGCATTGTTCCTTGTCTCCTTTCTCTGTTGGTCTACTTTTACCTGTAGTGGTCTTTATCCCTAAGTAGTTCTTTATCCCTAAGTTGATCGCTCCCAGGATTGTCTCTGACCCGAACTCAGGCTCACAGCATTGACTCCAGGATGAGAAAAGTCTATTTGTTTGTTGGGTGGATATCTGGATCCCCCTGAACTTGGATGATGGGGTCTACTTAATCCTCCACCTTTGGGAATGATACCTCTGCTCACAAATGTGCCCCATGTTCTTTAAATAAAAATACTATTTTTTCTTGAGAATAAACCTCTGAAGTTCGGCCAGCTCCCAGCTGTTAGCAATTAGGGACAAGATCAATTCTTCAAATTGAATTTGTGTTGAATCTATTTATTTATTTATTTATTTATTTATTTATTTATTTATTTATAGAAAGAGAGAGAGAGAAACATTGATTTGTTGTTCCACTTATTTATGCATTCATTGGTTGATTCTGATATATGCCCTGGTCCGGGATTGAACGCCCAACCTTGATACGTTGGGGTTCCACTCTAGCCAACTGAGTTACCCGGCCAGGGCTCACTCTCAGTATCACCACTGTTAGAAGTTCCTAGTCTTTAAGAAATTCAGGGCGATTCAAGTTGGATCATGGTTCTCCCAGTTCTATATTAATATTTCAGTTGTCTTGTATTCACTAAGGCATTTGCTATTAATCTATTTTCCAGATTCCAATATTTTGTTGTCATTTTCTTCTTTCTTCTCATCATTGTGGGCTCATGTGTTAAAAAGACCTTTTACTGCCATTTCATGGGGTTTGGAAGAGAGGAAAAGTAGATTAGTAGATTCAGTTTTCCCTCGTTCCCTAGAAGCTCACCATATGCACATGTTTCTCAATCAGTCCAGTTTAAACAAAGCATTTTCATCCTGCCTGCCTTTTCTCTCTTCATACAACAAACTTCAAACCTGAACTGATGCATAACCACAAAGGAAATTCTCTCTGAAGATGCTTGTTGTACTTGAAATATTTATTGTACCAATATAAGATATTAATCATTTCAAATTATGTGTCTTTAATTACCAGGATTATTAAATGACCTCCCAAAATAATCACTTGGGGAGGCATTACAAAATGTCCTGCCAAGGGGCATGCTGGATCTTTTAAAAGGGGTTTTCCTGTATCCCTTGAAGAAAAGAGGTGTCATATGTTATGTATTATATGGTGCTGAAGATGTGGAATGTATTGTTCGGTGAGGGGATAAGTGCTATATCATTGAAAATCCTCAGAGAGGCTGAGTGTGCATCTGTCAGGGATTCCAATGTTTTATATGAGGTTAGAATAGTCAAAGTCTAAGCATTCCTTCCAGTCTCCACGCTTCTATGACTGCATGAATTTTAGTGAGAATTCCCCCCAAATTTGCATACCTGAACATTCGTTCTGTTATGGTATGCTTGGAGGAACTAACTAGTCTTAGACCCTATTTTCGTGTGCACTAGTTCTATATCCATTTTATGTATCAATCCATCATTAGTGGCTAACATTTCTGATTATTCATATAGGATGCTCAAGAAAGAGAAGAAGGGATGGGAGGAAAGGAAGGAAGGTAGGAAAGGAGGGAGGGAAGGAAGGAAGAAAGAAAGTAAAGAAGGAAGGAAGAAAGGAAAAGAACAAGAGAGAAAGAAAGGGAAGGAAACATAAAAGGAAAGTAAAGGAAAGAAAAGGAAAAATATGAGTTCAGAATCTTGGAGTCTTTCAGGAAAATAACAGCAGCAACAAGAGTGGGGAGCTATAGAGGTGTTGTGTTTTATTAAAGCTTTGGCTGCAGGTGAGTCATTCCAGGAGAGAAGGTCATGAGGCTCAGTGTCCACTTCAGAGAGGCCAGTCAGAGTGTTCCTTCTGAGTTCTCCTTCTCCCATCTAAAATATTTTAATCCACATTGAGGTGGAAGAGTAGTCAAATAACAACGTTACAATTGTGCTTAATTTTTAGAGCCTCTTCTCAGTTTTATAGACAAAGTCATTGAAGCTCCAAGAGTTTCAATGACTTTGTCCTATAAAGTAGAGCTCAGAAGTTGAGTACAATAGATCATTTGTTCTCATACTATAAGGTTTTCCTACAGTATTGTCTTTTAAAAACTATTTTCCCTGACTTGTTGTGGCGCAGAGGATAAAAGCATCAACTGGAATGCTGAGGTTGCTGGCTTGAAACCCTGGGCTTGCCCGGTCAAGGCATATATGGGAATTGATGCTTCCTGCTCCTCCCCCCTTCTCTCTCTTTCCACCCTCCCTCTCTAAAATGAATAAATAAAATCTTTAATAAAAAAAGACAATTTTTCTGGTGAAAAAAATTAAAGAATTCTCAAGATAGTTTGATAGCTCTGTGGGATTATGACTTGAAGATGGTTGTAGTGGTGGAAATAAAGTTGAATTTGTGTTTTATTGTGATGAGATTTTGTTTCATAAGCACCAGCTGGCCATTGGTAGTTAACATGGCTTCTTCCTCCTCCAGGAATGTGGGGATGCCTTTATAAATCATGGCCTTTTCTCCTTGGGGAAGTTAGAATTGGGACTCTCAGGCCAACAAGCTGGTGACACCATGCAAATTCTGAGAAAAGATTCTGGAGGAGGAAGGAGAAACCTTTCCCCTTGTCAGAATAAAGGAGCACATTCCTATGACACATTTTAGGTAATGTCTTCCCCTGTCTTGTGGAGAACAAATCAGTGTGTACCCAGGTATTCACATAGAAGCAGGAGATGAGGTGAGAAGGATTGGAAAATAGATGATTTGGGCTTTCAGTGATGACTTGAATGATGATACTTATACAGGAAACTTTGTAGTTAATACAATGTACCATCATCTTATAATTTTCCCACATATTTTAAAGGGTGTGTTATTTAATAAAAAACACCTAGTTTTTGAGAGTTTTAAAGTTTCTTAAGTAGCCTAGGTTTGACAAAACTCTGACTGTTATTTATTAAGAACTGGCTCTTGCCTGACCTGTGGTGGCACAGTGGATAAAGCGTCGACCTGGAAATGCTGAGGTCGCCGGTTCAAAACCCTGGGCTTGCCTGGTCAAGGCACATATGGGAGTTGATGCTTCCAATTCCTCCCCCTCTTCTCTCTCTCTGTCTCTCCTCTCTCTCTCTCTATCCTCCCTCTCCTCTGTAAAATGAATAAATAAATAAAAATTAAAAAAAAAAATTAAAAAAAGAAAAGAAAAAGAGATCATAAGAACTGGCTCTTCATAATTTTAAGCAATCATATTTGGTTTCCCCCTAATTTTCCCAAAGACTTGCAAAACTTGCTTGCACGCAAATTATTGCAAAATAAGTCTTTGGCTTGAATCAGCCAAAACCAAGGATTCCCCATAATAAATTGTTTTATTGTTCATATGTATCATCTTGTTTTTATGTGACATTTCCCTTTATTTATTAAGTGTTAATTGAGGGGATTTATCACAGTTAAATTGTCCATGACTCAGAGTAAAGGTTAAACATTATGTTACTATTGACTTTTTGTAGAGAATAGAGTTTGGGCAGTTTCAGAAAGGTTCCTTTAAGGCTATTTTGTTTTTTCTTCTGCCTTTGCTATCTTGACATCATCATCTCTCTTCCAGTTCTCAGACTTGGAAATTGGACTCTTCTATCATCTACATCTGGTTGCTTTTTAAATCTTGTTATTATTTTTTTTCTCTGAAGTAAAGGTGCAGTACTGGTTAGCTCCCTTTTAACTCCTTTGTTTCTGTCTTTGCTCTATTCCTCATTAGTCAAGCCTAGGCCGTTTGATGGTAGCCGAGCTACAGCCCGTATTCATGTGTTCCCAGTCCCTCCTTCTCTTCCTATTCTCTTATCAGTGTGATTGTTCATGAACAAGTGCTGTTGACTGAGGTGGCTAAGACACCACTGGTGCCTATGCCCAGCTCGGCCTCAGTTTAGCTGTATGCACTTGGCAAATTATTTCATTTCTCATGCCTCTGATTCATAATGTGTAAAATGGGGATAATAACAGTGATTTCCTCTAATGTTGTTTGGATAATTGACATGAGTTTATACATGGGAAACACCGTGAACAGTACCCAGAACATTGTAAGTGCTAATTATATTTGTTAGCTATTATTACCTTTCAATATTTGACCACCATGGTTTTTTTGTTTAGCATTTTAAAGTTTGCATTTATTGAGCCTCCACTATGTGATGGGGACTCCATTAAACACACTTAAGTTGTTTTACACGTATAATGTACTTATAAGATAGCTATTATTCTCAAATTGCAGATAAGAAATTGAAACTTCATGAAGTTAAACCACAAGCTCAGAGTCCCAGAGCTAGCAAGAGATGCATCTGGGATTGGAATACAGAGCTCCTTGATTCCAGAACCTATGCTCTTACCCAGCAGGCTCTTCTACCTCCACATGGGGACTCTGGCAATGACTTAGCCTTGCCATTTATGAAACAGGTTAGTAGTTAGTATTGTCTTCAATATAAAATTGTGTGGGAATTAAACAATGATATAAAATGTTTATTCAAAACTTGTCAAATAATGGTTCCTCAGTAAGTATTATTGCTTTTATTGTACAGTATTATTATTACCTCGCTGTAATAGAAAGAAGTCACCTATAGATAACTTAGTAGTAGTAATCTGTCTCTAATAGAGAGACGTATCTATCTTAAAAGATTACTAAATAATCTTAGAAGTAATTAATTTTTTTATAAATAATAATAGAAGTGATTTATTAAATATTATATTAATTAGTCTCCCTCTTCAAATGTTTCTTAGTCATATCAATTTATTCTTCCAGCTTTACTTGAGAATTATTTCAACGAATTACTTACCCCACTGAAAAAATTCCTTTGCTAGTTTGTCCAGAATTGTGTTAAGATCACAAACTAAGTTAAGAAGAGATGACATCTTTATAGCAATATTTTTATCAACAAACATGGAACGTCTTTCCACTTCTTTTGTTTTTTTATGTCCTTAATAACATTTTAGAGACATTCTTATTATAGGCTCCCTGCATTTTATTAATATATTTGTAAGTATTTTAAGTTTTAATTCATATTGTGTTATCTTTGTTTTTGTTTTTGTTTTTTTTAGATTCTATTATCCCGATTATTTTCATGTATATTACTTTAATAGTCTACCATTTCACCAGTCCTGGAACTGTACTGGTAAGGAATAAAATAATTCAAAGATTTCACTGTGCTTGTACAGAATGCTCCATGTTGACATGTAACATTACATTAGTTTGAGAAATACAACATGATTCTCTATTTGCCCCATTTGTTTTCAATACCATGTGCTGTAGTACACTTATTAACTGGGTCCCAGGTCATCATCTCCATTTGACTGATGAGTATATGTATGTTTGAATATAACATTAAAAGGCAAATTTTCACGAACTTGGGCTTCCGTTATAACAAATCCAGGATACTAGATTTCTTTGAACAGAATATCTAGGAAGGCTTTGAAGTTAGTCAGAAGGAGTTGATGGACTGTAATGGAGAAAAAATATCTTGAGATAAGGCAGAGAGCGAGAGAGGAAGTGAGAGGCAGTAATGGAGCATCTGATTATGAGTAGTTAAGGAGACATAGGCTAGAAGTAGCAATATTTTTATATGGTTAAATTCATTCCTGAGGACAGAAATGGAAAATAAGGTTCTTGTGTCCACCCAGAGCAACTGATAGAGAGTATCTTGGGCATTGTGTTGTGGATGGTTCTGAGGCTAAGTCTGGGCTCCATGGAAAAGGACGCTATAATGACAGACATGGTCTCTGGAGGGATGAGTGCTGGACTATGTGGCACATATCACCCTTAATAATCTCTAGGAATTGATTGATAGCTTTCAGTTCCTGGTGTGGGGGTAGGGGAGTGAAATTCTGGGTGTCCAGAGGAAGACAAAGGCGGTTCGTAAAGAGGAAAGGTAAGTTAATCACGTTGACATAGAAAATTGGTCTCTAATGATTAGTGATGTTGAACATTTTTTTCATCTGTCTATTGACCATCTCTATGTCCTCTTTGGAGAAGTGTCTATTCATTTCTTGTGCCCGGTTTTGATTGGGTTATTTGTATTCTTGGTGTTGAGTTTTACAAGTTCTTTATAAATTTTGGTTATTAACCCCTTACCAGATGTATTGTCAAATATGTTTTCCCATTGTGTGGTTTGTCTTTTTATTCTGTTCATATTATCTTTAGCTGTGCAAAAGCTTTTTAGTTTGATATAGTTCGATTTGTTTATTCTGTCTTTTATTTCACTTGCCTGTAGAGATAAATTAGCAAATATATTGCTGCAATAGATATTGGAGAGCTTACTGCCTATGTTTTCTTCTAAAATGCTTATGGTTTTACGACTTACATTTAAGTCTTTTATCCATTTTGAGTTTATTTTTGTGCCTGGTGTAAGTTGGTGGTCAAGTTTCATTTTTTTGCAAGTAGCTGTCCAGTTTTCCCAACATCATTTGTTAAAGAGACTGTCTTTACTCCATTGTATGCTCTTACTTCCTTTGTCAAATATCAGTTGTCCATAAAGATGTGGGTTTATTTCTGGGTTCTTGGTTCTGTTCCATTGATCTATAATGCCTGTTCTTATGCCAGTACCAGGCTGTTTTGAGTACAATGGCCTTGTATTATAACTTGATATCAGGGAGTGTGTTACCTCCCACTTTATTCTTCCTTTTCAAGATTGCTGAGGCTACTCATGTTCTTTTTTGGTTCCATATATATTTTTGGAATATGTGTTTATATTTTTGAAGTATATCATTGGTATTTTAATTGGTATTACATTGAATTTATAAATTGCTTTGGGTAATATAGACATTTTAATGATGTTTATTCTTCCTAACCATGAGCACGGTATATGCTTCCACTTGTTTGTATCTTCCTTGACTTCTTTTATCAATGTTTTATAATTTTCTGAGTACAAGTCTTTAACCTTCTTGGTTAAATTTACTCCTAGGTACTTTATTTTTTTGTTGTTGCAATAGTGAAGGGGATTGTCTCCTTAATTTCTCTTTCTGACATTTCATTATTTGTGTATAAAAATGCCTCTGATTTCTGTGTATTAATTTTATATCCTGCCACCTTGCTGAATTCATTTATCAGATCCAGTAGTTTTTTTGCCTGAGACTTTAGGGTTTTCTAGGTACAGTATCATATCATCTGCAAATAATGATACTTTTACTTCTTCTTTTCTGATTTGGATGCCTTTTATTTCTTCTTCTTGTCTAATTGCTGTGGCTAGGACTTCCAGAACTATGTTGAATAAGAGTGGTAAAAGGAGGCACCCCTGCCTTGTTCCTGATTTTAGGGGGGTTGCTTTTAGTTTTTGTCCATTAATTATGATGTTGTCTGTGGGTTTGTCATCAATAATCATTAGAGAAATGCAAATTAAAACCACAATGAGATACCACCTCACACCAGTCAGAATGGCGCTCATTAACAAAACAACACACAATAGGTGCTGGTGAGGATGTGGAGAAAGGGGAACCCTCCTGCACTGCTGGTGAGAATGCAGACTGGTGCAGCCACTGTGGAAAACAGTATGGAGATTCCTCAAAAAATTAGAAATGGAACTGCCCTTTGACCCAGCCATCCCACTTATAGGAATATATTCCAAGGACACCATATCACCAACTGATAAAAAGAAATGCACCCCCATGTTTATAGCAGCATTGTTCACAATAGCAAAGATCTAGAAACACCTCAAGTGTCCATCAGTGGACTAGTGGATTAAAAAGCTTGGTACATGTACACAATGGAATACTATGGGGCCATGAAAAAGAAGGAAATATTACATTTTGCAACAATATGGATGGACCTGGAAACTATTATGTTGAGTGAAATAAGCCAGGCAGAGAAAGAAAAATATCATATGACCTCACTCATTTGAGGAATCCAGGGAACAATGTGAACTGAGGAATGAAATTAAACCTGAAGGGAAGGGGGTAAGGGAGATGTTGAGGGGAATATGGGGGAGGGGGGATGCTTTTGGAGAGACACTAGAATCTATGTAAACACAATAAATAAATTAATTTTAAAAAAAGAAAACTGGTATTTGTGTTACCATTTTGCCTTAACTGGCAAATATGTGGTATTTTTTGATAGTATGTTCAATATTGCCATTTGGCCCATCTTCTTCTCTCATGGCTCATATTCTGTATTTGTACGGGGGCCTTCTCCTCCGCGGTGCCTCTCAGGCCTGTCTTGTAGCAGGGCACTGCCTAACACGTTCAGCCTGTGATATGCGGTGGGAGTCTTAGGGACGTAGGTTTTTCTTTATATTCAGTTGTTTTTTAGGGCTGGTCCTAGTTTTAGATCTTGAGATATTTCTCTTTCACATTATATGGACATAAACTTGGTGACATTGTTCCTTTGTTATATTCTGAAAAATGGATTTCTATTTTCTGTTTTGAGTTCATATTTGCTGCCTGAGAGGGAAATTGTATATCTATAAGACCATCCAGAAATTCATTCAATAGCTCAAGGTCTGTGTGTTTGAGAAGAGTGTGCAGTAATAAGACTGTTTTCAAATTGATATTTTTATAAGAAACTGTTTCACACATAAGTTTTCAAAGTGATTGCCACATGAATTTCTTAACATTACCTTTGAGATTCTTGTTTGTTTTGTCTTTTTAAAATATAATTTGTTCATGATAAACTTAGTATAGGAAAAATGTCCCAGGGTATATTGAGATGAAAAATTACAGATTTTCTTTCTTCTTTTAAAAACTATATTTGGAAAGATTACTTTGAAGAGAATGAGTATTTTTCAGCTTCCTTTCTTTGCCAGTCTCTGTGATTATATAATTCAAGAGAAAAGTACCAAATAGGTTCCTAATATTTTTTCTAATCAATGAATAAAGGATGAATTAGGTTTTTCACTAGGATTAGTCATATAAATATTGGAGTGGTTTTTTATTATTTCCATCATAACTGTGGTTACTTTTTCTTTCTTGATTTCCGTGACGGAGAAGGTGAACCAGCAATAGTAGTGAAAAAATGTGGCTGAAACATTGCCAAGATCTGAAGATATCTTCATGATCCTACATTTACTGGGGTTAATCTTTTTTTTTTTTTTTAATTTTTATTTTTATTTTTTATTTATTCATTTTAGAGAGGAGAGACAGAGAGAGAGAGAAGGGGGAGGAGCTGGAAGCATCAACTCCCATATGTGCCTTGACCAGGCAAGCCCAGGGTTTCGAACCGGCGACCTCAGCATTTCCAGGTCGATGCTTTATCCACTGCGCCACCACAGGTCAGGCTACTGGGGTTAATCTTAAATGATAAATTTAGCCCTGGCCAGTGGCTCAGTGGCTAGAGCATCAGCCTGGAGTATGGACATCCAAGGTTCAATTCCTAGTTAAAGCACACATGAAAAGCAACCATCTGCTTTTCCCCCCCTCCAAATCCCCTTTCTCTACCTCTTTCATTCCATTGCCAGTGGCTTAATTGTTTTGAGCATGGCCCAAGGAGCTGAGGATAGCTCCATTGAAGCATATCAGCCTCAGGAACTAAAAATAGCTCAGTACTCGAGCATTGGCCCAAGATGGGTTGCCAGGTAGATCTCAGTTGGGGCACATGTGGGAATCTGCCTCACTATCTCCCCTCCTCTCACATAAAAAAAGAGATAAATTTAAGGGGACACACTTAACTCAGAGTCTAAGGCATGGTGGAAAACCTGCAGAAGAGACACTCTTCGCACTAAAAGGCTTAGAGAGATTTAGGGAAGGTTGATAATGACTACTTGTCCTGTCACTAGTCAAATAAACATTTTAAGGTTCAGTTTGCCTGTCACAAATGTTAGCTTTAACATGTGGTTTAAAAATTAAATATTTATGCTTTATATCCTAAAGTAGACATTTGAAATAGATTATATTTCAATGTAAATTTTTAGAAGATAATTTAGGAAAACATTTGGGATCTACAGCTAGGTGAAGAGTTTTTAGACATAAACATCTAAATTTTGATCCATAAATTTAAAAAATCAATAAATTGACTTTATCAAAGCTATTAATTTTTTTATTGCTCTAAGAAAGACCCTATTAAGAGGATGCAAAGACAGTCAACAAACCTGAAGAAAATATTTGCAAACCACAGATCTGATAAAGGACATCTCTAGAATGTATAAAGTACTCTCAAAACAACATTAAAAAAAAAAACCTAATTGGAAAACTGGCAAAAGATAGGGAGAGACAGTTTACGGAAGTAGATATACAGTTGGCAGATAAGCACATGACAAAATATTCATCGTCACTAGCCATTAATACAATGGGAATTAACACCATGATGATGCAGTATCACTAAGCACTAGTTAGAATTGCTTAAATAAGAATCAGTGACAACACCAAGTTCTGCCTACAATTCAGAGAAATGGCATCTCTCTTACGTTGCTGGTGGTAGTGTAAAGTGGTAGAAGCATCCCAGAAAGTGATATGGCCATTTCTTTAAAATATTTTTAAAAAGAAGAAAAACTCTTATCATAGGACTCATCAATGGAAATATTGGGTATTTCTCTAAGAAAACCAAAAACCCATGTCCCCAAAACTAATGCACATAGTGATCACACAGGGCATCTCTTGCCTCCCTGGACTCCCAGTCCTGACTTGATGATAAGGAAGTTACGCAAAGGTGTGCAATTATTTGATTCTAACCTAAATGTGCTTCAAATATGTCCTGCTTTTCTTCCCACCACTCTGGAGTTCTAATTGCATTTAGCAGGGTTCTCTTCAGGTGGGGCTGCATTATTGGAAATCAGGAATGTCAGGAGTCTGCATTATAAGGAAGGTTTCATTAGAAACAATATTGTGTTCCTCACATTCTCACACAAAACGGTGAGGAGGAAAGTAGTGCCTTTGTTCTTCTACGCCTTTTTCAAATAGCTCTTTCCTTTCTGCTCTTGTCTCCCTGCCCCAAACCCGTGTCCCCTTCCCCTGCCGAGGTCAGCGGAAGGAGCTGGAGGTTTTCAGACATATTTGCATGTTAGCAGGGGTATCCTAAAGAATGAAAAATTTAAGCTCAAGTAAATTTATTTCTAATGATGAGATGTACGTTGTGGAGGAGGTTTGGACAAGGAGAATGAGTCAACCCTATTAATGAAGTGTGTGTATAGACAATCCATTCGTCCCAGGGTTACTCTCCCTCTTACTTCCATTCCAGCGATCCAGGGTTACCTGTCTGGCAAGAAATGACTGATCCGGAGTGAGAATAGCCCAGTCTCCTTGGGCCAGAATTCAGCTTAAGTGAAATTAAATTCTCTGGGCCTCAAAAGAATGGATATAATATAAAAGTAGGATGTAGGATAAGTCCATTTCAACACAGAGTCTGATCGGTTTAGGATCAGCACACTGTGTAGTTGAGCATGCTGAGCCAGGTGAGCTTTGCGGAGTGTGTGTCTGTGATCAGGCTCAGGGTCTTGGCAGGTGTCCTCCCACTTGGCAGAGCCTTCACCACACACAGAGGGGGAAAAGCAGAGCAGACCAGCATGGGCAGCATGGTTACCTGTGGTGGGAGGTGTGGGCAATAGGAGTCCAATACTCGTTTTACTTCAAAGAGACATTGGCATAGTAGGTGTGCTCAGCCTTTGCTTTGTGCTTTGATGGTCACTAATTAAAGCTTTTCTTCTCCAGACTCAGTGAGAGTACTCAGCATTTTGTTGCCAAGTTTTCTGAGACTTCTGGTTATTCAGCCTTCACTAGCAATCTGCTGTAGCCCTGAGAATTTGCTCCGTCACAAACGGACTGTGACATTAACAGTCAGCATACCTGGGTGAAGAATGGGCCATGTCCATTCTTACTGGCAAGATTTGAGAAATTTTCCTGTAAATTGTATTTCCTTTGGGCTAGTTTCTTTAACTCTGAATGGCCATATTTCCAAATGTTGCCAAATCTGCTAGTCATGTCTTTCAACCTGTGTAACTAAAAGTGCCAGCACTTTTCTTTTCTTTCTTTTTTTTACAGAGACAGAGAGAGAGTCAGAGAGAGGGATAGATAGGGACAGACAGACAGGAATGGAGAGAGATGAGAAGCATCAATCATTAGTTTTTCGATGCAACATCTTAGTTGTTCATTGATTGCTTTCTCATATGTTTCTTGACCACAGGCCTTCAGCAGACCGAGTAACCCCTTGCTCGAGCCAGCGACCTTGGGCTCAAGCTGGTGAGCTTTGCTCAAACCAGATGAGCCTGCGCTCAAGCTGGCGACCTCGGGGTCTTGAACCTGGGTCCTCCGCAACCCAGTCTAACACTCTATCCACTGCACCACTGCCTGGTCAGGCCAGCACTTTTCTTGTTGAAGTAATGATGGCTTTTTGTTTTTCACTTTTCAAAAAATATAATAACCACCATCTTCTTCAAGAACAATACCAGAAACAATTGCATAATTAAATTAAGAAGAAAAATGTAAGTAGAGAACAGGCAGATAAATATCAACATGATATTATGATGATTACAATGGTTTATGTTTTTATTGTGTCAGATTCTATTCTTAATTTGGCTTGCAATACTTCTATTAATCCAGCGTGAGTTTATCTGTCTGGCATTTTCTCTTCCTATTTCATAACACATGTTATTTTATCTGAAACTAATTTATTTAATTTTTTCAATTTCTTCTTTTCCTTACTTTTCCATATGCTCTGCCCCTCATACATTTGTAATTTCCTCCCCATTTTTGACCAGGTCTAGGAATCCTTCCCATTTCTAAGTGCTCAGCAACAATGCTTCTTCTTGGGTTCCACCATCAGACATATCCTCTTTCTCCTTTGAACTCCTCTGTTCCTACTATATGCATTAAAGTGGGTTCATTTTGTTACTGATCATTGTAAGACGGTTTCTTAAATAAGAATGAAAGCAGCCCTGGCCGGTTGGCTCAGTGGTAGAGCGTCAGCCTGGTGTTCAGGAGTCCCGGGTTCAATTCCCGGCCAGGGCACACAGGAGAGGCACCCATCTGCTTCTCCACCCCTCCCCCTCTCCTTCCTCTCTGTCTCTCTCTTCCCCTCCCACAGCCGCAGCCGAGGCTCCATTGGAGCAAAGTTGGCCCGGACACTGAGGATGGCTCCATGGCCTGCCTCTGCCTCAGGCGCTAGAATGGCTCTGGTTGCAACAGAGCAATGCCCCAGATGGGCAGAGCATCGCCCCCTGGTGGGCATGCCGGGTGGATCCCGGTAGGGTGCATGTGGGAGTCTGTCTGACTGTCTCCTCATTTCCAACTTCAGAAAATACAAAAAAAAAAAAAAGAATGAGAGCAAGAAGAGTAAGTGAAATACTCTAGGGAGAGTGTATAGTGAAGTAAAGAAGACTGAAAGTGGAGTTCTAAAACATTTAGAATGAGCTCACCTCCTTTCCTTCCACCACGTGTTTTTTCTCTGCTTAGTGTATGAACAAAAATACTCACTTCTATCTTAAAGGAGCACTTATGTTCATTGTTGTGCATTAACCTTATCAGTGCTCCCAAAGCAAGGACTTCCCACAGGTGAGTCCCAACCTGGTGACTGATAGGATGCTGTTGTTTCTGGAAAATGAAGTCTTCTTTTCTAAATGTGCTGTTCTTTAAGATACAAAAACAGATTGCGTGGGGACACATGAATGCATTGACTGCCGTCCCCCGCACTACTGGCCACTCTGATTAATGAAATAAGACAATGTAGCATTGGTTTTTATGCAAACAGCTTTATATATTTCTTCCTTTATTTTTTCTTCTTCTCAATTTTTTTCTTTTTCTTTTTTTTCCCTCATAAACTGCTTAAGGAGGAAGTACTTTATATTTAAGGATTTCTCTGTTAAGTTCATTACAATCTGATTTTGTGCTGTCCAGTACTATGATGAAGACTAATTGTGATACATTGCATTATAGTATCAGGACAATGACTGCAGTAAGACAGGAGAGGAAAATTTAAATTACTATGAGGATAAAATGTTTATTTCAGTTTTATAAACAGCAGAGATAGGAAAAATATTACCCCTTCAAAACAAAAACTATTCTTTATTATAATAAAGTCTTATTAAAAATAATTTAATAATAACTATTATTCTTACCAAGATTAACAGCTTGTCTATCATGATGTATTACAAAAATTTAAATTCTGAATACAGTTTCAAACTAGTTTTGTTAATGTGTCATAAATATACAATATATAGTATATTAGGACTATTTTATATAATAAATTTCAATAAATATAGAAGCAAATGAATATTTGTCATAGCTGTATATTTCATTAAATGAACTATAAACCATATTATAATTAGTATGATTAGTGCTCTCTTAGTGTTTGCTAGTATTTCTATCTCTACTTTTTCTATATTTTAAAGAAGGCTATAATGAATACGTCTTGTTCTTTTTGTTTAACTTGTCTAACATTTTACTTAAGATAATTTCTAGAAATTCACTTGATGTGTCCTAGTATATACACATTTAAATTTTGTTATATATTTTTACCAAATTGCCCTTGAGAAAAGCTATACTAAATAACTTTTATGAACAGGATTTGAGAATATCTTTCCTCCCCACACATGCTGCTTAGTATATTATCAGTTTTTAAACTTTTGCTGAATAATATTTTTTTAATTTCCTATTTTACTATTTTATCATTTCTCTGATTATGAAAGAACTTGAATATTTTTTTGTTTTTTAACAATTTTTATTCCTATATATTATTAAATATTGAACTATACATCTATATATAAAATATAATTTGTTTCTATATATCCTATATATTGTATATATTGGTTCTCTATATATTCTGGTTATCTCTTGGCTACATTTAAGATTTTAAAAAATATTTACTTAAAAATTTTATAATATAAAGGCTGCCAAACTATTTTCTTCTGCTTTTTTTGTATCAACATATTAATTTAATTTATAATTATATGAAACTTTTTTATAAACCAATACATAAATAATTACCATTTATTAGCATTAATAATGATATTAATGAAAATAACACATTATATTTACATTGTGTTTTCTAGTTTAGGAAATACCAGTTCCAGATAAAGAATTTAAGATTTTTTTCAAGTTTAGGTAACTAGTTGAACGGCAACCCTGAAACTCAAACTTAGTTAAGAAATTTAAAATAGACCTCATGATATCAAAAGCGAGAAATTGACTTACTTGTTGACAATGATATTCCACCTACCTTTGGACTTCACAGTGTGTCTGGAAAGATGCTTCCTGTTTATACTGATAAAAGGCACACATGTAAAAAATTAGAGGCCGTAAATATTTACTAACACTTAAAAATTCTCAGATTGGTTATTTTAGATAGATAGTGGCTCATTGTTCATGGTCTCCAAAGAGGTTTCCATCTCTGAGACCAATGACATTTCACTTTGGCACTGAGACTACAGATCCACTGCTGGTGTGACAATCCTGGTAAGGCCACCAGCAGCTGAATATTGGCTGAGGCAGGGACAGTAGTGACTCAAAGCATCCCTGCACAAGGGAGTTCAGCTTCTTCATGGCCCTCACTGTGCAGGGAGAGTAGAAACCTTCTTAGACTTACAAGGGCATTTCCTACACGGAGCAGTCAGAGTCACAGAAACAGGCAGGAGAGTGATGGTCGCCAGGGGCTGGGAAGAGGGGAAATGGGGAGTTGTTAAATAGGTACAGAGTTTTAGTTTTGCAAGATGAAAGAGATCTGGAGATCGGGTGGTCAACAATGTGAAAATACTTAACAATACCAAACTGTATACTTAGAAATGGCTAAGGAAGTAAATTGTATGTTATGTGATCTCATTACCACAACTTAAAAAAACTCACAAACTTAAAGGCTTGCAAAACCTGTACCCCTCCATATCTCTGAAGAGTCCTTTTTTTTACACTTGATTCATTAATTTAGATATCTATCTATCTATCTATGTACACACTCATGTACACATACTTTCAAGAGTAGACCACCATGATATGATGTGTTAGAAGTTTGACCTAAAAAGTCAAACACATTTTCATTTCTCCTCACATATTCTATGCTCATGATCATCTGGGCACATAAGGTTGGGAATATAAAAGTCATTGAAAAGAGTCTCATTTCAAACCGCATAACATAAAATGAGCTCTGATATAAACCGATCATCATTTATGTAGATGGCGTTCATACAATAAGCCTTTATTAATTTCAAATACTAGGCACTAGAATATTAAGGGTTTCAATAAAAAGAGAATGAATGATTCTGGTCATCTGTGGAGTAATAATTTGTTGCCTCAAATTAGACTTACCTTGCATCACAATAACATTTGATGAGTGAGATTGAAGACTGTGTGTCTGTGTTTATATGTGTGAAAGGCTCATGAAACATGAGCAGTTTTTCTGTCTGACTGGGGCAAGAGAAATGGGGCTGATCACAGCAGGGGCTGTGAACTTTGTTCAATGTGCAGGCGTTGTGCTATCAGGGCAGCCCATCAGATTGGGCTGTCCTCTGCGGTGTCTGGTGTGTGCTGCTTCGTGGCAGTATGGAAATGAAGATCAGCTTCTAGACAACTAATAGAAATATAAAATCCTGCTGGAAAGTTGACTCTGCAGGCAGGGTATTTAATAAGTTAAAAGCGACATGTGAGGATCAAAGTAATATTGCCTTCAAGGGTTTGAGATGAACACAGAATGTTTATAGAAGGTGGGAATTGTCCACAGTGACACAAATCTTTTATCCCGTCATTGGGAGAATGTGGGAAAGTGCTGGAACTGTCATGGATTGATTTTATTTATATACTTATTCTGAGAATGGCTGATAAGGAGTAATATGAAATTAAATGTATTCCGTGGAACAGAAACATAAGAAAATTGTGTGTATTTTTGAATGATGAGGTCAAATAAGGAAGGGTCGATCAGGAAGCATGATTTTACCACCTGTAGACTAAAAACAATGTTTTTCTACGACATGGAGGCAAGACTTACAATTCCAAGAAAAGCCTTCAATAGTTCCAAGAACCTCAATGTGTCAAAGTGTAGAAAAATTAATAGTCATGATTGCTTTTAAATAATTCATAAAACAACCTTTATATTATACATGGCACTTAATATGAACATTCTGGTTTTGATCTTAAAAGGAGTCTGTGGGTTAAATTTGATGTGAATATTGGCAGTTGCCACAGGCAGTGTTCAGTGTGATGATGTAGTCATTCTGGGGCAGGAAGCAGAAATTATAAAATTATTTTGAAACTGTAAATTTGATATAGTCAGAACCTAGGCCATCAGCAAATGCTCTTACAATATAGGATACCATTTTTTGTTTACTACTTTATGGAATTGTGACCTAACAAAAATGGGAGAACAATATGGTGGGATAAAACATCTTTACTTTACTTTAAGAGCAAAAATTTCTCAGTTTTCTCAATATTTAATTTGTATACTTATTCATTTTTCTAATAAACCTATATTGTCTATAAATGTGGTAGACATTCCAAGTATGGCCTTGTTGTAGTAATATGATTCTAGATGAGGCATTTGAATTCTGAGAGTTTTTCTTCTTCTCCAAAATAGAAAAGATGGTATAGTTCTCTTAATAGAGTAAATACCTAAACGAGAGTATTTATGTGTGTGTGTGTGTGTGTGTGTATATATATATATATATAACAATACGTTTAGATACTGTTTAGAATAAGAACTCATAATATGCTGTATTTTGTAATACCCACTAGTAGTATAACTATCGTCAAAGAAATGAAAACACCATTTCTCCCAGGCTGTTTCTCTAAAAGACATTTATTAAGATAATATTCAATCCTACGTCTTTGTATTGTTTGGGTTGATTTTGTACTTGAAACCAATCAAATTTTCCATTGGTGTCCGTCCAGATAAAACATCATCTTCTGAACCAGATTCCAACTGCCTTGACCATGCTTTATTTTATGGCTGTTCCTCTCTTTGCCTTTCATTGGTTGCCTTTCCGCCATGAGGGTGGTCTGATTCAAGGTTAGAAGAACACTTTGACTAAAACAGTATTACTGAGACTAGGATTATGGTAACTGTTGTTGAATGAATCCCCTATATACTGCTCGTAAAAATTAGGGGATATTTCAAAATGAATATGAAGCGATAAAATATCTCCTACTTTTTATGAGCAGTATAGTTGCAGGACCATTTATACTTGATTTTGGTTGAAGCAGTTTCCTTCTGAAACCTGGGAGATTAGATCAGGTATGAGTGAGTATCCCATTGTATAAATGACGGATCAAGGCTCAGAACGTCACAAACCAGTAAGGGGCGATTTCAGGAGAGGAGTGTAACTCTTACATTTTCAGTGTTTATTCCTCTACTTAATGGTTCTCAACGAGGTGCTCATCTCATTATGGGAATGCGTTAGCATCTCCGAGTGCAAAAGTATATAAACAGTTTAAAAATATGAAAACCCTTGATGCAAACTGCAACTTATTTGCTTTTTTACCATATTTAATTTATTTGGAAATGTCCCCAAGGAGAGGACAGAGTTTTATGTTTGTTAAAGAAGTATAGATTGAGTCATTTGTATATCACCTTAGTATTTTTTATCATGTAAATTTCATGTCTGTGTTATAATTTACTTATATTTTTCTTTCAGTGTGATTCTCTATTTTGGCTAAATATGTTTTTTTTTAAAAAAACCTTGATATCCTTGTTTGAAATAAAAATCTGAGATGACTTGCATAAAAGTAAGGTAGCCAATAAATGAAGGGATGACTATTAAAATGAAATGTAATATTTGCAAAGACCTCATACAATTGTTACTTGTTCACTTTACCTAAAACGATCCATCCTTTGTGAAACTTTGGGTTTAAAAACATAAGAACTATGGTATTGTTATACACTGCCTCTCCTAATAACTTTCAATATTTTAATACTTCATTAAAACTGTCAAACTTACAGAACCCACACTTTTGTGTATCATGGTATCTACTGTCTATACTTTAGAAATCCATTTTCTTCTTATTTTTAGTATTACGTCCCTCCACATGCCACCAAATTTTAACTGGACTCAGGGCTGGCTAACCCCACACTACATTTCTTAGCATTCATTGCGATTAGATGTGGCCATATAACCAAGTGATGTCCAGGATGATGTGAGCGGAAGTGATATACATCAGTGGTTCCCAACCTTTTTTGGGCCACGGACCGGTTTAATGTCAGAAAATATTTTCACAGACCGGCCTTTAGGGTGGGATGGATAAATGTATCACGTGACTGAGACAGGCATCAAGAGTGAGTCTTAGACGGATCTAACAGAGGGAATCTGGTCCTTTTTAAAAAAGAAAACATTGTTCAGACTTAAATAGAAATAAAATGGAAATAATATAAGTTATTTATTCTTTCTCTGTGGACCAGTACCAAATGGCCTATGGACCGATACCGGTCCGTGGCCCGGGGGTTGGGGACCACTGATCTACATAACCTTTAACCTTATCAGCTCATAAGGAAACTTTTGTGTTTTGCTTTTCCTTCCTCTTCCCTACAAGCAGAAATGCGAGCACAGTGGGGGTAAAGTATCTACAAGTATACAAAGACAATACTTTAGAGAAGCAGAAAGGACTTGGGCCCCAGTCTGACCTTGTGAGGAAGACTGCTTACGCTCTGGACCAGCTACCAGAAAAGTTTATGTGACAAAGAATTCAATAGTTGCTTTTATTTAACTTTGATTAAAGAGCTAAACTAAGGCTCTACTTAAGAATTTAGTATTCTCATATTTTTAGTAGAGGGATATTGCTGAAAGATTCAAGCTTTTGACAGAGGTAAGCAGCAAAATAGCTAACTCAGCCTGAGGGGCAAAAGAGCATTTAAGGTAAGATTGGAGGAGGCAACAGCTGCTATAAATGTAAACAGATGAGTGGAAATTCACTACGCATAGGGGGTAGATATAACATTGAACGCGTAGGAGGTAGGTATAACACTGAAGTGAACAGAAATATATATACCAAGACCACAATATCTTACTCTTCTAAAGAGATACCTTATCTAAATGAAGCCTTAATGTTAGACTCTGACTTTTTATCTGATAGGTCACAGAAAAATAATATCAAGAATGCTTCCACTTTAAGGTTATCTTTTATATATATTAGCTTTTAAATAAAGATATGATAACTTTCTTCCCAGGAAAAATTTTTTAACATCTTTTGTTATTTAAGCTCTGAAAACCTTTTGTCTGGGGAGCCAAGGGGCTCAGAGCCAGATTTCATTCTCCCTCGTGATAGCTATAACCTACGTATCTGTTCCATTTATTCCCCCTTCGGGTCTATGGTGTTTTCTGTTTTGACTGTTAAGTAATCTGATTATGTGCTTGTCTTTCATGATAAGCCAACAGAAAACCTTTTTGAAGTAGGTAGAGGAAAAACTGTATATAAATACGCACATAAGTACTGTGCAGCCCAGATGGGAAGCAGGCATCATTTGGTGCTTTTGGAGCTGCACAAGTCAAGTACACATTAGATTGTAACGCATTCTGTGGTTCACATTCATGCAGCTGTTGAACCATGCAAAAGCCCACTTGGCATTGTTCTTTCCAGTTTAGGTAACAGTTTTGTTATTTTGCTCATTTTAACCTTCTTTTCCTCTTTCATTCACTGAATGTCTATCCAGCACAAAGTAGCCGGTGTTTCCCCCCTCTGGCCATTGCCTGCCATGTTTCTAAGGAGGTCCACTAGTTGCTGTCCATTTCCACCCTCCCTGCACTCTTTCCTCTGTATGGTTCCTCTGGGAGCCATCATGTCAGCATTATCAGACTCCCTGGCTACAAATCATGGCTGCATGGGCAACTACCTTTCTAATTAAAAAAAATAAAAGTTACTCGTTTTGTCTAACTGCTCCCCAGAGGAAATGAAATGTAGCTATTGTTTGTCATGGTCTGGTAGGTAAACGTTGTCAGTGAAATGAGTGAAAGAGCCGCCCAGGATGGGCAGGAGAGGAAGGTGGTACTGCCGATGGAGCCGATGGCCAGAGCAGCCTGCTGGTCTCCAAAATCAGGGCCGCACGGCAAGGAAACTTACAGCTGACAGCGTGGAGCAGAAACTCAAGTTGACATTCCGCGTTTTCACAAGACATTTTCTGCTTCCCTGCATGATCCTCAGAGGTAGGGCTCCTGCAGTCAGTCTCTGGACCATCTGCCCGGGAGCCAGGGACTCGGACGCAGGGCACGGAAATACGCTCTAGTTACAACACCGTGCAAAGAAAATAATTCCTAATGAATGAAAATGACCAAACCTTTGCCAGGCACCAAGACATAAAAGTGAAGCAGTGAACGTGACAGAAGCACTGTGGCCTTGTGAAACAGATTTAGTGTCAAAGGGGGAAGGAAATACAAAAGGAAATACAAAATATAGTTAAATAGTTTTACAAACAGGTAAGAGTAACCAATCTTGAAAAATGAACAAAATGACTTGTTGTAAAAGGAATTGTTTGTCTATGTAGGTAAAAATATATGTGATGAAACAAAAACTTACTGGTTGAGTGGCATAAAGGAAGATAAAATTAGTGGATCCAAGATTCTTGTGTTAGATAAATGAATTCATCAATTTCAGTTATATGTTATTTATAATACACACATCTAGAAGGAAAAAATACAAAGTAAAAAGTGAAAATATTGACACAAAGAATGGCAATGTATGTAACAAATAGAATTCAAGGACAAAAATATTACGCTGAAAAAAGTAATGATTTTTACAGATAAAAATTACAATTATCCATCAAGATTTTTCTTCTCATTTAGGAGAAATATATTAGAAATATAAGTAACTGAAGAAGATATATACATGTATAATATATATAGAAAAAGCTGTTAGAGATAAAAGCAATAGAAAAATACACACAGATATTATAGTGGAAGGCTTTACCACTCTTGTCTTAGAAACTCAATGCTTTGAATTGGCTTTTAAAAATAAAAAGAACGTGTAAAGATATAAAGAAGATGGATTGATCATACTGGAAAGTTGATTTAATTTTATTTTACCCAATAAAAAGATAATATATTTGGGTTTTTTTTTTCCAATTACAGTTGTCATTCAATATTGTATTAGAAAATATTTGATTTTGGAACACTAATAGAATACAGTATGAGGCTGCAAAGAAAATTGAAGGATATTTTTTTAAATATGGGATTATATAATCTATATTTTGTTACAGAAATGGAAAGAAATTGTGTATTATCTACAAAAGACATATCAATAAGCAAAGAAATAAAACTCAATTACTTAGAAATTAACAATAAAAACATGTCAACCTCTTCTAGACTTCTAAATTTAAGGGGAAAATAAAACTGAAATCACAGACTATTTGGAGATAACAGTGCAAACGAACAGAGTGCAGTCAGAGAGATATTCAGAAAAACTAATGTCTTTAATTGCATTTAATAAAAATTATAATGGCAAAATAAATGAATTAAGCTTTTTCTCTTAGAAGAAAACAAAATAACATAAAACCATATAAATAGATAAAAAGAATTATTAAATATAATGGTATAAATTAATAATTTAAAAATAGAACCACTCTAAAAGTAAAACTTGAAAAAATTTGAGGGTGTGCATGCATGCAAAGAAAAGGGGGGGTGGCAATGGTAAAATTCTTAATAATTCTAATTCTACTGAATTCTGGTGGTAATTCTTACCCCAATTACCAGTAGGATCTTATGCCATCTGACTGATGAGTGATCAGGCTCCAAAGTTCCACGTTGTGAATCTACTGTTAGGGCCATTCTTGGTACCAACTGGGTTACCATGTTCCACAGAAAGTTGATACTGAGACAAAATCTTATTTGAGAGATGTGTAGGTATAATTTTGGAGATTAGGGTCCAAAGAAGAAGGAGCAAGGAACAGAGCAGTGAAGTCGGGAAGAAGGGAAAGCCAATACAAGATGTATTATTAAGTTAGTCATTGCTACATGCTACATATAAAAAATATTTCAAGTCCATACACCTTGAGAGAACAAAGGGGGAAACATTCACACATCAGCTGCTGACCCTCAATGAATGAAGACTTGCTTAGGGATGAACTCCTCCTCATTCCTGGATTGTACTGTAGGCACTGAGCTAGTTGCCTTGATGTCCTACTCTGGAATATCAAACGAAAAGTCTAGGAGTTGAAGATAAAAAAAAAGTGGGATGAGTGGTACAATGG
This sequence comes from Saccopteryx bilineata, assembly GCF_036850765.1. Lineage (NCBI taxonomy): Eukaryota > Metazoa > Chordata > Mammalia > Chiroptera > Emballonuridae > Saccopteryx > Saccopteryx bilineata. The sequence continues at coordinate 15,580,052 of NC_089492.1, read as the reverse complement.
ACTGAATATTTTTGTCCCCTCCACCCAAAAACCTTACATTTTGAATTTATAAACCCTAATGTAGTGATCAGCAGGGGTCCCCAAACTTTTTACACAGGGGGGCAGTTCACTGTCCCACAGACCGTTGGAGGGCCACCACATACAGTGCTCCTCTCACTGACCACCAATGAAAGAGGTGCCCCTTCCATAAGTGCAGCAGGGGGCCGGATAAATGGCCTCAGGGGGCCGCCTGCGGCCCCCGGGGCCGTAGTTTGGGGACGCCTGAAGGTCTTTGGGAAATAATTAGGTCATGAGGGTAAAACCCTCATAAATAGGATTAGTGCCCTTATAACAGAGAACCCAGAGAGTGCTCTACTTCCGTCCATTATGTGAGGACACTGTAAGAAGAATGCTGTCTATGAACCAGGAAACCAGGTCCTGGTCACTACAGGTCCTTGATCAGTCTTCACAGTCTCCAGAAATGTGAGAAATAAGTTTCTGTTGTTTATAAGCTACCCCGTCTACGCTATTTTGTTATAGCATCCTAGACCTGATTAAGAGAAGTGGCCTGAGGCTAGATGTTGCCAGTTGTACAACATGAAGCTAATAGAAACCCAGGCAGAGTGGGTCGCTAGAGTTGTAGCAGGACAAGAGAGACCAATAGAACGTGAGGTGGTGACTGAAACACGTCCAATATATCATCTCAGAGAATTGTTGCAAGGGTTATATGAGCATTTATGTGTAAAGCAGTTAGAATATTGCCCAGCATGGTGCCTACATTCTCAATAAATCATTTCTGTTCTATATCATGGTGAACCCAATTACAGTGTAGACCTTTGCCAATCACGTGTTGATCTTTCTGCTAATCACTGATGTTAGGAAATACTCTATATTTTGATTTCAACCAAGAAAATACTTAAAGCATAGAGATCAAAACCAGGGAGAAGTAATTGAAGGCTTTTTTGCCTGAGGGTTTTCTCCATGTGGTCAGAGCTTGGATAAAGCCTGTTAAATTTGCCAGAGCCCTTTCTTCTAAGTTAGCTATATTTTAAGACCTCTGAATCTTTCATTTAATTTGCTTTTAGCAAGAATCTTCATTGCCAATTATGGTTTTTAGTGTTGTGGGCAAAGGATAATGTTTCCCAATTGTGCCAAACTGGCGAATCACTTTGCTAATACTTATTTCCAGGGAGCCCAGTTCTTCTCTGTGAAAATCTCCAAAGATAAAGAAATTAAGATCTGACACTATGGACACCTCACTGTATGGGAAACACAGTGCATTTTAGCAAATAAAGTAGGAAATAGTTTTTAAAGAAGAGATGGAACATTGCAATGTGCGATTGTAATGATGGGAAGAATTGTGAAGCACTTACTATGTTTTAGGCTCTGTGCTGAGCACGCGACTCACAATTTAGCATTCAGTTTCCATACAATTTATGGAAGTCTGGAGTATATGGCTTACCTGCTCTTCATGGCCAACATACGTTCTGATTGATCAATACCTGGAATAGAGTGGTCATTCGATGTTTTGAATATGAACCTTGGAAGTAGCTATGTAATATATTTTCCATTTTATAGAGAAGAAAACCAAGAATTTGGTAGATTAAATCACTAAATAAATTAGGCCTCTCAGTGAAGTGGCAAGATAAATTCTTAAGTTTCTATGTCTTACCTTGCAAAGCTCCTGCCATGTCCTGTTGCCCCTGAACTAGGTAGCTCATGCGACTGCACAGGTGGCTGGAGCATTAAAAACACTGCAGGGTGGGTTAGCCATGCATATGGGTGAGAATTAGGCTAATAAAAATTCACTGCATGTGTTTTGCCCTGAAGAAAGCAAGGTGCCTGCCATTTTTTGGAGTTTATGTGTTGACAGTGTAAAGAACTGGTATAAAGGAGGTTGTCTTGCTTCCGACTTTATGGTCTCCATCTGGCTGGGAAAGGAGTAAATTGGCCACGTCTGCTGCAGGTCTGTGGCTGGGCTCTCGGGCTGTGCGGCCCTGTCGCTGGCTCTCAGTCTTTCCCCAGATCCGGGATACTATATCCTGCACCCAAGAGGGCCAAGTTTCACACCTTTGTACTCTTCTCCAGCATTCTTCACACCCAGGGCATTCGTGAGGGTGCCAGTTGGAAAACCTTTTCTTTAAAGAGAAAGACAGTAAATATGTTAGACTTTGTGGGTGAACAGGGCCAATTGAGGATAATATATAAGATATAAAATAAAAAAGAAAGCACATTTCTACAATTTTTTTATTGAATGATTTTAATGTGTAACATTTTAATTTAAGACATATAATGAGTTACTTATACAGTGTGTCCGTAAAGTCATGGTGCACTTTTGACAGGTCACAGAAAAGCAACAAAAGACGATAGAAATGTGAAATCTGCACCAAATAAAAGGAAAACCCTCCCAGTTTCTGTAGGATGATGTAGCAGCATGTGCACATGCACAGATGATGATGTAACACTGTATACAGCCGAGCAGCCCATGGCCATGCCAGTCGAGATGTGGACGGTACAGAGGAAAGTTCAGTGTGTCCTGTGGTTCGGTAAATTTGAATCTGTGACCAAAGTGC